>NC_086341.1:2007500-2650728 GCF_032445375.1 Bacillus rossius redtenbacheri | reverse complement strand
GAAGATGTGAATTGAAAACAGAGTGCGGCGACGGGATTTAGTGGTTGGATTATATAGGCTGAAGAATGTCATAATTTCGGTTCCTCCCCCTCCTCCATAATAGACTTTTTTGGGACTTTGGATTAGAATTAATTATACTGCAAGAGTGTCTGTAAACCAACGTCGTTACACTGTGAATGTAATTATACCAATTTAAATGATACCTAGAATTTACCTTTTAAGTCCCTTTGCCTTTTTACGGTATTTAAGTTTGAGCATCTTTAGTTTGGTAATTCATTATTATACCTATCACGATAGGGTTTCCAGGACTGTCGGTAAATTTAGTATGCTAATATATTTTTTCACGCACTTGCCAAATGTTAGACCAGTCGATGCGCGTCTGTTAAACTTAATTTCTTTACACTCTCATTATCAGTATGTCAGTGGTGACGCGTATGCGGGACTGGCGTGGTGAGTGCGGACGTGTGCAACTACCCCGGTATAAGGGGATTTGGCCACAATGTAAATAAACTTAAACAAAAATAGAAGTGAGCGAGTTTTTCAGTACCCGCCAGTTGTTGTATAAACATCTAACTAGTGTAATGAACACACTCAATTATTCTCATGTTGTTTGTGTTGCACATAAACTTATACGAAACTCAAAAATGAAATTAAACGCAGCATTCTTTTAAATAATGCAGTACATTATTAATAAACAGATAAATAAACTCTTCCCTTTTCAAGTACCAAAATTTTGGATACGAATCACACTCATACATTCTGCACTCACTGTTAGAATTGGCTTTCTGAATAATAAACGTTTCTTGTCACCACCATACAGGAGCGTAGGAACCGAAGGGGACAGGGGGACGTGTCCCCCTGAACTTTTTGGGTGGAGGGGACTGTCCTCCCCAACTTTCTAGACTGTGATATTTTTATTTTATAATATTATTCTGCCCAACTTTATTTGTAGTTTCTTCACTCATCAAATTTTATCTTAAAGAAACAATAATAATTTTAACATCGATGTATCCAATGGTTAGATACAAAAACTGCTTAAAAAGTGCTATTTTGCACTTTAAAAAACAAAATTTTCCGGTGGAGGACCCCCGGACCCCCTGTCTTAGTAACAGGGGAATGGGTTTACATGACATCAAAATCATTATTTGTCCCCCCCAACTTTGTGAACACAGAAACACCACTGCCACCATATGCAGATAGCAATTAGCAGCACGAAAAAACCGAAAATTTTTAACAATTAAAAATTATTCTGGTTAAACCCCGGCTTTAGACCTGATTTACATAACGGATTTTTTTTTTTAATTCTGCCCATATCCTTAAAATTCACATAACATTTAATCTAGAAGTTTTCCGCAGAAGTTAAAAGTCAAACTTCAACAGCATTTAAAAAATATCAAACTAAATTAATTAAATTAATTAGTTGACTGTAAAGTCGGTTTACGGACGATAGTTTAACGTGACAACGTCATAACAAAACATTGATGAAATGATTGCATACTTTTATGAATAAAATTGAATCATTTTTATTGAATTATCACTATGTTGTATGGATACAAAGAAGGAGTGAAATGAAATCTACAATTTTATTAATAAATTTTCTTTTATTTGAACTCATTAATTCAAATATGTTTATTACTTTAACGAAGAAATTATTTTAACTATAACTTTTATACATGTTTGCTATTTAACTTTGACGTCATCCGACCGAAGGCCACCCTAAAGCCCGACCTGCAACCGCCAGTATTCAACCCCGCTAACGGAACGTGCCCCTAGCAATGGCCCACCCGAGTCAGGCGAGCCACCAGCAACCAAGGTAGAACCCGGCCCCCTAATAAACAGACCGACATTACAGCCGACCACGTTGCAAAAACAAACACAGAATATTAAACAATGTTATGTATAAATTATAAGTTGATTAACGAAAGTGCGACGTAGGAGTGCCCGGGCACTCACGTGTGTAAATACGTCGATACGTGTGTGAGTGTCCCCCTGGCGGCCTTCTGCCTAGATTAGTTAATTAACCATGTGACATAATTATTAAAACCTTGTGTTCGTTATTAACCCCCACCAGAGCAGTCCGGCAAGAGACGAACAGTCGCTGGTGTGATGTATATTTAGAGGACATAATTCGTAAACATACTAACTCCAATTTGTAGAAGGAACGAGTGATGTTAATTTAGCCTTTATAATTAATGTAGGAATTTAGCGCCCTTAAAATCTCTTATTAACGTGTCACATTAGAAACTAACGTAATGAGGTCAACCCTGGCGCGAGGGCCACCGAGCCTCGGCCGGGCGCCATGACATCACGCCAGTACAGCGCGACTCGTGGACCGGGGCGGACGCACGTCCCACGGAGAGACATCATCCATTGTCTGCATTTAACTCACTTCTGGTAATTATAGTCACTCCTCGAAACCTCTTTTTACTTATCTCTCCGTGTGTACCCGGTCCAATTTTCGGTCCAGGACTTAATTCGGACGCATAACTTTTAAAACCCCCTGCACCACACTTGGTCTGCGGGGTAGTTTCAGCATACAGCACGGGCCGCCTCCCGACGAAAGAACTTTAACTAAAACCAGTCGCTCCGGCGCTGACACCACCCCGTAAGGGAGCTTCAGAGAATTTAGTTGCGGTCCGCGCTCCACCACAGTGGACGCGAACACCGCCTCGAGACATTGATATATGGGATTGGCCACCTCCAATCGCCCTCACCCCTCTTTTGAGTAACCAGGCTCAGGATCGCCTAGTGCCACGCTAATACGTAATATTTAGTAACTTTGTGCGACGCCTGGAATCTAGAACGTTTTCTTTTGTAAACTTGTGTGACGCGCCACCGCGTAACATTCAATAAACTTGTGCAACGCACCTTCGCGTAACATTTTTTGTGTACTTGTGCCACGTCTTATTACGTAACTTTCAAGCTAACTTTGTGTAATTGTGTAACTCCTGTATTGTGTGACGTCACCCTATGTGCGACGTGGCGTGTAATCAATGGTATTACACCAAACCCACAGTCGCATGAATAAACGACACACGTCATTTGTTGCATCACTTCAGCGTCTGATTAATTAACCATACGACTCCCAACCACCGCCAAGTAGTAGGGAATTCCTCATAACCCACGCAACACCGCCGACGGTCCTAGTGGGCCACGCAGGGCAACCGACCCCACGACCCACCTATCGACTAGAAACAGAGCTAGTCTGGCGCCCACCGGGAAACACTGCATCGACAACCGCCATTCCCACTAGGAGCCGCACCGGGACTCGAGCCCGAGACCCCGGAACACGGCAACTTCTTCCAATCTGTGTTATTCTGTTAAAGATAGTACGATGATAGGAAAAGTAGGAAATGAATGGGAGTGTTTCAAGTTTAATGTGCCTTGTTCGAATCGAGTGAAAGAGAGATAGATGCGGGGCAAGCATACAATGAGCATAACGGGACACAGCGTAATGGGACAATGTGCGTAATGGGACACATTTTGACGTGACAACGTCTAATAAACGGATGAATGCCATCTGCACGCACGAAGAAGTGTCCCTGGAGTCAGTGTACGAGCCCGAAGATGGGGAGGAGGAACCGGAAAGTAGGGGTAAGCACCCTCCACGCAGACGTCGAGTCCCGGTCAGGACGTGCTGCGCGGATTACAGCGAGCCGGTATAAATTACACCAATCCCTGTAGAGGAGATAAGTGTCCCGACCACCCAACTGGACACGAGTGAGCCTACCCCACCTTGCCCATCAGGGACACACATCAACCCAGACCCCGCCACACGATCACAGAGGACCCGGCCTACCTGGCGGAGTACGAGTGGTCTGGCTCCCCGTCGGGCTACTCCACCCGGGCGCTGCCTGTAAGGAGTGTTCCAGTAGCCCCAACACATGTGGTGAGGCCCCTCTCATCTCACCCATCAGCACCATCCATTACACCACCACACACCACTTCCCTACTGACCCCTCAACCCACATGTCACCAAGTCGTGCTAGGGGAAACGCACGTAGTTGCTGCCCCTTTCCAGGAGGATGACGGACACGGGTCAGGGTGTCCCCCCTTCCCCTTCGTAGAGTGGGAAAAGCATTCCGGTCAGGATTATTACACCACCACACACCACAACTCCACCACTTAGTGTAGGGCTCGCAATGCGGACGACAGTGAAGTGCTCAGTGTGTGTAGTGAGGCGTTGATGCACATAGCTGTCTCAGAGAAAGGGGGGGCATATGAAGCCGACCCCCAATGCTCCTCTATGTCGCATAGATCGCTATGCCTCATCAATGTCTCAGGAAAGCATGTGCACCGAACGCTCTCGGGCATGCACGGGGGTGTAAGAAGTGCAGCGGGGCGAATGCCATGCAATTAGTGCCACATCTGCGGAGGAGACTGGTCGGGTGTGGCATATCCCTCTGCCGAACTACAAGAGTGTTGATGTATTTTTTCCACAGGAACATATTAGACTTTATTTTCATTGTTAACATTTTTTATTTTCCAAAAATTTGTTTCAATGTGCGCCTTGTCCCGAACCTGGCCGGTTCAGTTTCCCGCGAAAATCACGCGTTTTGCGCGGGAGGGTTGGCGGGGAGGTGGGTCACGCATGGTGAGAGCGGCAGTATCCTTCCAGAGCTCACAGATGCTGGCAGCCTCTGCACATCACAGGACCAGCATTATCTTTATTTTCACTGACATGTAGTTTACCATAGTTAAGTAATTACTAAACCTTTTCCTTCAGTCCCGTGGTTGGTCTCGATTTACCATGTGGTATGTGACTTAATTAATTAGTGCTCCAAGACGAGCGTGCAACATCATATATGTAAGTACTGTGCAAGGACTGGGATACAGTCCGTCGGCGCCTCACGCGATAACTTAGCCAGCCGGCTACTTAGTTTTAGCCTGCACGAGGCAGCCAGTAGGCAATACGTAACCAACTTTCTATCGAATCAGTATCTGGGACAGTTTCAGAACTCGTGTAGCGTCACCGGAGTTGCGGGCCTACACGATCCTAGCCTAGTGTAATACACAATTTCATTGTGAAGAATGATCTTGTCAGGGTTCATTTATGTAATCATCGTGTCGTGTTACAACTAAATGACCTTATCGCATATTAAAATCACGAGCCGCCACTGAGAGAGTGGCTGCGCGTGTGACGATTCGTTTCGGGACAACCGTTACAGCCAGGAGGTGTAGCACATTGTAAAGGGCTATGCCGGAATAAATTAATAAGTTGTAACCCGGTGTTTTTCTTGGACTTATCAGGCGTCCCGAGTGGCCTAAACAGCTTGGGGCGCCCTGCTGCATCGAAGCTCTGCCACAAGGTGGAACCTACCCCGAAATTCCAGACAGTTCGTAAAACTTCTAAATTCACACGGAGGTAGCGGGGTTCGTGTCAACCTAAAACACAGGTTTTCCAGCTGTAGCACTCATAATGTACATCTGAACAGAAACAAATGCAAAAGGGAGCCAATGTGTAATAAGGACTTGAAACAATGTGTGTCATACGCAAATATGCGATGAATTCTTTCAACTGTACTGTGCGTGCAACACTATATGCTGGGAAAAACAGAACAGCTTGACATGCCAAAGGCGAACAGCGAATATGTTCTCTGTAGTGTGTCACTAGGTCGGGCACTGAGACAATATGGCTCAAGTACACAGCGCCATATATTTAAGTACATAGTGTAAGGAGGTGTGGGGTATCTTATTTTTTATGGACTAACTTTAATGTGCAAAATATGCAAAGGTTTGATTCATAAAATATACTGAATAGAGTAGTCACCAATGCCATTTGCCTTAGGTGTTGTCAATATGCTCCTGGAATTGGCTGGTTCAGAAAAGTTCTGCAAGTGTGCAACGAGAAAATTGTGTGTCATGGCCTAGTTAGCGAGAAATGGGCCTAGAGAATAAGCGTAGGCACAAGAAAGCAACTCTATTGAGGACTGGGAAAATTTCACTTAGTTCTTAGTGACGTGTTTAAATTCTGTGAGAGCATGCGGGTGATGCCAGAGTTCCATTAATATATAAACCACGGCTTGTGAAGTGTTATCCAGAGCGCACTGTGTTGTTAGATAAAAGAGAATTAAGAAAATATAATTATAAGAAATAAAAACTAATGCAAAATTAAAGTTAGTTTTCTTATTACACCAAGTAAGTGTGATTTCTAATGTGCTACATAACTGTATTCACCAATTTATGTATTGTTTTACTTTACTTTAAATATTGTTGTATGTTTTTAGGCAATGAAAACATGTATTTAAGTACTTACAATTTTAAAAATCACACATACTCAAAAAATTATTAATAAAAATATTATTTGTAAAACTGTATTTGATGCACTAATCAGAAATTAAAACACTACTGCATTGAAACTGCACATACAAAAAAGCAACTTTTATAATCTCTTTATTGTTGCTGTTTATGCTTTGTCTTCAGCAGTTTTTGTGAGCTCTATCCAGTGGTTAGTCTATGTGTAGCTCGATATTTCAAGAGGGGCGGAGAGACAGAGACAGAATCTAACGAAACGACGCGAGGCGAACACGGGCGAACGGCGACTGCCGAACAGGAAAGCAGCGTACGTGTAATGGTGGCCAGTTGGCTGTGTTGTTAGCGTGGTGTCTTGAGCTGGGCGTGCGTGCGTGGTAACTCGCGAACAGTATCACGGTTGTATTTTACGTTAGCAGCTTGTGTAAACGATTGGCATAGCAGTGGAAGACGCAATTGGGCAAAATTTACAAGGTAAGTAACGTTAAGTGTTCGGGATGAGTGCAATCAATTTTTTTTTTTTTTTTTTACGTGTCATGAAGGTGGCGAGGAGAGTATTGTGCGCATGCGCGCGGACTGGGCGCATGTATACAAACTCACGTGGGGTCGGGTGAAATATTTTTGGATGAATGAAGCAATCGTAGCGATCAGTCTGGGCATGTTTACAGTTGTGTTTTATTTTCTTTTTTTTTGTTTGTTCTTGTTTTGAACGGACTGCAACAGTTACAGAGCATAAACATTGCGGTGTTTTGGGCCTTTAATTATTGTTTACAACGTTGCAAAACATTTGGTATGGAAATGAAAGCACTGGCGAACGAGGTACACAGTTTTTTACGGTCTTGTTTAGTACAGACCCAAAATGTATTTCAGAAGAATAAGGCCGGGCCACAGTCAACACAGTATTAACACATTTATACTAATAGTGATAAGCACTTTCAAAACATAAAACTAGCACAGCGGCTTGGTCAACTTAACTCTATTCCTTAGTTTATTTTGCAGGGGTGCCCACAAGGGGGGGTAACGACGCAGACTGCGTCATTAAAATTTCAGGGGGGGGGGGGGGTGGGTGGTTAAAAGACGAGAAAAATGTATATATTATTTACATAATTATAGCTTTTAATGTGAAAATACGTTTCTGGTGCTTTGATAATTGAAAGGGATCTTGTAAATCAAATTGGCAACCCCGCACTTTCCTCAACAAAAGCAGTTTGGCATCTGTCGGTTCAGGATGGAAATATTACCTGATATGACTAAAATTATTATTAGAAAATCAGTTTTAATTAATGCAAAATGTGATAAAATATAATACTAAAATAGTATAATATTATAAAATAATTGAGTAAATCATTGAGAAAATGGCATAAAAAATTTCGGAGGGGGGGGGGGCATCATTAGGTTAGGAACGGGGGGGGGGGGGGGGCACCTCTGTAATTTTGTTTTAGACTTCCGATTAATTTTGCTGTTATTGCTAGTGTGTAATTATATGAAAAAAAAATTATTCTTTTAAAAATAAAATTCATAATGGCACGGGAATTGCAAAATGAAATGCAGAAATTATTTCTTTTTCAGAAATTGAACCATGATGTATTTAGCTTAGATCCATTATACAATTTAACAATGAATTGTGATAGTAAGTTGAATACGAATGATAACATTTTCCCAAGAGTTGACATTAATTTGTTTGCAATATTTAAGTTTTTGTTATGTCCAGAATTTTTTGATGTAATAAATTTAAAACAATCCCTTTCGGCTCAGCCCTACAGGCATAGGTAGATTTCAAAGTACGTATTTCTTCTCTGTAAATGTTCTGGAATCTTCTGGATCATTTTCAAAAACTTAATGTACGTGACTTCCTATGTGTTCTACAATATTCCAAAAAATAATAGATATAACATTTTCCCATATTCCATGCAGTGAAAATGTTTCGAATGTTTTTAACTCAATGCATTCAGTTTTGAATAGCTTAAAACAAATATTTTATGCCTAATAAAATATTTATGATTTTTTTGACCCAAATACTATCATCCCTTGCACTAATACATGGTCATATTAAAATATGTCTTGGTCTAAGGTTTAAGATAATATTAACATGGTTTAAAATAAATTATAATGAATTTGACAGCAAGAAAGTTTTGAATTTTTTTATGGTAATAGTTCATTTATCAACAAGTGTTCCTGACAAAAGTCTCAGGGACTTTTCTGGTTGGCGATACCATATCATTATTAATGACGTCACCAACATGGCTTCGCATACGTCATTACCACCCGTACTTTCTTTCTGGACAAGCGCAGGAATATGGGGTTTTAGGTGGGGAACAATAAATACAGTATTTTTCATGTATTTAATTTTTTCACAATTATGCATTTTTAGTATCGTAAACTAGACTATAATTCGCCCACTCTAGTCTATTTTGTAATACCGCGGTATCACTAAATATAATAGACCAGGTGGGACTGTATTGTAATTCACGATACATATGAAAAAATTTTTTTTCAATATATTTGACTTTAAGAAAATTAAATACCAGTATCGCAAAATAGACTATATTAATGTGGTAGGATTGTATTACACTTCATGATATCAAGACAATACTACTTTGAAACGTCTCACTATAATATAAAATTTAAATACCAGTATCGCAAAATATAATAGACCAGTTCGGACTGTATTCTACTTCACGATACAGAGAAAAACTTATTTAGAAACATCTCACTTTGAGAAAATTAAACACACCAATCCGAGCACAACTTCAGATTGCGCTAATTAATTTAGTGTATTGTTAATATTTTACTGCCCCAGTCTTGAATAACACATCTGTAAATTTCAGTTAGCACGTAATCGACACAGTTAAGAATTTTTTTGTCCTTCAACACTAGTTTTTTTCCACTTCTTGCAGTTATGGTTGGTCATAGCAAAAATTTATTTTGACAAAAATTTCTGGCATTACTCCTGTAAGTTATAATATGTTCGAAAAGGTCCAATATTTGTTGTATTATTGAAGTTATAGCAATGTTTCTGTTTTTCATTTAATGTTCCCTTATTCTACCCCTTTGATTGGTCGTAGAATACAAGCAGAGAGTATTTGTAGTTCATCTGTCTACCTGTTTCTGCCTGTGCAGAGTTTTTACAAGTGTTAATAATTCTGAAAATCACTTAAAAGTCCGTAAATAAATAGTAATTGTTGCTGAAGTTCATTAAAATTTAACTTCCAACATCCTTTTGCTTACTTACATTTTATTTTTTGACACTTCATTTCAGTTTATGGTTTTATGTGGAAGTTATCTCCAATTTTTTTTTTTAGTTTTTTAATCTAAAAATCAGGATGTTTCTGCAAATTGCATAATACTAGGTGTTGCATTTGATCTAATTTAATTTTTTTCTATATGTAGATTAAAAATCACCCTTTGATAAAAGGACTACCAGAAATTTTGTTAAAAGGTTCTAAAGAAGTACTGAGATTGGACCACTAGGTATTTGTAACACCCTGCAGTGGTTTGCTAAATTGTTTAAAATATAGAAAAAAATCCTGCAGGTGTAGAGATTTGTCTTTCGTACTGGTTCTATTCACATTCTAGAAAGCAGAAAGGTACAGATATGTTTGAGAAAACATATGAAAAAATTCCAGTTGAAAAAGTTTGTAAATTTATTCAATTTTAGGAACATAGTATCATTAATTAGAGACATAAATGTGTTTTTTTTTTAAATTTTATGTAACATTTTGATATCGTTATACTTGTTTCAGATTTAAACAGATTAACTAGTTCATTAATTTCAAATTCGAAGTTAAATGAAAATTTTTTTGCTGACAAATTTATACATTTGCCCTTGTCTGTAGTGTTTACAATTGTTTACATTTGGTTACTTTTTGTCCTTTGTATTAATGCCATTTTCTTGTAATACTTTTTGGCCGAAAGGCAAATATTTTTATGCTAAACTGAAATAATAAACAAAATAAAAATAAAATGATTATTGTTTTATAAGATTTATGTTATATTTAATTTCTATTTTTAAACATAATGTGCTTCATCACCTCATTTTTCTTTTATTTAGAGTGTAACAATATAACTACAGTTATATTAGTGTCATTTGCATACATGTGCTGCACACATGCCATTTTGAGAGCATATGGAAGCGTAGGGTAGAGTTAAATGGCATTGTCGCCATGGGGGAGAAACTCTAATTACCGAGACTGAGACATAGTTTTTTAGTAGTTATAGGCCCGTCCGCTTGTTCATAATATATTGCTGACATAACTACATTAATTTATTAGGAGAAGATATGTATAAGCTATTATTAGGCAAACAAACCAGTGAAAATTATTCACTCTTTAGGTAGCCACTAATTTTGTGGTGTGTAATACAATGAGTTTTTGCACCTCCTACTCCTTTATTTAGTACATGACAGTTTATTACAAAACAGCATTAAGTATTTTCGTATCGATTAAATTAGTTTTGCGCCGCCAAGGAGATAACTTAATGTAACAAAAAAAAAGTATTAACTAAAAAAGTTTGTATGAGAACCTCTATTCCGATTTTAAATTTGCCGCCCAACAGATAGCGACACATGTCGCGTGATTACATGGTTTCAGTTTCCGCCGTAAGAGTCGCACTTCTTTATTTCCCTCCTTGTCCTGCGGTTGTCGCTCCGACGCTGACGGCTGTTCTGCTTGGCAGGAGCATGTCGACGACGCAGGTGCAGGTGAAGGTGGCCAGCAACGGGGAGAACAGGCCCGCCAACCAGGGCAAGCCGCGGGGCAAGGATCCCGGGGAGCCGCCCCACAGGAAGCAGCCGGGGGGCGTCAACCACCCCAAGAAGTTCGAGCGGCGGCAGAACGACGACGTGCGCGGCTACAAGTTCAACAGGAAGCGCTCGCAGGTGTACTCGACGGGGAACGGCAAGTTCTTCCCCCCGTACAAGAGACGCAAGCACGACATCATTGGTCCGACCAAGTTCCTCCTCGGGGGGAACATATACGACCCGCTCAACCTGAACAGCCTGCAGGATGAAGAGATAAACAGGTGAGAGGTTACCTGCAGTTTGTCGTGTTTATGGAATCCGTAGTGTGTAAAACCCTCTTAAGAAAATCCTACTTAAGGGTCCTTACTACCTGGGCGCACATACAGTGTGTGAAGCTTTAGATAAACAGCTAAATTGGAAAAAAAAACTGTTACAGATATTCGAGTGGTGTGTTTACGAAAAGCATTTAAAAAATACCCTGAGGGTGGATGAGTAGTTCTGTTTCAGTATTTTGTTTTTAATAAATATATTTTAGAATATTAAAAACGGCTGAAGCATGTGGTTTTCAGAATAATTTTTAGACATGAAACTATCAGTATAAATTCTTGAAAAGTACTTGAGGAACTTGCGTTACATCTTTATTTCTCCGCCATAAAATGTTATGGTTACTCCTCGCATCTCAGTGTGGTCTTGATTTGGGTCGCGGCAGGCTTGTGGCCTCCTCACCCTCGTAGTTGGCCAATAGCGCTCGCATCTGTGCCTGCGTGCTCTTAATGCCATCGGGGTGGGGGGGGGGGGGGGAGAATGTCCACAGATTTAGCAATGGCAACCATCCTCACTTTCCGCTGGTCATCTGTCACTTCCCATTCGTCACCCGCGGTTCTGTATGTGTGTGTCGTGCCCACTGCGGAAGCCTCCGGCTGTGGGTGGGCATGTTACAAATGTGAAAATAAAATAAATAAAACATTCAATAATTCACTTGAAGTATTGAATCAATAAAGTTCACAATTGTAAGAAACAATGCGACAAAATTCTGCAATGAGTTTTACAATTGTCTTACTCTCTACTCTGTTCTTTATTCTCCTTCCAGTAATATATTTTTTTAACACGGTGCTATCGAGCAATATTCATTACATAGGTTACACACATTACCTCAGTCACCTAGTCAATTTTGTTACCCTGTGATTCTCGTACTTCTCTACGGCTGTAAAAACGTTTCACTTAAATAACTCCTACGTAAATATTTTGTTTTATTAACAAAATTGGACTGTAAATAAAACCATTAAATATTGTCAGTAGCCATTAGGTTTTGAGTGTGTTGAATTGCTGACTAGGCAGTTTTTTTTGTGTTGAATTGCTGACTAGGCAGTTTTTTGTGTTGAATTGCTGACTAGGCAGTTTTTTGTGTTGAATTGCTGACTAGGCAGTTTTTTTGTGTTGAATTGCTGACTAGGCAGTTTTTTGTGTTGAATTGCTGACTAGGCAGTTTTTTTGTGTTGAATTGCTGACTAGGCAGTTTTTTTGTGTTGAATTGCTGATTAGGTAGTTTTTTGTGTTGAATTGCTGACTAGGCAGTTTTTTGTGTTGAATTGCTGACTAGGCAGTTTTATTGTGTTGAATTGCTGACTAGGCAGTTTTATTGTGTTGAATTGCTGACTAGGCATTTTTATTGTGTTGAATTGCTGACTAGACAGTTTTTTGTGTTGAATTGCTGATTAGGTAGTTTTTGTGTTGAATTGCTGACTAGGCAGTTTTTTGTGTTGAATTGCTGACTAGGCAGTTTTATTGTGTTGAATTGCTGACTAGGCAGTTTTATTGTGTTGAATTGCTGACTAGGCAGTTTTTTGTGTTGAATTGCTGACTAGGCAGTTTTTTGTGTTGAATTGCTGACTAGGCAGTTTTATTGTGTTGAATTGCTGACTAGGCAGTTTTATTGTGTTGAATTGCTGACTAGGCAGTTTTATTGTGTTGAATTGCTGACTAGACAGTTTTTTGTGTTGAATTGCTGATTAGGTAGTTTTTGTGTTGAATTGCTACCTAGACAGTTTTTTGTGTTGAATTGCTGACTAGGCAGTTTTTTGTGTTGAATTGATGACTAGGCAGTTTTTTTTTAGAGAATCTGTTAAAAATGTTATTTGAAGTGAGTTTGGCTGTGGTGTTGTGAAGTAAGGCGGGCGCGATGCTGCGCAGGGCCATGAACGCGGTGACGCCCAAGTCGTCGCCGCTGCCCACGCCGGCGCACCGCCGCGGCCAGGTGGAGATCCTGATCCCGCCCGACATCGGGGACCCGCTCAACCTGGCCTCGTGCGAGGACGACGTGGAGTACGCCCAGAAGCTGGCCCCGCCGTGCCGGCGCGCCCGCAAGCAGCGCAAGAAGAAGAAGAGGAACTCCTCGTCGGGGGGCTCGTCCAAGGAGGACGGCGGCGGGGGCGAGACGGGGGAGGCCGCCGTGCCCACGGACGTCGCGGCCGCGGCGGAGGCGGTGTTCGAGACGGGCGAGGCGGCGCTCCCCAACCCGGCGGCCGTCGAGAGCGTCCCGGAGGCGCCCCAGGCCATCAGGAAGGACTGCAAGAGGCAGCGCAAGTCCTTCGAGCTGAAGGACAAGATAGTGAGCCCGGTGATCCCGCAGCCGGGCGCATGGAAGCGGCCCGCGGAGGGCAGGTTCGGGCGGTTCCGGCCCGCGGCCGGCAAGCTGCGCAAGGGCCAGCCGCCGCCGCAGCAGCAGCTGCCCAAGTTCAACCCCAAGAGCGCGGCCTTCCAGTACGGCAACTACAACAGGTGCGTGCCTTTGTCGGCCTTCCCTGGCACTGTTTCAGTGGGAAACAGACTATCTTGTAAATGTTTAAAAGTTACTTAAAGTTTCCTATAAGAAAAGAGAGAACCCTGTAGTTAATTTTTAAAGTGTAAGGTCATTAATCCGGCATTACGTCGCTCGGCACATTCTGTTGTCCGGCACCGATCCCGACGTTTCCGTTTGTCTCAGTCGTATTCTGTAATCCTGTTGTAATGTTCCTGCTCATCATGTCGTTTATGTCTCGACATTTTCCCCATTAGCCCAATGTATTTATTTCCTGCATATGAAGTTTCACGAATGGTGCTTTTCCTGCTTGTAACGTTTGCTTTGAACAGTTTAATAAATGCAAAAAAAAGAGTTTAAAAAATTAACTATTCCAACACTTACGCAGTTTGTACAGTTACATGTTAAAAGTTCATAACTTTGCACTTCATGTACATTTTTTGCTTAATGTTTGCAGTTACGTGTCTGATGGCACCTTTTTTTTTAAAAAAAAAAACCCTTCTATTTTTTGTCATTTGAGTGTGATTTCAGATGTACTTCGTAGTCCTACAATATATTAGATTGCTAACTATTGCATGATAGCAAAAAAAAAAAAGTTTTATATTGCATTTATTTTATTTATAGGTAGGAATCCTAAAGTTACACATTTTCAAGTTGCGAAGGAATCGGAAATATATTGATATTTACTGCTTATAACCTTTTTCCTTATGCTCCCTTGATGAACATTATAACATCGCTTGAATAAAAAAAACACCTCCTCAGTGACATAGATTTTTTGAAAATTGTTTTTTTTTTCTCCAAGGAAACTTAAGAATTTAGCATCTTCTCACGAAGTGAATTTGCTGAAAATCCAACGGAATGCGCTGCTTTGATCTTTCTTCTAACACCGGCTATCATTTGGTGCAAAAAGTTTTGTTTTCGTCACAGGCGGTGGTGTTTCTCGAGCGACGATAACGGGGTTCCAGTGTAAGGGGTTCATAACGGGAAGATGGTGTGTACAGGCTATAGCTTCATGATGCATGGATGCACTGAGCTCAGCTACGTTAATTTTAAATTTATTCCAGTTAAAAATTTATTCCAGTTAAATGGAAAATATTCTAAGATAGATATTCTGCTGTATGGGTTCTGGAATCAGACAGCAAGTAAGAATCTGAACACATATCTACATGTATCGATGTTTTAAATATCGTTAGAGACCCGTGAAATTTCGCGGGTTCATTTTGTGTTTTGCTAAAATTCAAATAATTATGCCTTAGTGCTGCTTCTGCAATTGGTTTACTGTTAATCTAGAGGACTGAGGGCCAATTAGAGACCCTCACTCATAGAAGTGTCGAATCACAGGCCACCCAGTCGAGACGACTCACAAGTCAGCAGCCAATGAACAGTTGGTATTTTCCTGAGCATGTAGAGGATATTGGAGTCTATCCTGGAGGTCCTTGAATTTGCGAAATTCACGGGTTTCTAAATACCGCTAATGTCAATGTCCTGCTGAATTATAATGTTACCACATGGCGCGTTTTCTGAATGATGGTGCCGGGCGCAGGTACTACGGCTACCGCAACCAGGGCGGGGAGCCCGACCCGCGGCTCAAGTGGCTGGAGGCGAGGGGGGACCTCTTCAAGGACAAGGACGTGCTGGACGTGGGCTGCAACGCGGGGCACGTGACGCTGCTGGTGGCGCGGGACCACGGGCCGCGCAGCGTCGTGGGGCTGGACATCGACGCCAAGCTCGTGGCGGCGGCGCGGCGCAACGCGCGGCGCTACGTGACCTGCGCCAGCGCGGGGGCGTCGCCGTCGCGCGCCGGCCGCGACCGCTTCTTCCCCGTGTCCATGCCGATCCTGTACGGCCCGGTGGGCGTGCCGTGCCAGAGCCCGTCCCCCGGGCGCGGCTTCCCGCACAACGTCACCTTCATCCAGGTGTGTCTCCGCGCCAGGCGGGGTTCAGGTGTCGAACGATAGAGGTGGTTACTTGTTGCCTTCTTAACAAAACCAGATTCCCATATGTCTGCACCATGTTAGCTAACTTGGTCTTCACTGCGATCCTGGCTACAGATGTTAAACTTCCACACACAGATAAATTTTATTAAGATATGTGCCTTTAAGTATTAAAGAAAGATAAAAAGATGTACGGAACATTCCGCAGTTATATACGTACCTCCTTTTTAACGTGTGCTTTTTTTCCAAGTAAGAATGTAAAAAGGTAAATTTTTTTGAAATGTCGTAAATAGTTTGTTATGTAGGATGAAAACGAAACACTACTCACATGTAGAGACTACACAATTGAATGATCGTGCTATTATCTTAATGTATTAATCCAGCTTAAGTTATGGAAATCTGTGTCGGTATTGAAATGAAGGAAAATTTTGAGATAAATACGTAGTTGAATTGTTCCATGTTTCTGCTCGTGGTGCAGGTTGAAGCGATGGGGGGTTGAAGTCGGCAGTTTTGCCACCGGCTGAAATGAGTTAACGTTGCAGGGCAACTACGTGCTGGAGGACGACGCGCTGCTGTCGGTGGAGCAGCCCCAGTTCGACGTCATCCTCTGCCTCAGCATCACCAAGTGGCTGCACCTGAACTGGGGCGACGCGGGCCTCAAGCGCGCCTTCAAGAGGATGTTCGCGCAGCTCCGGCCGGGCGGCCGCCTGGTGCTCGAGCCCCAGGCCTGGGACTCCTACAAGCGCAAGCACAAGCTCACGGTCAGTGCGCGTCTCTCGCTGCAGCTCTTGTTCAGCAAGTCCTGTTTCAAGTGTCCACTCGGATTTCAAGTCACGTCACGTGTGCCTACCTCGTGCCACGTGTCTCGCAGCTCTTGTTGCATGATAAAACAAATTAAATTAGGGGTTGTCCATTAATCACGTGATGTGTTTTTTTTAGCAAAATTTTAACACAACCCCCCCCCCCCCTCCCCCTCCTTTCGAGCCTCACGTGATTAATGGACAATCCCTTATTATATTTTCTGATCCGTGCACTTTGGTACAATTTTTTTTGGTCCGGAAATAAAATTCCTCGAATTTCAAACATTTATGATGTGAATTAAGGCTTAGTTAAAATGCTACTTAATTCCATGATATAAATGAATTTCCGTACCATAAGGTGTACTAACTTGCACGTCCGTGTGATGCAGTGCTTCGACAGGCTTTTCCGGTGGTATTTCCGTTTTGTCCCAACTCGCCGTTCGTCACACGCTCTTGTCCGTATCCATAAGTGTTGGGAGATCAAGGGATGGAGATGATGTGGGGAGCATGTGAGATAACCTCAAGTGGTAGTCCTTCCATTACTAGGCCTCCCCTCTGCTGGTCTTTGGGCAGTAGGCATGTTCACATGGATGGGTCGTCCATCCACCCTGAGTGACGGAACGTCGAATCCTTGTGAAAGCACATCTGCGCTCGAGTGTAGTTTTCCCAAAAGTCCAAGGAAGACAGTGGATCCAAATCTAATGTTCAATCATCTGAGCACTTTTGATGAAACAAAATGCATTCACCAGAAACACAAGTAAGTCTTTGCTAAGATGAGATTTGACGGGAGATGGGTGTTAGTTGGATGGATTTCAATTTTGACGTGTCACCCCTAGCTTGATGAGATCTAGTGGTTGGGAATACAGTGTTCATTCAGTGTTTACAAAAAGTGATGAACCTCGGTGGAGAAGAAAGTTCATATTTCTTCCTTCTAAAGAGAACCCATATTTAAATTTTTTTGTCAGTCATGGTTAAGATGGCCAGCCAGTAAGTTTCCTGCAAGATATTTTCCATGGTCATACGACACTGAGTCATGCATGGCTCGTGTAAGTGGCTTGGACAACCTCCCAGGGGCTTGCCACCATAGCTCGAGGGAGGTGAGCCGATGAGGACACAGCGCTGGTGTTCTGTGCTTGATGAGTGGTCATGGGAAAGTGCATTGACACTAAGGGCGGTATTCCAAGATGTTTGGGTGAGGTAGCGAATAATCACTGCCTTGTTTGGACACAACCGTAACCTAACTCGCGGGCCGTATTCCAGGTCGTGTCCAAACCTAATCCCAGGAAGGATACAAATCGGCAAACCATTTTAATAAATGGTGCTCTGTGCGTGGTTAGAAACTGGTTCCAAGGGTTCTAGTGGACAGTTTCGCAAATATTGATACATATTTCATGGCAAAATACTAGGGATGGCAGCACCATCGCACCTTAGTAGAACCACACTTCTGATTTTTTAAGTACTTTTAAAGTGGTGATTATTTCTTGTAATGATCATTAAAGTGTACAAAATGAATTCCAGGATAGTGTCGCTCTCATAAGGTTTCATTTGGCACACCAACACGCTAGGTAGGCCCCTAGATAATCACAAAAACGACTAAATACAAGTTAATGGCACCAGACGCGGGTTTGCCATCTGGGTGAAAATGTGAGCTCTGCGCATGCGCGGAATTTGGGCAACCGATAGACAATGGATAGGACACCAAAATTTGTTCCAAAAAAAAAAATTAGGGACTATCCTAGTCCTATCACGCACTAGTCATACGGTTTGGGTTATAGGTGTAGCTTATTCAATACCTATACCCATATATTTGTGTCTTGGAATACCAGGCTAAATAATATCAAGAATTTTTTTCATGTAATCATACTTTTAGTTTATTCTTTTGTTTTCAAAACTATAGTGCTGTAATTGCAATACATACTTTCATTGCATTAAGGCTAGTAATTTTTGAAAGACTTTATGGCCACCCGGTACTATTTCTGCACCATTTTCAAAATTCAGGTTTTTTTTTATTTAAAGGAGAATATAATTGACTCCCAACTAATAGTACATATATTCAACTGGCACTTGAGAAAATGGTTTGTCGTGTTCTGATAAGAGAACGTGTGGTTTGCAGGAGACGACGTACAGCAACTACCACAGCATCAAGTTTCTGCCGCACAAGTTCACGGAGTACCTGCTCTCGGCCGAGGTGGGCTTCAGCAAGTGCGAGGTGGTGGGCACGCCCTTCCACCGCTCGAAGGGGTTCCGCCGCCCCATCCAGCTGTTCAGCAAGGCGGGCGCCACGCCGGCCTGGAGCCCCGGGCGGACGCCCGTGTACGCGTCGCTGGCGGGGGAGGAGGAGGAGGAGGTCGGGGGTGGCGTCATCGTGGAGACGTACGTGGCGGGGGACAGCGCCGACTCGGGAGCGTCGAGCGTGGTCGCGGTCGAAGCCTGCCCCGCGCGGCCAGACAGCGCGACGAGCGTGGTCGCGGTGGAGACGTTCCCCGCGCGGCCCGACAGCGCGTCGAGCGTGATCACAGTTGAGGCCTGCCCCACACGGCCCGACAGCGCGTCGAGCGTGATCGCGGTCGAGGCCTGCCCCGCGCCGGCCGACAGCTCCGCCTCGAGCCCCCTGGACCTCGTCAGCCTCTCCTCCACGGAGGCGTCGGGGGACTCCCCGCTCGTGACGGACGTCGTCATCAACGTGGAGGACTTGAGCGCCAGCTCCAGCAGCGCCAGTTCCACCAGCGCCAGTTCCAGCAGCGCCAGCTCCAGCTCCAGCGCCGACGTGGTGCCGCTAGTCAACGGCCACTGCGGGTCCGACAGCGACATGTAGCGTCGTCGTCCCCTCGCTCCTCCCCCTCCAAGACTGAGTTCTCTCGTCGTGCGCCGTGCTGGGTCGACCCGTCTGATAAGTGTCCGTTGCCAGTTCAGTTCTTACACTAGTACGTCTCTCAAGATTACAATTTTTGTTGGTTTTTCGGTAATTTAAAATTTTTTTTCAAGATAACTATATAAATCTATGGATGATGAAATTCCATATACGTTTACACTCATAAACTAAGATTTTCCAAAAGACTTAAATTTGAAGAAACGTTACTCTCTTGATGTGCACGGCCACAGTAGAATTTTCAATCGTTTAGAAACCGTTTTAAATTGCGATTTTTCATTGAATATTTAAGTTTTATTTAAGTTTTCCTCATTCCCTTACATTCAAGTGTTTTCCGTTTGAGATCGTCTCTTAACGTATGTATTATATGTGAGATATTTCTTTTATTCCAGATCTTCCCTTACAGTCGTAATCTCTTGCGTTCAGTAACGACTGACTGTTGAGGTCAACTAGCATCCGACTTCATGCACACAATGTGTGTTATGTGTAGAGTTATCTTATACCTAAGTTTGCTGTGTGTTGAAGCCGTATTATATTCACCTTTATGCGCGAGCATCCTTTATTTGAGGTCTTTCTGAATTAAAGGTTGTCATTAGAGGACATTCTTTTCACTGTGTAGTTATTATGCTTAAAATTTACATAGTATTAAATTGGATGGTTGAAATAATTTGTAATTTTCTCGTAGAGAAAAATATAATTAATGAGATGATGACTCTTAACTTATAAATTTAATTTAAAATAAATATTTATTAAGGAATATTTATATGAATTGAAAGTTTTTGTTTAGTTTATGCCCTCAAAAGAGTTTCTTATCAAAACAAATGTTTGAAGTATTGCGATATTGCTACAGCTACTGAAAATTTACGAAACCTTATCACAATGTGTATAAAAGTTGGAAGAAAAAAATGTAGTTGTACTTGCATTTGCAGCATGTTATGCAGTAAAGGAGTTTCGGATGTTAGCTTACATGATGGTGGAGCGTTCTAACTGTTGCATCACTAAATGGGATAAATTGTCGCAATTAAATTTCGCTACGATTTTGAAGATAGCATGGCTTCAATGCACTGGAAGAATCTCTCAGCTTTGATTCCAAAACCTTTTATTGTGGATGTTTAGATTTCTTTGCTATCGATGGACTTATCATTTACGGGATCTGAATCGACTCAGCACCACTTTTTTCCTTTCAGTACTTCAACACACTTACGTTTAGCGTTAGAGGCACTTCATTTCAATTGTAGTATATGTATGTAGTGTAAGTAACGTGTACATAGCTGCGAACAATGCTCTTCGTTTGTCTTGCCTTACAACTGGGATCGAACGATGATTGCTGCACTGGCCCCAGTGACGTCTTGCAAGTTGCGTGTAATTGTTTAGAGACAAGATTTTATGGTTTTATTTCTAGGCCAATTTTTGTTTTCAAAAACAGAGATTTTGGAGTTTTTATTTTTCATGCACTCTGTTTATTCATAAAGATCAGCACCATTTTAATCAGATACGACACTTACTTTAATAAAACTGACTTTCTGACTAATACATGATGCATTTTTACAATATAATTTTTTTGTAATAAGCAATAAAAATAAATCAGTAAGTATATGTGCATTTGTAAGATGTTCCAATGTAGTAACGTGTAAAAATTAGTTGCTAATAACAGTTACATTATCAAAAGAAGCAAAGTATTTTCCGATCTCTCTAGTATGTACATTCATTTTGGTACAAAATCCGTGCCGAATAACTGAATTTAATGCATTAAAAGGTTACGTTTTTTGTAATCTGGGTTCAGTTTTGATTAAATATGATGATTAATTTCATGATTTTTTGGGGGCATTTCTGTGCTTTATGGTGTATTAACAGGCTTTTTGATATTTTGGTTTTATTGCAGTTCACCGTATAATCTTGTCCCTAATAATTGTGTATATTTCATGTTTATTATTAAAAGATTGTTTCCCCACCAGTGTTTTCAAACTGTTTCATTGTCACATGACTGTACTTATTTCACCGTTGTTGCTCAGCTAGCAGAATTATCATGGTTCAACAAACATTCACAGTAAATGCTCAGTTGCAGGGATTTTAGAAATGTTTTAAGGTTGGTTTTTGCTAAGTTACCTGATCAATGGAAATAATGTGCACTCACATTGGAAGTCTGATTAGATTTTAGCTGCATGCAAATACTAACCTTAGCTAAGGGATCCACTAGAAGGGCATCATAATGGGTTGCTTCCAAGTTCTCACAAGGGATACAGCCATGCGACCACTAGGGATGCAACACTTGCATCCATTGATGCATCCCTACATCCATTAGTTTTGGGATCGTGTTTTATTTCGTTTATAATTTCACTTTTTTTTTATGGTATAAGATCAGTTTAAATTGTTATAAGCGTCAAATCGAGAAGAGTAAAAACCTTAATGACAATTACCGAAAAACGAACTTAAACTTGCAGGGGTATTTAATTCTCATTATAAATATTTTTGATATTTTGAGAATCCTTAAATTTTTTTTATTTTGATTGCTGACATCTTTAACGTTCATGCCACATTGAATTTTTAAAATTGGTCGTCGTTGTTTGTGTTTTGTTGAATATTCGTAAATATTACGACTCAATAGCTCTGTGCACATTGGTACGACCGACTGTCAACAGGTGGTGCTAGCAGTAAAAGTATTCCAGGGATGTAGGGATGTGTGTGCTATGGACACATCCCTAGCAATTCGGATATATGTAGCTATTATTCCTTAAAATAATGCTCGTTCACAAATATAGGTCTTCAGAAAGACTAGTACTACAGAAGGAATCATGGTTTGGGAAACACTCGTGTAATCTCGGTGTGATTGTACTGTCGTGGCAGTTGAGAGAGTTTCTGTACCAAATGAGCTGTTGTTGTGGTTCGTCGAGGTTGTGGCGTGTGTCGGCACGGCAGCGTTCTCAGTCCGTGTGAAGTCACACACTCGATGCGCGGTCACGTGTCTGCAAGGGGCCAGATTTGTAGCTGGTTGAAATAATATATTTTACTGAAATCTTGATGCTGTTGCAAGTAATGTGTAAATATTCCCACAGATTAGTAACATTAGTGTAATTGTTAAAAACAACACGTGTCAGTGTTGTTTGAAAATCTGAATGAAAAATAAAGTTTCCAAGAAAAAAATTCTCCGACAGAACGTACCATAAACTCACTCCAAAGTTTTAGGGTGGAATTAAATCTATTTTTTGTTTGTATACTATATGTACAGGTTTTTAATGGTATGACCAGTAGGGGATGATAGACCACTTCAAGATCTCTGAAAATTGTTCATGACATTTGGTTGCCCTTTGGTATAATTGGGAAGACAGAACCCGTTTTAAAAAGGTCTTAACTGTTTTGTAATGACTACTGCATCAGTTGGGCTCCATTGCGCACAAACATGGCACAACAAACATCCACATGCTTCAACGGGAGTAGTGCACTCGCAAGCCTTGCCTAAGTTGTACAAAAACGTAGCGAGAACGGAAGAAAACATAGTTGTATGTCGTGCCAGTGGGAACTGCTTAGTTGCAAAACTACGGGCTCTCTACCTCTTAAATGTGTCGCTTACGCAACTTTTGTTCCTTCTGCTTCTCTTTGTGACTGCCGAGAAAGTACCCCCCCCCACCCTTTCATTCACCACATGTCATCACATTCTTTGCTTTCTGAACAGTCACTTTTGAACTACAGTCATAAATCACTATAATGTTTTTTATAACTGCGGCTTTGTTTTGTTTTTCAAGAGAAATCTAATCTACTGACAAAAGTGGCACCAGAAAGGGTGAAATAAATATGGAATAGATATAATAATTTAATTATTTTAGTGTGCTATTACCAATCCATAAAGTCTTTTTCATTAACTCATTAAAAATTTTGGAGGACACATTATTTTCGGGTAAGTGCGGTACTGGATACGTTGGCATTTTGAGCATTTTCGTGAATCATCTCGGAGAGGTGATATAAGTGAGAGTGGTGTTATTTTGTTCTACCCTGTGAGAGTTTTTTTAATGTAAACTTTTGTCATTCAGTTTTTTAGGAATGTTTTTCGTTACTGCTACTGTATATGTAAATTTTTGCACAGTGTTATTGAAAGAATGTAATATATTTCAACAATATTAATAAATGTTCTGTGTAAACCCTGACTAGCATTCTTTACTTGGCTCTTGTCCACTTTTCGTGTGTCATGTTTTCTTGAGCATCCGTGATAGCGCAAGTATAGCAAACTTCTGGATGTTGAAGGTTAGGATCAGGTTCCATTTGTTTTTCTGATTATTCTTCATCGGACTTATAAAAATGTTAAAACTTTATCTCAAATTTTTTTACCAAATGTGGTAAGTTCAGTATCAATGGCAGGATTTTTTTTACTAAATTTTTTGTGATCTTTACTGTTGCACTGAAGTAAAAG
Source organism: Bacillus rossius redtenbacheri (assembly GCF_032445375.1). Classification (NCBI taxonomy): domain Eukaryota; kingdom Metazoa; phylum Arthropoda; class Insecta; order Phasmatodea; family Bacillidae; genus Bacillus; species Bacillus rossius. Next base: position 2,626,936 of record NC_086341.1, on the reverse strand, counting down.
GTTAATAATGTAAAAAAAAATATACCTATTCAAGCATAAGTAATGTCATAAATTATTTTTGTAACAGTGAGCTGAAGCTCTGTAAACTTGAAATTACAAATTGTGTATGAAAATTACATTGCGTGCAACAAGAAATACCATGATTATTTCTCTTGGAAGTATTTTTAGTGAAGCATACTTTGTAAAGTCATTAGACAATTTATTGTGCAATTATTCAAAGATACAAACCTCTTTTAGACACTATAAGACTCCACAATATACACAAGCATATTCACCAAAGGTATGCTTAAAAACATTTGTCATTTTCAAATTTTAAGGCCTTTTCACATGGTCATATAGTTAATGTGGTTTTCACTCAGTTAAATTTGGAATACATTTATGTATGAAACGAACTAACTTAGCTGGGTTTCACACAAAATGAAATTACGCAAGTTCTTTGAAAGTTCATCGCAAATAGTGCTAATTTATTTTGGAAGCTTTTTTTCCCAATGTGTCAGTTTAATTTTATCAATTTTTCAGTAGTTTAAGATTCTTCTGCAAGAGTAGGCTGAGCTTCATACACACTCAATCAAGACACAGAAGCCATTTGAGTGGTTCTTGAAAAAACAAATTGAAAAGACTTCTAAACCATTAAATTATTTTAAAATACTACTGCCAACAACTACGATGATACTTTGAAGATAAAGTAATGGTCTTGGAACAAGATAACAAGTTTTGTTTGAAGCTAAGTTTTTATCATGTGGAAAGGCCCTAACTTCACCTTGTGAGGTACATGCTTACTCCTTAAATTCTTCATCGATCATTACACAATGGTATTTTGAAGTGTAAATAGTCATTATTTTACAAAAACAAAATTAAATTGCAGTAGAGTTTACAGTAATATAATTGCCTATACAAGTTTCTATTGATGAAAATTTATAAAGGCTGCAGTTTTGAAGTTGCCATCCAGTGAGGACAATAGGTACACACTCGTAGCACACTTTTGTTCTGAGCATAGGTTGTTCTTCTGGAATCTTGATCTATGAGCATTTGTCTGGAAACCCATTAGTTTAAGGATAAGTTGCGTGCGTGACAGAAATTTTGTCAAATGCTTGTTTTTTTTCAGCTGAAACTGGGCTTTGGGCTTGCAATCGTCTAGGATCTTTAAGAAAATGCCATATGGTCTTTGCAAGCTGAGGATGATCATATGGTTCATATGTGTGTATGCGATGCTTATGGCGAAGAAAAAAGGCCATTTAACATCTTACTTTTATTTATGCATATAATATATACTTTATTATTTATATTTTACTGTTGGCAAATGTGTTTTAGTAAATTGAAGTCAGCGGGACCTGTTTTATTTGGAAATTGATAATGGTAATTTCACGTGCTAATAGGTTTGTTTCACAACTTGCTGTTGTTGATACATAGTTAATGTGTAAGATTATTATAGTTTGAAGGTATTGTACCTAATTTTTCGTTTAATAGAACCATTTTTTCACACCCCAGTTAAAAAACTACTTTATGACCGCTCAGTGTCATACTTTTGTAAAATTCCCAACCAACTATTTTGGGGTCCGGAAAATGCTTGTTAAGAACACAGGTATTTTATTCCTACACTTAACATGAATGTCGTGATGCTTCATCACGAAAATTTCACTGTTGCTGTGTGTTTCTGGTTTCCTTACATGTGAGAGGCATCATATGAGTCAGGTCTGAACTGTTTTACATTACTTTGTAGGCTATAAATATGGCAGTTTTATTTCATGTAGGTAGGTAGGTACTAGTCATTTTAAAACTGTATGTGTATTACTTACCTAAAATGCATTTCTTGTAAAAAATTAAATATTAAAAAACGGTTTTTCAGTAGCGGACCTATGTACAGCACATGAAGGAAATATGTTTTGGGAAAAGTTAGATAAAAAGTGTTTACTCTAGAAGTACAGTCTGTTCAGTGTGTGCGGTAACCAAGATGTAGAAAAAATACTAGCATATCTTCGTTAGCTCTTGTGAGTAGTCGATGTATGTACATTAGTAATCTAAGACTTATAAAAATATACTACTTAAAGACATAGTATTGCTGGCGACGCAGCAGCAGTCGTTGGACTGTCGCTGTTGGTTCTGCTCCCAACTCCACACGTGGTCGGGTGAAGTGGAGGGCGTGTGTACACGCGTTGGCCAGACCTGGCGACTTTCTTGATACTTCCAAAATACATTCCCTCCTTTCCTTGATCCACCTCCCTATCTTCCCCATTACAATAGCACCCCCCCCCCCCCACTCCCAAGTGAAAGTGCTTCGCAAGTCATTGCTACCAAGTCCGGTCAACGAAATTCAGTGCCACTTTGACCTGACCCAGTGTCTTTTAACAATTTGTTTCCTTGTCATCTGTATTCATTCTCCACACAGTGTGTGGAACGGTATCGGACTTTGAACACCTACACACTGTTCTCTTGTGTTGTCAATAATTTATTGTATGTAAGTGTCAAATGTTTCATCATGTATTTAATTTTAAACCCGAAAGCGGGTTTATTTTTACACTAATTTACCCCCCCCCGAATTCCTTAATTCCCTTTAACTAATATATGGTGGTGTACACCTGTTGGACTCAAACACAATATTTGCAATCGCATAGAAAGAGCCTTCGGTTTGGTGCTCTTGTTTAGTGTAAATTGCTTGTACCCGACCGTTACTGAGATGTAAAGAACGTATTTTGAAACCGAACCAGCCAGATCCGTGTGTACACCACCTGATGGCACTCGATCATGGTCCAGACGAGAACCCCATCGCTGGGTCACCGGGGACAAGCCAATGGTTAAACAGTACCGCGAGACGGCAGGCCAATAGTCGACTTCTCTACTCCTGCAGACCAACAAATCATCAAATCATCTTGTTGGTAAGTCATAACAAAGAGTCGTAGCAGTCTAGCTATTTACCCGAAGGCCTGGAGTTTATCCTTTGAGGCCCCAACCTTTTTGGGCACACACACCTTGCCCAGAGCTTCAAGAAAAACGCGATTTCATAACTACTCAAGATATCCCAGAGGGTGGGGCTGTTTACTAAAAGTATTTAAAAATTCGTCGAGGACCAGAGAGTACTTTTGATTTCCGATTAAGTTTTTAAACTGCATTTTTTTAGAAAAGTTAAAATGGCCGAAATACGTGTTTTCAGAGTAATTTTTAGGCGCGAATCAACCGGTAGAGATTCTTGAAAGCAATTGCTTTCATTTCTCCGCCATGTAATGTTACGGTCACCGCTCAATGCGCGCCAGTCCAGAGGCGACACCGCGCTAGAAGCACCAGCGAGCGTCGCGCTTATCATCCCGCCTCGCTAGACCCCTTATCATCAGTGCGATCATCCAAAGGTTTAAAAAAGTTAATATTGAGTGACAATATTCCAAACAAGATACATATCTCCATTAAGTATCAGTAAATACAAGGTAGTAGAAAATCACAAGTGTTCGCATACCAAAATAATGATAATAATAATACTTCGATGACGTGGTCTATTGCGTGGTGAAGTAGATGCCGTAGGTGTATCAGTAGACAAGTGTCTCCTGCACACTAACTGCTGGTCTCTCCCTAGCATCCTGTCTCACCACGAGCACACGGCAATTCTTTAAGGGGCCCGCCTCGTCAGGGGTGTATGTGTGTTAGTGAGGCGGGATGATAAGCGCGACGCTCGATGGTATTTATAGCGCGGTATAGCCTCTAAGCGCAAGTCTCTGAACTGGCGCGCAGTCTTCTCGTCGTCAATTGATAACTGTGAAATTTGAGCGGTGACCGTATTTTTATATCACGGGGAAATGAAGATAAAGGTGTAATGCAAGTCCCTTAAGTGCTTCCAAGAATCTGTAACACTTGTTTTACACCTAAAAATTACTCTGAAAACATGTGTTTTAGCCATTTTAACTCTTATAGAAATACAGTTTAAAAACATGATCCAAAATTAAAAGCACTTTTCGGGCCTCAGCGAACTCTTAAATGCTTTTCGTAAACATACCCCACTCGGATATCTTGAGTAGTTTTGAAATCGCGTTGTTTTTCCTGAAGCTCTGCACACCGTGTGTGTGACCAGGTAGGCGGGCCCCTTAAGGGCGGGGCCAGAAGCAGAGATGTCACTAGCCAATCCGAGCAGCGCTTCACGTGGTCAGGCGGCGGGTTTTTTTTTTCCCGCCGAGGCCCGTCTACAACTGCAATGTCCTCAACCGATCTGGCTTGGCTTCTGGGTTGTAGCCGTGTCCTTGGTGGAATGATTCGCCGACGTTTTCGGTCGACATCGCAGTCGCCATAATCTGGGGAGAAGTTACCTACTGATGATGGCGACTGCGATGTCGACCGAAACGTCGGGCGAATTATCCGCGGAGGACGCGGCTACAAGCCAGAAGCCAAGCTGCTTCAGATAATGGCCGCGGAAAGCCTGCGAGCATTCCTGAACTGGTCGCCGATTGGCCCACGCGAGACGCACTCTGACGTCCACGGGTGGCGTGTGCGATGGTCCGAACACATCGGGTCGACCTGAACCTTCTAGTCCCGACCAGTGTCCTCCGGTAGGCACGGAACAACAACCAGGGCCGCAACTAGAGTCTCTGGCACCCGGGGCATGAATGGATTCGTGCGCCCCCCCCCTCCCCCATTTATTTTTGCACATGCCACACCGATAAAGCGGGGGGTACGGGGGCCCTCCCACGGAAAAATGGTGCTATTTAAGCATTTTCCATACCTACATGTAACAGTTTCTGTGCTACTGTAACTTCCTTGCATGAACCCACTCAGTGGCGTAGCTAGGATTTGTGTATGGGGGGTGTTAAGAAGCATGCCCCCCCCCCCGCCCGTAATAAACCGGGGTGGTCCGGGGGTCCTCCCCCGGGAAAAATTTGGATTTTAAGGTATAAAATAGTGCTATTTTAGCAGTTTTCGGTACTTAAATTTAAATATTGTAATGGTAAAAATTTTATTAATTTTAATATGAAATTTGCTTGAGTGATTAATAAGAAATTAATTAATGATTTAGTGCTAAGGGGGGGGGGAACACCTAACCCCCCCCCCTGGCTACGCCCCTGAACCCACTATGTCCATAAAGTAGTCCGTATAATCACTAGACTTGTTCATTAAATATGTTGAGACATTATATTGTAAATCAGATTAGACATTCCTGGCATGCAAGTTAAAAAACTTTTTACCAGTTACCAGTTTTAGTAGGAAGGAATTACAATGCAAGCAATTTCGGCGCCCCCACAGCTTTGCGCCCGGGGCGTATGCCCCGCTTGCCCCCCTCTAGTTGCGGCCCTGACAACAACAGAACACTCGCGATACTTGAATGTTATTTTTTGACGTGATAACGTCTTATAAATCGATGAACGCCGGCTGCACGCACGGAAAAAGCATGACTCACTGTCACGTTCCGCCTGAGCCGAGCGTGTCAAGAACCGGCCAACCACCGTGCGAGAAAAATCTTCTATAATATCAAACACGTTAGGGAGGGGCTTTTTAACTAATTTTTCGTGATTATATTTAAACATATCATTTAAATTAAATTTGCAAAACACTGTAAATAATGTTTGAAAGTTAAAAAAGTATGCAATTTTTCATCAATGTTTTCTTAAGACGTTATCACGTTAAATTATCGTCCGTAAACCGACTTTACAGAAATCCCCCTTATTTTTTTAAAAGAAAAATGTGTGTAACATGGATTGAGAAATGTATACGATGTATGTACAAGCGACAGACTTAACTGTAGGTAAATGTGTGTAATTTAAAACAAATTACATGATTAAAGGAATTAATTATTTGTTCATTACAGACTTCCCCATTTTTTTTTTCGGTTATAGATAGTTGCAAAAGGTAAACGGAAAAAAATAACGGACGTTATCTACCTCCCACAAAATTTCACAAGTCAACTGCGTACACATTTACAAAGAATAAAAATAATAAATGTGTGTATTTTTTTTAGCGCTGCATATTTACTGCGCACTGGTGACCACTTTAAGCCTAGTCTACAATTGCAATGTCCTAACCTGTGTCCGAAGGGCACTCGTCGCTGATTGGTCCACGTGACCCTCTGACGCCATGCGTCATGCGGGCGAAGGTCCGAACCTACTTTGTCCGTAAGACATTCGTCAATTTGAACTTTTTGTCCCAACCTGTGTCCTTTGGTAGCCTTGAACAGCAACAGAACACTAACGATATTCGAGTTTACGGTTCCCGTTTGCAAAACATGCACGATAACAATAATAATAAAAAAACAATCGAAAGACATTTTACTGCGCTCCGGTGACAACTTTAGAAATCAATAGTTTCGGACATAGGACACTACAATTGTAGAAAAAATTGTTTTCCGTGCGTTAATGTGACGTCATTCACATTCGGATAAGGACAAGGACCACGCACAGGTTAGGACAATTATTGTAGACGGGCCTTTAGAAGTCATCAGATTCGGACGTCGGACACGGCAGTTGCAGACGGGCAGTGGCGTAGCCAGGATTTGTGTATCGCGGGGGGGGGGGGGGAGGGGTTAAGAAGCTTGGTCCCCCCCCTATTAACGCCGCGGGTCCGGGGGTCATACTCCGGGAAAATTTGGATTTTAAGGAGTAAAATAGTGCTATTTTAGCAGTTTTCTGTACCTAAATTTAAACATTGTAATGGTAAATTTTTTTTATTAATTTTAATATGAAATTTGTTTGAGTGATTTAATAAGAAATTATTTAAAGATTTGGCGCTAAAGAGGGAGGGGGGAGGGGGTTGAACCCTAAACCCCTCCCCCCCCCCTGGCTACGCCCCCGAAAGACGGGGGCAGTTCCCCCCTCGCGCGACCGCGTCTTCAGGGTACCTTACGGCCGGCATTCTCACGTTCCCCTCCCGCATATGCGCCCTAATGGGGTATAGGGGCGGGAGTTTGCGTTCCAGTTCGCTTTTCACATGCATTCCAGAGCTTTAGAACTGTCTGGGGGATCGCTCCCTCTTGTTGATCGGGAGGGTGGTAGGGTGTAGGCGACGACGAGTCCAGAACCCGGGAGGACCGCTCAGTCGTCCACCACGTCCCACAGCATGAGCGCGGCGTCCGAGCCGCCCACAGTCGCCACGTACTTGTCGTTGAAGAAGAAGCGCGCAGTCGCCAGCTGAGAGCTGTACAGCTTCTCCTCGTGGTACTCCGCCTTGGGGCTGAGACACGGGTACCTGGCGACACACAGCCGGGCCCCGGGTCGGTCACAGCTTCGAATATACACACTGTATAGAAGTCGCCAGCCCAGGTTAACATTTATAACACGGTTTTGAGGTGGTTGGTTAATTCACCGCCGCAATCGCCACCATCTCTAGGGCATCGACTTGTGGTGGTCCCTGGCGGACGAGTGTCGAACTCTTCAAACACCCCTGTCCCCCTCCTGTTGAACGACCTTGAGCTGCAGTAAATGATTGATGGGTGGTGCGCGGGGGAATGACAGCGGGCGACAGTGCTGCGCTCTAACGTGCAAATAACAACCTAAGACGATGCAGGGCGTTACGGGCAGCGCACTGCAGCGGTGAAGTTCCCAAGCTGCTCATCATACGCTTCTGAAAAACGTAGAGTAAATCCTATCCACTCGCGACTTCTATACAGTATATATATATTCAAAGGTCATAGGTAGGGACCCGAGTTCAATGTCCTTCAGGATATCACAGAGGGAAAGGTTTGTTTGCCTCAACAAAATATTTGTTTATATACGGCGAAATAAATATATTTTGTTAATTCAAACAAACATTTTCTAGTAGGAAAGATTCTGTTGACCCAACAAAATCATTTTGTCAACTCAAATGCATATTTGGTTGATGTAACAAATTATTTTTTGTTGCTTACCGAGTTTGGTCGAGCTAACAAAATATTTTATTCCACCAAGTAAATGTTTGTTTCGCCGCATATAAACAAATATTTGTTTGATTCAAACAAACCTTTTCCTCTGTGAGACTCCAATATCCTCTAGACACTCGGGCAAATGCAAACTGTTCATTGGCTGCTGACTTGTGAGACGTCTCGACTGGGTGGTCTGTGATTCGACACTTCTATGAGTGAGGGTCTCTAATTGGCCCTTAGTCCTCCAGATTAACAGTAAACCAATGACAGAAGCAGCACTAAGGTATAATTATTTGAATTTTAGCAAAACACGAAATCAACCCGCGAATTTTTCAGGTCTCTAGTCATAACTAGAGTCCCGGAAATTTTGCGGATTCCTCTGGCCTCAGGATAGAATTCAAAGTTATAGCTGTGCTCTACCCATGTTTACTTTCCCATTGGTTGATTTCTTAGCGAGAACATTTTTATCCTTGTTATTTGGCACTACTTGATTCGCTTACTTCTCTCCTAGCTGGACATCGTTGACTCACGGTCGTAGAGGGGCGTGTCCAGATAACTGCGGTCCAATCATGAACACAGTGCGACAGTGTGGAGGTTTGCATTCTAGCTTGCGACTAAATGAATCCGCGAAATTTCCGTGGCTCTAGTCATGACGTATTCAATGACTAGAGATCGGAAAAATTCGCGAATTCATTTCGCGATAGACTAAATTACAAATAGTTATACCTCAGTGCTGCCTCTGCTATTGGCTCGCAACTCACCTGGATGACTCTGGGCCAATGAGAAACACCCGACCAAAGCTTTATCGAATCACAGGCTGCTACGTTAGGATGTCTCACAAGACAGCAGCCAATGAGTGGGTGGCATTTGACCGAGTGTACGTAGAACTATGGAACTCATCCTACAGGTCATTGAACCCGCGAATTTTTCCGGTCCCTAAGTCATAACTAGGGACTGGAAAAAATTCGCGGGTTCAATGACCTCCAGGCTAGACTCCACGATCCTGTGCACACTCGGGCAAACGTCGCCTGTTCATTGGCTGCTGACTTGTGAGGTGTCTCAACTGGGAGACTCGTGATTCGATACTGCTTTGACTGAGGGTCTATAATTGGCCCACAGCCCTCCAGGTTAACATCGAACCAATGGCAGAAGTGGCGTTAAAATACAACTATTTGCATTCTAGCATATCGCGAAATGAATCCGCGAATTTTTCCGGTCTCTAGTCATAACGAGAGACCTGAAAAATTCGCGGGTTCATCTCGTGTTTTGCTAAAAATTCAAAAAATTTATACCTTAGTGCTGCTTCTGCAATTGGTTTAGTGTTAATCTGGAGGACTGAGGGCCAATCAGAGACCCACACTCGTAGAAGTTGTCGAATCACAGACCACCCAGTCGAGACGACTCACAAGTCAGGCATCCAATGAACAGTTGGCATTTGCCCGAGTGTCTAGAGGATATTGGAATCCATCCTGAAGGTCATTGAACCCGCGAATTTTTCCGGTCTCTATTCATAACGTATTCAATGACGTATGCATCGAGTTTAAAAAAAAACAAAAACTTTCGAAACATTTCCGCTGCATGGAATATGAAAGAAAGGTTTTATCAATAATTTTGGAACATTAGACAACATAAGGGATGTCAAGTACATTAAGTTCTTAAATTGTTCCAGAAGTTTACTTCGAAATCTACCTACGCCTATAGGCTGTACCAAAAGTAATTTATTTTAATTTATATTATGTTTAAGAAATTTATAATTTTTTCCTCATATTGAAAACTTAAATTTTTGATGTCAGCATTTCTCAATCACGCAGTTATTTTTTAGTGGCTATGTTCCGCGTGTACAGTGTACAGATTTTTTTCTTTTTGCCAGTCGGTATGGGCCCACCCCACAGATAGAGTCACAAGCCGCGCGAATAATGGGTCTCAGTTTCCACTGCAAGGGCAGCACTTGTGTGTCTACCTCACTCCTTGTTCTATGCACGCCGCGGCTCACGGGAAGCCTTCATTTCACAGACGAGAGAGCCACACCCGAAGTTCCCCGAAGTTCATGCTCGCTTTTTTTTCCGTTCTATCTCATTGGATAAACCGGTGTGGCATTAATTTTTGCGGTCGATTAGGATAGGTGAGCTACATTATAAATACTTTAAAACACTGTGGACGGTTGGTTACATTAGGTAAGTATAGCTACATAAAAAATAATGTGAAATCATTTTATGGTTATTAAGCAAATAACTTTTTAACATGTAGCTATCCAGCGCTAGGAAACCGTTTACATGATTTCACAGTATCTTAAATGTAGCTGTCCTAACCAAATCAACCGTCCACAATGTTTTAAAGTATTTATAATGTAGGTAACCTAACCTAATTGATCATTAGTTATCATGAGTTACAATGAAAAAAAAAAAAAAAAACCCCGAAGATGCACGATCGGACGTGTGTGGAAAGAAGGCTTCCCGCGGCTCACCCGGGCAGAGCCGGTGCTACACGATGCGGCTCACCTGAACAGCCGCAGGTAGCCGTCCGCGTCGCCGCACACCAGCATGTCGTGTGCCATGGAGCGGCTCGCCGTCGTGGCCAGCGACGTCACGGGGTAGTACCTGTTGTTCCAGATGCCTGCAACCCGCACACCGCGCGACATCTCAGCTCTCGGCGCGGGGCTTGGCTTGCTAGCCGTTGACGGCGGGAACCAAAGTTCTCGAAGCCAAAGTATTTTAACCCTTCACGGAATGACTTGATGCAAGCTTTCGGACATACGCCATTGCTAAGCACATGTATGTCTGTAGAAGAAAACTAAAAAAATACCCAAAAGACAAAAACACTAATTAAGCAAAAAAATTGCTGTTGTCAACAGGATATAAACACCACATAATATTCCATAACAGGAATATGGTCAACAAACAAAGAAAACAAAGAAAGATGGACTAAGAGAACGAACCCCCCCCCCCCCAAATGATGACAGCACAAAAATATCGAAACAAAAAAAAATCAGCACAACAGTTGAAACGAGACAAAAAAAAAAAAAAAAACACGACAAAACGAAAATACGAAACAAACACAAAAGTAAACACAATGGTTTTCCCAAAACAAAAAACAAGCTTACATCAAGTCATGCAACTTCCATAGCACAAATCTTTCAAAGATAATACTTTACGGAATCCCAACAAAAAATAATTTTTTTTTAAAAATTCCCTTTTTGTCGAAAATGAGGTACAAAAATTTCTGTCTGCAAACTGAATGATTCGACAGACAACGCGACTGCTGCGGCAGCGACTTCTAGCTGCGGATGTGGAAACTACGCGTCCAAGAAATTCAGTTTGAAAAAAACAACTTGCGTACATTTATCAACGCTCGGCATTATTTTAAAAGAATTCTACGTTATATTTAGTGTACATATTGTGACGTCTGTGTCACGTCACATTTGGTGGCACTTGTTTTTGTGTCCCGGCGCGGTGTTATTTACCGTTAGCCGTGTAACGGCGCGAGACGTAAACATAGTTGTGGTTTCTTGGCCGGTGTGGATCTAGGAGCGCGGGGGAGTTTCCTGTTGTCAGGATCTAGGGTGCCTCGTGCGCGCTTCAAGCTCTGATCGGCAGTTTTCGGTACGCGGTGTCTGCGCATGTCTTTTGTTTTCCTTTTTGGTGGGGTTGAGGTTGGCACCTGTGGTGCCCTGGGCTGTTGACGTGGGGAAGCCTATGATTCACTCGTCCTTCAGGGCATACCCGAATACTCACGTTGGCAAGCCTTTTTTTCACAGACGAGATAGCCAAACCCGAAGTTCATGCTCGCTTTTTTTTCCGTACCACAACAGGTGTATTTATTTGGGGGAAACAGTTTACATGATTTCACAGTATCTTTAATGTAGCTATCCTAACCAAATCAACCGTCCACAATGTTTTAAAGTATTTATAATGTAGCTAACCTAACCTAATTGACCATTAGTTATCATGAGTTGTATATTTATTTACAATGAACAAAAAAAAAAAACCCGAAGATGCACGATCGGACTATTGGCTCTCTCGTCTGTTGAAAGAAGGCTTGCCAACGTGAGTATTCGGGTATGTCCAGAAGGACGAGTGAATCGTAGGCTTGCCATTGACGTGGTTCTCTGGGGAGTGTCTGTCTGCTACGAGCCATGGCCTGAGTGGGTTACAATTTTCGTGCCGACGAAGAGGCTGCGTAATAAAATCCACGGCTTTAACTTTGCGTGGAAGCTTGGAGAACCTTGGGTGGAGTATATGATAACTTAAGTTACGGGAGGTTTTTGCTCCGTCGGTTACCCTGATTTTTCGAGTGCGGCAGCGTTCTGCGCAGTTATTACCAATGGTGTTATCTTTGAAAGATTTGTGCAATGGGAGTGCATGACTTGATGTAAGTTTTTGGACATACGCCATTGCTAAGAACTTTTTCTGTTGAAGAAAAACTAATAAATAAAATGAACAAATAAAAATACCCAAAAAAAAGACAAAAAACACACAAAATTAAGCAAACAATTGCTGTTGTCAACAAGGATATGAACACCACAAAATATTCCGAAACAGGAATATGGTCAACAAAGAAAAACAAAGAAAAATGTACTAAGAGAACGAAAAAAAAAAAAAAAAAAAACACAAATGATGACAACACAAAAATATTGACCCCAAAATAATTCAGCACAACAGTTGAAACGAGACAAAAACACGACAAAACGAAAAGACAAACAAACACAATAGTTTTACCAAAACAGAAACAAGCGACGTTTCGGGAACTGCTATCTGCTCCCGTCCTCAGGCAGAGACGCACATGGTACGGAAACACAGGTGCGACTGTACATTTTTCTTTGTTTTTCTTTGTTGACCATATTCCTGTTTCGGAATATTTTGTGGTGTTCATATCCTTGTTGACAACAGCAATTGTTTGCTTAATTTTGTGTTTTTTTTGTCTTTTTTGGGTATTTTTATGTGTTCATTTTATTTATTAGTTTTTCTTCAACAGAAAAAGTTCTTAGCAATGGCGTATGTCCGAAAACTTACATAAAGTTGTTACCGATGGGTTCGGCACGACAAGCGCGCGTCTGAAACGCGAGGTGCCGAGGTCAGGGGTCGCGCATCTCCGGCGACCTCTGGGACCTGACTGGGGGTCAGTGACTCACCGGCCACCATGTAGCCCACCGTGCAGCTGTGCGAGTGCCACTTGACGTCCTTCATCGCCGCAGGACTCTTCTCCGCGATCAGCGCCTTCACGTCCCCTGGAACACAGCGAGCCCCCGCGCTCACGTGCTGATACCAGGGAACAAGGTCGCCACATTTACTTAGACAAAGAATTTTACTCTACAAAAAATTACAATGGCAGTAATTTCAAAATGTAGCTTAAGGGATCGTCAACGCAGGGGCGTAACCGGGGGGGGGGTTTAGGGGTTCAAACCACCCCCCCCACTTAGCACCAAAAATATTTAATTAATTTCCTATTCATCACTCAATAAATTTCATATTAAAATTAATAAAATTTTTTACCATTACAATATTTAAATTTAAGAATCGAAAACTGCTAAAATAGTACTATTTTACACCTTAAAATCCAAATTTTTTCCTGGGGGGTATGCTTCTTAACACCCCCCATACACAAATCCTGGCTACGCCACTGTCGTCAACTACCCTAAAAAGGTATTTTCAAGCATTATCTTTGTAAAAGAGTTTCCGGAGGAGGGACTGGCTTCTGCCCTCCCCTTCCACAAATACTGTCTACACCCATGGTAAAAGTGTAAACAAGATCACATGTAGTTACACGCACTAGTACACTATACACTCAAAAAGAAATGAATTAAAATTTTGGAGACCATAATTTTTGATAGTTGAACTTATAATATTAGATGTCAATAATTTTTCAAGACATGTGACGATAGCCTTCATGGAGTACTATAGTCTGAAACTGTGTGTATGTACTGTTATGCAATATTCGTACACTCACGCCTGTAGCATAAGGAATCACTACAAGGCAATCTGAAGATGAGAAAAGATACACTCCGATGTGCAGTAAAAAAATACCAATTTTACTAAACATTATAATTTTACCACCAAAGGTTCAGCAGGAACATACTTATTTTTTTTTACATAATCATAAAAAAAGATCGAGGTAATTGTCGTATCGTGACACAAGCTTCTCGATGCCTTCTTCCAAGAAGTTAGCCGCCAGTGAATAGAGATACAGGGCCAGCGCCTGGCTCTCTCTCTCACTCACGACGCCGCTGTGAGGCGGGTGGACTAGTAGGGAGGCGCACTGGCTCCCGTGTCGAGACTCGCCGCAAGATTTGCGAATAGTGGGGCAGAATGCTCCTCACTATTAGTCCACCCGCCTCACAGCTGCGTTGTGAGGGAGCATGGAGCATGAAGCATAGAGAATGAAGCATGTAGCATGCAGTATGGAGTATGTAGCATGGAGCATGGAGCACGAAGCATGGACCATGTAGCATGAACCATGGAACATGTAGTTTGGAACATGTAACATGGATCATGGACATGCAGTATAGAACATGTAGTATGGAGCATGTAGTATGGAGCATGTAGTATGGAGCATGGACCAGAGGCAGGGAGCAAGTAGCATTGAGCACGGCTCATGGAGCATGTAAATGGAGCAATGGGCAGGAAGCATGGAGCATGAAGATTGCAGCATGGGTAATGGCTCATGTAGCACGGGGAAGGTAGCACGGAGAGAGGTGAGAGAGGCGAGAGAGAGAGGGCAGCTCACAGTAGACGACGTCGTAGTCGGCGGTGACGGTCTGCAGGTAGCCGCTGTCCGTGCTCCAGTCGAGCTGCGCGAGCGGCTGCCCGCCGCGGATCTTGTTGTACTTCTTGTAGGAGAAGCCGTCGCGGCTCGCGCGGAACAGGTACACGCTGCCGTTCTGCGAGCCGATGGCGATCACGTCGCCCACTGCAACACGGCCCTCTACCCCTGAGTCCGCGCCACCCCGGGGTCCATAAGACGAGAAGACATCAAGTTCTGTCCCTGCCCGGACACGCCCGAATATTCACCTCCGGCCAACCTCGGGATTTGTTATATTTTTGCGCAGTAGAAATGAATTCAAATATTAAAAGTGGTCGGTTAGGTTAGCTACATTAAAACACTTAAAAAAACTATGGACGGTTAGTTAGGTTAGTATAGCTACATTGAAATAAACAGAGAAATATAAATATATATAAATAAACCCGAGGTTGGCCGAAGGTGAATATTCGGGAGTGTTCGGGCAGGGACAGAGCTTGATGTACATGTTAGGATTCCCCTCTAAGATAGCTCCTAACCCTGGTCACACAGCTGCAGCTGGGATCGTTGTTACTCAGCAGTGACACGAACATGTTAGTTAACGTTTACATGCAAGTCACACAAATTAATTCCGTTAGTCCCTGTTTGGTCAAGTGACAAAGTTGCTGGAGTATGTAGTTGTGTTGGACCAGAAAGTCCAGCAATCAAATAAATACCTTTTTTAAAATGTCCACCTGCATGGAGGCTGGATCCGGTCCAACGTAAATGTAACATTCAACAAAGGGAACTTACCTTAGGATAACGAAAATACATGCAGCACTTTGATAACACCTGGGTTGTAGCCGAGATGCGTGGCTGTACCCGGGTTGCGGCCCAGAGGCGTGGCTGTACCCGGGTGGTGGCCCAGAGGCGCGGCTGTACCTGGGTTATAGCCCAGAGGCGTGGCTGTACCTGGGTTGTGGCGCGGCTGTACCTGGGTTGTAGCCGAGGCAGCTGAGCGGTGACCCGCACACGCGCACCGTGGTCACCACGGCGCCGCTCTCTGCGTTGAGCACCACCAGGTGTCCGTCTGCGCTGCCCGCCGCCAGCACCGTGCCGAACGAGTGGAAGGCCAGCGACACGCACTCGTGCGCCACCTGGCACAGACAGCCACTCCCTGATCCTTTACATCTCCTCCCCTACCCCTCGCACGACACCTTCCAGCTCATTGTTTAAGGGAAGCCCAAGATGCACATAAAGTTCTGCAATTCCCGATTACACCCGAACAATTCACCTTCGGCCATCTTCGGGATTATTTATATATATTTATATTCCTCTGTTTATTTTAATGTAGCTATACTAACCTAACTAACCGTCCATAGCGTTTTAAAGTGTAGCTAACCTAACCGACAGCTTTTAATATTTGAATTCAATTTTTCCTGCGCAAATATAAAACCAATCCCGAAGTTGGCCGAAGGTGAATATTGTTCGGGTGTAATCGCGAATGGCAGAACTTTATGTGCATCTTAGGTCTCCCATTGTTTAAAGTCACACCTCTTTAATGTGCGCTGGTAAAATAATGATGGGCAGGAATTTTTTCCGTTGCTCACGCAACATGAAAAAAAAAAAAAAAGACAGACAGGATGAAAAAAAAGGCCACACACAAATAAAAATTACAAATGTGCTTTTCAATCATATACTTCAATGTTTGGTATTGATTACTGGTCCCTATAATTAAAAATAATTGGTTGTCTGTAAAGTCGGTTTACGGACGATAGTTTAACGTGACGACTTCATAACCAAAACATTGATGAAATGATTGCATACTTTTATGAATAAAATCGAATCATTTTTTTAAATTTAATAATAAAATAACAAATACTTGAAATTATACTAGTAGTCAGATTTTTAAAATGCAAGAATAATTAACCTTTATTGCCGAAATTGTTGTTGTAATAAGCAATGAAAACCACATTAACGTTTCACTTCACTTTATAAACAGTCGACGAAACATTTCACGTGTAGATGACTTGTAATTAATTTTTAAAAAACTGGCGTTTAGCTTTAAAGTTTAAATATAATTATGAACAAGATTTCATATAAATAAACTGTAACCAAATATCTATCATCAATTATATGAATCACCATAATTTTTTAGTCAATTGTAACATAACCTATTATTACTGCACTCGCCGACAGCGTAACGGAACACAGCGTAACGGAACAATGTGCGTAACGGGACACTTTTTCGTGCGTGCAGCCGGCGTTCATCGATTTATTAGACGTTGTCACGTCAAAAATATGGGCAGGAATTTTTTTCCATTGCTCACGCATCATGAAAAAAAAAAAGACTGACAGGATGAAAAAAAGGCTACACACAAATAAAAATTACAAATCTGCTTTTCAATCATATACTTCAATTTTTGGTATTGAATACTGGTCCCTATAATTAAAAAAAAAATTGTTGTGAACATTAGTGACAGGAGATCTTCATTTATAATTAAAATGTATCTCGATTATTTTACTAAATAACTACTTAATTTTGTACATGGGTTTATATTAATATTGAATACTGAGTCATAATAATTTTTTTTAAAAAATATTATTCAATTTATACTTTATCAACCGTATTTCTATTATCACTCTAGTACTTTAATTATTTTATTCATAATAATTACTTGCATGCAAAATTAGGTAGATTTTAAAGGAATCAGGATCTATTGCAACCGTTACCATGGTGAGAAATTCGGGAAATCCGGACCATCATATCCGGTTAATCCGTGTAATACGGGTAATAAGAAAAAAGCCCCTAAATTTGTCGACTTACCATTTATTACGATAAAAAACTAAATTTTGTAACTAAATTACCTAACTTGTATGCTCTATATCGCTTACAAGACATTAACAAATTATAAGCATAACTTTTCAGGTAATTTCTTAAATAAATCCTCAAATTTATTCAGTTTCAAACACGTATGGATGAATCATGGTGACACAATGCTTTATCGTCAATAGTTCAGCTGGTGCGCTGTCGTAAACTCAACAAAAATAATTTTACTTTATAATTCTACCACCTATGCATTGAATCAAACTAAAAACAAAAAAACAAACGAATATCTGGTGTACTTATAGTTAGGGATAGGAAAAATTCGCGGGTTCATTTCGCGACAGGCTAAAATACAAATAGTTACACCTCAGTGCTGCCTCTGCTATTGGCTCACTACTCACCTGGATGACTCTGGGCCAATTATAAACGCCCGACCAAAGCTTTATCGAATCACAGGCTGCTACGTTGGGATGTCTCACAAGACAGCAGCCAATGGGTGGGTGGCATTTGACCGAGTGTACGTAGAACTATGGAGTTCATCCTACAGGTCATTGAACCCGCGAATTTTTCCTATCCCTACTTATAGTTAAGTTCTTGCTAATTCAGTTAAAAACATTTATGTGAACATTAAATAATGTGTTACAAATCTGATCCGGATCAAGGAGGGCCCAATAAACTAGGTTCAAATGTATTGTCGAAAGGTTAGGTTCTTACTGGTAAGTCGAAGTCACCGGGAAATAAAAGCAGCGCGCGCGTACCTGGGTGTTCCAGAGCAGCTTCTGGCGCCTCCAGAGGGCCACGTTCTTGTCGTGGCCCGCCGTCGCGAACACCTCGTCGTCCGGGTGTACTGCGAGCCCCCACAGCTGCCGGCTGTGTCCGAACACCACCTGCGCACACTGCTCTCTGCGCACCGGCTCGACTGCCTTTACCAGCGACACTGTTCCTGCAGTTATAACATTTAATACTATCAACTGGAATCATTGCAGAGTACTGGTTCAAGGTTAAAATTAAAGAGTAACTAAAAAAAAAAAATTGGTTGTCTGTAAAGTCGGTTTACGGACGATAGTTTAACGAGACAACGTCATAACAAAACATTGATGAAATGATTGCATACTTTTATGAATAAAATCGATTATTTTAATTTTAATAATAAAATAATAAATACTTGAAATTATACTAGTTATCAGATTTTTAAAATGCGAGAATAATTAACCTTTATTGCCGAAATTGTTGTTGTAATAAGCAATTAAAACCACATTAACGTTTCACTTCACTTTATAAACAGTCGAGTGGAAGAGAGATAGATGCGGCGCAAGCGTACAATGAGCGTAACGGGACACAGCGGAACGGAACAATGTGCGTAACGCCGTAACAGGACACTTTTTCGTGCGTGCAGCCGGCGTTCATCGATTTATTAGATGTTGTCACGTCAAAATTTTTTAGTTAAGCGCATGCGCGAATACTCCTAAATTGTTTTCTCGTTTGCAGCGTGGAAAAAAAAAAAATTGGCTCTTTCCCCAACTAGTAGAGGACGAACCTGTGAACTTTAGTTGGCAACAGGATGGAGCCCCTCTCTATTGGAGTCTCTTTGTTCGAGAGTGGTTGAACGTCGAAGTACCTGACAGCTGGATTAGTCGTAATGGTCGAGATGACAGAGCTGTTTTTCGCTGGCCTCCACGTTCACCTGACATGACGTTATGCGATCTTTCTTTCCTTCGGTGCTTTATAAAAGATCGTGTCTACGTTCCGCCGCTACCTAATGATTTGCCAGGGTTGAGACACAGAATTGAAGAGGCTATTGCTTCCATTACTCCGGACTTGTTAACCAAAGTGTGGGAAGAATTGGACTTTAGGTTGGACGTGTGCCGTATAACTAAAGGTGCGCATATTGACCATTGGTAAGAAATCTTAAATTTGTATGATTTTTTTTGTACACACATAGTCTAAATTCAACGGTTATAAAATAACATTGAAACTGGGGGGCATTTAATGGACAATCTGTACAATAGTTTTGGCACCACAGTTGACACGTTTGTGGTTGCATGACATTTCGTAAAGTATTGAAGATGTCAGTCACATTCAGGTTACTTGCAGAATGTGAACTAGCACAACTAGCGTGTGCACTATACGCCATGTTTGTTCCAGACACACAGGGCCGGCGCGTCCATACAGGCGAACCAGGCGACCGCCTAGGGCGCCAAGTGGCTGGGGGCGGCGCAGCACGACACATAACAGCTCATATAACATGTTTAACGATTATTGAAACTAGATGAAAATGGATTTTTGTAACAGTTTGGAATGCTTATATTGATATAAGTAATTATTTAAAGTCCTCGGTGACCTGTTTATGCTTTGTAATAAGTAAAAAAGTTAAAAAAAAAACACAAACCTGCTTACATTTGATTGTTGACAAAATCTTAGGCTTACGTGATGTATTTTGAGGCAAGGAAAATTTTTTTGGGGTGTCCGAAAGGGGAGGGGGGGGGGGTATTAAGGTTTTTTTTCGCCTAGGGCGCCAATTGACCTTGCACCGGCCCTGCAGACACATTGTGGGGCGGGCCGCCCTACTCTCGCGGGTTGGAATCCTCACCAGAGTGACCGCAGCTGACAGGTGGACTGTCTCATCACCTCACAGCCGGCCTCGCTCACCTGGTTGAAGCGCCGCTGCAGCGAGCCCTCCATGATGTTGTTCCTGGTGGTGCCCACGTAGATGTTGCCGTCGTTCCTGCCCGGCCTCTGCGGGTACACGCTGCGCACTCCGCCCACCGACTCCGGCAGCTGCAACACGCTCACACGCTCACTCTCACTCTCTCACTATCTCACAATGTCACCCTCACATGTCACTCTCAAATATCACTCTCACAATGTCACTCTCCCAATTTCACACTCCCAATGTCACTCCCCAATGTCACCCTCACATGTCACTCTCACAATGTCACCCTCACAATGTCACTCTCACATGTAACTCTCACTCACACAATCTCACAATGTCACTCACACAATGCCACTCTTACAATGTCACCCTCACAATGTCACTCACACAATGTCACTCACACAATGTTACTCTCACAATGTCACTCTCACAAACTCACTCTCACAATGTCACTCTCACAAATTCACTCTCACAATATAACTCTCACAATGTCACTATCACAATATTAATCTCCCACTCGCACTCCCACAATATTACTTTCATACTCCCACTCTCACACTCCCACTCTCACACTTACTCATACTCGCCACTCTCACAACCTTGCTGCACCGTCCCGCAGGCCGCACCTTGGTCTCGGTGATCTTCTTGTAGTTCTGCAGCGAGTCCCAGGCCACGATCTTCCTGTCGCGCTCCCCTCCGGACAGCAGGGTGCCCTCGGACAGCATGACCAGCGAGCTGATGCCCTTGTTGTGTCCCTGCGAGCACCCGCCGCGCTCACATGCTGGTCCGTGCTTGTCCGTGAATCACAAGTCTCGCAACACCACAGCGGAACCACTTTACACGTTAACATTTTTAAAAATGTAATTTTGGGAACTGTTGTTATCATTTGAATACACCGAATTTTTTTTCGGAACTTTACAAAAGATTCCTTTGAAAATCAGCTGTCCGGAAATAGTTTGCAATACTACAGGAATGATATTAAAACTATGTACATAACATGGCTATGGTTATATATATAAAAATGAAATACGTTTTTCGATATAATCCTGAATATTTATCACTAATAAATAACGCATAATATTATATTTTAATTGATGTTTCAGTCAAGCATAAGTTTTTTTACTAGAATGGAAAAGATAATCGAACTAAATATTTGTACTTTATTTTGTTTTATCATTATAAATGTGGACAGTTAATGCTTGAAAGCTACTCCAAGGCTGTTTACAAATAAATAACTCTTGGAGGTTCTGGGGCAAAAGTAGTTTTCCCGCAAATGCATAAAATTTACAAATGTCTTGTTTTATGTTCCGGTAAAGTAAATAAATGAGCGATGTCCCGGCGTGCAGCCGCGCAGCGCGAGGACGTACCTCGAACTCCATGCGCACGAAGTAGGCGCCGTCGCTGTCCACGGAGTAGATGGTGATGAAGCCGTCACCGTCGCCCGTCACCACGTCACCGTCCTGCTCGAACTGCACGCTGGTGACATGGGTGCGTGACGGCTGCAACAAGGACCAGGGTCTGGCGAGCTAGCCCCCCCCCCCCCCCGTCAGTCGGCGAGGCGCTCCGTCCAGGCCCCTTGTTCACAGTCCCGCAGTCCCCCGGGGTTCCGGCAGACAACACGTGCGGAAATTTATTTAGTTTTTCAAGGACTGATTTAAGTGTATATTAATTTATTTGTGAACAATTATTTTAATAAACTGGAGCCAGGCAAATTGCGTAGTTTTAAAATCGGTTAAAAATGCTAAAAACGTATACGACATTTGTTGAGGGTAATTTTTTTTTTATATTTCAAATTTTTATAAATCATATTGGGGAAGTACTATGAATTAATAAAAAAGAAAGAAAACATTTCACAGTTGATGAGCTTTGAGTACGAACACGCTTTACGTTTACGATTGCAGAATAAACTGTCATTAAATAATCATTTTGCGAGGTTTTTGAATTTTACCGTTGGCCCAATTCGACAGCTTAGATTTTGGTTAAAACTTTATTTTGCTCTGATTTTTTAAAACGACCCCTTCCCCCGAGGTGGACTGTATTTTGCTAAGCAACCGTTTGGAAATAAATTTTGGAATGAATTTCAAACATCATCATCCGCGGAGTGTTTGGAATGTGTGCTCGGCCTCTGAATCAGAGGAGAACACACGCTCTGCAGACCTATCACATCTCCGGGGCTGCTCGGAACACCCAGAGAACCCGTGGTCCGGCCGAGGACAGAGAGAGATAGAGAGAAACAGAGAGAAAGAGAGAGAAAGAGAGAGAAAGAGAAGATAAAGTAAACGAAAAAAGAGAAAAAAGAGAATAAGAGAAAGAAAGAGAAAGAAGGAGAGAGAGGGACACAGACACACATAGATACAGACACACACAGAGACAGACACAGAGAGACAAAAAAAAACAAAGAGACAAAAGGACAGAGAGAGAGAAAGAAAGATAAAAAGAGAGAGACGTATAGAGACAGAGAGACAGAGAGAGACACACAGAGACAGAGAGACACATGCACACAGAGACACAGAGAGACAGAGAGACATAGAGAGAGACAGAGAGACATAGAGGGAGACAGACACAGAGAGACATACACACAGAGAGACAGAGAGGCAGAGAGAGAGAGACAGAGAGAGACACACAGAGACAGAGACACACAGACACACATGCACACAGACACACAGAGACACAGACAGAGAGAGACAGAGAGAGGGACACAGAGAGAGACACAGAGAGAGACAGACACACAGGCACACAGAGACACACACAGAGACACAGGCAGAGAGACAGAGAGGGACAGAAGTGGGTGGACTGACCGGCTTGATGATGTCGGTGCGCTCGAAGAAGCCGTCCTTGCGGCGGGTCCAGAAGGTGAGGTGGCCCTTGCCGTGCGTGATGAGCAGGTTGTCGTCCAGAGGGTGGAACACTGCGCCGCTCACGTCGTCGTGCAGGGTCTGCGACAAGCGGGGAGCACCTGGTGACCGGTCCTCCCTACCGCACCCTCCCCCGGCTCCTGTGGAGCCCAGCTGCCCAGTGCCCGGCGAGCAACAGCACTCACTGCTGGAGGAACATCGCAGTGCGAAGCAAGTCTATAACTGCTTACTTCACAACGGGGGAAAAAAAACCTTGACGAACAGGATTTTTTTTTTTACAGAAATTTGAGTATTTTTAAAGCAAAACTTCAGTTCTGTGGCATTTAAAATCGATTGGTTGAAAATAAGTTTTTTTTTGCAGCACAAGGTATAACTGGTATAACTTAACAAATACCTCTTCTCTCCAAGGGCTTTTCTTAAATTTATAACGAGAATGCCTCATTTTGATTGCCACTGCCTTTTTTTTAAATTGCACCCCTTTTTTTTAAAAAAAAATTAACTGAAAATCTCAAGTTAAATGCTTTTATAAAGTTCACATAAGATAAAAAAAGTACTCGCCAGTTATGTAACAAGAAAATTCATATGTTCTCATGTTGTTAATATTGCAAAATAAACTTAAAATAAGTATATTTGACACTAAATTTAACGTAATATTATTTGAAATAATGCCAAGCGCGATTAATAAAATATTTTCTTTTCAAATAAAAAAAATGGATGCGAGTTACATACATACATTCTGCGCCCGCCGCTAGAATTCGCTGTCTGAATAATAAACGTTGCTTGCAACCATCAAACGCAGATAGCAATGAGCAGCACGAAACAACAGGAAATGTTTAACTATTAGAAACGGCTCCGATAAAACCCCGGAATCGGACCTAATTTTCGACAAGAAATTTATTGTTAAAAGTTCACTAAACAGTTAATACTATAAAGTTTCAGTGCAAGTTAGAAGTTATACGTCTATGGAATTAATAAGATATTAAGCTGAAACATTAAAAATTACATATTATAAGACTGAGTGTATGTTTGTAAATTTGTTTTCGTCTAAACTACTCTAATCAGTCTGTGAATAATCCCTACAAACAAACCTTAACCTTATTGAGCTGATTCAAAATAATTATATAATATTAGAATTTTATTAAAATAGTAAAACTATTCCACGTTCCTTGATACTATCGAGCGCGCGGTCTACCGCTCTGCTACTAAGCTTTTTGAAAAATTAGAAGACTAATATGTACGATTACACTGTAATACCAGGATTATTACGTTTTTTTAACTTCGGGATTTCATTTTTGCTATGACTATTTTAATTTACCAAATATATTCACAAAGTTTCATTTGCCACATCAATACGTTTGGTATGTAACCTAATGTTTACGAAAGTGACCATATACTGGTTTATGTTCTACACGTGAGTCCACCATTTTTGTTTCACATTTTCCTTTCGACGACTTCCGTTCCATTCTCACGAAACTGCTCCTACCAAATGCCGTGTACCGAGAGCTATGATGGTTACACATAAATAAGATTCTTGTTACGACAAGGAATTTAGAAAATATCACGTTTCGAGTTTTGATTGTTTCTTATTCCGGCTAAAAAAAAGTAACACGTTTAAAGTTAGAATAAACATTAACACCGTTGTCTCTCAGTAAAGCAATTATTTCAGTTGCGAAATATTTTACATTTCACGGAAGTGTGAATGGCAATTGGCTTTCATTATTTAAAAATGTAACCATAGGTGCATTGCACCAGTAAAGTGCCTGGCACGTAAGGGCGAGGAAGCATCTGAAACGCGCGCCATCATCGTCCTTGTAGCGCGCCTTAAGCAAGCAGCGCCGCGCCTGCGAGCAGTCAGAAGGCCACCCGCAGCGCAGCGAGGTAGTGCGTGGGGCGGACAGCGCCGCGCCTGCGAGCCGACAGAAGGCCACCCGCAGCGCAGGGAGGTAGTGCGGCTGGCGGACAGCGCCGCGCCTGCGAGCAGACAGACGGCCACCCGCAGTGCAGCGAGGTAGTGCGGCTGGCGGTACTCACGGCGACCTTGCCCAGCAGGTGTCCCCACTGCCACTGCCACACGGACAGAATGCGCTCTCTGCCGCCGTCCACGGCGAGCACGTAGCTGCCGCCGTTCTGCAACACGGACACGGCACTGACGTCACACGCTGTCCGTGCCTCATACATTATTTTGCATTGCGTGTAAATATATATTTATTAAAATTCATGAGTAGGCCGTTTACTTAAAATAAACTAAAGGGGATAAGAAAAATACTAAACCAAACAGAGATAAAAGACATTTAACACTTAGTTATGTACTTGATATATTTATAAGTAATTATTTTATAAAATATGAAATTCTATTTTTGATATTATAAAAATAACAAGTGTGAACGATGCTATATTACTATCGCTTAAATATAATTAATAAATAACTAATTTCATTAAAAAATATTTATATTTTGGTTCTGTAATACTTTTGCTTTTGTTAAAAAATAATCATGTCAGTCAAAACATTTAAATCTGAAACACATATATGGCTCCATTAAAATTTTTTTGTTGTTGTTCTAGGTTGTGCTTGATCGGTTACCTGGTTCAAGCTTACTATAACTTGGGCAGGTGAAAAAATAGTTAGTTCAAGAAAACTAAATGGAACACCGTGTGATAGTTAAAAGCTACGAAGTCCAAGAAAATCAGACATTCTCTCCGGTGCGTGACCGGCTTGGCACGGCCTTTGAATATATATATACTGTATAGAAGTCGCGAGTGGATAGGATTTACTCTACGTTTTTCAGGAGCGAATGATGAGCAGCTTGGGAACTTCACCACCGCAGGGCGCTGCCGTAACGCCCTGTATCGTCTTAGGTCGTTATTTACACGTTAGAGCGCAGCACTGTCGCCCGCTGTCATTCCCGCACCCCCACCAATCATTCACTGCAGCTCAAGGTCGTTCAAATGGAGGGGGAAGGGGTGTTTGAAGAGTTCGACACTTGTCCGCTAGGGACCACCACAAGTCGTTGCCCTAGAGATGGTGGCGATTGCGGTGGTGAATTAACCAACTACCTCAAACCGTATTAGAAATTTTAACCTGGGCTGGCGACTTATATACAGTATATATATTCAAAGGCACGGCGGAACAGAGGTGTCTGTGCAGCAGTGTGCCCCAGGAAAAGGAGAAGGGGTGGACAGGGGAGGAAGGGAGGACTCACCAGCTGCGAGAAGGCGCTGGAAGGGAGGAAGGGAGGACTCACCAGCTGCGAGAAGGCGCTAAAGGGAGGAAGGGAGGACTCACCAGCTGCGAGAAGGCGGTGGAAGGGAGGAAGGGAGGACTCACCAGCTGCGAGAAGGCAGTGGAAGGGAGGAAGGGAGGACTCACCAGCTGCGAGAAGGCGGTGGAAGGGAGGAAGGGAGGACTCTCCAGCTGCGAGAAGGTGGTGGAAGGGAGGAAGGGAGGACTCTCCAGCTGCGAGAAAGCGCTGGAAGGGAGGAAGGAAGGACTCACCAGCTGCGAGAAGGTGGTGGAAGGGAGGAAGGGAGGACTCACCAGCTGCGAGAAGGTGGTGGAAGGGAGGAAGGGAGGACTCTCCAGCTGCGAGAAAGCGCTGGAAGAGAGGAAGGGAGGACTCACCAGTTGCGAGAAAGCGTTGGAAGGGAGGAAGGAAGGACTCACCAGCTGCGAGAAGGTGGTGGAAGGGAGGAAGGGAGGACTCTCCAGCTGTGAGAAGGCGCTGGAAGGGAGGAAGGGAGGACTCACCAGCTGCGAGAAGGCGGCGAAAGGGAGGAATTGAGGACTCACCAGTTGCGAGAAAGCGCTGGAAGGGAGGAAGGGAGGACTCACCAGCTGCGAGAGGGCGGTGGAAGGGAGGAAGGGAGGACTCACCAGCTGCGAGAAAGCGCTGGAAGGGTGGAAGGGAGGACTCACCAGCTGCGAGAAGGCGGCGAAAGGGAGGAATTGAGGACTCACCAGTTGCGAGAAAGCGCTGGAAGGGAGGAAGGGAGGACTCACCAGCTGCGAGAGGGCGGTGGAAGGGAGGAAGGGAGGACTCACCAGCTGCGAGAAAGCGCTGGAAGGGAGGAAGGGAGGACTCACCAGCTACGAGAAAGCGCTGGAAGGGAGGAAGGGAGGACTCACCAGCTGCGAGAGGGCGGTGGAAGGGAGGAAGGGAGGACTCACCAGCTGCGAGAAAGCGCTGGAAGGGAGGAAGGGAGGACTCACCAGCTGCGAGAAAGCGCTGGAAGGGAGGAAGGGAGGACTCTCCAGCTGCGAGAAGGCAGTGGAAGGGAGGAAGGGAGGACTCACCAGCTGCGAGAAGGCGGTGGAAGGGAGGAAGGCAGGACTCACCAGGTGCGAGAAGGCGGCGGAAGGGAGGAAGGCAGGACTCACCAGCTGCGAGAAGGCGGCGGAAGGGAGGAAGGGAGGACTCACCAGCTGCGAGAAGGCGGCGGAAGGGAGGAAGGCAGGACTCACCAGCTGCGAGAAGGCGGCGGAAGGGAGGAAGGCAGGACTCACCAGCTGCGAGAAGGCGGCGGAAGGGAGGAAGGGAGGACTCACCAGCTGCGAGAAGGCGGCGGAAGGGAGGAAGGCAGGACTCACCAGCTGCGAGAAGGCGGCGGAAGGGAGGAAGGCAGGACTCACCAGCTGCGAGAAGGCGGCGGAAGGGAGGAAGGGAGGACTCACCAGCTGCGAGAAGGCGGCGGAAGGGAGGAAGGCAGGACTCACCAGCTGCGAGAAGGCGGCGGAAGGAGGAAGGCAGGACTCACCAGCTGCGAGAAGGCGGCGGAAGGGAGGAAGGCAGGACTCACCAGCTGCGAGAAGGCGGCGGAAGGGAGGAAGGCAGGACTCACCAGCTGCGAGAAGGCGGTGGAAGGGAGGAAGGCAGGACTCACCAGCTGCGAGAAGGCGGTGGAAGGGAGGAAGGCAGGACTCACCAGCTGCGAGAAGGCGGTGGAAGGGAGGAAGGCAGGACTCACCAGCTGCGAGAAGGCGGTGGAAGGGAGGAAGGCAGGACTCACCAGCTGCGAGAAGGCGGTGGAAGGGAGGAAGGCAGGACTCACCAGCTGCGAGAAGGCGGCGGAAGGGAGGAAGGCAGGACTCACCAGCTGCGAGAAGGCGGCGGAAGGGAGGAAGGGAGGACTCACCAGCTGCGAGAAGGCGGCGGAAGGGAGGAAGGCAGGACTCACCAGCTGCGAGAAGGCGGTGGAAGGGAGGAAGGCAGGACTCACCAGCTGCGAGAAGGCGGTGGAAGGGAGGAAGGCAGGACTCACCAGCTGCGAGAAGGCGGTGGAAGGGAGGAAGGCAGGACTCACCAGCTGCGAGAAGGCGGTGGAAGGGAGGAAGGCAGGACTCACCAGCTGCGAGAAGGCGGCGGAAGTGAGGAAGGCAGGATTCACCAGCTGCGAGAAGGCGGCGGAAGGGAGGAAGGCAGGACTCACCAGCTGCGAGAAGGCGGCGGAAGGGAGGAAGGGAGGACTCACCAGCTGCGAGAAGGCGGCGGAAGGGAGGAAGGGAGGACTCACCAGCTGCGAGAAGGCGGTGGAAGGGAGGAAGGCAGGACTCACCAGCTGCGAGAAGGCGGCGGAAGGGAGGAAGGCAGGACTCACCAGCTGCGAGAAGGCGGCGGAAGGGAGGAAGGGAGGACTCACCAGCTGCGAGAAAGCGCTGGAAGGGAGGAAGGGAGGACTCTCAAGCTGCGAGAAGGCAGTGGAAGGGAGGAAGGGAGGACTCACCAGCTGCGAGAAGGCGGCGGAAGGGAGGAAGGCAGGACTCACCAGCTGCGAGAAGGCGGCGGAAGGGAGGAAGGGAGGACTCACCAGCTGCGAGAAGGCGGCGGAAGGGAGGAAGGCAGGACTCACCAGCTGCGAGAAGGCGGCGGAAGGGAGGAAGGCAGGACTCACCAGCTGCGAGAAGGCGGCGGAAGGGAGGAAGGGAGGACTCACCAGCTGCGAGAAGGCGGCGGAAGGGAGGAAGGCAGGACTCACCAGCTGCGAGAAGGCGGCGGAAGGGAGGAAGGCAGGACTCACCAGCTGCGAGAAGGCGGCGGAAGGGAGGAAGGCAGGACTCACCAGCTGCGAGAAGGCGGCGGAAGGGAGGAAGGCAGGACTCACCAGCTGCGAGAAGGCGGCGGAAGGGAGGAAGGCAGGACTCACCAGCTGCGAGAAGGCGGTGGAAGGGAGGAAAGCAGGACTCACCAGCTGCGAGAAGGCGGCGGAAGGGAGGAAGGCAGGACTCACCAGCTGCGAGAAGGCGGCGGAAGGGAGGAAGGGAGGACTCACCAGCTGCGAGAAGGCGGCGGAAGGGAGGAAGGCAGGACTCACCAGCTGCGAGAAGGCGGCGGAAGGGAGGAAGGCAGGACTCACCAGCTGCGAGAAGGCGGCGGAAGGGAGGAAGGCAGGACTCACCAGCTGCGAGAAGGCGGCGGAAGGGAGGAAGGGAGGACTCACCAGCTGCGAGAAGGCGGCGGAAGGGAGGAAGGCAAGACTCACCAGCTGCGAGAAGGCGGCGGAAGGGAGGAAGGCAGGACTCACCAGCTGCGAGAAGGCGGCGGAAGGGAGGAAGGGAGGACTCACCAGCTGCGAGAAGGCGGCGGAAGGGAGGAAGGCAGGACTCACCAGCTGCGAGAAGGCGGCGGAAGGGAGGAAGGGAGGACTCACCAGCTGCGAGAAGGCGGCGGAAGGGAGGAAGGGAGGACTCACCAGCTGCGAGAAGGCGGCGGAAGGGAGGAAGGCAGGACTCACCAGCTGCGAGAAGGCGGCGGAAAGGAAGAAGGGAGGACTCACCAGCTGCGAGAAGGCGGCGGAAGGGAGGAAGGCAGGACTCACCAGCTGCGAGAAGGCGGTGGAAGGGAGGAAGGCAGGACTCACCAGCTGCGAGAAGGCGGTGGAAGGGAGGAAGGGAGGACTCACCAGCTGCGAGAAGGCGGTGGAAGGGAGGAAGGCAGGACTCACCAGCTGCGAGAAGGCGGCGGAAGGGAGGAAGGGAGGACTCACCAGCTGCGAGAAGGCGGTGGAAGGGAGGAACACCAGCTGCGAGAAGGCGGTGGAAGGGAGGAAGGCAGGACTCACCAGCTGCGAGAAGGCGGTGGAAGGGAGGAAGGCAGGACTCACCAGCTGCGAGAAGGCGGTGGAAGGGAGGAAGGCAGGTCTCACCAGCTGCGTAAAAGGCGGTGGAAGGGAGGAAGGCAGGACTCACCAGCTGCGAGAAGGCGGTGGAAGGGAGGAAGGCAGGACTCACCAGCTGCGAGAAGGCGGCGGAAGGGAGGAAGGCAGGACTCACCAGCTGCGAGAAGGCGGCGGAAGGGAGGAAGGCAGGACTCACCAGCTGCGAGAAGGCGGCGGAAGGGAGGAAGGCAGGACTCACCAGCTGCGAGAAGGCGGTGGAAGGGAGGACGGCAGGACTCACCAGCTGCGAGAAGGCGGTGGAAGGGAGGAAGGCAGGACTCACCAGCTGCGAGAAGGCGGTGGAAGGGAGGAAGGCAGGACTCACCAGCTGCGAGAAGGCGGTGGAAGGGAGGAAGGCAGGACTCACCAGCTGCGAGAAGGCGGTGGATGGGAGGAAGGCAGGACTAACCAGCTGCGAGAAGGCGGTGGAAGGGAGGAAGGCAGGACTCACCAGCTGCGAGAAGGCGGTGTAAGGGAGGAAGGCAGGACTCACCAGCTGCGAGAAGGCGCTGGAAGGGAGGAAGGGAGGACTCACCAGCTGCGAAAAGGCGGTGGAAGGGAGGAAGGGAGGACTCACCAGCTGCGAGAAGGCGGTGGAAGGGAGGAAGGCAGGACTCACCAGCTGCGAGAAGGCGGTGGAAGGGAGGAAGGCAGGACTCACCAGCTGCGAGAAGGCGGTGGAAGGGAAGAAGGCAGGACTCACCAGCTGCGAGAAGGCGCTGGAAGGGAGGAAGGGAGGACTCACCAGCTGCGAGAAGGCGCTGGAAGGGAGGAAGGGAGGACTCACCAGCTGCGAGAAGGCGGTGGAAGGGAGGAAGGGAGGACTCACCAGCTGCGAGAAGGCGGTGGAAGGGAGGAAGGGAGGACTCACCAGCTGCGAGAAGGCGGTGGAAGGGAGGAAGGCAGGACTCACCAGCTGCGAGAAGGCGGCGGAAGGGAGGAAGGGAGGACTCACCAGCTGCGAGAAGGCGTTGGAAGGGAGGAAGGGAGGACTCACCAGCTGCGAGAAGGCGGTGGAAGGGAGGAAGGCAGGACTCACCAGCTGCGAGAAGGCGGTGGAAGGGAGGAAGGCAGGACTCACCAGCTGCGAGAAGGCGGTGGAAGGGAGGAAGGCAGGACTCACCAGCTGCGAGAAGGCGGTGGAAGGGAGGAAGGCAGGACTCACCAGCTGCGAGAAGGCGGTGGAAGGGAGGAAGGCAGGACTCACCAGCTGCGAGAAGGCGGTGGAAGGGAGGAAGGGAGGACTCACCAGCTGCGAGAAGGCGGTGGAAGGGAGGAAGGCAGGACTCACCAGCTGCGAGAAGGCGGTGGAAGGGAGGAAGGCAGGACTCACCAGCTGCGAGAAGGCGGTGGAAGGGAGGAAGGCAGGACTCACCAGCTGCGAGAAGGCGGTGGATGGGAGGAAGGCAGGACTCACCAGCTGCGAGAAGGCGCTGGAAGGGAGGAAGGGAGGACTCACCAGCTGCGAGAAGGCGGTGGAAGGGAGGAAGGCAGGACTCACCAGCTGCGAGAAGGCGGTGGAAGGGAGGAAGGCAGGACTCACCAGCTGCGAGAAGGCGGTGGAAGGGAAGAAGGCAGGACTCACCAGCTGCGAGAAGGCGCTGGAAGGGAGGAAGGCAGGACTCACCAGCTGCGAGAAGGCGCTGGAAGGGAGGAAGGCAGGACTCACCAGCTGCGAGAAGGCGGTGGAAGGGAGTAAGGGAGGACTCACCAGCTGCGAGAAGGCGGTGGAAGGGAGGAAGGCAGGACTCACCAGCTGCGAGAAGGCGGTGGAAGGGAGGAAGGCAGGACTCACCAGCTGCGAGAAGGCGGTGGAAGGGAGGAAGGCAGGACTCACCAGCTGCGAGAAGGCGGTGGAAGGGAGGAAGGCAGGACTCACCAGCTGCGAGAAGGCGGTGGAAGGGAGGAAGGCAGGACTCACCAGCTGCGAGAAGGCGCTGGAAGGGAGGAAGGGAGGACTCACTAGCTGCGAGAAGGCGGTGGAAGGGAGGAAGGGAGGACTCACCAGCTGCGAGAAGGCGGTGGAAGGGAGGAAGGGAGGACTCACCAGCTGCGAGAAGGCGGTGGAAGGGAGGAAGGCAGGACTCACCAGCTGCGAGAAGGCGGTGGAAGGGAGGAAGGCAGGACTCACCAGCTGCGAGAAGGCGGTGGAAGGGAGGAAGGCAGGACTCACCAGCTGCGAGAAGGCGGTGGAAGGGAGGAACGCAGGACTCACCAGCTGCGAGAAGGCGGTGGAAGGGAGGAAGGGAGGACTCACCAGCTGCGAGAAGGCGGTGGAAGGGAGGAAGGCAGGACTCACCAGCTGCGAGAAGGCGGTGGATGGGAGGAAGGCAGGACTCACCAGCTGCGAGAAGGCGGTGGAAGGGAGGAAGGGAGGACTCACCAGCTGCGAGAAGGCGGTGGAAGGGAGGAAGGCAGGACTCACCAGCTGCGAGAAGGCGGTGGAAGGGAGGAAGGCAGGACTCACCAGCTGCGAGAAGGCGGTGGAAGGGAGGAAGGCAGGACTCACCAGCTGCGAGAAGGCGCTGGAAGGGAGGAAGGGAGGACTCACCAGCTGCGAGAAGGCGCTGTCAGGGAGGAAGGGAGGACTCACCAGCTGCGAGAAGGCGGTGGAAGGGAGGAAGGGAGGACTCACCAGCTGCGAGAAGGCGGTGGAAGGGAGGAAGGCAGGACTCACCAGCTGCGAGAAGGCGGTGGAAGGGAGGAAGGCAGGACTCACCAGCTGCGAGAAGGCGCTGGAAGGGAGGAAGGGAGGACTCACCAGCTGCGAGAAGGCGGTGGAAGGGAGGAAGGCAGGACTCACCAGCTGCGAGAAGGCGGTGGAAGGGAGGAAGGCAGGACTCACCAGCTGCGAGAAGGCGCTGGAAGGGAGGAAGGGAGGACTCACCAGCTGCGAGAAGGCGGTGGAAGGGAGGAAGGCAGGACTCACCAGCTGCGAGAAGGCGGTGGAAGGGAGGAAGGCAGGACTCACCAGCTGCGAGAAGGCGCTGGAAGGGAGGAAGGGAGGACTCACCAGCTGCGAGAAGGCGGTGGAAGGGAGGAAGGCAGGACTCACCAGCTGCGAGAAGGCGGCGGAAGGGAGGAAGGCAGGACTCACCAGCTGCGAGAAGGCGCTGGAAGGGAGGAAGGGAGGACTCACCAGCTGCGAGAAGGCGGCGGAAGGGAGGAAGGCAGGACTCACCAGCTGCGAGAAGGCGGCGGAAGGGAGGAAGGGAGGACTCACCAGCTGCGAGAAGGCGGCGGAAGGGAGGAAGGCAGGACTCACCAGCTGCGAGAAGGCGGCGGAAGGGAGGAAGGCAGGACTCACCAGCTGCGAGAAGGCGGCGGAAGGGAGGAAGGGAGGACTCACCAGCTGCGAGAAGGCGGTGGAAGGGAGGAAGGCAGGACTCACCAGCTGCGAGAAGGCGGTGGAAGGGAGGAAGGCAGGACTCACCAGCTGCGAGAAGGCGGTGGAAGGGAGGAAGGCAGGACTCACCAGCTGCGAGAAGGCGCTGGAAGGGAGGAAGGGAGGACTCACCAGCTGCGAGAAGGCGGTGGAAGGGAGGAAGGCAGGACTCACCAGCTGCGAGAAGGCGGTGGAAGGGAGGAAGGCAGGACTCACCAGCTGCGAGAAGGCGGCGGAAGGGAGGAAGGGAGGACTCACCAGCTGCGAGAAGGCGACGGCAGACACGCCCACCTCGAACTCGCCCATGCCGAACACGTACAGCGTGAGCAGCGTCTCCGTGCTCCAGATACGTATGTGCGCCTGCGTCTTGCGGTTACGTCCGGCGCGCTGCCCCGAGGCCACCATCTCCCTGGAGGGGTGCAGGTCCATGCTGCAACAACCGCACAACCGCCTCGTCCTCTCTGCTGTCGCTCGAAGTGTTGGTAGCCTACTGCGTCACCATCAATAAAAAAATGGTTGTCTGTATAGTCGGTTTACGGACGATAGTTTAACGTGACAACGTCATTACAAAGCATTGGTGAAATTATTGCATACTTTTATGAATAAAATTGAATCATTTTTATTGAATTATCACTATTTTGTATGGATACAAATGAAATCTACAATTTATTTGATAAATTTACTTTATTTTGCACTCATTATTTCAAATATGTTTATTACTTTAACGAAGAGGTTATTTTAACTACTTATAATTTTTGTAAATGTTTTTTATTTAACTTCTTCCAATCTGTGTTATTCTGTTAACGATAGGAAAAGTAGGAAACTAATGGGATTGTTTAAAGTTTAATGTGCCTCGAAAAAGTCAAATCGATGGTTGTTTCAATCGATTGGAAGAGAGATAGATGCGGCGCAAGCGTACAATGAGCGTAACGGGACACTTTTCGTGCATGCAGCCGGCGTTCATCGATTTATTAGACGTTGTCACGTCAAAAATAAATCAAGTCGTACCACCCATATACTTAATTTCATGGCATTTTAGGTTCTTGTTAATTGTTTGATACAACTACATATATGTAAAAATAATATATTCTGTGTAAACCCAGGACTGGTGTTAGAACACAAAGAGATCTTAAACAAGTTATCGCTCCTATATGCATATATATGTAGGAGTATGCTCAAGACAACTCCGGCAACTTGCCCATTAATGAAAAATTTGGTTTTATCTCGTTGGGAGGATAGTGGAGGCGCTCTGTGCCCTTATGATAAAAATAACATTTGATTAATACAGTTCTGCAGTGTTTGCTCTACGCCAATTTTAATAAAACGTTCTTTATTTTGTTTTATAATTGTCTATTCATTGCATTAAATAATTGATGGATGACATGTTCCTTTTTAATTTTATGTGGTTATATTTTATTGCTGTAAAAATTTAGTTGTTAAAGAGTTGGTAGAATCTTGGGCAAATAAGTGACACACGAGGAAAATTTGGACGAATATTTGGAACTACAATCCCGGCGCGGATGGAAACAGCGCTTCAAGTCAGCTGTGACGGCCGAAAGTAGTTCCACGATCAGACAGGGTATTGTGATGCTTACTTGGCAATCAAAAGGCTGCACTATAACTGTTACCTGCATTGTGTACTGCACAATATCCATAATATTTTAGTGCATAAAGAAAGTTAACTTCTAACGCTTATAAATTAACACACACACACACACACTACAAAAACATCATTTTAATACTCTGTAAACATTTTATTATTGAATTCTTTTAACATGTAAGTTAAGTAAACTATATCAGATTTTTTATTTATCTGAAGAAGATGTTCTTAACATAGGTAGTCTTTCACAGTAGTTAATACCTACAATACAGATTCCACGTTTGTCTTAACATTATTACATAAATTTTAAGTAAAGAAAATAATTGTGCGGTAAAGTTAGAAAAAACTCTAAAATAAAAAGGGGGTTGTCTGTAAAGTCGGTTTACGGACGATAATTTTACGTGATAACGTCATATCAAATTTTTTAAATTGCTGCTTTTAAAAAGCCCGCCTTTACCTGTTTGATATCATAGAAGATTTTCTCGCACAGTGGTTGGCCGGTTCTCACACGCTCGCCTCAGGTGGAACGTGACAATGAGTCATGCTTTTTTCGTGCGTGCAGCCGGCGTTCATCGATTTATAAGACGTTATCACGTGAAAAAAAATTGAGATTGAATGAAAAAGAAACCGTTTTCGAACACATGATGATATTGTATGGACTATGTGACGTCATGCAAGTGTAGTGGGCTGTGCGCTACCTTCACACCGGACTGGCGGTAGTTCATGGTCCTGCCACCGGGCCTCGGAGCGCTGGTGTGCTGCTCTCGCCGCAGTCATGTGCTCTCGGCACTCGTGTATATTGGGAAGCCTACGATTCACTCGTCCTTCTGGACATACCCGAATACTCACGTTGGCAAGCCTTCTTTCAACAGACGAGAGAGCCAAACCCGAAGTTTCCCGAAGTTCATGCTCGCTTTTTTTTCCGTACCACAACATATGTATTTATTTGGGGGAAACGGTTTACATGATTTCACAGTATCTTTAATGTAGCGATCCTAACCAAATCAACCGTCCACATTGTTTTAAAGTGTTTATAATGTAGCTAACCTAACCTTATTGACCATTAGTTATCATGAGTTGTATATTTATTTACAATGAACCAAAAAAAAAAAAAACCCCGAAGATGCACGATCATGCGTTTGGCTCTCTCGTCTGTTGAAAGAAGGCTTGCCAACGTGAGTATTCGGGTATGTCCAGAAGGACGAGTGAATCGTAGGCTTCCCGTGTATATTTGCATTCACAAATGTCTGGCACATCCCCCCCTTCACCCCTCACAAACCACGCGGGACACAAGTGGCGCAGTTGGGAGTAAAACCCCAACATTGATGGAGTGTTTACAAGCTGTAATTACCTTTTTATATCGTCCTGACCCACTTGCGCGAAGTTTCCTGCTGAGATTCACGACGTGGCGCTAAGACACCGTGTCACGCATGCCTGGCGTGCTTGTGATTCATCAACAATCACGACTACACTTCTTACGTTTACACAACCTCCTTCTCGCTGCAAATGGCTTCGCTTCTCGCCTGACGTTTGTGATCCGAGCCATTAAATGGAAGTGCCCCACTGTCGAGTCAGAAGGACGACTTTTATTGAAACAAATACAGCACTACTAGTCTTTCTTCGTCCTTCATGTATTCTCACCGGTGAGCATTTTCATTGTATAGTAATTTACAGCTTTGTGCCTCGAATAAAAGGTGTTTGATAATAAATTGAAGTTCATACAATAAAATTCAATTTTATTTAGTGTATCTAGCAAAGTTTCAAGATTTGCAAATTTAAGAGTTCGTGTTTATTTCGAACATGACGTACTTGCATCAATGAAATAGCTTTTTCGAGATAATAAATATGTTATACCTACTGATATATGTTTTTCTTATAATATATATAAATCCAGTGTCCTGATGTTTGTTTCCAGTGAACTCTTCACCAAGTCAACCGATTTCGATGAAAATGGGCATTTATGTGTAATTGTTTCCAACTTGAGAGATAGGGTAGTTTTTATTTCGATTAATAGTCTTAATAATTTATAATTAATAATAAACTGATTGTCAATGTTGACTGGTGTTTCAGCCCGGGAAACAGTGGGCACTTCGTCTCCATGACAACGTTGCGTGCTCGAGAGTCGGGAAACCATCGCTGCTATTCGTTTTTTCTTCGGTACATTACAAAGCATTGTATTAAGTTTTTGTCAAAATTAATGAATTT
The DNA here is from genome assembly GCF_032445375.1 of Bacillus rossius redtenbacheri. Taxonomy (NCBI): domain Eukaryota; kingdom Metazoa; phylum Arthropoda; class Insecta; order Phasmatodea; family Bacillidae; genus Bacillus; species Bacillus rossius. The sequence continues at coordinate 2,589,747 of NC_086341.1, read as the reverse complement.
TCATTTTATTTCATTTATTATAACTGTAAACAAGAGATTTGGTCTAATTTTTTCCCCCATTAATACAACCGTGCGAAGCCGGGTCGGGCAGCTAGTATACTCATAAAACGACAGTAAAGCATTTGCTTAGAACATATACACTCTGGATGAAATGCATATAAGGTGTTAAAGTATGGCGTTAAGCTTGTGTGTGGGGACGAAGATGTTCTAAATGCTTTACGCAACATCTTATAAAATAACTTCATCTGGCACACGATTGAGCGGCTATTGCAGGCAGCAGCTGGAGCCCTAACTGGGGAAACACAGAACTACCAAAGTAAAGCTTGGTTTATCCTGCCCTCGTTGACCCGGGTCACAGGATAATCCGGATCAGATCTGTAGGGAATTTTATTTAATGCTCGTATAAAATATTTTAACTACGTTCGCAAAAGAACGTAACTACAAGTATGCCAAATATTCACTTTTTAGTTTGATTCCATGCACAGTTTCTGCCCAGGTGGCAGAGTTATGGCAACAAAGAGCTCTTTGTTTAGTTTGAGCCAGCACACCAGCTGACAAACATCGTGACGTAGTGGGGGCGTCAGCCCGTCACCGCCCCAGCAGAACTACCAATGACTAAGCGTTTGCGTCACCGTGCTTCATTCAAGCATAAGAAAGTGGATGAATTCTTCGTTAATAACCTATGTGAAAAGTTATTTTTATGTCTAGGGAATGTATACTACGTATTGTTGTTATTTTTGACGTGAAAAGTCTAATAAATCTATGAACGCCGGCTGAACGCACGAAAAAGTGTCCCGTTACGCACATTGTCCCGTTACGCTGTGTCCCGTTACGCTCATTGTACGCTTGCGCCGCATCTATCTCTCTTCCACTCGATTGGAACAACCATCGATTTTACTTTTTCGAGGAACATTAAACTTGAAACACTCCCATTCGTTTCCTACTTTTCCTATCATCGTCCTATCCTTAACAGAATAACGCAGATTGGAAGAAGTTAAATAGCAAACATGTAAAAACGTTATTGTTAAAATAATCTGTTCGTTAAAGTGATAAACATATTTGAATTAATGAGTGCAAATAAAAGTAAATGTGTCAAATAAATTGTAGATTTCATTTCACTACTTTATTGTATCCATACAAAAAATTCAATAAAAATGATTCAATTTTATTCATAAAAGTATGCAATAATTTCATCAATGTTTTGTTATGACGTTGTCGCGTTAAACTATTGTCCGCAAACCGACTTCACAGACGACCAATTGTTATCGTGATGAAAGGCGAGTCGGGTGATGTTACCGGCGAGAGCTCACCACTGTATGTCCTCGGTGTGGCCCACGTAGTGTCGCTGGCTCTCCTCGTCCCGGTCGTACAGCACGGCGACTGCGGACACGAAGTACAGCATCTCTCCGGTCGGCAGCACCCACAGGTTCCTCCTGGAGTCCGTGCCGCGGTACCCGAACCTGAGCGCCGTCAAGGTCAACACACCCACCTCCTGCGCTCCCCCCTCCCCCATTAAATGCCCCGACCTTACTGCAGGGCATCAGCGGCATACGGCTGTCATTCGCGTAAAACACTCGGACTGAACTAGTACTCGGACTGAACTAGTAGTTGGGCTGAACTAGTGCTCGGACTGAACTAGTAGTTGGGCTGGAGCGTAAACGCGCTACGGCGTGAATAGCGTGTCGTTCTTGCTCGGAGCTGGGGTGGCGACTTTAGGAAGTATCCTGTTGCTCGCCGCCCTCTTCCTGCCCCCTGCACTTAGCACCCCCCCTCCTCCCCTCTCCCGTACTGCTGACCTGGAGACGACTGGAGCCGCCGCCTCGTCATGCGCAGGATCGGCCTTCGCTTCTTCAGTTCAGTTCGCCACAGTTGGCGCGCCGACGACACGCGACATGTCTTGTGTTGTATCGACACATTGCTTGGATATGGTAGGCATAGGCGTACCCGGAGGGGGGGGGGGTGTTTTGGGGGTTCAAAATACCCCCCCCCACCCCTCCTCCCGAAATGTCTTGGCGACCATTACCGTCTCAACGGCAACTCCGGAGAGGAGACATTTTCTTGCTTAAGAAGATCAAAACCCTACCTGCGGAACACCACATCTCAGGACAGACTGAATGGATTGGCCTTAATGAATGTCCACTACAACATCCGCATCGACCCGGATAATGTGGTTACTGAATTTGCAAAAAAAAAAAAAATTATAATAGAAGAATTCTTCTGTAAAAAGTTTGTAAGCTTAAAAAAAGTTTATTATCAACAATTATTTTTTGGTGTTTATGGAGTTTTTCTTAAAAAATCAGAAAGCCCCCTTCCCCAACACCCAGAAAAATATTTGGAAGAACCCCCCCCCCCCCCGAAAAAAATCCTGGGTACGCCTATGATGGTAGGGTATGATGGGAAGTAGTCTGACGTAAAGAGACGTATAGAGATGTGGTGAGATGTAGTCTAAGATATTGCAGTGCACGTTGGTACAGACAGGACTTTGTAGGACATAGTTGGGCATGGTGAGTCGTATAATGTTAAGACATGGAAGGACTTGGAGGGAAATGTAAGGAAATATATAGGGAAATGTAAGGATACATAGGGAAATGTAAGAATATCTACCAGGAAATATAAGGTCGTGGTGAGATGCAGTCTAAGATATTGCAGTGCATGTTGGTACAGGCAGGACTTTGTAGGACATACATAGTTGGGCATGGTGAGTCATATAAGGATATCTAAGTATATAAAAAGTTCACAAAGACAAATTTAAACTTTATGGCATTAACATATGAATGAACTTTAAACAATATGGGAAATGTTAAAAAATCAGGAATTTGTTTTCGAGTTTTTTTTTTAATCGGAGCCGTTTCACTATTTATTTTGAAATTCCGGTCTGATGATCAAATGATTCAACAGTCGACGTAGATGCTCCGGTATCTACGCAGGAATCGCGTCTGAAAATTTCGTTTAAAATACAATTTTTTTTTTATCAAGCTCGGCATTATTTTGAAGAATTGTACGTTAAAATTTTCGTGTCCTGAGTTTCGTATTGTAAGTGTAATTTGCAACATGAGAATATGTAAATTTGCACGTTACCGAGCTTTATGTTACGTATCAATTGGCGAATACTGAAAGACCATCTCAAATTAAAACAACATGTATGTGACCTAGAACTGTCCCCGCCACGCGGTTGCAGTGTCTCGACGACACGCCGCGAGTAGGACTCGCGAGCAGGATCGCCGGACGGGGCGATGCCAGTGGCAAGGATACACCCAGTTGAGCTGCAGGCGCTTGTCTGGAGGAGAGTTGTCGTAGGGCGGGTGGTGCAGCGGAGGGTAGAAGGTCCTGCGCACTCCCCTGATGGTCACCTTCACCGGGTCCTCCTTCATCACGTCCAGCAGAGTGTAGTCTGCAACCAGAGACCGCCATCTGTCATCACGTCCAGCAGGGTGTAGTCTGCAACCAGAGACTACCATCTGTCATCACGTCCAGCAGGGTGTAGTCTGCAACCAGAGACTACCATCTGTCATCACGTCCAGCAGGGTGTAGTCTGCAACCAGAGACTACCATCTGTCATCACGTCCAGCAGGGTGTAGGCTGCAACCAGAGACTACCATCTGTCATCACGTCCAGCAGGGTGTAGTCTGCAACCAGAGACTACCATCTGTCATCACGTCCAGCAGGGTGTAGTCTGCAACCAGAGACTACCATCTGTCATCACGTCCAGCAGGGTGTAGTCTGCAACCAGAGACTACCATCTGTCATCACGTCCAGCAGGGTGTAGTCTGCAACCAGAGACCGCCATCTGTCATCACGTCCAGCAGGGTGTAGTCTGCAACCAGAGACTACCATCTGTCATCACGTCCAGCAGGGTGTAGTCTGCAACCAGAGACTACCATCTGTCATCACGTCCAGCAGGGTGTAGTCTGCAACCAGAGACTACCATCTGTCATCACGTCCAGCAGGGTGTAGTCTGCAACCAGAGACTACCATCTGTCATCACGTCCAGAAGGGTGTAGTCTGCAACCAGAGACTACCATCTGTCATCACGTCCAGCAGGGTGTAGTCTGCAACCAGAGACTACCATCTGTCATCACGTCCAGCAGGGTGTAGTCTGCAACCAGAGACTACCATCTGTCATCACGTCCAGCAGGGTGTAGTCTGCAACCAGAGACTACCATCTGTCATCACGTCCAGCAGGGTGTAGTCTGCAACCAGAGACTACCATCTGTCATCACGTCCAGCAGGGTGTAGGCTGCAACCAGAGACTACCATCTGTCATCACGTCCAGCAGGGTGTAGTCTGCAACCAGAGACTACCATCTGTCATCACGTCCAGCAGGGTGTAGTCTGCAACCAGAGACTACCATCTGTCATCACGTCCAGCAGGGTGTAGTCTGCAACCAGAGACTACCATCTGTCATCACGTCCAGCAGGGTGTAGTCTGCAACCAGAGACCGCCATCTGTCATCACGTCCAGCAGGGTGTAGTCTGCAACCAGAGACTACCATCTGTCATCACGTCCAGCAGGGTGTAGTCTGCAACCAGAGACTACCATCTGTCATCACGTCCAGCAGGGTGTAGTCTGCAACCAGAGACTACCATCTGTCATCACGTCCAGCAGGGTGTAGTCTGCAACCAGAGACTACCATCTGTCATCACGTCCAGAAGGGTGTAGTCTGCAACCAGAGACTACCATCTGTCATCACGTCCAGCAGGGTGTAGTCTGCAACCAGAGACTACCATCTGTCATCACGTCCAGCAGGGTGTAGTCTGCAACCAGAGACTACCATCTGTCATCACGTCCAGCAGGGTGTAGTCTGCAACCAGAGACTACCATCTGTCATCACGTCCAGCAGGGTGTAGTCTGCAACCAGAGACTACCATCTGTCATCACGTCCAGCAGGGTGTAGGCTGCAACCAGAGACTACCATCTGTCATCACGTCCAGCAGGGTGTAGTCTGCAACCAGAGACTACCATCTGTCATCACGTCCAGCAGGGTGTAGTCTGCAACCAGAGACTACCATCTGTCATCACGTCCAGCAGGGTGTAGTCTGCAACCAGAGACTACCATCTGTCATCACGTCCAGCAGGGTGTAGTCTGCAACCAGAGACTACCATCTGTCATCACGTCCAGCAGGGTGTAGTCTGCAACCAGAGACTACCATCTGTCATCACGTCCAGCAGGGTGTAGTCTGCAACCAGAGACTACCATCTGTCATCACGTCCAGCAGGGTGTAGTCTGCAACCAGAGACGGGCATCTGTCATCACGTCCAGCAGGGTGTAGTCTGCAACCAGAGACTACCATCTGTCATCACGTCCAGCAGGGTGTAGTCTGCAACCAGAGACTACCATCTGTCATCACGTCCAGCAGGGTGTAGTCTGCAACCAGAGACTACCATCTGTCATCACGTCCAGCAGGGTGTAGGCTGCAACCAGAGACTACCATCTGTCATCACGTCCAGCAGGGTGTAGTCTGCAACCAGAGACTACCATCTGTCATCACGTCCAGCAGGGTGTAGTCTGCAACCAGAGACTACCATCTGTCATCACGTCCAGCAGGGTGTAGTCTGCAACCAGAGACTACCATCTGTCATCACGTCCAGCAGGGTGTAGTCTGCAACCAGAGACTACCATCTGTCATCACGTCCAGCAGGGTGTAGTCTGCAACCAGAGACGGGCATCTGTCATCACGTCCACTTTCCCCTGACGCTATCGAAGGAATATCGAGACAACAACTGTCCGAAATGCGACAGTTCCGAACTGAGATGCAGAGGTACGTTTATCCAAATATTCCGTAGAGTATACTTACCAAAGATTTGGGTTGGGGGGGGGGGGAGCGAATGAAACGGCTGAGTGAAACAGGAAGTACTTGTCTATGGACTGGGGAAGTACTTGGCTAGAAGATGAGAGGATACTGCCCTCAGGCCAAGAAGGTTCTTGAGTGAATGTCTACCAGAGACTAGGACGAGACTGGGTTTGTAGGTTATGAAGGTATTGAACACTGGTTGAAGGCTGTGACATGACGGGAAGCCATCTTCTCACAGACGAGAGAGCCAAACGTCCTGTCGTGCATCTTCGGGGTTTAATTGGTTCATTGTAAATAAATATGGTGGTGTTGATAAAATGATTCTAATGGTCAATTGGGTTAGGTTAGCTACATTATAAATACTTTAATACATTGTGGACGGTTGATTTGGTTAGGATAGCTACATTAAAGATACGGAAAAAAAACATGAACTTCGGGGAACTTCGTGTTTTGACTTTCTCGTCTGTGAAAACAAGGCTTCCCGTGACATGACTGGTTAGAAGATGTTGGCTGCGGGTAGCGCAAGGGGCAGTAGTCCAGCGAGGTCCCAGTACTTACCCGGGCCCCGAACCACCTCGGTGTCGGCGTACAGCATGCGGCCCCGGCTTTTGGAGCGCGCCCTCCGGGGCAGGCTGACATCTCTCAGGTCCTCCACCAGCATGCTGGCTAGAAGTCAGCAAGGCACTGGCTAGAAGTCAGCAAGGCACTGGCTAGAAGTCAGCAAGGCACTGGCTAGAAGTCAGCAAGGCACTGGCTAGAAGTCAGCAAGGCACTGGCTAGAAGTCAGCAAGGCACTGGCTAGAAGTCAGCAAGGCACTGGCTAGAAGTCAGCAAGGCACTGGCTAGAAGTCAGCAAGGCACTGGCTAGAAGTCAGCAAGGCACTGGCTAGAAGTCAGCAAGGCACTGGCTAGAAGTCAGCAAGGCACTGGCTAGAAGTCAGCCAAGGCACTGGCTAGAAGTCAGATAGGCACTGGCTAGAAGTCAGCAAGGCACTGGCTAGAAGTCAGCAAGGCACTGGCTAGAAGTCAGCAAGGCACTGGCTAGAAGTCAGCAAGGCACTGGCTAGAAGTCAGCAAGGCACTGGCTAGAAGTCAGCAAGGCACTGGCTAGAAGTCAGCAAGGCACTGGCTAGAAGTCAGCAAGGCACTGGCTAGAAGTCAGCAAGGCACTGGCTAGAAGTCAGCAAGGCACTGGCTAGAAGTCAGCAAGGCACTGGCTACAAGTCAGCAAGGCACTGGCTAGAAGTCAGCAAGGCACTGGCTAGAAGTCAGCAAGGCACTGGCTAGAAGTCAGCAAGGCACTGGCTAGAAGTCAGCAAGGCACTGGCTACAAGTCAGCAAGGCACTGGCTAGAAGTCAGCAAGGCACTGGCTAGAAGTCAGCAAGGCACTGGCTAGAAGTCAGCAAGGCACTGGCTAGAAGTCAGCAAGGCACTGGCTAGAAGTCAGCAAGGCACTGGCTAGAAGTCAGCAAGGCACTGGCTAGAAGTCAGCAAGGCACTGGCTAGAAGTCAGCAAGGCACTGGCTAGAAGTCAGCAAGGCACTGGCTAGAAGTCAGCAAGGCACTGGCTAGAAGTCAGCTAGGCACTGGCTAGAAGTCAGCAAGGCACTGGCTAGAAGTCAGCAAGGCACTGGCTAGAAGTCAGCAAGGCACTGGCTAGAAGTCAGCAAGGCACTGGCTAGAAGTCAGCAAGGCACTGGCTAGAAGTCAGCAAGGCACTGGCTAGAAGTCAGCAAGGCACTGGCTAGAAGTCAGCTAGGCACTGGCTAGAAGTCAGCTAGGCACTGGCTAGAAGTCAGCAAGGCACTGGCTAGAAGTCAGCTAGGCACTGGCTAGAAGTCAGCAAGGCACTGGCTAGAAGTCAGCAAAGGCACTGGCTAGAAGTCAGCAAGGCACTGGCCAGAAGTCAGCAAAGGCACTGGCTAGAAGTCAGCAAGTCAGAACTGGCACAGACTTGGGGAAGCTGACTGTCTAATAAAAACAAACCATCGAGATGGCTTAAACATGACGTTGACTCAGTGTGATTTCTGCCCAGTGCCCTGAATGTCAAAACGAATAAACTCAAGCAAGCACGGGTAAACTGTAACTATGACTCTCTGGAAGTCAGGAAGTCATTGGCTTAAAGTCAGCAAGGCACTGGATATAGTATGTAAGGAAGATGCTTTGATAGAAGTTAGAAAAAATGCCAGCTGTAAGTTTGATATTACTTGCGGGGAGTTAAAACCAAATGCTGACTGTAATCCAGGAATACATATACTCAAACATACAGTTTAGAAAGGTATCAGTTAAAACTGTGCTAGTTTTAATGTCAGAGAACCTTGGATAGAAGCTAATAAATAGTTTTCTGGAAGCCAGGAGCATGCTGCCTAGAGCCTGTAAAGGCAGTCGGTAACCAGAGAGATTGGCTTGATGTTAGCAAAACAACTAACTAAATCCAGAAACAAGCAAGCTAGGTGCTAGAAATGTGTTGACAGATGTTCAGAAAGGTGACAGCAAGGTGGCAGCAAGTGGTAGGAAGGTGTCAGCAATGTAGCATATGGTTGTAGCAAGGTGACAGCAAGGTGACAGCAAGATGGCAGCAAGGTGACATAAAGGTGGCAGCAATGTGGAAGCAAGGTGACATAAATGTGGCAGCAAAATGGCAGCAAGATGGCAGTAGGGTGACAGCAAGGTAGCAGCAAGGTGACAGCAAGGTGGCAGCAAGATGGCAGCAAGGTGACAACTAGGTGGCAGCTAGCTGGCAGCAAGGTGACAGCGAGGTGGCAGCAAGGTGAAAGCGAGGAGAGAGCTAGCAAGATGACAGCAAGGAGAGAGCAAGGAGAGAGCAAAGAGAGAGCTAGCAAGGAGAGAGCTAGCAAGGTGGCAGCAAGTTGGCAGCAAGGAGAGAGCAAGGAAACAGCAAGGAGAGAGCCAGCAAGGAGAGAGCCAGCGAGGAGACAGCAAGGAGAGAACCAGCCAGGAGACAGCGAGGAGAGAACCAGCCAGGAGACAGCAAGGAGACAGCAAGGAGACAGCAAGGATAGAGCCAGCGAGGGGACAGCAAGGAGACAGCCAGGAGAGAGCCAGCGAGGAGACAGCAAGGAGAGAGCTAGCAAGGAGACAGCAAGGCGACAGCAAGGAGAGAGCTAGCAAGGAGAGAGCCAGCAAGGAGAGAGCCAGCAAGGAGAGAGACAGTGAGGAGACAGCCGGCACCTACCCGGGCCCCGCACCACCTCGGTGTCGTAGAGCGCGCGGCCCCGGCTCTTGGAGCGCGCCCGGCGGGGCAGGCTGACATCTCGCAGGTCCTCCACCAGGGCCGTGTGGGACACTGCGCGGGACCGGGACCTCCTGGCGGGGGACCCCAGGCCGCTCGAGCTCAGGTAGAACGTGTCCACGTCCGCGAACTCGTTCCTCAGCTGCGAGAAGCTCCTCACCTGCGCGGCGCACCCCTCTCCCGTCACCATGGCTGGACCCAGCTAGCTCATACACTGTCTGTCTGTCTGTCCCTATGTGTGCTTGCATCCACAGGCATGTTAGGGGCAATGACGATTCTGATTGTGTACGAAGGTACACGTTACGAGATCTTTAAAACTACGCAACGGATTTTCATGCGGTATTTTTTAATAGATAGAGTGATTCAAGATGAAGGTTTGTATGTATAATACATGCATAATATAATAGAGAAACACTGGTAATTTTAGAGGTTTCTAAAGTGATGTCGTAAATAAACACATTTTTTTTGCGCTTACATTTGCAAACGCTGGCTGAACCTCAACACTCGCCCACCTCCACGTGTATTAACGCGCATTTAGTTGAACGTTTTTTAAATGAAACACAAACCAATACATAATCCCAGCTACAATTTTCAACCCAGGGGAGGTCCTTAAATTAAAAATGTTAGCAAACTATAAACAAAGCTGACAAAAGGTGTATAATGAAGTTAGCTGAATGAAAGTTACTAAATTAATTTTTAATTTCAAAACCGACTAGAAACGTAATAAATTTACCTAGTGTACAAAGTGGAATGAGATGAAATTATAATAGTCATATAAATCTATATTAAATAACGGATAAAATACAGGTAAACTAAATGAGAGGACGCTTAATGAATAAATAAATAAGTACAAGCTAAAATACTCATACTTAGAGACCTGAAAAATTCGCTAATTCATTTCGTGTCATGCTAAAATTCAAATAATTATACCTTAGTGCTGCTTCTGCAATTGGTCCACTGTTAATCTGGAGGACTGAGGGCCAATTAGAGACCCTCACTCGTAGAAGTGTCGAATCACAGGCCACCCAGTCGAGACGACTCGCAAGTCAGCGGCCAATGTACAGTTGGCATTTGCCCGAGTGTCTACATGATATTGGAGTCTATCCTGAAGGTCATTGAACCCGCGAATTTTTCCGGTCTCTACTTATACTTCACTACATACGGCTGTCTGTCTGTCCCTATGCATGCTTGCATCCACAGACATGTTAAGGGCAATGACGATTCTGATTGTGTACGAAGGTACACACGTTACGAGATCTTTAAAACTACGCAACGGATTTTCATGCGGTTTTTTTAATAGATAGAGTGATTCAAGATGAATGTTTGTATGTATAATACATGCATAATATAGTAGATAAACACTGATAATTTTAGAGGTTTCTATCGTGATGTAAATGAACTCAATTTTTTTTTGCGCTTACATTGCAAACGCTGGCTGAACCCTACGAGATAGATCATTGTGTTGGTAATTGTTGATTATATTTTGTTTTTTTAGTTGAACGAATAGTAAGTAATTTTTTTATTTAATTATCGAAGACAGGTCACTTCCATGTGACAGGATATTTTTGTTCCAAATCAATCTATAATTTATTCTCTTCCTTTCACACAACTTACACTCAATTTGCATATGTTATTAAACTTAACTATGATTTTTTTTCCCATACTCATTTTAATTTCAGTTTTTTATGTCTAATTTCTGTGTACACTATCATGTGCCTTTACAATATACAGGAAGGCCATCAGTAGCAATTCACAAAAATAACTCCAGGCAAATTATGGAAAGAATTCTTTACTATTTTTCAGGAATGACTAATCTTAACATAGTGAGGGCCAGTAACAAAAAGGTATATGACCAATTTTGTAGCTTTTAGACTAATTTTTAAGTATAAACTTATTCCTCTTATATGATCCCTGATTTTATGGCTTTTTGGTTTATGATGGAATATAAGTATATGTACTGAACACTGTAACAGTAAATTACTTCTTCATCTGTAGAAATTGGAAAGCAGGTATAATTTACAAACATAAATTTAGAAAGAATGTGTTGTGTTGTTGGATTTAAACTTATGAAACTGTTCACAAGTGATTTACGTTTAGTGTGGTAAGGCACTGGTCATGATTCGGTGGCTTGAAAATGGCTTGCTGTTTGGTCGGCTATAACTGTTGAGGGTCAAGGCTTATCCCTTTACTGACACCCTGATTTGTGTTTCTTTGTTTGTGCTGCTGTCTGTAATGACCCCACTGCCAACCAGAGACAAGCCAAAAACACAAATAGTTTCCCAGGTCAGTGTCTGGACCCGTGTCAAATGGCTTGAAGTGAAAACTTCTATGGGAAGGTTTGGATAGGGAGTAAATTCATGTAAGTCGTCATCCACATGTTCACGTGACGTGTTAACGATAACACTATATATGTTCCTATTAATACAACTTATTGAGCTTTTAAATCTTAAGTATACAATTATTGTGCAGTAAAAAGTGAGTATAAAATATATTAATATTCTCATATAGATATATAGTTTGAATAACGAAGAAAACGGAGTCTTTGTAGCAATATAACCTAAAAATTAAGAACATAATTATTTATTTTTTTAATACCTACAATTACCATGCAATGCGTATTTAATAGTAATTTAGGAGTTATTTTAATAACGTGATAAAACAAATTTGTAGTTTGATAAATTTTTTTTCCCGTAAAAATTGCGAAAATGTTTTCATTTCTGTCGGCAGTCCTCATGACTTGCTTTGAAAAATATTTTTTTGACGTGATAACGTCTTATAAATCGACGAACGCCGGCCTGTACGCACGAAAAAATTGTCACGTTCCGCCTGAGCCGAGCGTGCAAGAACCGGCCAAACCACCGTGCGAGAAAAAAACTTCCATAATATCAAAACAGGTAAAGGCGGGCTTTTTTAAACTAATTGTTCATTATTATATTCAAACAAATTATTTAAATTAAAACATGCAAAATACGTAAATAAAAATTTGAAAATTAAAAAAAAGCATGAAAATTTTCATCAATGTTTTTCTTATGACGTTATCACGTAAAAATTATCGTCCGTGAACCGACTTTACAGACAAACCCCTCCTTGTTTTCGCAGGAAGAGAGAGTCCTCACCTCTTGGCCGGACACAGTGAACATCCTCTTGGCTCCGTTCATCTTGAGCACCTGCCCCAGGTCCTCCAGGACCTCCTCGAAGGGCTGCGAGGTGCGCAGGTTCAGCAGGACACGGCACTGCGCGCACAGACACACAGACACACAGACACTCACACCCCTCCTGCGACACAGACCCGACGGGAGTCGGTGCTGCTACCGACCAGTTCTGCTCCGAGGAGACGGACAACATTCAGCAGCAATTTTCCAAAATGTCACTAATCTGAATCAGCTTTGGCTTCTGGGTTGTAGCCGCGTCCTTGGCGAAATAATTCACCAAACGTTTCGGTCGACGTTGCAGTCGCCATCATCAGGGAGCAGTTACCTACTCGTTATACACTTGCAGTAGTATGCAAATGGGCAAACTGGCACAGGCACCAGGCGGTGGTGGTTTTGGTGGTCCGCCATCTTGGATTGTGACGTCACGGCGGCCATCTTGGATGACGTTGACCTTTATTACCAAGATGGCCGCCGTGATGTCACAATCCAAGATGGCGGACCTCCACAACCACCACCGCCTGGCGCCTGTGCCAATATGCCCATTTATATATATACTACTTGCTCTTTGAAAAATTCATCGACTTCGAAACTCAATATCAATTAGTATTTTTGTTATATATTGAATAAATAAAAACTTATCATTGAAAAATGAAATCAGCATAAAAATAAAAACCATAAAATCTTGTCGTTCATTATATGTTGTGAGATGCAGCTTCTAACTACCTTGGATGAACCAATGAGTAGGATTGTTGTAGGACTGTTTCGAAGAAGGGGTGCCTCATAAGCGAGACGTTCAGGGTTGTCAGACAAATTTTTCTCCGGCCTCGCAGTTTCCCGCAGGGCCTACCATATTGTTATCAAGACATCAATCCAGAAGTGCATTCTTTCACACCTTTTTTTTATCATGGCTGTGACCTGCCCCGTAGAATATAATTATTCTCGGGGGCCACGACCGACATCCATGTGCACTTCGCAGTAACCTGCAGCAGGAAGACCCGGGTTCCACTTCGGGCCAGCACATTTTCGCCCACGGGAATATCTGCGAGTTCTCACCACAGAGAAGGAACCATTGGCAAGCACAGTCTTACAAACAAGGATTGGCAAAGCTAGAAGCATTTGCTCCCTCATCACCCAAGACCATAGTCAAGCCCCGCCACGATCTCTCGCAGACGGTCTGGTTCCTTCACTGAGGATCATCCCTGTACCAGCTGACGACGAGAACCAGGAGAGAGAGGGAGAGAGAGGGAGAGGGAGAGAGAGGGAGAGAGAGAGGGAGAGAGAGCGCGGCGCACCTGCACGGAGTGGTCCAGGTGGCTGATGATGCGGATGACGCGGCCGGAGCTGGGCTTAGCGCCCGGCACCCCGCCCCCGGGGGGCGGCAGCTCCGCCTCCGCCAGGGACGCCTTGCGGCTGTGGGGCGGCTTGCTCCAGCCGTGCGAGGCGGCGGGCACGCCGTACCACACGCCGTTCTTCTTGCCGTAGCTGGCCGTCTGCAACACGGGAAGCCTTCTCTTCGCAGACGAGACAACCAAACCTCCCGATCGTTAGGGACAGGAAAAAAAATTCGCGGGTTCAATGACCTGCAGGATGAACTCCATAGTTATACGCAAACACTGTCAAATAATGTCTCAATCCACCCATTTGCTGCTGTCTTGCTGTGAGACGTCCCAACGTAGCAGCCTGTGATTCGATAAAGCTTTGGTTTCGTGTTTCTAATTGGCCCAGAGTCATCCAGGTGAGTTGCGAGCCAATAGCAGAGGCAGCACTGAGGTATAACTATTTGTATTTTATCCTATCGCGAAATGAATTCGCGAATTTTTCCAGTCCCTAACGATCGTGCATCTTCGTTTCTTTTCTGTTAATTGTAAATAAAATTGGCGGTGTTGATGAAAGGATACTAATGGTCAATTAGGTTAGGTTAGCTACATTATAAATATTTTAAAACATCGTGGACGGTTGATTTGGTTAGGATAGCTACATTAAATATACGGAAAAAAAGCATGAACTTCGGGGAACTTCGGGTTTTTGCTCTCTCGTCTGCGAAAAGAAGGTTTACCCTGCAACACGAGCGGGCAGCGACTTTCCCGGGCAGATGCAGCAGCGAGATAAACTGTTTATCACTTCTCAGAGCTAACGTTCTATTTAATTAAGTGAAGTGGTAGTTTTTACAGTGATAGTACTCTGGAAGTTGAAAGTATAAGGTTGAAAATCATCTAGTAGCAAGAAGTACAAAAAAATTGGCTCAGAAATAGTGGAAGTTGACAATCTTCCTTTAATACTATCATATGTTACTTCTGGATGGAAGGAGCATATTTTATATTCGGTCTGGAAGTTATTTCTGCAAAATTACGGTAATTTTTCGTGTCCCGTAAACTTGCGAAAATAATTAATTAGTGTGTCAGACAAAATAACGAGACGATTAATACCAGGTTCTTGCTGGTTTTTTTAAGTGCTGCACATTTCCCCTTCCAATGAGAAAATGTCGGTTATCAGGTTCCGCAATGAATCGAGACTCATCGTTAGAAACCTGCAAAAGTCGCGTATTCATTCGGTGATAGGCTAGAATTCAAACACATATACCTCTTAGATAATTTTGCTATTTATTGGCTTACTGTTCATCTGGACGAATCTCAAGCAGTTATAAACCCTCAACCAAAGAAGGTTTCGAATCACAGACAAACCAGCTGAGACGACTTACAAGTCGGAAGCCAATGAACTTGCGTTATTTGCCCGAGTGTACAGGGGTATGTGCAGTCTATCCTGAAGGCCATCGAAACCGCGAAATTTTGCAGGTCTCTACTCATCGTTGAACAAGGGGATCATCCAAGATGTTCCCCCGACCAGTCGCTACGAGTTGTGCGGTGCTTCTTGTTAACGGGACACAAACCATCGGCCACCTCTGAAGACGATTACTGACCGTCTGAGACGATACCCCATGCACTGTTTCTGTCATCAAAAGGTAAGCTTCAGTAGCTTTGCATTCTGCCCGCTGTTAGAAAGTGATTGTAGCTTGTAATGCCGCTGAAATCACATCTTGTCTGATTCCTCTTTTTGTGTGTGCAAGATACCCGAATAATTTTTGTCTCATCTCATAATTATTTTGACTAGTGTGAGTGTGTGTAGGTGCGTGTATATATGTTTATATTTATTTACAGGACACAGCCAACTGTCTGGTTAGCTGAGTGTGATACGGGGCTGAGGCGGTGACTATGCTGGGTTGGTGGCCCTAGCCTCTGCTCTAATACCTTCCCTATCAAACAACAGGGAGCGATCCCTAACAGTTCTGTTCCTTTAATTGCTCTGGAATTATTAAAAAGGATCTGGAATGATACTCCCACCCTACCCTATTAGGGCGCATATGTGGGAGGGGAACGTGAGGATGCCGGCCTTAAGGTCGGAATAATCTGTCTCCGACCAGCTGACAGAAATGTCCGCGCTTCCGTCGACGTAACACACGGTGTGGAGAATTTTTTTTTTTTTAAATTTTGGCTGGGTTCATTTTTTCATAGGGCACTGCGAGTTGCTTACTCCACAGGCGTCAGTCACCCGAGACCTGCGAGTTGCCTACTTCACAGGCGTCAGTCACCCGAGACCTGCGTGTTGCCTACTTAACAGGCGTCGTCACGCATGGTCTACGTGTTGCCTACTTCACAGGCGTCAGTCACCGCGCTGGCATATACTCCCGCATAACCAGAAGAGACTTGTAAACGTAAATCTAGCTTGCAATTAACATATATTTTGATTGCAATTTCTTAAATATATATATTTTAATTTTCCAGGAGTTTTGAAATGTATTAATTCTAGTTATTTAATTTTTACTTACTCATACAACTTGGGAGTAGTTTGATAGGAGTTTATTTTTCAATATAAGTAATATTATAATAAAAAGCAGGTAAGTTTAATCTTAGGCAGAATAATTCCTCAACTCCCCGACTACCTTGGAATGACATATCTCTGCTGAAATCTGCTGTATCTTCTAATTGGTATATATATTAGATTTTACTGTGTGGTATGAAACACAGCACTTTTCAGAACATTATTACATTTGACCCGACCGCAATGCATACGGAAATAACAAAGGAATCGTTATATATATGATGATGATAATGCAAACCGAAAACACGCAAACGTCATTATTTAGATACTGAAACGTAGCGCTGCTAATTCCACGCGATGTTTTCGGATCGCATAATGAGAGCGACCGCAGACGGAAAAAAAGCAAATAAATCCTCCGACTCGGGCGCTGCATATGCATGAGCTCGTATGGAACGGAGGTGGTTTTTCTTTTATCGCCGCGCGCGAGAGTTCTGGAAGGGTTTCCCCGCGGCGTCCACGCGCAGACAGCGGCGCAGACAGCGGCGCTAGCGGCGCCTGGTCGCAGCTCCGAGCTGCATGTCACAGACTCTGCGTCGGGGACTCCCCTCCCAAGTCTGCGCCCTTACAGGGCAGTGCGCGAGTCAGCCTACAGAACCGTATTTTTTTTTTGACGTGACAAAGTCTAATAAATCGATGAACGCCGGCTGCACGCACGAAAAAAAGTGTCCCGTAACGCACATTGTCCCGTTGCGCCGTGTCCCGTTACGCTCATTGTACGCTTGCGCCGCATCTATCTCTCTTCCACTCGATTGGAAAAAAAACCCGTCGATTTGACTTTTCCGAGGCACATTAAACTTGAAAACACTCCCATTCGTTTCCTACTTTTCCTATCACGGTCCTATCCTTAACAAAATAACACAGATTGGAAGAAGTTAAATAGAAAACATGTATAAAAGTTATAGTTAAAATAATCTGTTCGTTAAAGTAATAAACATATTTGAATTAATGAGTGTAAATAAAAGTAAATTTATCAACTAAATTGTAGATTACATTTTACTCTTTTTTTTGTATCCATACAAAATTGTTATAGTTCAATAAAATTATTCTTTTTTATTCATAAAAGTATGCAATCATTACGTCAATGTTTTGTTATGACTTTATCACTTTAAACTATCGTTAGTAAACCGACAGACAACCAATGTTTTTATAACCTTCCAGAGCTGTATATGAAATCAGAACTGCATAGGGATTGCTCCCCTTTTTTTGACGTAATAACGTCTTATAAATCGACGAACGCCGGCTGCACGCTCGAAAAAAAATTGTCACGTTCCGCCTGAGCAGAGCGTGCAAGAACCTGCCAACCACCGTGCGAGAAAAATCTTCTATAATATCAAACAGGTTAAGGCGGGCTTTTTTAAAACTAATTGTTCGTGATTTTTAATTAAACAAATTATTTAGACTAAATTTGCAAAAACTGTAAATGATATTTGATCATTAAAAAGTATGCAATTTTTCATCAATGTTTTCTTATGACGTTATCACGTGAAATTATCGTCCGCAAACCGACTTTACAGACAACCCCCCCTTTTTTTTATCGGGAAGGTGTTAGAGCTTCAGCAATGACCAGAGGTCAGGCCTACCCACCTAAGCACAGTCATCACTCAGCTGACCAGACAGCTGGCTGTGTCCTTAGCCTTTAGACTTTGTCAGCACTGCTGGCGCCCACCCCGGCCTCCCTTACCCCGCAGCCACGTCGGGGGAGACACGGCGAAAGGACTGAAGCGGCGCTCAGAATTAAAAAAAAAATTGTTTCTCTGTAAAGTCGGTTTACGGACGATAGTTTAACGTGACAACGTCATAACAAAATATATGTGAAATGATTGCATAATTTTATGAATAAAAATGAATCATTTTTATTTTAATAATAAAAGAATAAATACTTGAAATTATACTAATAAATAAATTTTTAAAATGCAAGCATAATTATTAACCTTTATTGCCGAAATTGTTGTTGTAATAAGCAATGAAAACAACATTAACTTTTCACTTCACTTTATAAACAGTCGTCGAAACAGTTCACGTGTAGATGACCTGTAATTAATTTTAATAACTGGCGTTTAGCTATAAAGTTTAAATATAATTATGAACAAGTTTTCATATAAATAAAGTGTAATCAAATATCTATCATAAATTATATGAAACACCATAATTTTTTGGTCAATTGTAACATAACCTATTATTACTGCACTCACCTACAGCGTAACGGAACACAGCGTAACGGGACACAGCGTAACGGAACAATGTGCGTAACGGGACACTTTTTCTGCGTGCAGCCGCCGTTCATCGATTTATTAAACGTTGTCAGGCCATAAAAGAAATAACAGTAACAGCAGGCCGTGTGTACAAGATCTGACCGCCATTTTCTCCAGTCTGCTGATTCACAGCAGCGCATAGGGCGGTCGTGCGCGTGGAAAGGAAATGAATTTCAGATTGTCTTTATGCCATTTTTGCAAACTTGACGTTTAAAATAAGTGGAAATTTTTTTTCAAAATCTGAATTAAAACACACACACACACACACAAACACACACACACACACACATTCCCTATTGCAACAACAGAGTTTTTTTTATCTAACCGAAGGAATTCTGTGCACTTAAAATTCAAAATAATAAGAAAGTAAGGGTTTCATCTGATTTCGAAAAAAAACCCTATCCCCCTGTTTACTCGAGATTTCTAAAAAAATAATTCCACACATTTCTCACCTTTTAAAACAGAATTTTGTTAATACTTAATATAATTTTGTATAATTGCTGTTCAAAATTACTGGTCAAATATTATTTCCATTTCTCTATCCCACCCACTTAAATAATAATTTTTCTAGTTATTAATGGAATTTCGCACACTTGAAATTCAAATTTAACAAAAATTTATGCCTGAATCTGGTTTTAAAAAAATTATCCCAACCCCTAAGTGAAGTATATTTTTTCTCTGTGTAAAACTCGTGAAAAATATACATATAATTAATTAACCCTCTATACATTGTGCTGTTGCAAAAAGTCATGTAGCATATTTTTTTAGTTTTTGTAACTATTAATTACTATATAGTTTAGTATATTATATCAAAAAGAAGTATAACTTATTACGCGCGTACGTAAATAAAATACACGCACCTTTCTTTTCGTCAAACGTAGTTTCGCTGGTAATCACAATTTATGTATAATATACATATATACATATCTATACCTACACGGCATACAAGACAAGGATTGGCCAACCCGAAATGCATAATTGATTCTCAAAGAAGGAAAAAACGCATTATAATATTGAATAATTTATCAGTGATAACTTGTAAAACAGCTGTATTTCTTTATAAGGCAAACATTTAGTTTCAACAACACCTTTTCAATATATTTCAAGATAGTACAATAATGTGAGCAGCGAATGTTACAAATGTTATTTCTCACAAAAAATTGATATTTCAACCAAATATTTGTCTTCAGATTGAGAAAAGCTATTATATAAAAAAACTAGAAGCGGATAAATGTGAATCTTTCGTTTGTTTTAGTTAAATGAAATTTAACATAACACTAAAATATTTTTTTGAAAATAGTTTTATTATGCACATAATGACTTTATCACAAAAAATTTTATGACCACGTGAAAAAAAAACACTATCCGAAAATAAATATATTGAAAATGAGATCGAAAGGTATGAGTGAAGACTAATGAATCTTAAAACGTTTGAATTAAAGTATGATAGTAGTAGATGCGAAGGAAAAAAAATACATTAAAGTAAAATTGTTCGAATGCATATCGATATCAATAAACAAGAACCAAACCGAGAAATTCGACGCTACAGTGCGAACATGCACAAATAATCACCGGTAACCAGTAATTTTGGTAATTTTTTCTGATGAAATTTTTATATACTTGACGTTAAATACACGAGAAAAAAAATAATTAAATTCATCCGAGTTTAAAAAAAAATCCCCAACTACCGTTTCCCCGCTCAAAGTTATTTTTAAAACTACTCAATGAAATTGGGCATGAATATGTATAACAGTGAAATTACTGTCTATATATAATAAACCCACAGAGATTAAAAAAAAAAAAACCCCTACCCTAAACCATTTCCCATATATTAAAGCAAAAGTTTTGTTACAAATTTGATGACGTTTTGCAGCGCTGTACGTTTAAAATAAGTGTAAAACTGTTTTTTTTTTCCCGGGACGCCACGGACACAGAAGGCGAGCAGTACCTTTGAATATATATACTGTATAGAAGTCGCCAGCCCAGGTTAAAATTTCTAATACGGTTTTGAGGTAGTTGGTTAATTCACCGCCGCAATCGCCACCATCTCCAGGGCATCGACTTGTGGTGGTCCCTAGCGGACAAGTGTCGAACTCTTCAAACACCCCTTCACCCCTTTCGTTGAACGACCTTGAGCTGCAGTGAATGATAGGTGGGGGGTGCGGGGAATGACAGCGGGCGACAGCGCTGCGCTCTAACGTGTACATAACAACTAAGACGATACAGGGCGTTACGGCAGCGCACTGCAGCGGTGAAGTTCCCAAGCTGCTCGTCATACGCTCCTGAAAAACGTAGAGTAAATCTTATCCACTCGCGACTTCTATACAGTGTATATATTCAAAGGCAGTACCCAGGTGCTCACGCAGTCCCGGTGCTGGAGGGTGGACGGCAGCGCGACGATGACGAAGCTGCCCCAGTCGTCGGACATCGCGGCTCCGCTGTCCCGCCGGTCGCCCGCCTCGCCGGCTGCGCTCCTGAGGACTCCCGCCGGTCGCCCGTGGAGGGGCGGGGCTCCCCAAGGTCACCCCCTCCCCTCGTAGCGCGCGCACTCCCCCCCCCACCCTCCCCCACTGTGGCCCCGCCCACCCGAACACACGCCGAACCGCTCAAGCTACCCTACTGGGGTCCGCTTACGAGAACCATTCAAGAATGTGCCGAGGGCCAATAATTTCTGTAATTTTGTAATTTCAGAAGAGTTAAAATGGATAATCGCTAGAGACCTGAAAAAACTCGCGGATTCATTGACCTCCAGGATAGACTCCACAGTCCTTTAAATACTCGCGGAAATGACACCTGTTCATTGGCTACTGACGCGTGAGACGTCTCAAATAGGCTGTCCGTAATTCGGCACTCTCTTGGGTTCAGTGTTTCCCATTGGCTCACAGTTCCCCGGATAAAATGCGGGCCAGTCGTAGAAGCGGTACGAAGGTATAGTTTTTTTTTATGCTAGCCTATAGCGAAATGAATCCGCGAATTTTGCATGTCTCTACTAATTGCTAGAGACCTGAAAAATTCGCGGGTTCATTTCGTCTTTTGCTAAAAAAATTCAAATAAATTATACCTTAGTGCTGCTTCTGCAATTATTGGTTCACTGTTAATCTTGGAGGACTGAAGGGCCAGTTAGAGACCCATCACTCGTAGAAGTTGTCGAATCACAGACCACCCCAGTCGAGACGACTCGCAAGTCAGCAGCCATTGAACAGTTGGCATTTGCCCGGGTGTCTAGAGGATATCGGAGTCCATCCTGAAGGTCAATGAACCCGCTAAAATTTTCCGGTCTCTAATAATTGCGTATTGTCAGGGTATTTTTTCAGGCACAAACCAACCGGCGCAAATTCTTGGAAAGCACTTAAGGGGCTTGCATAACACCTTGATCTTCATTTGTCCACCATATAACGTTACGGTCACCGCTAAAATTTCATATAGATGGCCCATGCGCTTAGAGGCGATACAATGCCAGAAGCACCAGCGCGCCTCGCTCGGCGTGCAACATTAAGGGTACCGCCTACCTAGTCACACACACGGTGCGCAGAGTTTCAGGAAAAACAACGCGATTTCAAAACTACTCAAGATATCCGAGTGGGGTATGTTTACGAAAAGCATTTAAGAGTTCGCTGAGGCCCGAAAAGTACTTTTAATTTTGGATAATGTTTTTAAACTGTATTTCTAGAAGAGTTAAAATGGCTAAAACGCGTGTTTTCAGAGTAATTTTTAGGCGTAAAACAATCAGTACAGATTATTAAAAGCACTTAAGGGACTTGCAATACACCCTTATCTTCATTTATCGGCCATATAATGTTACGGTCACCGCTCAAATTTCACAGTTATCCTGTGACTACGAGAAGACTGCGCGCCAGTCCAGAGGAGACACCGCGCTAGAAGCACCATCGAGCGTCGCGCTTATCATCCCGCCTCGCCAACACACACACACCCCTGACGAGGCGGGCCCCTTAAGGACACTCCTCACCCAGCCGCCCGGTGGAGAGGGGCGGCGCCTGCCCAAGGTCGCCTCCCCTCCCTCTGCGCGCGCGTCAAGGTCACCTCCCCTCCCCTCCCCACGAGGCGACACGCCCTTCAAGGGCTGGGCGAGGCTACACGCGAGACGCCCGCGGCTATCGGGCCAACGATCGCTTTCTTTTAAGGCGCCATTAATTCACATTTCTCTCCAAGGGAAACACCCTGGCTAAATGAGCGTAAGGACCTTGGTGTAATAGTCCCTCAAATCGATGTGGCATTGGAGCTGGTGTCGCGAGATTTTTCCTTGGGAAAATAATAACACTGCCACCTTCAAGAGAAGGAAAAAAAAGTCACCTGAAAAAGACCCAGCTAGAAGTTGATATTTTCAGATGAAATAAACATTACATACCGAGGTAAGCAAACAGTTTACAGACTTAACAACACACACACAAACTGAGACTGATTTACAGACAACATACGTATAATATAATTATAACAATGGTAGTTATATTTTCTGAATCTCTTAAGTTCAACTAAAAAAATATTTAATCTAAAAAAAATCAATCAGTTGTTTTATAAATTCGCAGACAAACCCTAAGTTCAGGCAGGACGTGTACACACGCAATTTAAAAATGTAACCTTCTCACGTTCCCTATTAACTGAATCGACCAAGCTTAAAAAAAGCTCCACGATATAGACCCACGATGATTAAATTATATATGTTTACCAACACAAAAAATATAAGCTCCACTGTAGCATCCAGTTCTCCTATAATTTATCATGGGATTGAAGTGCACTTGCAATGTTCGCACCTCTTGATGATCTTAAGGAAGCACATGGACTTTCTTGGCAATCAACTTTTTTAAACGGCCAGTGTAACGCAGCTGTAAACGAACATGTTCATGAATACTCGCAGTTGACTTGGAGTTAAGAGTCTGGTCGTGTGAGCACCGACAAGACAGAAAATGGTGTGAATATTCTGCTTGGATTAATTATTTAAATCCACCATACATGCTGAAGATCATATGGCGAGAATCTAATATCATTATTACTCCACAAATGAATTAACCAGCGGTGTTTTTTGAATAATGAATGTTGCATGTTTATGTGGCACTGTAAGGCCTCCTCAACCTCTCGACCTAGCCGTGCGCTCTCCAGTAACATGCCGCGAATAGAAATGGCGAATCTATTTCCCGGTTCCAGGAACCCATGTTGGGCACTGGCAACAGTGTCAGGCATTTTAAATATCCATATTTTCTCCTAACCAGGACTACGCCCTAATCGGGATATGTTGCCTGGGGGGAGTTTTGGTGTTTTCATGAGGTGTGAACCTAATAATGTGTGTAAGGCCAGAATTGTGACTACCGACAAAGGCCTGTAGCAGGTCCTTCGAGGCGGGTCGGTGCGCCTACCTTCTCGGTATGCGGGAATTTCCGGAGACCCGACCTCGTGATTGGCCGACGTGCCTGGGGGGAGGTCACGTGGTTACAGTTGCGGGCTCTGGGAATCCCAGAGCTCCCCTCCAGGTATCTACCGCATCCGCCCGCTCGGACGCTGATGTAATATTCATGGCGCAACGGACGGGCCGTCACGGATGCAGTCCTGCAGACGATGATGGGCCCCCGCGGACCCCCGATGTAGGCCAGCCATCACAGGCAGCCAAATTACAGCTCGTTCCAGGTCAACTCCCCCCCCTTCCCCCTGCACCGCAGTTACCTCCCAGTGCAGCGGCATTCCTCTCTGCAAGGTCCTAGCGCCTGCCCCCACCAGACTGATTCTCCTGGTCTCACAACTCTGTCCGTGTCCTGTTTTCCACAGCCAAGGCGGCGGCACGCAGATCAGTCAAACTAGCCGTAGCCTCATCTTCAAGCTTTGGATACTACTTCAAGGTCATTTCCACCGAGCAATTTATTCTTGCCTTCTTCGTCACAGGTTAATAATGTTGTACGTTTCCTGCAGAGGTTTTTTGAAACAGACGGTGAACGATGGATATGGGCCATTCTGGTGTTCTTCCTGCTGCAGAGGTTGGATAGGCCTCCACCGGACCACGGGTTCACTGGATGACAGAGGGGTCCCAGATCGGGGTAGACACCAGCAGTGCTGATAAAGTCTCAGGGCTCAGGCCACAGCCAACTGTCTGGTAAGCTGAGTGAGGTACGGGGCTGAGGCGGTGACTATGCTGGGTTGGTGGTCCCAGCCTCTGCTCTAATACCTTCCCGATCAAACAACAGGGAGCGATCCCTAGCAGTTCTGTTTTAAATTATATAGCTCTGGAATGTACAAACGAACTGGAAGTTTCTCCCACCCTATACCCTGATAGGGCGCACATGTGGGAGGGGACCGTGAAAATGCCGGCTGTAGGTCAGAACAATCTGTTCACCAGGAAGCCTGTGCATGACGCATAGGCAGCAGGCGGTACTTCCGACCCTGCGCCACAGTCAAGTGAACGAGAATATTCCTCCTTAGCCTCTCTTAAGCTCCGTGGGTTGTCTAACTGCCAGGCGAAGGATGAGCTGCATAGCTGTTTGTCTAACTGCCAGGCGAAGGCTGAGCTGCATAGCGGGTTGTCTAACTGCCAGGCGAAGTGATGAGCTGCATAGCGGGTTGTCTAACTGCCGGGCGAAGGATGAGCTGCGTCCGCAGGGGGTGAAAAGAGGGCAAGTTTAGTTTTATTTAAAAAAAGATGTATCTCCAAAACCATTGAAAGTAGGGACTAAAATATCGGCCAAGAACAATAAACTCAATGAAACTAAATTATTTTATAGTTTTGTTAGTTTCTACCCCTAAGGGGTTAAAAGAGTTCGGTTATGTTATAAGAATTAATATGCATACTTCCGAATGTACTAGAACTAGAGGTAAAAAACAATATCGAAAATAATGCATGCAGAGTATATGTTTTTATTTTTATTTTTCGAAATGTAACTGTTAAGTGCGTGGAAAAAGGTATGTTTTTTAAATATAAAAAACGTATAAAAGTTTCATATGAAACAATAACTTTTATTACAATTACAATTTATTTTTGATATTTTATTGCAAATGGAGTGAAAAGGTTTTACTATAAACATCAGATCAAAAAATCTAACAAAGCGGGAGGGTTAGTATTTAGAAGTTTTGCTTCATTAATACTAAGCATAGTTGCTAATATGTTAACACGTACGATAAGAATGTATTAAACTTTTCAAAAAAGGAGTGGCTGCTTCAAAAATCTTAAAATAATTCACGTATGTGTAATTTTAATTTTTCTGGCTAATAACCAAATTAAATTAAAAAAGAAATGCAATAGATGAAAAAATATTAATAAGAATCAAATGGGTGCGTGGTTAAACAATTTTAAAATAGTGTAAATCATAAAATCAAAAGAGGTGTGTGGTTCCATCAATGTAAAATATGTCTCTGAACACACTTAAACTAGAGTGACAAAATCGGCATACTTATGTATGTTTTGAATTTTAACATTCTTACATATTACCAATTTAAAAATTACAAAATTAACGTTTTGGTATGATATAATTATTACTATTATAACCTGAAATTTTATTTTGGCTATATCTTTAGGATTATTATTTATAGGAGTAATAATAAAACTGTTCAGGGAGAAAGGCCTGTACATTGCATGAATCTATAAAAATAATCGGTAAAAGGCTATTTGTAATTTTAGAAAACAACCAAAAATATAGTTATTTTTTTATGGTTTATTTGCCTGTTCGTCTGTTTATTCCCGAATAACTCCCAAAATTACTTCGGCTAACTTAAACAATGGAGTGTGAAAAATGGGTAAATATGGTTTCTAAATAATAATTAATAAAATCTCCGAAACTAATGAAGCATATGAAAATATATCAATAATGAACATACTAAAACTACCAACTTTAATTTTACAATTTCGCGAAATTCCACCTCTAAATGATGTAAAAGGTTTGAGATTGATTTTAAAAAGAAAAATCCTTGATTTCAAATCTACTAGAATTAGAGGTAAGAAAGTAAGACAGAACAACAAGTATAGATTTTAAATTTGTCGAAATTTAACAGAAAAAAGGATGAAAATGGGATTGATTTTATTATATAATATGTTATATTATATAAACATTGTACATAAAAATCTTTTGAAAATGAATCGCTAAGGGGTGTAAAAGTGGTAGGTTTACAAGAACTGCAGGTAATAAACGTAGACCGATCACCATGCACACAGAGTTAGGCTACGTATTGTATTATTTCTATTTGTCGAAAGGTTTTTCCGTTAAAGGGTATGACAATGGGGTAAGTTATGTTTTATTAAAAAAAAACCTATGCCGGTAAATAATAAATCAGGGCCTTAAAAATTGTATATAAATAATAAACATAATGAAACGGAACACCATATTTTATCATTTTGCGAGATTCCACTCTAAGAGGGGTGTAAAAAAAGTAGGTTCGTGTTCGAGAATAAAAAGACATATATCAGAATATTATACAACTAGAAGTAAGAAACTAATATTAATGACCATGCATACAGAGTTTTGTATTATGACAAATTTTCGAAATAAAATGTTAAGGGGATGAAAAGAGGGCAATATTTGTTTTATAAATATGACCTTATCTTTGAAGCAACTCAAGCGGGGGGTAATAAACGGAGCAGGAATAATTTATTTGATAACGCACCATACATTTTTAATATATTTTTGAGATTCAACTGCAAAGGGAGTGTAAAAGGAGAAATGAAGTTTTACAGTTATAATTCGTATCTTCAAAGAAAACTAAGAGAGGGAAAGTTCAGAAACTGAACAGACAATTGTTACCAGAATACAGGCCTGTCGTGTTTGTATAGGTCGTTCAGGTGTTTTGTATAATAAAATTGCGGTTGTTAAAACTCATTTCCAAACAATTCAATCACTACTCTGAATTTTTTTTCCGAGTAAATGCCAATACAATACGTACAAAAGCACAACATAAATAGCAAACAACACCTATCAAAATCACAGAGAGAAAAAAACAAACATGAATTGTTAGCAGCTCTTATTTAAGGGAAATATTTTGACGGACGGATTAAGTCCTACTGTAAATCGCTTTGCTGGATACGTAATTTTTTTCTTTCAGAAATCACATTTCATACGATGGTTTATTTTATCATTTGCTATTTAAATCAGAAATAATTATTCTGCAAAAAAATAATTAAATTATTTAATACATAATTTCGCAGCGGCATACTCCGAGATTTTTCATTTGATTAGTTTTGCAAGAACTTTCGCCCCAAATGGTCTTCCTGTTTAAACTGGCGACACCGAACTCTACCGCACAAGAACAAGATTGTGATTCTTCGGCCTCAGGATCCACACAGCCGCGGGCCTCAGGATCCACACAGTCGCGGGCCTGAGAATCCTCAAAGCCGCGGGATTCAGGATCCTCACAGCCGCGGGCCTCAGGATCCTCACAGCCGCGAGTCTCAGGATCCACACAGCCGCGGGCCTCAGGATCCTCACAGCCGCGGGCCTCAGGATCCTCACAGCCGCGGGCCTCAGGATCCACTCAGCCGCGGGCCTCAGGATCCTCACAGCCGCGGGCCTCAGGATCCTCACAGCCGCGGGCCTCAGGATCCACTCAGCCGCGGGCCTCAGGATCCACTCAGCCGCGGGCCTCAGGATCCTCACAGCCGCGGGCCTCAGGATCCACTCAGCCGCGGGCCACAGGATCCTCACAGCCGCGGGCCTCAGGATACTCACAGCCGCGGGCCTCAGGATCCTCACAGCCGCGAGTCTCAGGATCCACACAGCCGCGGGTCTCAGGATCCACTCAGCCGCGGGCCTCAGGATCCACTCAGCCGCGGGCCTCAGGATCCTCACAGCCGCGGGTCTCAGGATACACTCAGCCGCGAGCCTCAGGATCCTCACAGCCGCGGGCCTCAGGATCCACACAGCCGCGGGCCTCAGGATCCACACAGCCGCGGGCCTCAGGATCCTCACAGCCGCGGGCCTCAGGATCCTCACAGCCGCGGGCCTCAGGATCCTCACAGCCGCGGGCCTCAGGATCCTCACAGCCGCGGGCCTCAGGATCCTCACAGCCGCGGGCCTCAGGATCCTCACAGCCGCGGACCTCAGGATCCTCACAGCCGCGGGCCTCAGGATCCTCACAGCCGCGGGCCTCAGGATCCTCACAGCCGCGGGCCTCAGGATCCTCACAGCCGCGGGCCTCAGGATCCTCACAGCCGCGGGCCTCAGGATCCACACAGCCGCGGGCCTCAGGATCCTCACAGCCGCGGGCCTCAGGATCCTCACAGCCGCGGGCCTCAGGATCCTCACAGCCGCGGGCCTCAGGATCCTCATAGCCGCGGGCCTCAGGATCCTCACAGCCGCGGGCCTCAGGATCCTCACAGCCGCGGGCCTCAGGATCGTCACAGCCGCGGGCCTCAGGATCCACTCAGTCGCGGGCCTCAGGATCCACACAGCCGCAAGCCTCAGGATCCACTCAGCCGCGGGCCTCAGGATCCTCACAGCCGCGGGCCTCAGGATCCTCACAGCCGCGGGCCTCAGGATCCACTCAGTCGCGGGCCTCAGGATCCACACAGCCGCGGGCCTCAGGATCCACACAGCCGCGGGCCTCAGGATCCTCACAGCCGCGGGCCTCAGGATCCTCACAGCCGCGGGCCTCAAAATCCTCACAGCCGCGGGCCTCAGGATCCACTCAGCCGCGGGCCTCAGGATCCACTCAGCCGCGGGCCTCAGGATCCTCACAGTCGCGGGCCTCAGGATCCTCACAGCCGCGGGCCTCAGGATCCGCACAGTCGCGGGCCTCAGGATCCACACAGTCGCGGGCCTCAGGATCCTCACTGCCGCGGGCCTCAGGATCCACTGAGCCGCGGGCCTCAGGATCCTCACAGCCGCGGGCCTCAGGATCCACACAGTCGCGGGCCTCAGGATCCTCACAGCCGCGGGCCTCATGATCCTCACAGCCGCGGGCCTCATGATCCTCACAGCCGCGGGCCTCAGGATCCACTCAGCCGCGGGCCTCAGGATCCACTCAGCCGCGGGCCTCAGGATCCACTCAGCCGCGGGCCTCAGGATATTCACAGTCGCAGGCCTCAGGATCCTCACAGCCGCGGGCCTCAGGATCCACTCAGCCGCGGGCCTCAGGATCCTCACAGCCGCGGGCCTCAGGAACCACTCAGCCGCGGGCCTCAGGATCCTCACAGTCGCGGGCCTCAGGATCCTCACAGCCGCGGGCCTCAGGATCCGCACAGTCGCGGGCCTCAGGATCCACACAGTCGCGGGCCTCAGGATCCTCACTGCCGCGGGCTTTAGGATCCACTCAGCCGCGGGCCTCAGGATCCTCACAGCCGCGGGCCTCAGGATCCACACAGTCGCGGGCCTCAGGATCCTCACAGCCGCGGGCCTCAGGATCCACTCAGCCGCGGGCCTCAGGATCCACTCAGCCGCGGGCCTCAGGATCCTCACAGTCGCAGGCCTCAGGATCCTCACATCCGCGGGCCTCAGGATCCTCACAGCCGCGGGCCTCAGGATCCACTCAGCCGCGGGCCTCAGGATCCTCACAGCCGCGGTCCTCAGGAACCTCACAGCCGCGGGCCTCAGGATCCACACAGTCGCGGGCCTCAGGATCCTCACAGCCGCGGGCCTCAGGATCCGCACAGTCGCGGGCCTCAGGATCCACACAGTCGCGAGCCTCAGGATCCTCACTGCCGCGGGCTTTAGGATCCACTCAGCCGCGGGCCTCAGGATCCTCACAGCCGCGGGCCTCAGGATCCATTCAGCCGCGGGCCTCAGGATCCACTCAGCCGCGGGCCTCAGGATCCTCACAGTCGCGGGCCTCAGGATCCTCACAGCCGCGGGCCTCAGGATCCGCACAGTCGCGGGCCTCAGGATCCACACAGTCACGGGCCTCAGGATCCTCACAGCCGCGGGCCTCAGGATCCACTCAGTCACGGGCCTCAGGATCCTCACAGCCGCGGGCCTTAGGATCCTCACAGCCGCGGGCCTCAGGATCCACTCAGCCGCGGGCCTCAGGATCCACTCAGCCGCGGGCCTCAGGATACACTCAGCCGCGGGCCTCAGGATCCACACAGTCGCTACTGCGAGAGGCAGAGTTTCCCGCTCCGGGAAGAGCGCGTGGTGCGCGCAAGGAGTTTCAGTCGAGCCGTACGTGGCGTGCCGCGCTGTATTGATCACGACCCCTTTCTTGGGCGAGTGTGTAATGAGATGCAAGGCGGCTGGACTAATATCAGGGGCCAGCATCAGTCGCGCGCCCTAGAGGGCAAGAAGCGGCTAAGAGGCGCCGAGCCACCTGCACGCGAGACTTCTGCGACTGGACACGCGGTGTCAGCACAGGGTCTCACTGGACCAACATGGGCTTCTTCGGTCAGCAGCGTATTGGGAACAGTATGTGCAGCAAACATTCGTACGCGAGAATTATGCATCACAGCAACAAAATGGCAAGAAAAAATTTGGTTGTCTGTGAAGTCGGTTTACGGAAGAGAGTTTCACGTGACAACGTCATAACAAATTATTAATGAAATGATTGCATACTTTTATGAATAAAATTGAATCTTTTGTATTGAATTAACACTATTTTGTATGGATACAAAGAAGGAGTGAAATGAAATCTACAATTTAATTGATAAATTTACTTTTATTTGC
Organism: Bacillus rossius redtenbacheri; assembly: GCF_032445375.1. Classification (NCBI taxonomy): domain Eukaryota; kingdom Metazoa; phylum Arthropoda; class Insecta; order Phasmatodea; family Bacillidae; genus Bacillus; species Bacillus rossius. Next base: position 2,558,843 of record NC_086341.1, on the reverse strand, counting down.
ACTCATAAATTCAAATATGTTTATTACTTTAACGAACAGATTATTTTAACTATAACTTTTATACATGTTTGCTATTTAACTTCTTCCAATCGGTGTTATTCTGTTAAGGATAGGACGATGATAGGAAAAGTAGGAAACGAATGGGTGTGTTTCAAGTTTAATGTGCCTCGAAAAAGTCAAATCGATGGTTGTTCCAATCGAGTGGAAGAGAGTTAGATGCGGCGCAAGCGTACAATGAGCGTAACGGGACACTTCGTAACGGGATAATGTGCGTAACGGGATTTTTTTTCGTGCGTGCAGCCGGCGTTCATCGATTTATTAGACGCTGTCACGTCAAAAATTATTGAAACCATTTGTATTCTATTAACAAGAGTTACCTTGTAAATTCAATGTCAGAAGTGACAAGTAAGTTTGACTTTCACTCATTTCAATGAATCTCTAAAGCTTGTCACACTAATTGTAAAACCCAGTTTAATGAAATGTTCTCTGAATAATTATTAATCAAAAAGCAACGCGACATTCGGGGAAGAGAAAAAAGGGGGGGGGGATGTGGGGGCTTTGTGGCCACATTTTCATCGAACGGACGCTCTTCCAATCAAAATCAACGACATAACGAAATGGAATAACTTTTGGGGTAGGTGTGACTGAGTGCTTAAGCATATCATGGGTGTTAGTCATTTCATAGTCTTTGAAGTAGTAGCAGCTATGAACATCTACTCTTTTAGAAACAGTTGAAAGGTTGTTTATTAGTGACGTTATATATATATATATATATATATATATATATATTTAACCAGTTTCGGTTTCTAGGTCAAATTATATCTTGGCAGCTTCGTCGCAGCCATTTTCAAAGATGGAACGAGTACCTGATGTTCAAGTGCTGTGTAATGTTCCGATCGTGATTGGTGGACGTGTCTGGCCAATCAGGTGTCCACACACAAGTCTCAGTCAGATTTAAGTTTTTTATTCATTTATTTGCTGTTTGATAAAATCCAACCAAAGTTGTATAAGGCATATCAACTATCATACGCTTTCTATTTGATGCAACAAGTTTTGACCAGGGAAATTGTTGATGGGGTTAATGTTTGTTGTTTCAACATAAATTACCCAAATATAACTTGTAATTAGGTGTTGTTTTAATATTAATATACATGATCCTCGCTCGGGAGACTGTAATGGCAGACGTTATAATTAGAGGTAAGGTTATATAGTGAATAAATAAAACCCAAATACACCGCAAAACACCCAAATTGAAGTCAATGACACCGCGTAACACAGAACTGCAGTGATATCCACCTCAATTACCTCATTATAGCTATTGATATGTACGATCAATTTCATATATTTTTAGTTTGGGTTATTATTTTTTTAAAACTAAAATGTTAAATACGAAGAATTGGACCCGGTAGCACGAGTGGTCTATTGTATTCAAAAATTCTTTTAAGCCACAAGGCAGGCTTGGACTTAAGATATAACGTAAAAATATTTTGTTAGATAACTTGTGCATAATCACAACCATGCGAGCAAAGAAACTTTAAAATATTTCCAATTCTTTTTGAAGAGAAATAATTAATCATGCTGGTATTTTTATGTATTATTGTAGTTGCTAACATATGCCTTAAACTTGTGTTGACAGCCAGTTAGTGTATTCTAGTGGGTCAAGCTGAAGACCAAAAATTAATGCTCCCAAGACAACTTGTGTGTGTCCTATTAACATGATTTTTGTTTTTATTTCATTATTTCATGATAATAAATCGTGTTGGTCTCACAGAACTGTTTTATTTTGTTGCTCTAACTAAATCCCTTATTTCCCCTACATGGGGGCAACAAAAAAATATCTGTATTATTCACTTTAAAACGACAAAGTTCACACTTACTTTAATACATCAACTATAATTAAACATAAAGTAAGACGACTTTTCTGATTATATTAAAACACTTCCACATAATATAATAGGTTAGAAAACGTATTATATACTATAATATTTTTTACAAAGTCACATATTACTGACCATTTGTCACTGCTGAATCAAAATGCAAACGTAGTTGTAACAAATGCAATGTAAGAATTACGAAACGTAAAATTCAGCCATTTTCGTAAAAGTTTCCACTCTTGAGAGAAGATTAAAGTGATGCACACTCCAAATGAGTGGGTTGACTATGCATTGCTACGCGAATACATCGTGATCCTGGCTTTACGACATTATGTTTGTTTTTTTATTCCACCGTGTTGAGTCAGGGGGCGCGCACGCAACCCGTTCAGCATTAGTGCGAACAACGCAGGCGGAATGCATACTTTACAGGCGCGTCAGTGCATTTTGTCTGCTCCATCACATTCACAGCAACAACACGTGATTATATGAACAGTCCAGTCTACGAGATATATATTTTTTGGCATATTTAAAACTTATCTTTCAAAACGATTTACAGTATCACGAATTTATATTAAACTAATCTTACTTAAAGTAAAGTTTAACGAATTTGTTATTTATTTTGGAATCTAAACACATAATAAACATGATGTACCATAACTTATTGTCAATCCAAGAATGTTTGACAGGCCAAATAATTATGGCTTTGAATTAAAAAAAAATTCAAAAAGTGTTGTAATTGTGAAGTTATAAGCATTTTCCCCCAAAAGATTTAATTCCCAACCTGCACCAAATTATTAGATATCGTGACTTAAACTTTTGCTGCGCAATCTTAAATAACCCTAATATTGATAATAACTCAAAATAAAATCGATTATTCTACACTCATGGGAAAATTTGTTTTGCACGATGATTTGTAACTTAGCAAGTTATGTGATTTCATTAGCTATATTTTAAAATTATTTTCTAAGTAAACGAAGTAATTATTTTACGGTGTGATTAGACAATGTTACCTTTTTAAAAATTGTTGTCACATATGTCATGTCAAATTTTATTTTACATAAATATAGCATGTTTGAGTTTATTTTGAAATGTTATCAATATTAGGGGTTATTAATTATTGCGTAGCAAAGGGTTTAAGTCACAATATGTAATAATTTGGTGGAGGGTAGATATTTAAAAAAACTTTTGAAAATAAAAACCTTAAACTCGAAAACTACGACACTCTTTGAAGTTTGGTGAACCGTGATTAGTTGGCCAACAACTGTTCTTAGTTTGACGCTGAGTTGTGGGACACCCGGTAAAAAATTAAAGATACATTTTTAGTTTTAATTTGAAGATATTAAATGGGTATTTATTTGGTGGAAATGAAGTACAGCCAAACAGTATACCTGGACATACATCCCAACAGCTGTATCCTAACATTACGCTCATTGCTGGAGAGATCTTCTCTATGACAAGTCCGCGCTTCTTGCGTTCCAATCGCGACCCTCAGCTCAAGAGTGGCCTAACTGCGGGCCGGCCACCAATGAGAGATGCCCTACGACTTGCGCGCGCAGGTTCAAGCTGAACGTTACTTCACGAAACGTTCTCTGGCTGATAATCACAACACAACCTGCTTCCTCGAAAGCAGTGCTGGTCGCACGAAGACAGAATAATTTTTTTGACGTGACAACGTCTAATCAATCGATGAACACCGGCTGCACGCACGAAAAAGAGTCCCGTAACACATATTGTCCCGTTACGCTGTGTCCCGTTACGCTCATTGTACGCTTGCGCCGCATCTATCTCTCTTCCACTCGATTGGAACGACCAAAATAGTGATAATTCAATAAAAATGATTAAATTTTATTCATAAAAGTATGCAATGATTTCATCAATGTTTTGTTATGACGTTGTCACGTTAAACTATCGTCCGTAAACCGACTTTACAGACAACCAATTTTTTTTGACGTGAATACGTCTTTAAAATTACTTCCATAGTGGGAGGCAATAAAAAAAACGAATGACAACAACATAGGGGGATTCAGAATTTAATTACACCACTGGATGGCTAAAGGAACAAAGAATTTCGTTACGCTAAGCGAGGACTGTGACGCATCGCGCGCGGTGGAGGGGGAAGCGCCGCCGTTTTGAGGTCATTTTGCTGCGTTTCGAGATTTCCATTTAGTATAAATTTTGACTCGGAGAAACTACGACGTATGTTGCGTTTGAGTTTCAATCGTCAGCTCTCGCCAAAGATATATAGATTGCACATACAAAACATTAGTGTAAAACAGTTACAGTGAATATATAGATAAAATAGAGTGTTTTATATGTTGTAAAGAAAATATTACCTGTTACGTACACGTATTCACGTACGACACACGGCAGTGTCCATGACACAGCCACACCCAATATTATTTTGTAAATTGGAATGTAAATGGAATGTAAATATTGTAAATTGTAAATTTGACGGACCGCATGGCCCCCCCACATTTGACTACGGGCTCTGGACCCAGGATCGGAGACGAACCCCCCCTCCCCCCCAAAAAAATTAGTCACGTGCTACATTATAATTGCATGGTTATTTCTTACCTACACTCTTTTTAAAAGTTATTTAAACCCGAAAATACAGGGTAAATTTGTTTACTATTTTATCAAGTCAAAACTATGCTTTGTTCATATAATTATTTTACTTCAAAATAACCACAGCTGAATGTATTTTACAGTAACAGAGACAATGGAGTGCCTTCTTAATGGATGAAAATATTGTTCCTGTATGAGATGAATATATATGTCACACAATGTTCTCGTATATATTTATGGTTTTAAAAATTCCTAAATATACCTTTCACGCATTCTTATCCCCTCCAAAAGTAATTTATAATCATAATTAATATATTATATGTAAATGCTTGGGCCGAAATTCGTTCCAGATATTACTACCTATCATCTAGTTCAAGGGGAGAGAGATTCGAACAGAAATACTCCATGTCAGTTTCTATAAAGGTACAATTTGTTATTGCTTGACTTAATGTAAGCTTTTGGACATACGCCATTGCTAAGTACTTTTTCTGTATAAGAAAACTAAAAAAATACCCAAAAGGACAAAAACACTTCCGTTTTGGAAAAACTATTGTGTTTGCTTCGTCTTTTCATTTTGTCGTTGTTTTTGTCTCGTTTCAACTGTTGTGCTGAAATTTTTTGGGTTCAATATTTTTGTGCTGTCATAATTTGTGTTTTTTTTTCGTTCTCTTAGTCCATTTTTCTTTGTTTGTTGACAATATTCCTGTTATGAAATATCATGTGGTGTTTATATCCTGTTGACAACAGTAATTGTTTTGCTTAATTTGTGTTTTTTTGTCTTTTGGGTATTTTTTTTAGTTTTCTTCTACATAAAAAGTGCTTAGCAATGGCGTATGTCCAAAAGCTCACATCAAGTCATGCACTCCCATTGCACAAATCTTTCAACGATAATAATTGTTATTGCTTGCTATTGAAAATGGGGGCCAGGGGTCCACCCAGCCCCCCCCCCCTTGTGGGGGCTATGACGGACCGTGTGCTTCTGGCTCGAGCTACGTGGACACTCCCCCCCAAACCCCCAAACAGGGAGGGCGCAAGGCGGCGGTTATGGTAATAAAACACCCCGCCGGACACGAGTGGCACCTGCGAGCAAGACAGCGCCAAGCGACACCCTGCACACGACACGGCAGCCCTGCGGCGACCTACTTGCATGCGCTTACATCGCATTAGCACAGATTCCCGCCCCAACTACGTGCATTCTGGCCCGTTTCGGGCGTCGCATTTTACACACGGCGGGTCAGATGGAGCGAGGACAATAAATGTCAGTTTAGGCAACCCATGAAATGTTCGGGTATTGATTTTTGATGTTCAAACACACACACACACACACACATATATATATATTTACAGGGCCGGATTTAGAGGTCTGGAGGCCTCGGGGCAACAGAGGAGCGGAGGCCCCCTGGCCCCAAATTATTTTCCAAATAAAATGAACAATTTTTTTTGTCGAGTTTTCCAATAAATAATTTATTGTGAAATCAAGTAGATTCTCTTAGTATTTAAAAATAAACATACATAAATATAATCGGAGACAAGAATTATATGAAATTAAATTTTATTGTTAATGAATATTTCTGTTAATATTTAACTATAATATAATCATGTATGTACTAAGTACTGTAGGTAAAGGTAAAACAGCGAAAAAAAGAATATCAAAGGAAAAGATGTTTACTAGTGTTTAGTGTCAGAATTTGAAAGATTTTTTTCTCCGAAGTCTCTATTGTGGGGGCCCTCCGTTTGTGGAGGCCCCGGGGCTTTCGCCCCGGTTGCCCTCCCCTAAATCCGGCCCTGTGTATTTACATGACTAAAGTGTAGTTATCATCCACGCGCGGCTGTGGTTTGTTCGATTGCTGCCATCTTGCACGCGTCACGAGAATCCTTCTTTCGTCGAACAAAAGCATCACGTGGCTTACTTTGTTGACATTGCGTTCTTTTATTTTAACGTATTCGCCAATAACTTTCTGTTTCCAAAGTCCCTCAACACCTTTTCGATTGTCCACACGCATTTAGCACTCGTTCCGTTTAACCTAACAACGAACTTTCTATGCCCATCAAAGATTCAGTTCGGTGGCTTTGCTCTCAAAACTGCCCGACCCCGGAATGGTCTGGATAAAAAAAAACAACAAAATATAAATCAGAGATATTAAACGTTGAAAATAATCAAACAACCATTCCAAGCTTACCTTTTATGCGACGCAGTAAAATCTCGTGCGAAAGGACAGTTTTTTTTCCTTTAAAAAATTTGCATTTTAACCAGCATGCACTGTACCAACACGCACTATAATCTCGTAGGACCACTTATTTTTTTATTATTTAGGTACCGGTAGGTACCCATTTTATTTACTGATAAGATTATTCAGGCTACTTTCACAGCAATAAAAAAAAAATTCGTGAGTTTGTAGGTTTTAGCTTTTCCTTAAATTATTTGCTTGAAAAAAATAACTTTCTGTACTATCACATGTTGGTAACAACGTTTGTAATCATGTTGCCCTTACACTGTCTTCTATCAATGACATTAAAAATTTTCAGTGTTTCGAAAACTTAAGTGTTGATTTAAGAATTCTGAATAGTGTGCCCACATGTTACAAACTGAATGTTCAGTATTTAATTTAATTCAGGATCAACATGTAATGCTAGCGGGTTGAAGCCATTCGCGTGTGAAACATCGACAGAAGAACCGAGTCACAAAAGAATCTCAAACGCGCATGGTAAAGCTGCTTCACAATGCATCTGCCGCTGAAATGTAAATACATAACGTCACACACCGTGCAGAAAAGGAGTACAGATTGGCTCATGAGTGTGATAAACATGTCAGTGCTGAGAGTTACAACTCTGGGAGTGAATAAATATGTGTCAGGTAGTCATTAAATAGAGCTTTGTTACATTTTCCGGTTAAAGAATATCAACAGTTACTTGCTCTCTAAGTGAAAAGAAAATATAATACGAAAATGTGAAACAAAGATCTCAATTTAAAGGAAGAATATCTTACCTTCTGTGTAGTATAGAACTAACCGTATCTAGCCACGGGTCACACAAAAACTTTACTATCTTTGTTAATAATTTAGTACAGACCAAAATTTGTCACTTTGTTGTTACATTCATGCGATATCACACTGATGTATGACTATACGAATATACGAATGTTTGCGTGATAAATAGCGATTTTTGAATGCGACTTGTAGGGTCATACACTTTGCTGCCTTCAATGCACCTCATTAACAATGTTATATTTATAACTGTTCTCACTGGAAGTAAGTGCCAGCCACGCGTGGATGCGTGAATCTCGGGAGATCCGCGCTGATGCTTGGACAGTCACGTGCGGCCGCCGGCAACATGGCGGCCCGCCTCGCATCGATTGCAGACGTCTCGAGGATACTAGGCGTCTATTTCGGACTGTTTATGGCTGGGAAACACGAGTACTAGCTGCTCTCAAGCTCCTAACTAGATCCTCACTAGCTCATCACTAGAAAGTGCACAAAAGAATATTAAGAATATTCATCTGATGTATAGTTGTGGGCAGACAGATTGGAAAATTTTCACCCATTCAGTCGCATATGTACTATGATAAGATAATGAGATGGACAGTTAATTAAAAATAAGTTAAAATTGTATTATCTTTGAAAGATTTGTGCAATCTATAGAATTTTGACGAGGGCTGACGATTGAAACTTAAACGAAACGTCGTAGTTTCTCCGAGTCAAAAGTTATAATACCTGGAAATCTCGAAACGCAGCAAAATGACCTCAAAACGGCGGCGCTTCCCCCTCCACCGCGCGCGATGCGTCGCAGTCCTCGCTTATCGTGACGAAATTCTTTGATCCTTTAGCTATGCAGTGGTGTAATTAAATTAAATTTTTGAATCCCCCGATTTTGTTGTCATACGTTTTTTTCGATATTGCTTCCCCTGAAGCCTACATCAAGTCATGCACTCCCATTGCACAAATATATACTTATACTAATATATATACACATACAAAACATTAGTGTAAAACATTGCTAATGGCGTATGTCCAAAAGCCTACATCAAGTCAAGTTAAAATTGTAACATATGTTCGTCCCAATTGCCTGCTTTAATTGTCGATCACAATATGCTTGCTCAAGTTAAAAAAAATATCTACTACGAGAATGTGAAACAAAGTTCTCAGTTCAAAAGAAGGAAAATCTTACTTCCTGTCATATTACTTTATATTTATACATTATCATGCTGACGTATGGATTCATAGATGGTTTCCTAGCAGGGTTATGATTTGTGTTGCTTAACTTTAGAGCCAATAAAATGTTTGCCCACAGAATCTATTAGCCAACACTGTATTGTAATATCAAGATATATATTGTCCTTGAAATAAAAAAAACAACTTAAAAAGCAGCCTAAATGCAAAGAAATAATTTCTGTAAATTACATACTGATCTAATTAAAAAAAAATATTTTGTTTTTCAATACTCACCCACATTATCAAAATTTACTTTGAATACGTGTCGTAAGAAGGACAGTCAAGGCTAATGTTGCCTGATGTTGATTTTTATTTGGTCACGTGGTTATATTAGATCCCCGATGCAACGAACCTTATTTTAAGTAGAATCGAAAGTAATCTGTAGCGAATAATCACACACAGAATATTAATATTAGTGAGACGTGATCAGCTGATGACAAAATATCGACCACGGTAATCAAGCGTGTCTACGAGGTCTTAGCTCCTGAAGGTTCATCGGCGGCTGTGCGGTATTGTCGGAGGGTGCTTCACTCTCCCGCCAGTTCCACGTCCTGCCTGCGTGGGCAGGAAGGAGGGAGGTAGAGAGAGAGACCTCCGGACAACAAGCGACCACAGCGAGGACGAGGAAGGCATTGAACGAACTTGTGCATGGATACACGCTCCAAGCTTGTCTGCGACCCTCGAGGATCTGAAGACTCGGCTGGTTCGGAACAGCGCCCGGGAGAAGGCTCCGGAGGGACAGCCGAGGGACAGCCGAGGGACAGCCGAGAGACAGCCGAGGGACAGCCGAGGGACAGCCGAGGGACAGCCGAGGGACAGCCGAGGGACAGCCGAGGGACAGCCGAGGGACAGCCGAGGGACAGCCGAGGGACAGCCGAGGGACAGCCGAGGGACAGCCGAGGGACAGCCGAGGGACAGCCGAGGGACAGCCGAGGGACAGCCGAGGGACAGCCGAGGGACAGCCGAGGGACAGCCGAGGGGCAGCCGAGAGACAGCCGAGGGACAGCCGAGGGACAGCCGAGGGACAGCCGAGGGACAGCCGAGGGGCAGCCGAGAGACAGCCGAGGGACAGCCGAGGGACAGCCGAGGGACAGCCGAGGGACAGCCGAGGGACAGCCGAGGGACAGCCGAGGGACAGCCGAGGGACAGCCGAGGGGCAGCCGAGGGGCAGCCGAGAGACAGCCGAGGGACAGCCGAGGGACAGCCGAGGGACAGCCGAGGGACAGCCGAGGGACAGCCGAGGGACAGCCGAGGGACAGCCGAGGGACAGCCGAGGGACAGCCGAGGGACAGCCGAGGGACAGCCGAGGGGCAGCCGAGAGACAGCCGAGGGACAGCCGAGGGACAGCCGAGGGACAGCCGAGGGACAGCCGAGGGACAGCCGAGGGACAGCCGAGGGACAGCCGAGGGACAGCCGAGGGACAGCCGAGGGGCAGCCGAGAGACAGCCGAGGGACAGCCGAGGGACAGCCGAGGGACAGCCGAGGGACAGCCGAGGGACAGCCGAGGGGCAGCCGAGAGACAGCCGAGGGACAGCCGAGGGACAGCCGAGGGACAGCCGAGGGACAGCCGAGAGACAGCCGAGGGACAGCCGAGGGACAGCCGAGGGACAGCCGAGGGGCAGCCGAGAGACAGCCGAGGGACAGCCGAGGGACAGCCGAGGGACAGCCGAGGGACAGCCGAGGGACAGCCGAGGGGCAGCCGAGGGACAGCCGAGGGACAGCCGAGGGACAGCCGAGGGACAGCCGAGGGACAGCCGAGGGACAGCCGAGGGACAGCCGAGGGACAGCCGAGGGGCAGCCGAGAGACAGCCGAGGGACAGCCGAGGGACAGCCGAGGGACAGCCGAGGGGCAGCCGAGAGACAGCCGAGGGACAGCCGAGGGACAGCCGAGGGACAGCCGAGGGACAGCCGAGGGACAGCCGAGGGACAGCCGAGGGACAGCCGAGAGACAGCCGAGGGACAGCCGAGGGACAGCCGAGGGACAGCCGAGGGACAGCCGAGGGACAGCCGAGAGACAGCCGAGGGACAGCCGAGGGACAGCCGAGGGACAGCCGAGGGACAGCCGAGGGACAGCCGAGGGACAGCCGAGGGACAGCCGAGGGGCAGCCGAGAGACAGCCGAGGGACAGCAGAGAAGCAGCCGAGGGACAGCCGAGGGACAGCCGAGGGACAGCCGAGGGACAGCCGAGGGACAGCTGAGGGACAGCAGAGGGGCAGCCGAGGGACAGCTCACCTTGAAGGTCTTGTAGGACGACACGACGTAGCAGCCGCCGTCCTCCAGCTCCTCCAGCCGCAGCCGCCGCTCGCCGTCCATGGAGAAGACGTAGCGCGCGCCGTGGGGCAGCTCCATGCGCAGGGACAGCTTGTCCAGCAGCGCCTCCAGGCTGCTGACGTCACGGCCGGGCCGGAAGCGGTACTCCACGCCCGGGAAGAAGGGGTCGCCGTTGCGGTAGAAGACCACGCGGCGCGCGCGCCAGTAGGACAGGTTCCCGTAGCGGCTGGTCGCCTTGGAGTCGGCGCCGCGTGACTTGGGCCGCGGCGGCGGCTGAAGAGAGGACGCCTCGCTCGCGTTGTCCGCCATGCTGGCGGCGGCGGCGGCGGCGGGGCTCGGGGGCCGGCTGCCGCCCCACGCACCGCCCCCGGCAGGCTGCAGCTCGTCCCTGGCCGGCTCCTCGTCGCTGGACGCCGCGGCGCCGTTCTGCCGCGCCGCCGCGCCGTCCTGCGCCGCCGCCTCCTGCCCCGCCTCCCCCGCCTCCGCCGCCCCCGGGGGCTGCTCGCGCGCGCGCGCCGACCCGCCGCGCGCTGACGACGGCATGGCACTGTCGCGCGTGTCGCCCGTCGCGCCGCGACGCCTGCCCCCCGACGCCGGCGCACCTCGCCGGCCAATGGCAGCCACGCACCGCCACCCCTCGCGCGCCGACCACACCCTGTAGCGCCGCTTCCGGCCTATTGCCGGCGCCCTTGTTTCCCCCGCGCGCTCCCAACCCCCGCTCACCCCCTGCTCGCACTTCTCCGCTCTCCAGGCGCGGCGGGAGAACAATGACCAGAGAGAATATTCGCGATGCGCACGCACCATGATGATTTTACGTGCAAAATATAACCTACATACGAAAAAAAAATTATATATGTTCTTTTAAATCTTTTACTTTATAGACTGAACACTGGTCCGTATATTTAATAAAATTTATTTATTAGTGAATATTAGTGATAGAAATTGTTTGTGTTTTTAAACTTTTTTCAAGTTATTTATTTAAGCGAGGTTATGTTCCCGTATGTATAATTTATTTGCGTTATAAATTATTTTATTGTTATTAAATAAATGATTATAATTAAAAAAATTACAGTAAACAGTCAGCATATTTGTAGATTGTTGTTAATTAAAAACGTATCTCAATTATTTTACTGAATTAAGTAATTGATGTTATAGGACTACATTTTTATATTAATATTGTTTATATTCATTGTTTAAACTAATATTGAATACTAAGTATTTATTTAAATCTTTTTATTTGAGTGAACATATAATTTACCGAACATATTTATAAAATCATTCCAGTGATATTATAAATCTATAATATCACTCCAATTTATAATATCCATTTTAATATCATTCCATTTATAATATCACTCCAATGTTTTGCATGCAAAATTAAAGTCAGTTTTATTAAAAGTAAGTATAACTCCTAACGCGCATACAAAGTACATGCATCCATTGTTTTGAGATTCCTTTTTTTATAGTTTTACAACATTGCCCAAAATACCTTGTTTTACTTTAAATAAAGTAACTCACACAAAAGTCATCTCGTTCCTGAGTGCTACCAGTATTCTTTGTATGTGATATTTTATGTGTATCATGAAATAACAAAAAATTATTAATTATCTGAAATTCTTGATCGTGAAATTTTAATGAAATCATGTGTAAAATTATTCACAGAATTATTTTAAATATCTTTATAAAATAAAATTGACTTAAGCTACCAGAGAAAATAATACCTATTTAAATATGCAAAAATATCATCTGTTAAATTACACAACACTCAATTGATCGTTTTTAAGTTAACTTTATTGTAGTAATTAATTTTTCAGGATGAATAGCTACAAAAATTTACGCGAAAATTTTGAATATCACTCAGAAAAGTTTTGTTAAGTAGATACAAAGGTAAGTTGATATCTATCATGTTCATTTCGAGTATGATAATTATAAGCCTATGTGTTTTAAAATGTATTTACTTGTGTATATACAGGTTATTGCAACTCTAATGTACCTACAATATTTTTAATATCACAAACTCTTAGAAATAAAAAAAAATTATAGACTAATACAAAAGAAAGATTATTTTTAATCAAATGGGAAAGCTCGTATGGGCAATATAATAGCTTGCCGTTCCAAAATTAATATTGTCACATAAAACTATATCGAAACATTCCTTGGAAGATTATTGCAATGAATGGGAAAGATTTGTTACCTAGTCGTTGGAAATTAGAATGGCAACAAGAGCTTAAGGAAACACAGAGCAATGTATAACACATATTTAGTACGGCATGTACAGAGATTTATTCACACATTATACAAACACATATAATCCTCATACATTAATATAAATTTTCTTATTATGTTGGCTGTTACACATTACTGCTACAATTCATGTTCCAGCGATTACCAACAAAACACCTGAAATAAACTTATACAAAATTACGTACCATTCACTACTTTTTAAACATTTTCTCATAACCACACAAATTATTCCTCAATAAATAATTCTAACTGGACCCTTTTCTTTTAGTTATAATTACAAATTCTTTTTTATACAAAATACTTAAACCTTCAATTACAGATCAAAATTAGACATTGTTTTAACAGTACCAGAGACTTAGGAACGAGATATGTCTAACACAATTTAAATTTCAACACTTCTCCCCAAATAAAATTGGCTAAAATCTTCAGTGTCGTTTAAGTGATAGCGGCGAGTGTTTTTTATTTCCGTTGATCCTTGACCTGATCACCCCAGTCGGACCGGAAACATCGACGGAGCGAATGTCTTTAGTCTACCTCTGCCGCCGTGCTGATTCCCTGATACTTGCACATTTTCGCCGGCTCTTAATTCACACTATTTGGTAATAAAACGAACACTATACTAGTGCAGAAAATTGGAGACAAATCACCTAACATGCTGTTGCTTGAAATTATTTTAAAACAGTTTTTCAATAAAAATTTACCTCCTTGTTTATGTTCATTGGTAGTCTTAAACGCCACGACAGGTAGTCCCGCTAATGCCACTGCACTACGCCCTTAATGTTTTAATCAAGTAGTAACACCTTTTATTTTCACCGTATTAATAGAACGAGAAAATATATATATATATTTTTAAGGTATTGCTGAGCAGAACTCTGTTATGCTCCTAGTCGCAAACCACTTCATGACCCTCGGCGGAATTTTCTATGTTCCCCTTGGTCATTTTACTGCAAAGTCCGACACATACTTTTTACTTCCGAAGTCCCGTGCCAACTTGCAAATTGTTACTGGGCTACCACTGAATTATTACCAAGTCCGTAACTGACTTGTATAATTTGCGGCCTCTCTTACCGCCTTTTTCGGCATCCGTGCGCAGCTTGAAGACCTCAGCGGGCAGCCTTTCGGCGTCGATGATCGAAGGTGCGGGTCGTGGTCACCGCATTATTCACGCAGCCGGTTGAGAGAAGACTCTGTGGAACTCGTGCTAGCAGCCTGCTTATATACTCGCTGCGCTCCATACTAAAACAGCGAGGAATATTCTGGACATCCTGAATCGGAAACGCGGCTCGGAAACTTCCGACCACGTCCACGTGCTCCGATCAAAGGCGATTCGGCACGACTGGACCCGAGGATCTGCTATCCAACGCGCATCAATTGAAATTCGCGCGCCGAGTCCGTGCAGTGTATGGCGGGTAGTATCCCACTAGCCCGCAGGGGCGAGTTTCCTCGTTACGCAGTACCAACCTGCGTAACAGATTGATTAAAAATATTTTCTTGGACAGACACTATTGCTGGTTATTCTGTATGCCATAGAAGAACTTCAAAAACGGACAGAACACTTGAATACGAGAACACACATAAAACAATGCCAAAAGTTATTTACGTGGAAGGAATTCATCAGACAAATAATACAGCACAGACAAATACAGTGGGCTGTGTGTTTTCATATTCATTTTATTTTATCCGTTATTGAGTTTTATCATTGATATTCAGCATAATCACAAGTGGCTCAAGTCAAAGAAAACAATTTAAGCGAAACACAGTAACTGACGAGCCAGTTATAAGTAAATTGATTTTACGGACTGAATTACGTGAAGGTCGCTGGTGAGTGCAAATTGATCTCTGGACTAAATATTCGGGGTTATTATTCCGTCTACGTGAAGAGAACACGAGACCAACCAGTCTGCTCTCAAGGACACAGCATCGCCCTCGAGGTAGGACCCCAGACGTTGGGCGAAGAACAACACGAGTAATCGATAATGGTCGATACCCGCTAACTGGCCCCTCCTTCGAGAGAATTAGCAAACCTTGGTCTAACTAGCGTCGGGCACGAGACTGCAGGCTTTTAATCAAATAAGAAAGCTTCTCTCTGGTGAGGGTGCGGGTAATTAGAGTTGCCCCTCCTCTAGCAGTCCGAGACAAGCCTCCCCCCCCACCCGGGGCCAATCACTTCTGACATAGCGGCTCGTCGAGCGCCGGGAAACCCATCAATCACGAGATGTGCAGGCGCATCTGGCAGACACGCCCAGACCTGATTTCAGGGTCTCCTCGGTCTTCAGGGTCTCTATGGTCTTCAGGGTCTCTATGGTCTTCAGGCTCTCCTCGGTCTTCAGGCTCTCCTCGGTCTTCAGGGTCTCTTTGGTCTTCAGGGTATCATTGGTCTTCAGGGTATCATTGGTCTTCAGGGTCTCTCTGGTCTTCAGGGTCTCTCTGGTCTTCAGGGTCTCTCTGGTCTTCAGGGTATCATTGGTCTTCAGGGTATCATTGGTCTTCAGGGTATCATTAGTCTTCAGGGTATCATTGGTCTTCAGGGTATCATTGGCCTTCAGGGTATCATTGGTCTTCAGGGTATCATTGGTCTTCAGGGTATCATTAGTCTTCAGGGTATCATTGGTCTTCAGGGTATCATTGGTCTTCAGGGTCTCTTTGGTCTTCCGGGTATCATTGGTTTTCAGGGTATCATTGGTCTTCAGGGTCTCTTTGGTATTCAGGGTATCACTGGTCTTCAGGGTATCATTGGTCTTCACGGTCTCTTTGGTCTTCAGGGTCTCTTTGGTCTTCAGGGTATCATTGATCTTCAGGGTATCACTGGTCTTGAGGGTATCATTGGTCTTCAGGTACTCCTGGCTTTCAGAGTGTCTTTGGCCCTCAGACTCTCCTCGGTCTTTAGGGCCTTTTCGACTTTCAGGGCGCGGAGTGCTTAGTATAATCATAGCAAGTCGCACACCCGTGCTGTCGTGTTGTTCTGTCCAGAGAATCTGTTTGGTCTCATCACTGCGTTCTTCTGTCGCTGTGTTGTACAGAGTAGACTTTTGTCTGTATTTACTGTTCTTGTTGCAACTGTCCCGTTGTTGTCAGCCTTCTATGTTCGTCAATGCTGTCATTTTATTCATGAATAACATCTTAGCTCTCGGTATACGGAATTTTGTAGGAGTAATTTCGTGAATGGTACGAAAGTCGCATGGAATGGAAATGTGTATAACAATGCTACCTTGTGTAGAGGATGGCGCCCTACCAAAGTTCACAAAGACAAAGGGAAACTTTATAATATTTACTGTCTGATGAAGTTTAACAATATTCCTTGTCGAAAATCAAGTCCAAACCGAAGTCTAGATTTTTTTACCAAGGCTTTTTCGGTTTTACCGGAATCATTTCATAATAACGTTTCAATTTTTTTCTGAAAATTGAATTATTCGATATACGACATAGTTGCTTCGGCAACGAATTCTAGCGGCGGGTGCGGGAACTACGTGTGATTCAGCTTCCGCTCAACACACTTCACGCAGACAAAAGGAAACGTTATAGTATTAACGGTTTAATGAATTTTAACAATAAAGGCAGTTTTTTTTATAAAATTCCCTGTCGATAATCAGGTCCAAAGCCGGTTGTTTAATTTTTCAGATCTTTTGCTTCTATCAGAGCCGTTTCATTATACAGTTTAAAATTTTGGTCTGCTAATAAAATGATTCACTATTCGATGTACATGCTACGACAGAGAATTCCAGAGACGGGCGTGGGAAAAATTTGCGTATATTTAGCACTATCGGAATTATTTTAAAGAATTAAACTGCTAAACTTTGTGTCCCATTTACGTATTATAAGTGTACTTGCAACACGGGAACACACGAATTTGCTCGTTACAAAAGGTTATATGTTACACATCTCTGGCAAGTACTGAAATACTAGCTCACAATTTTTTCCCACCCTGATTTAATTCCTTCCAGATATTCTCTGCGTTGTCTGAGAGTATATGTACTATTTTGACATCAGCTGATGTCGGATTGCTGTCCGTGGGTTTATTATTTTTTTAACATTAGTTTGTTCGTTACTGATAGTTTTTTTTGGCAACAACCAGCTCACACCAGCAATGTCCAGCACATCATGGCAAGCCATCTACATTGCTAATGCTGTCGCTTGTTCCGCGCGCCACACGCCACTACTGAGTAGAACTCCATCAAACCATGAATTATAATACATTTGCATGTCGTTGCACCAATTACACTCTCTCTTTCCAAGAGCCCGCGTCGCTCCAAAAACATTTCCCAGGCCATAAAACACTTTAACACCTGACCCACAAATATATATTAAAATAATTTATTTTTCCATTCCAATTAACACTTATTCTGAGGAAGTACTTCGCGAGTCAAGAAAAAAAAAATTAATACGAGGTCAAAGTTGTTAGCATAACGTGGCTGATAATCTGCCATCTTGGTCCAGAGTTCTTTGTCTGAAAAAAGGAACAATGCCGTGTGTTGTCGCGGAAAATTCGACTGCTAAGAACGCCTTCTGGAGTACTTTGCTGAAAGACCAGCAGTACAGCTGTGATATCTGGTTGCATACAATTAACAAGGGAACACCTTTTATGAATATTTTAGAAAAAAATAGGATTGTTTCAAAATTGTTTTTCCAGTTACTGAATTCTGATTACTTTCTTAGATTTTTGTGTGCCAATAATGCTAAATTTCTTACCATTACTTATTTAAGCTATTACTTAAGTATAAGGTAAAATTATTTCCAACCTTACTTCATGGATTAAGGGACGGTCTTTGACGGCTTCCAAAAGACGCGCAGGATCACGTGACGTGGCCTGAGACAGTGGCGCGAAGGTTTGCTGCAGTGGGGAGGTCGTTGACCCCATATGCTTCCAGTTCCGCGGTCTGATTGGCTCTCGCCACACGACACGACACCCCAAGCTGTGGCTCTACCGTCCATGTGGCCAACTTATACTTGGGGTGAGCAGGCAAAAACATAAACTAATCTTAAAATTTCCTTCTATTTTTTCAACTAACGCGATAAGCCAATGTCGAATATACTTGTTACTAAAAATTAAAACTAACAGAACTACGCGCGCTAAAAAAATGATGAATCGGACGAAAAAAAGTTGTAAAATGGAGAATCCTCTAATTTTGTTTCCTTATTTTTTATGCTTCTCTGTTATTTTTCCATTTTTCAAAAAATGCTGGCAAATAAGTTTAATAAAAGATGGATAAACAGGAATATTGCAGCTGCGAGACACAGCAATCAGAAGTTTTTAATCGTATAAGTTATATGTGAAAGTATACCTCAGACACTTAACCAATCTGTTTGGTGCTGGGTAGGTAGATTTAAACTACCCAAGGCGCTACTGCACAGCGTCGCTACCGCACAGCGGCGCTACCACACAGTGACGCTACTGCACAGTGGCGCTACTACTCGGGTCTAGCGAACACACGTCAGCGACTTTAAGGAGGAGTAAAGAAGGCTTTGGGGTCACTACCCAGTCCCTGGCACTTAGCCAACTCGTCCTCACCACTTTCGGAGATTAAACCCACAAGGAAATGAAAAATGGGGTAGGTTTGTTTTTATGACGGAGCAGGGCGCAAATCGCCTGCAGTTATGGATGAACCCCGGGGGGGGGGGGGAGGGGCGAATCGCAACCCGAGAGTTTTGCGCATGAGCTTAAACTGACACAAGTCACATCTGGACATGGTGCACATATGTTGTATACTGCCAGTATTATGGTCCATGTGCATCCACAAAGCAGGAAATTTTAATTTTTTTTAATAAAACATTGTTTTTTAATCTACGAGAGTTGTCTATGAAAAGTTTCCGAACAAAAACACGAAGATGGTAGCACTCAACAAAAAAATTGGGGTATGTGTTTGCCCATGCTTGTGAACATACTCTCTGAAATTTCAGCCATTTTCGACGATCAGTTTTTTTTAACTATCGCTTGCGTAAGTCTCTGCAAAATAGTTGTTTAAGAAGGAAATGGCCTCATTCTAAAAAAAAATCTCTATCATCTGCGCAAATTTTTCAGCCTAGGGAACAAACAAAATTAATAGGGTTCAGATCTGATAGAGAGTGCTCAAACAGTTCAAACCGCAATTCGTCTATTTTCGTCATGGCAACCACTGAGGTGTGAGCTGGTGCATTGTCTTGGCGAAACAAATAAATTTGTTTATGCGAATGTGACCTTTTTATGAAATTTATGCCTTCAGCTTGTCAAGAAATGATACGTAGTATGCTCCCGTCAAAATTTTTTTAAAAACCTTTTTAAAAAGGATTTATTAATACATTTCCATGACTATCCTGGAACACAGTCACCACCACTTTCCCGGCCAAAGGAACAATGTTTGCCTGGTTTTGAAGCTTGTGCGGCCATTTTTGAATTCAGTTGCCCCAAAATACCCCTGTGGTAAATGATGGCGCCGAGCCCCAGTACACAGTGTCCAACTGGTATTTAATTTGCGTAGGCATAAGGTCTTTCAAAAACAAATATTCAATGAAAGCTCGACACTCAATTTTCAATTTAAAAAAATGCGGGCATAAATTCACGACGCAAACGATTGTTAAAAAAAAAACAAAAAAACAAATGCAAGTCCAAAATGGCTGAATTTTCAGAGAGTACATTTCAAAGAATGAGCAAAATTATTTTCCCCAATTTTTGTTGACGAGTGCATCCATCTTCATGTTGGGATCGGAAACTTTTCAGACAACCCTCGAAATGAGGGGCTCTATTAAATCCAGGAAAGGGAAGGTTCCGCCATATCCCTTCCCACGATCCATGCCAATGTAAAGAAAGGAGTATTACTAATGATCGAATCTACTGAGGCGTGTGCCCCGGCTCATGTGAGTTTAACTGTTATTTTTTTATTAATGTTATTTATATTAAATTATTTTGTATTCAGACGTGTAAGATCAGGCGTGTAAAACCGCTGCTTTTTTTATGAAGTCAAGCTTTTTGTTTTAAAATAAATGTATCGCAGTCGGAATCCAAGAACAAGTCATCGCAAGTTGTTTGTACAACCTGCAGGGCCTAACATTGCGCGAATCATTCTCATAATATTCTCCGCTAATGTTTTTTTTACTCTGCTTGTTTGCGTGGGGTGTAGACAGCGCGTTTAGTCAGGTCGATTTTTTTTTGGTGAGATTACAGCTGGTCTACACCCGATATTTAAGTTGAGGCCCACCCTGTGGGGTGGTTTCGAGCCTCACTACTAAAGGGAAAGGAAAGAAATGCATTAAGGGGCCCGCCTCGTCAGGGGTGCATGTGTGTTAGTGAGGCGGGATGATAAGTGCGACGCTCGATGGTATTTCTAGCGCGGTATCGCCTCTAAGCGCAAAGCTCTGAATTGACGCGTAGTATTCTCGTCGTCACAGGACAACTGCTGTGAAATTTGAGCGGTGACCGCAACATTATATGGCTGATAAATGAAGATAAAGGTGTAATGCATGTCCCTTAAGTGGTTTCAAGAATCTGTACCGGTTGTTTGACGCCTAAAAATTACTCTGAAAACATTCGTTTTAGCCATTTTAACTCTTCTAGAAATACAGTTTAAAAACTTAATCCGAAATCGAAAGTACTTTTCGGGCCTCAGCGAACTCTTAAATGCTTTTCGCGAACATACCCCACTCGGATATCTCGAGTAGTTTTGAAATCGCGTTGTTTTTCCTGAAGCCCCGCGCACCGTGTGTGTGCCCAGGTAGGCGGAGCCCTTAAGAGGCCACTCCAGTGTTTCAGGGGCACTACGCAACCCGCGTTAACCTCATAAGATTCAATGCTATTTTCATTTTGCTTATAACTTATTAACTAATATAGATTTCGAAATGATGCTTGCTTGAAATGTAAGACAACGATGCTCTTATCAAAGCCCCTTTCTTCAAAAATGTGCATAAATTATGGTTCAAACCTAGACAATACACTTATGCATATTAGTAAAGATTAGTATAAAATCATAATTTATGCACATTTTTGAAGAAAGGGGCTTTGATAAGAGCATCGTTGTCTTACATATCAAGCAAGCATCATTTCGAAATCTATATTAGTTAATTAGTTATAAGCAAAATGAAAATAGCATTGAATCTTACGAGGTTAACGCGGGTTGCGTAGTGCCCCTGAAACACTGGAGTGGCCTCTTAAGGGTTATCTAGGGAGTCTTTTTTCCCACCAAAGAGGAGGGAAATGTTCGAGCTCGGGTTCAAACTAAGTAACTACAACTCCAGAGCCGTTAAGGCGGAAAGCAGGAGTAACGAACGCACGGAAAGCACCGACCACCGGCCTCGATGGGAGGGTGTTGGTCCGCAGCGGCGCGCAGTCTCGCCGGGCACTGGCCATTGATCGAGGGGGGAGGGGGGTGGTCGGGCGGGAGGAGGAGGAGAAGGAGGGGGTGTGTTTCCTTGAAGGACCTCGGGTGGCCTGTGACGTCACCTGGCGTGAGGGCGTGTGAGGGTTCGTGACCTCTAGCCGGCACGCCAAGCGACCGGCTCCTGGCGGTCCTGTTAGTAGGCCACCGGGTCTTATCGCCGCCCGCCTGGAGTCTCGCCCCCTCTCCTCTACCCCCTCTACACCTCGAGCAGCAGTGTGACACACACACACACACACACACGCACACACCTGGTGTAACAAGACCCCCGGGAGGAGAGAGGAAAAAAAAATTAAGGGTGTACGCCCGAACCCTGACCGTAATTCCTAGCGCGCCGCAGGACACGACCAGTCACTGATTGCTAGGGGAACGGTTCTCTTTTTTCTTTCGTGTCCTGTCGTTCGCCGCGCATGCGCAGTGCCCACTTTTTCTTTCTGTGATTTCTTTCAAGAAGGCTGACCCGCGTCCGGCGCCGATAACTCGTATATAGTCACTTCCGTGATCACCAGGGGGCGTACCAAGCGTGTTGGTGTGCCGAATGAAACTCAACGAAAAGCAAAAAAAATATCCTGGTCATAAAAATAAATAATCTCAATTTTAAAAAAAGTACTCGACAACATTAGAAAGACCGTAATGCTATCTCTAGTATTTTTGACGTGACGTCTAACAAATCGATGAACGCCGGCTGCACGCACGAAAAAGTGCCCCCGTTACGCACATTGTCTCGTTACGCTCATCGTAAGCTTGCGCCGCATCTATCTCTCTTCCACTCGATTGTAACAACCATCGATTTGACTTTTTCGAGGCACATTAAACTTGAAACACTCCCATTCGTTTCCTACTTTTCCTATCATCGTCCTATCCTTAACAGAATAACCAAATTAGAAGATTAAATAGCAAACTTGTATAAAAGTTATAATTAAAAAAAATCTCTTAGTTAAAGTAATAAACATATTTGAATTAATGAGTACAAATAGAAGTAAATTTATCAATTAAATTTTGATTTCATTTCACTCCTTCTTTGTATCAATACAAAATTGTGATAATTCAATCAAAATGATTATATTTTATTCATAAAAGTATGCAATAATTTAATCAATGTTTTGTTATGACGTTTTCACGTTTAACTATCGTCCGTAAACCGACTTTACAGACAACCAACTTTTTAACCGTAAAAATAGTATCTATGGTCGTGAAACGTTATCTAGAATGCGATGAAACCAGTTTATAGCCTCGCTCGGTTGTGTCCCAACAAGGCAGTGCTTACACATAAAAAAAAAAAATCCTGTCATACATAACAAATAGACTCCTTTTTTTGATTGGATCGACTCTGAATAATAGTTTGACCGCACGAGAGCAGACACGCTGTTGTAGCCTCCAGGTCGTGTGACGAACTGACAGTACACTCTGGGCCGCGAGCCAATAGCAGCACGCTGCTCTCGCCGGGAGAGGCAATATCCGATTGGTCGTAATGCGGCCTGCAGGGACCACGCCCAGCCAATCAGCCGACCGCCTGGCTATGATTGGAGGTCACGTGTTTTTAACAAACGGCTTCCAACAGGAAACACACCATCGCGAATGATTCTACACGACCTGACCACCGTCGTAATGTTCCTTCTCAACTTAGAGCAGCTCGCGAACTAACGGCGCTAGTAGTAGTGGAACCCATTATGAACACTGTGCGAAATGGAACTTTTCGAATATAATATGATATTATTCCTAATTTCGTCTTAATGTTTTAAACTTTTTTCAAATTACTGGTTTTTTTTCTCATTCGTTTAGGTGCTTGGTAAATGCCTAAATCTGTACTAATGCCATAATTTTATTCAGCATTTTCCAGCTAAGTTGAAGTGCTGGGAGAGATTTCCTCGCTATTGTATTGCGCCTGGCTGTGATGTGAAGCATTTTTCCCCCTTAGTTTTTATAACTACAAATCGAGTCGGTTAAAAGAAAAAAAATGGCAAGATGCAAAACCACCAGGTAAATTAAGAGTTGAAATGTTACTAACTTGGAAAAGAATCACTTGGTTAAATATCACATTTGAAAAAATGACCCTTGCTCGAAGATTAAAATGTATAGAAAACGAATATTCTTGATATAAATACGCAATTGATCTTTATAACATGCTTTCTTATTGGAGACCACAGGTTTTATTTGGGATATACATTCTCAACACCACAACTTTAAACTGAAAACTGTGGAAAAATTAAAAAATAAATATTGCTATACATTTAACGCCAACAAAGAGCCCAGATAAATTAAACATCTTAAACTGTAACCAAAGTTTAAAACTAAACAGAGTTTTAAATATTAGGCCCACTTTTATACCAAACTCCCATTTAGCATAGGTTGATGATGGGCTGAACTACTACTAGCGCCGTTAGTTCGCGTGGCCGTCGCGAGCTTCACTCAGCGGACGGAGAATGAAGGTAAGTTGGCAGACCTGCCTGTACGCATGTGCACCTGACGACCTCCCTCAGTGTTACCACCCTGTACGGGGGACACATACGGTCGTGAGTTGGCAACCTTGCAGCTCTTCCTGGGAGTGTGTCAGTCTTGATGTCTTCTACTACACTTTGCGTCTACTTCAAGTTTGAATGGCTGGAGTGCAGTATCCATGTTGCCGTTCTGTAGTTATTATTATAAGTTCAAATTCTCCGTGTATCTCCAACCATATAATATATGCTGTATTTATTAATTATATTATTGATAATAACGAAGCTGGGGCATCACCCCGTCGAGTCAGTCGCGACTACGACAGAAGACCAGCGAAGATGAGAAGCACTTATAAACCGTGCGATAGCGAGGCACCTAGCTTCTCTTCTAAGCGTGTGTGCTAGGCAGTAATACACGGGTTAACGACTTCAGCTAGTGCAGTTGATGTAATGTGTATCCGACAGTGAAGTTAATGTAGAAGTTGGAGAAGTTCGAATTTCACCGACAAACAAACGTTAATTACGTACAAATAAGTTTTGAACATATACGACGTATGGTCTAATGTGCTCCGCAAGACTGATATACACCTTTAAAGTTTCAGGTGAACCGGATTTTTTTTTTTAAATTAAAAAAATTAAACTGTTTATGATTAAATACAAGCATCTCGGTAATGTATAATTAAGCAAAGCTCTACAAACAATGTAAATTATTTCGTCTATGAACTAAAATTATTTAATGGAAACTATTTAGGGCAACACCCTTATTACCCACACATTTTGTGTGACGCGAACGAATAATGTGGTTTTTAAAGGCTGATTATTAATTTCCTGGCCCAAAGTTAGGAACAAGATCACCTTGTTATTCTACAGTATGAGACGTCTCGTCGGGGTGCAATTAAATAATTCAGAGACCGAGGGTAGGTTCCACAAATACTAGGCACCCATGAATTATTTAATATAAAAATTATGATAAAAGAAAAAAAAAAAAGAAACAATTCTTTTACTGCCATAGTAGTATGTGAATGACGGTCCGAGATCTGGCTTCTGGCTGAGGTGCGAGGTGCCGGTGTCCGCCATCTTGGATTTGTGACGTCACGGCGGCAAAAATTCCTCAAAATTCCTCAAAAATGACTCAAAATGACTCAAAATTTCCCGTTTTAAGAAAAAATTTCCCGTTTTCGAGGGAAAAATTCCCGTTTCGAGGGAAAATTTCCCGATTTAGTCCTTAAAAATCCCAACGGCTAGAAATGTCCTGATAGAGGCTTAAGCATCCTTAACTCAAGCCTCAGTTAAGCCTCTATCAGGATGTGACCTTGACCTTTGACCTTTGACCTTGACCCCGACGGCCATCTTGGATCCACCATCTTGGATGACGTCATTTCGTTTTCTCGAACATTCCGTCATTGTGTTATCGGCCATATTGGATGATGACGTCACCGTTGCAATTTACGTTACGACCGCCATCTTTAACTTTTTTATTTATTATCCGATTTTAATGAAATTTTTTTTTAAAAATTATAAAAAAAATTAAATAATAAAATTTTTAATAAAATATTTAAAAAACAAACATTTACAACACGGAGCTCGGAGTCCTCGGTTCAAACCCGACGAGTGCAAAAAAAATAAAAATGGCTACCGATCCTTCCCCCCGCGGTGGCTGCGGGCATACTGACTCCCTCCACTTTTTTTTTCAAAGCATAGCTATATATCGTCAGGTAGTATGACGTCATGGCCGCCATCTTGTCCTCGTCTGCTGGAAGCCATCATCAGTGTATCGTCGGCGAGAGTGCGCTGACGCCATGTTAGTTTAATTCTTATCCGCTAGAGTGCAGTAATCATTTATTATTGCTGTGACACCCGACATCTTGTCATTTGGCCGCCATCTTGAAAATCCATAATTATTTAGCTAGAAATTCGAGAAAAATTCCAAAATTCATTAAATAAATTTGTAATCTATATACTGCTCGATTAGGTCGACTAAGGTCCTTGGTACGATCTAGGACGATGCAAAAAAATTAAATATAACATCAATTTAACACAATAGTAACAGGTTCGAGGAATTAAACACCACAAGTTCTTTTACAAACATAATATTTATTACATAATTTCTATTCTACTACAGGATCATTTGCGAAAGCCAGCAATCTTATAATCATTTAGTTCCGCAGCGGTGTGAAATGACTAATTCTTAGCTCCAATCGGTTTATACTAGACAGAGTCCAGCCAGAACCTTTACAGACATAGTCCACCTCTTCTTGACAGAGTTTCTGGATACCGTTTTTAACAGTTTGCTTCACATCGTTAGAACTGTAAATTACTGCAGCCGATGTCTTGAATGCACACTTCTTCACTTTGTCATCGAACGGATATGGCTTTCCATATATACAGTCCAACCACAAGTTATATTTCAAAGGTCCGTTTGTTGCTACATCATCAGTAAGCTGATTGATTATCCTCTGTCTGATAGCGTCAAGAAAATTACAAATGTCTTTCGACTCACCTAACGTATTTAAATAATAGTAGTCCTTCAATGTTCCACGAAATGCAGACTGCGCCAAGTAGAAGCCATTATCGTTCACTTGTAATGCGCCGAACACAGTCTTAGGTTTATTTTCCTGTTCAGACGTCATACCAATCGGTTGCTCCACATCGGTTTTCTTGCTTGTACGCTCACGAGCCTTCAACCTAAACCGAGGAGTCGAAATTTCTGCAGGTAGTTCAGCAGTAGGCACACGGACTTCACCTTTACAGTTTTTCGCATGTCGTCGCAAATTATCAATTCTAGTAAACCATTCATGACACTCATCACATCGAAACTTCATGCGAGATGGATTCTTCGTGCATTTGCTCCGCTCATGTCTTCGTGCATCATGAGCAAATGCGAACGACGTATCACAGTAGCTGCAAGGATACCGTGGTGATGAAGACGAACCTTTCAGACCCGATCCAGATACTGGCGTTGCCGCAGTTGCACCATCTCCAGGCATACTCTTATGAACATCAATGCATCGTTGTTGGGCCGAAACCTTTACTTTCTGCCGAACAGCAGGACCTTTGCATGCCTTCATGTGCGTTTTCATATTATCTTTTCTGGCAAACTGCTTATGACATTTCTCACAAACAAACATTTTACGATATAGGTTCTTGGCACATTCTCTATTCTCATGTCGTCGAGCATTGCTGTTATTTGAGAAAATCTTGTCGCAGTAACAGCACCGATGTTCGTTAGTTGTTGCCGATTCGGCATCCATTGAAGTCTCCATTGATGGCGAACCAGCGTTCACCGAGTTTCCCTGTGCAGCCAGCACTAGAGGCATTAAAGTCTCTTCTGCTGGCGGTACCACGTCTGTTGAAGTCTCCTCCAGTGTTGACATCGACGTTGCCAACGGGATCTGCACCACCATCGTCGACGCTGACGTCATGGTTCCCGCAGTCGATGGTACAACCTCCATCGAGTTCGTCGTTAAAGTCGGTAAAGATGCCATCGAGTTCGCAAGAACAGGTAATTACGTGATTAATGCACCAGAAGAAACAAACTAGGTGATCCGTACACCGTCGACGTCAGTAACAAACTAAGCATCCTGTTGTCTAGAGCTCGCTTATATATACATGCACCGTATGGAACAATACGCTAGTCAAATCAAGAACCATATACAATAATACTAGAGTCAAAACAACATTAAAAATAGAAGGACCATCAACGAAAAGGCAGCACATTTGGAAGCACCGACAACGAAAAGGCAGCACATTTGGAAGCACCGACAACGAAAAGGCAGCACATTTGGAAGCACCGACAACGAAAAGGCAGCACATTTGGAAGCACCGACAACGAAAAGGCAGCACATTTGGAAGCACCGACAACGAAAAGGCAGCACATTTGGAAGCACCGACAACGAAAAGGCAGCACATTTGGAAGCACCGACAACGAAAAGGCAGCACCGACAACGAAAAGGCAGCACATTTGGAAGCACCGACAACGAAAAGGCAGCACATTTGGAAGCACCGACAACGAAAAGGCAGCACATTGGGAAGCACCGACAAAGAAAAGGCAGCACCGCCAACGAAAAGGAAGCACATTTGGAAGCACCGACAAAGAAAAGGCAGCACCGCCAACGAAAAGGCAGCACATTGGGAAGCACCGACAAAGAAAAGGCAGCACCGCCAACGAAAAGGAAGCACATTTGGAAGCACCGACAACGAAAAGGCAGCACCGCCAAAAGAAAAGACAGCACATTTGGAAGCACCGACAACGTAAAGGAAGCACCATCAACGAAAAGGCCGCACCGCCAACGAAAAGGAAGCACATTTGGAAGCACCGGCAAAGAAAAGGCAGCACCGCCCACGTAAAGGAAGCACATTTGGAAGCACCGACAAAGAAAAGGCAGCACCGCCAACGAAAAGGAAGCACATTTGGAAGCACCGACAACGAAAAGGCAGCACCATCGACGAAAAGGAAGCACATTAATTTGTCATTGACTGCAATATTCATTGGTTCCAATATTCATTGGCTCCAATATTCATTGGCTCCAATATTCAATGGCTCCAATATTCATTGACTCCAATATTCATTGGCTCCATCAGTCATTGACACCTACAGTCTTTTGGTTCCAAAAGTCTTTTGGCCCCAAATATATTAGGCTAGAATTCTTCGAGTCTAAGAGACTATGAGACCACATGGCTACGAGTCTAAAATGATCTAGCTGGTTACGAGTTATACATGGCTTGCGAGGCTACAGAGCTACGAAGTTTCTAGTACACAGGTTTACATGACTGCGAGGATACAGGACTACAAGTCTGCAAGAGTACTTGACTACGAAGGTACTCGTCTACATGACTCCAGTTACCGCATCTGTCTTCGACAGAATTTTCTCTTTTGCTCCAACTGCTCCATCAGCATTATGTTATAAGATTACAAGGCCTCTTGCTTACGTAGCTTCAAGTCTACGAGCCTCCAATGCATCATGACTACGAGACTACGAGCCATGAGGTTACGAGTCTATGCGATTGCGAGTCTTCTAGGTTACGTGATCGCGAGGCTATAGGACTACGAAGCTTCCAGAACGCATGGTTACGAGACTGCGAGGCTACAATTCTACGAGGTCCCAAGACATCCTGGCTACGCGACTACGAGCCAGGAGGTTACGAGACTACGTGACTACGAATCTTCAAGTTTACGAGACTGCGAGGCTACAGAGCTACGAAGCCTCTAGAAAACGAGTTTACGTGACTGCGTGGATACAGGAATACAAGTTTGCATGAGTTCTTGACTACGAAGCTACTCGTCTACAAGGCTCCAATTGACACATCTGTCTTCGATGGAATTTTCTCTTTTGCTACATCTACGCCATCAGCATTATGTTATAAGATTACAAAGCTACTTGCTTACGTAGCTTCAAGTCTACGAGGCTCCAATACATCATGACTAAGAGACTACGAGCCATGAGGTTACGAGACTATGCGATTGCAAGTCTTCAAGGTTACGTCATCGCGAGGCTATAGGACTACGAAGCTTCCAGAACGCATGGTTACGAGAATGCATGACTAATTGGCCGCATGGCTACGAAACTTTATGTCTCTAACTGACTACAATAGCACTATTCAGTGGTGAGAGTTAATTTATTTCATGCAAAGGTACTTGCTGCAAGCAGTTCCGCTTTTCAACATCAGATGACGTCACGTTTTGCTTGCAGGTAAAATAATATTTATTTATTTTATGCGGGATGCGGGTTGTTCACTATCGATCGCATAAGAAGAATGGCATCGATAGTCTTCAAGGAGAAGGAAGTTCGTCCTTCCTGCTAGTGCTTCTCAGATTTCTCACGGTCCGCCATATTGGATTGCGACGTCACGGCTGCCATCTTAGATGGGTGTGACTTTGACCTTTGACCGAAACCGCAGGAATGATCGCAAGCACTCGGATTAATCATCAAAATATTGATAAGAATAATCAGGAGCACACGGAGAAAACCATCATAATATTGGCAAGAATAATCAGGAGCACACAGAGAAAAACGACACACGTTTTCTTTGATATCATAAAATTACAGAAAAAAATATTTAAAAATAAAAATAAATTAATAAAAAATTTAAAATAAAAACAAAAAATACATAAAATTCTGGCTTGTACTAGAACTCTATCTTTGCTCAACAATGATAAGTTTACAAGCTAGCAGAATCTGTTTATGTATTTTTTGTTTTTATTTTAAATTTTTTATTAATTTATTTTTATTGCATGAAATAAATTAACTCTCACCACTGAATAGTGCTATTGTAGTCAGTTAGAGACATAAAGTTTCGTAGCCATGCGGCCAATTAGTCATGCATTCTCGTAACCATGCGTTCTGGAAGCTTCGTAGTCCTATAGCCTCGCGATGACGTAACCTTGAAGACTTGCAATCGCATAGTCTCGTAACCTCATGGCTCGTAGTCTCTTAGTCATGATGTATTGGAGCCTCGTAGACTTGAAGCTACGTAAGCAAGTAGCTTTGTAATCTTATAACATAATGCTGATGGCGTAGATGTAGCAAAAGAGAAAATTCCATCGAAGACAGATGTGTCAATTGGAGCCTTGTAGACGAGTAGCTTCGTAGTCAAGAACTCATGCAAACTTGTATTCCTGTATCCACGCAGTCACGTAAACTCGTTTTCTAGAGGCTTCGTAGCTCTGTAGCCTCGCAGTCTCGTAAACTTGAAGATTCGTAGTCACGTAGTCTCGTAACCTCATGGCTCGTAGTCGCGTAGCCAGGATGTCTTGGGACCTCGTAGAATTGTAGCCTCGCAGTCTCGTAACCATGCGTTCTGGAAGCTTCGTAGTCCTATAGCCTCGCGATCACGTAACCTAGAAGACTCGCAATCGCATAGACTCGTAACCTCATGGCTCGTAGTCTCGTAGTCATGATGCATTGGAGGCTCGTAGACTTAAAGCTACGTAAGCAAGAGGCCTTGTAATCTTATAACATAATGCTGATGGAGCAGTTGGAGCAAAAGAGAAAATTCTGTCGAAGACAGATGCGGTAACTGGAGTCATGTAGACGAGTACCTTCGTAGTCAAGTACTCTTGCAGACTTGTAGTCCTGTATCCTCGCAGTCATGTAAACCTGTGTACTAGAAACTTCGTAGCTCTGTAGCCTCGCAAGCCATGTATAACTCGTAACCAGCTAGATCATTTTAGACTCGTTGCCATGTGGTCTCATAGTCTCTTAGACTCGAAGAATTCTAGCCTAATATATTTGGGGCCAAAAGACTTTTGGAACCAAAAGACTGTAGGTGTCAATGACTGATGGAGCCAATGAATATTGGAGTCAATGAATATTGGAGCCATTGAATATTGGAGCCAATGAATATTGGAGCCAATGAATATTGCAGTCAATGACAAATTAATGTGCTTCCTTTTCGTCGATGGTGCTGCCTTTTCGTTGTCGGTGCTTCCAAATGTGCTTCCTTTTCGTTGGCGGTGCTGCCTTTTCTTTGTCGGTGCTTCCAAATGTGCTTCCTTTTCGTGGGCGGTGCTGCCTTTTCTTTGCCGGTGCTTCCAAATGTGCTTCCTTTTCGTTGGCGGTGCGGCCTTTTCGTTGATGGTGCTTCCTTTTCGTTGTCGGTGCTTCCAAATGTGCTGTCTTTTCTTTTGGCGGTGCTGCCTTTTCGTTGTCGGTGCTTCCAAATGTGCTTCCTTTTCGTTGGCGGTGCTGCCTTTTCTTTGTCGGTGCTTCCAAATGTGCTTCCTTTTCGTTGGCGGTGCTGCCTTTTCTTTGTCGGTGCTTCCAAATGTGCTGCCTTTTCGTTGTCGGTGCTTCCAAATGTGCTGCCTTTTCGTTGTCGGTGCTTCCAAATGTGCTGCCTTTTCGTTGTCGGTGCTGCCTTTTCGTTGTCGGTGCTTCCAAATGTGCTGCCTTTTCGTTGTCGGTGCTGCCTTTTCGTTGTCGGTGCTTCCAAATGTGCTGCCTTTTCGTTGTCGGTGCTTCCAAATGTGCTGCCTTTTCGTTGTCGGTGCTTCCAAATGTGCTGCCTTTTCGTTGTCGGTGCTTCCAAATGTGCTGCCTTTTCGTTGTCGGTGCTTCCAAATGTGCTGCCTTTTCGTTGATGGTCCTTCTATTTTTAATGTTGTTTTGACTCTAGTATTATTGTATATGGTTCTTGATTTGACTAGCGTATTGTTCCATACGGTGCATGTATATATAAGCGAGCTCTAGACAACAGGATGCTTAGTTTGTTACTGACGTCGACGGTGTACGGATCACCTAGTTTGTTTCTTCTGGTGCATTAATCACGTAATTACCTGTTCTTGCGAACTCAATGGCATCTTTACCGACTTTAACGACGATCTCGATGGAGGTTGTACCATCGACTGCGGGAACCATGACGTCAGCGTCGACGATGGTGGAGCAGATCCCGTTGGCAACGTCGATGTCAACACTGGAGGAGACTTCAACAGACGTGGTACCGCCAGCAGAAGAGACTTTAATGCCTCTAGTGCTGGCTGCACAGGGAAACTCGGTGAACGCTGGTTCGCCATCAATGGAGACTTCAATGGATGCCGAATCGGCAACAACTAACGAACATTGGTGCTGTTACTGCGACAAGATTTTCTCAAATAACAGCAATGCTCGACGACATGAGAATAGAGAATGTGCCAAGAACCTATATCGTAAAATGTTTGTTTGTGAGAAATGTCATAAGCAGTTTGCCAGAAAAGATAATATGAAAACGCACATGAAGGCATGCAAAGGTCCTGCTGTTCGGCAGAAAGTAAAGGTTTCGGCGCAACAACGATGCATTGATGTTCATAAGAGTATGCCTGGAGATGGTGCAACTGCGGCAACGCCAGTATCTGGATCGGGTCTGAAAGGTTCGTCTTCATCACCACGGTATCCTTGCAGCTACTGTGATACGTCGTTCGCATTTGCTCATGATGCACGAAGACATGAGCGGAGCAAATGCACGAAGAATCCATCTCGCATGAAGTTTCGATGTGATGAGTGTCATGAATGGTTTACTAGAATTGATAATTTGCGACGACATGCGAAAAACTGTAAAGGTGAAGTCCGTGTGCCTACTGCTGAACTACCTGCAGAAATTTCGACTCCTCGGTTTAGGTTGAAGGCTCGTGAGCGTACAAGCAAGAAAACCGATGTGGAGCAACCGATTGGTATGACGTCTGAACAGGAAAATAAACCTAAGACTGTGTTCGGCGCATTACAAGTGAACGATAATGGCTTCTACTTGGCGCAGTCTGCATTTCGTGGAACATTGAAGGACTACTATTATTTAAATACGTTAGGTGAGTCGAAAGACATTTGTAATTTTCTTGACGCTATCAGACAGAGGATAATCAATCAGCTTACTGATGATGTAGCAACAAACGGACCTTTGAAATATAACTTGTGGTTGGACTGTATATATGGAAAGCCATATCCGTTCGATGACAAAGTGAAGAAGTGTGCATTCAAGACATCGGCTGCAGTAATTTACAGTTCTAACGATGTGAAGCAAACTGTTAAAAACGGCATCCAGAAACTCTGTCAAGAAGAGGTGGACTATGTCTGTAAAGGTTCTGGCTGGACTCTGTCTAGTATAAACCGATTGGAGCTAAGAATTAGTCATTTCACACCGCTGCGGAACTAAATGATTATAAGATTGCTGGCTTTCGCAAATGATCCTGTAGTAGAATAGAAATTATGTAATAAATATTATGTTTGTAAAAGAACTTGTGGTGTTTAATTCCTCGAACCTGTTACTATTGTGTTAAATTGATGTTATATTTAATTTTTTTGCATCGTCCTAGATCGTACCAAGGACCTTAGTCGACCTAATCGAGCAGTATATAGATTACAAATTTATTTAATGAATTTTGGAATTTTTCTCGAATTTCTAGCTAAATAATTATGGATTTTCAAGATGGCGGCCAAATGACAAGATGTCGGGTGTCACAGCAATAATAAATGATTACTGCACTCTAGCGGATAAGAATTAAACTAACATGGCGTCAGCGCACTCTCGCCGACGATACACTGATGATGGCTTCCAGCAGACGAGGACAAGATGGCGGCCATGACGTCATACTACCTGACGATATATATGCTTTGAAAAAAAAAGTGGAGGGAGTCAGTATGCCCGCAGCCACCGCGGGGGGAAGGATCGGTAGCCATTTTTATTTTTTTTGCACTCGTCGGGTTTGAACCGAGGACTCCGAGCTCCGTGTTGTAAATGTTTGTTTTTTAAATATTTTATTAAAAATTTTATTATTTAATTTTTTTTTATAATTTTTTAAAAAAAAATTTCATTAAAATCGGATAATAAATAAAAAAGTTAAAGATGGCGGTCGAAACGTAAATTGCAACGGTGACGTCATCATCCAATATGGCCGATAACACAATGACGGAATGTTCGAGAAAACGAAATGACGTCATCCAAGATGGTGGATCCAAGATGGCCGTCGGGGTCAAGGTCAAAGGTCAAAGGTCAAGGTCACATCCTGATAGAGGCTTAACTGAGGCTTGAGTTAAGGATGCTTAAGCCTCTATCAGGACATTTCTAGCCGTTGGGATTTTTAAGGACTAAATCGGGAAATTTTCCCTCGAAACGGGAATTTTTCCCTCGAAAACGGGAATTTTTTTCTTAAAACGGGAAATTTTGAGTCATTTTGAGTCATTTTTGAGGAATTTTGAGGAATTTTTGCCGCCGTGACGTCACAAATCCAAGATGGCGGACACCGGCACCTCGCACCTCAGCCAGAAGCCAGATCTCGGACCGTCATTCACATACTACTTGCCATGTATACAGATAGTTGCATACATATAGTTTTGTCTTGGGTGTGCACCCAACTATTTCTAAACACGAATTAGGAATGAAAGTTAATAACACGCTGCAGCGTGAAATATCAAATATGTTTACAATGAACAGCATGTTACTTAATCGTATTACTGAGTATTAAATTTTTACTAAACATGTCTCAAATAGTTATACAATATGAAAATATAATAAAATAAATATACGCCGCCTAGTGTCCAAAGGCGTATTATTTGAATCAAGAAGCGGTCAATATTTAAAGCCGCACAAACAACCATAATCAAAAAAAGGCAAAAAAATTAGAAAAATGATCTCTTCTAGTGATTAAAAATTTAAAAAATACCAATTTACCGTGTTACTAATGCACCGTCTGTGGCGCTACTACATCGTTGGGATTCACACTTCCAAGTTAAATAAATGCAGAACTTTTCAATCGAGTCTGATCGAGGACGTAATCCATTTGAAAACAGCGTGGCACTTAACTCGCACGAGGTGAAAATTAGTGGAAATAGATCACGTGTTAGTCTCAATAACAATGCAATGCGATGTTTTTTTGGGTGTTGTTGGCTAGTGGTTGGAGGGGGGTGGGTGGGTGTGTTTTGTGGGGGGAGGGATATCTGGGCGTTGAGCGGAACCAGAGCCTTGGACCTCTCCTTGTGCCCCTTGCGCTGCGATGTAGGCCAGTTCCGGTCACGTGACCCCCTCCCCCTCCCACTCCCCCGGCGCCCGGCTGCCCGCAGTGACGTCACCACCTCAGGCAGTAGCACGCTAGGAGGGAGGGGGGGGGGCGTGCTACCTGGACGGCGAAGCCTCCCTTGTCCACCGGCTCGTTGTCAATTATTGTCCACGACCATCGCGAGATTCTACAAATACTTTCCTGTCCTTAAATGAGTCGCACTAGTTTGCTTCATATTTTTTTTCACCATCATTGACGTCAATTTAAAAAAAATAATCGATTGATTCAAATTAATATATATAAATATAATATTTTACAGGTTGTGAATTTTATTACAGGTTTATAGAAAATTATTATTTTTTTTTTTGGTAAATTTGAAATCTTAAAGGACAATAATAGGAACTGTAGACACTTTTTTCCCCTTTGTATTTCAGCGTTATATTTTTTTTTATAAAAATAGAACCTTTAAATGCACTTTAAAGACAAATATACTATTTAACTTTCATACAGCTTTTTTTTTATTCTTGAATTTAACGTCTTAAGGAAAAGGTCTCAAGTCTCCAATATTTGCACACGTATAAACACACTCACAGATACACACACATATCAGCAGAGCTGGCAGGACGGGGCTGCCAGTGTGTGTTAGTTGTCTCTCTGCCCGCGAGAGCGCAGCAGAATCACGCCGGCGCGTGGAGCTTCAGGCCTCGCCACGGGCTTGGGTCAACACGCGGTGGAACTATAGTCTATACAGAATGGAAATATAGTCTATAAAGCATGGAACTATAGTCTATACAGCATGGAACTATAGTCTATACAGCAATGAACTATAGTCTATACAGCGTGTCCAGAAGTTAACTGGCCAAGGTTGAAACTCGGCAATGGTGCTCGTAGGTAGAGTAACATCAACAAACTTCCGGAAAAGTGATCTCGCGGTGCTAATAAGCTGCGACTGTTTCCCAAATGCCACCTAAAAAACATCCTGTGCTTTAAAGGATCCTTGATGACAGCCATTTTTATTGACTTCATGAACAGCTGCAAGGATCCTTATACAACCGCCGATGCATACGTTTTGAAAGGACATGTCTCCCACATTCTTTTGATTTTTGAGCGGTTTGTGGCGCTATCTTTTTTGTAAACGTGTAATGACGGTTTATTACTTAGCCATCCAGCTTCCATCTACGCCCTTAATAATTATAAAGTATTGTCAAATGACTAATTTAAACGTTTAAAAACTGAAAATGAAATGAAAATGTAGCGTGGAAAATTTATAAACGCAGACATCTGACTGTCGAAAAATTATTTCTTTGTTGATAAAACAGATTGCGTTACCGGCAAAGGAAATTCTGATATGTTTTCACGGCTTGTTTCTCATTGAATGCAACCTTGATGTGAGAGATGCCCTCTTCGGCTAAGGGGTAGCAGCAGCAAGTTGCGAGCAGGGGCGAGGTAGGCAACCCGCCGCGCGCAGGAGCACCGCGACCAGCGTGGCTGCCTACAGCTGCAGGGGCGGCGCTACCCGTCCCCTGCCATGGGTTGGGGGATTCCGAGCATCCACCAAGGACCAAGAGGTCAAGAAGCGACGAGACAGCCTCCAGCTCGCGACAGCGGGACTGCAGGCAAAGGGTGAGCTCAGGGAAGTCTCCACGCACTGACCTCATTGGTGAGCACCCTCCAGTACACAGCTATATCCACCAGCAGGGGTGCAAATATAGGACTCGCAAATGGAACCAGCGGAAATTCACAAACACAGAGAGAGAAAGAAAGAGAGTGGGGGATTCAGAGTTTTGCGCATGTGTTTTACCCGAAACAAGTCATCTCTGGAAAGGGCGCTTGCATGTTGTGTACTGCCCATGTGTTGGCCTATATGCATGAGATAAGCAGAAAAAAATTAAAATTTACAGAAAGCTTTACATGAAACATTGCTTTGTTGTTTACGTTTATCACTATTTTGCCACAGCAAGAGGGATTTCCTCAGAGGAGCTTCTTAATTCCAGGGAGGATCACAAACACCCCCCCCCCTTCCCCGGGGGGCTACTCACTACTCCCACCACCAATGTGCCAGCATGTACAAAATTAGTGCTTTAGCTGTATCTATATTAGCCCTAATCACTCTTATAAAAATACAGTTTTGAAACGAAATACGGAAAAAAACTACCCAACCGCCCTCAACGCATTACTAAATGCTTTTTCGCACACAGACACCACGCGGATACCGTGAGAAGTTTTCGAATCGCCCGGTATCTTCTGAAGTGGGCCCCTTAAAGGGTAAGATAGAAAATTAAAAAAAAATCCTTTTGGTTTCAAAATATATATTTCTTTTGACCACACAGCTCATGGGGTTTCTCGGCGTGCTTCTGTTTCCACCACCGCTTCATTCCGGCAATGTCCCCCCTCATCGCATCGCCGCTCCCCGTAACTAATGACCCCGATGCTAGCGGTTGCTCGTGGCCCTGTTGCCGAGCTGACGGGAGCGCGACGACGCGCGGAGGTCCTGACTCAGGCGCTAATGTTCTCGTGGGCGGGGGGTGCAGGGGGTGTGTCGTGCGGCTGGCCTCGGCGGGGTCGCGCACGGCAGGCGGTCATCAGGTGACCTCGAGCCGGCGCGGGGCGACAAGCCCGCAACTCCCTCCCGCGGGGCCTAACTGCGTCGAGCCACGCCGTCCAGCCGCTACAGCCACTCGGTCCCTCCCGGCTCAACCAGCACTCACTGCGGGCAGAACTATAGCAACCATCACTCACTGTGAGCAGAACTATAGCAACCAACACTCACTGCGAGAAGAACTCTAGCAGCCAACACTCACTGCAGGCAGAAGTCTAGCAGCCAACAATTACTGCAGGCAGAATTCTAGCAGCCTACACTCACTGCGAGCAGAACTCTAGCAGCCAACACTCACTGCGAGCAGAACTATAGCAACCATCACTCACTGTGAGCAGAACTATAGCAACCAACACTCACTGCGAGAAGAACTCTAGCAGCCAACACTCACTGCAGGCAGAAGTCTAGCAGCCAACAATTACTGCAGGCAGAATTCTAGCAGCCTACACTCACTGCGAGCAGAACTCTAGCAGCCAACACTCACTGCGAGAAGAACTATAGCAACCATCACTCACTGTGAGCAGAACTATAGCAACCAACACTCACTGCGAGAAGAACTCTAGCAGCCAACACTCACTGCAGGCAGAAGTCTAGCAGCCAACAATTACTGCAGGCAGAATTCTAGCAGCCTACACTCACTGCGAGCAGAACTCTAGCAGCCAACACTCACTGCGAGAAGAACTATAGCAACCATCACTCACTGTGAGCAGAACTATAGCAACCAACACTCACTGCGAGAAGAATTCTAGCAGCCAACACTCACTGCAGGCAGAAGTCTAGCAGCCAACAATTACTGCAGGCAGAATTCTAGCAGCCTACACTCACTGCGAGCAGAACTCTAGCAGCCAACACTCACTGCGAGCAGAACTCTAGCAGCCTACACTCACTGCGAGCAGAACTCTAGCAGCCAACACTCACTGCGAGCAGAACTCTAGAAGCCAACACTCACTGCGGGCAGAAATCTACCAACCACCACTCACTGCGAGCATAACTTTAGCAACCACCACTCACTACGAGCAGATATCTAGCAGCCATCACTCACTGCAAGCAGAAGGTGCATAAAAGTGCAAAAAGATGCACTATGAAAAGTAACTTCAGAGCACCCAAGAACAATGAAACTAACTCCCTTATATACTCATAACTTCTATAGGATAACGCGGATAATATTGTTAAACAAGTAGGGTTAAAGTAAATGGTCAATCAACCTCAAATATCACTTATTAAATGTAATACTAAACAGATTATTTTCATCAAATTTAAAAGATACATTTTTTAATAAGTTCCCTGAAACGTTGATTTTTTTCATCACTGTGCATTCAATAATACCTCATGCCCAAAAGTTTTTTTTGGGAACGCTGTAAATATAATTTTACCTCATATTTTCACGTCTATCAAGAAAGAAAAATAACATGTTTTATTCTTGAAGCAATACAGGATAAGTATAATTTACTAAAGAGTAGTAATAGTTTGCTAGTATTTTTTTGACAGACCAAATTCACTTGAAACTGTATTTTTTATTAGAAAGGTGGAAATGTTTGTTTTATTGTTACTAACGAAGATGTTTACTTTTAAACATAAAAATCAATAACTGCTGAAATAAACTACTCACTTTGCTCAAGAAAGTATAATAGGACGGGAAGAAATGGATCATTCTGTTTGTTTAAGTGTCACAATATACTTTGAATTATATGTTTAAAGTTTGTTTGGTAACAACAAAACTGTCTTCTACAAGAATTTAAGAAACTAAATGTAATAAATAATTATTTTGTATGCTCTTTTTTATACGTGTGTGTATATGTTATAAATATTAGTCACAAGCTTATAGGCCATTTTGATTCTCATCAAAGCTGGAATCATTGCCATGATAAAATATTTAGACTAATAATTCCTTTCCTTTATAAAGCCGACACAAGTCTTAAGATTCGTGAATATTTACAGATAATAAAAAGAATGTCCGAACTTTCGTTTTAATTAATTTTTGGTAGATTTAGTTTCGATGTGCTAAGTCGAAGTGAACTAACTAAGTCTTGACAAGTGACGCGCATTTCATAAACACAAATAAATGAAAGTTTGCTTGCGAAGCTTACTGATGTGATAAAGCAGTCTTGTAACTGTATTCAGTTACGAAAATAGCATTGCTTTAAGTAGGAACAAAAGTGCACAATATATACAAAGTATTATTTCAAAACACACTATCAAAATCTATTTTTTTTGGTACGGGTATAAATTTATCACGTCAAATAGAAAAAGTGAAAGGGAGAATATTTTATTAATATCTACATGGTTATATACGTTAATTCTATTTTCTTTCACCGCAATGAAAATATATCACGCGTTTATCGTGATGTTGGTCTTAGCCATGTATTTTAATTATTGAAAAGGATAGTTTTAATACAATTATACAAATAAGTTGAATATTCTTGTTGCAAAAGCTTTCATGCAATGGGTCTAAAACTCTTCCAGCCAAGATAAGATGACACATGTCGAAGATCGTTCCATTGTTTACCATGATCAAATAAACTTTCCAAGTCACTCGAGGAGACAGAGGGAAAGTTAAGAGAAATAAGAGTTGAGACTCATGTGCAAACTCTAAATGGCTCTATAGTGTACACTAATATAAATTTAAATTATTCGAATTTTTAAAAAAATGTTTATAGATCTTTTAAAATTTTTATTTCACACAATAAATACATTAAAAATTTACAATTTAGAGTTAAATAAACTTTCCTTCCTTCTATAAAACGTAAATCCTCAACATAAGACTTCAGAGTAAATAAGTATACAATTATGAAATTCGGTAACACACTTTTTACTACCAAAACGTAGGTGACAAACAAACCGGTTACTCATTGGAAGTATTATCAACACATAAGTTACATTATAAATAAGACACACGGGAACTATGTATTTGAGTATCATCCACACACAAGTTACATAATAAATAAGACGCACAGCACAGTATGAAATAGGAACACACAGACAGGCAGACACACCAGGACACTAGCCGTGGGTCCGCGCCAGACCAGGAGACGGCAGCAGGAACATCACAGCAGACACATCACAGCGCTCCATTCCTTCAGCGGCGCGACTAGTCTTGTTTCAGTTCACATTTGTGTTTGCAGTTTTCACGCGTGCTTGGTTTATTTTATTTCATTTTATTTGTTTAAATTTCAACGTCATGACCAGCTCCGAGGAGAATGATAACTTATGTTTTAGTTTCATTCACCGGAGGAGTGGAAGAGACGAAGACCGAAGCGGGTCCACCCGACTGACGAGAAGAGAGTAAGTAAGGGGAATTACACAACATGTTTCCCGGTGTACTTAAAGATCGGCGGAAGTCTCGGGAAATGTCACCTCTCCGACCTGTCCAGAGGGTTCCGGGGTGGACAGGACAGCAGCGTGGTTACATCACGTGTTAAAGTCTTCAGCAGTAACTCTTCCAGGGTGGCGAGGCGAGTCAAGGCGAGTCGAGTCGATACGAGTTAAGGCGATTCAAGGCGAGTCAAGGTGAGTCAAA
The DNA here is from genome assembly GCF_032445375.1 of Bacillus rossius redtenbacheri. Lineage (NCBI taxonomy): Eukaryota > Metazoa > Arthropoda > Insecta > Phasmatodea > Bacillidae > Bacillus > Bacillus rossius. The sequence continues at coordinate 2,517,330 of NC_086341.1, read as the reverse complement.
GCGAGTCAAGGAGAGGCGCGGCGAGTCAATGCGAGTCGAGGTGATCCAAGGCGAGTCAAGGTGAGTCGAGGCGAGTCGAGGCGAGTCAATGCGAATCGAGGCGAGTTGACGCGAGTTGAGGCGAGTCTAAGCGAGTCGAGGCGAGTCGAGGCGAGTCAAGGCGAGTCAAGGCGAGGCGAGTCGAGTCGAATCAAGGAGAGGCGAGTCAATGCGAGTCAAAGCGAGTCAAGGAGAGGCGAGGAGAGTCAATGTTAGTCGAGGAAAACCAAGGCGAGTTGAGGCGAGTCGAGACGAGTGGAGGCGAGGCGCACTACAGGGTGCGACGAGCTGCAAGGCCCCAGCCACAGGGCTACAGGGTGCCCCGCGCTGCGTGCAGCCACAGGGCTACAGGATGCCCCAGCCACAGGGCTACAGGGTGCCCCGCGCTGCGTGCAGCCACAGGGCTACAGGATGCCCCAGCCACAGGGCTACAGGGTGCCCCGCGCTGCGTGCAGCCACAGGGCTACAGGATGCCCCAGCCACAGGGCTACAGGGTGCCCCGCGCTGCGTGCAGCCACAGGGCTACAGGATGCCCCAGCCACAGGGCTACAGGGTGCCCCGCGCTGCGTGCAGCCACAGAGCTACAGGATGCCCCAGCCACAGGGCTACAGGGTGCCCCGCGCTGCGTGCAGCCACAGGGCTACAGGATGCCCCAGCCACAGGGCTACAGGGTGCCCCGCGCTGCGTGCAGCCACAGGGCTACAGGATGCCCCAGCCACAGGGCTACAGGGTGCCCCGCGCTGCGTGCAGCCACAGGGCTACAGGATGCCCCAGCCACAGGGCTACAGGGTGACGGGGAAGTCCTGTCCGGAGGACTGCTCGCGGGGCCGGTAGCGGTAGGTGCGGCGCCAGTAGACGGGCGCGCGGTGGCGGTAGCTCGGCCGGAAGTAGTAGTAGCTGCCCGCGGCGTCCATGACGTCACCGCTGTAGTCCGGGTCCAGGGGCGTCGCGGCGCAGTACAGGAGCAGAGCAGCCGCCAGCAGCAGACACGCCAACTGCGCAGGGCAGACCCCTTCAGACTCGTACAGCAACAAGACATGACCAGCACATCCGTCCAGCCTGCCGATACACAGGCCGGTCGTGCGCGTGGGAGGGAAGTTAACATGTTTCATGCCTGTTGCGGACGCATGGCGCAACAACCAATGAGAGAAGAGCAGGAAGCCATCTTGGCGGGACTAGAGAACGGTTCGAATTTATCAATCATATTGTAGCAAGAAAGTTGTCGAGATATTACAGACAGCATTCTTCAAGCTAATCGGAGAGCAAGGCACACGTAAATATATATTACATTCATTTATAAGACAATTTTTTGTCGTATTATTTTCAAGAGTAATAAAAATAACAATATCTAGACTGTCAAGAATACCTGAAAAATTATTTTAAACAATGTATTAAAAAAAATGGTTGCGTGTGCTTATGTACGTGCGTTAGAAGTTATACTTACTTGGCGTGATAAGAACTTTAATTTTGCATAAAATAATTATTTGAACTAAAACAATAAACCTGCAAGTACGGTTGGTTAAGTATAAATTGAATCAAATTAAAAAAAATATTAATTAATACTCAATGTTCAATATTAATATGAACATATATAATTTAGTAAAATAATTAGAAAATCTATTTAATAATGTATACCAGTAAAGATGATGAATATTTACTATAATATATTGATTTTAATTATATTAAAGAATGTAATTTAAAATTTATAACGAAAAACGTTTTACATATGGGAACATAACTCTATTATACAAACCCACTTGAAAAAGTTTATATTCAGAATAAATATCAGTAATATTCACAATAAAGATTTTTTAAAATTTATGGACCAGTAATCAATACAAGCCACTTAAGTATAATATTTAAAAACACATATTTATTTTTATTTGTATGTAGTTCTTTTTTTTGGATTAGTCTTTTTTTTTTCATCCTGTGAATATATTTCGTTGTTTGGTGCGCACGCATCGTAAAGATTCACTCTCGTTATATATTTTTTTATCATAAAGCGCCTAAATAAGTATAACTTGAAAGCGTATTTCATATTTCTGCGAGCATACCATGGCTTTGTGACAGTGTCTGCTGACGTACAGGTGAACAAAGATGGCGACTAAGGCCCGCCAAGTCAGGGGCGTATCTGTGTCGGCGAGGCGGGATGATAAGCGCGGTGTCTCCTCTGGACTGGCGCGCAGTCTTCTCGTCGTGCATATGAGCGGTGACCGTAACATTACATGGCGGAGAAACGAAGATAAAAGGTTTAAAGCAAAGTCCCTTGAGTTTTTTTCAAGAATATGTATCGGTTGTTTTATGCCTGAAAATTACTCATATTAAAACTATAGCTGAAAAACTTAATACGGAAAATGAAAACTAGTATTCGACCGTCAGCGAATTCTCGAAATGTTTTTCGTAAACAGACCCCCACACGGATGTCTCCAGCAGTGAAGCTGTGCGCACCGCGTGTGTGCCTGAGGCGGGACTTAAGGTCGACATTCCCGTGCAGCGCCTGGCGCGGAGCGCTGCAGCAAGGGAGAGTCCCCACGCTGCACCAGCAGCAAGGGGCGGACTCCAAGGTGCTGAAGCCTCGCGGCCTCACCGCCAGAAAGCAGCGCGCACGCACACAGTCGCGCTGTGCTGCTCACAGCACTCGCAACTCCACGAGGGAATGGTTCCGTCGCGTCGGATGCAATCGAAATGCCTCGTCGCCTTTGCCTGTCTCTCAACAAGAGTCGATTGATCAGAAGTTTAAATTATTTTTACGCAGTACTTATATTGAAAATTAAGTATTATTTCAGCATTCCACCTAACATAGTGGCGGCAGAAGAATTTCTTTATCATCAGCATTAGCTAAAATTAAATAAAGCAACGAACCGCGCTCAGACATCTTTTCAGTACCGGGGACAGGTTACGCGACGGACGCCTTACGGGAATCGCACGTGCAGTCTAGGAACCGCACATTGACGGAGCGACGTAGCCCGCCGACCTTACGGCCGGCATTCTCACGTTCCCCTCCCACATATGCGCCCTAATAGCGCAGGGCGGGAGCGGCATTCCAGTTCGCTTTTCATATGCATTCCAGAGCTTTCGAAAAAGACAGAACTGTTAGGGATAGCTCCCTGTTGTTTGATCGGGAAGGTATTGAGGCAGAGGCTACACTGAGAGAAAGGTTTGTTTGCCTCAACAAAATATGTGTTTATATGTGGCGAAATAAATATATTTTGTTAATTCAAACAAATATTTTGTAGTAGGAAAGATTCTGACGACCCAACAAAACGATGTTGTCAACTCAAATGTATATTTGGTTAGGTATAAGAAATTATTTTTGTTACTTAACGAGCTTGGTTAAGCTAACAAAATATTTTGTTCCACCAAGTAAATATTTGTTTCGCCATATACAAACAAATATTTGTTTGATTCAAACAAACCTTTTTCTCAGTGTGGGGCCACCAACCCAGCATAGTCACCGCCTCAGCCCCGCACCTCGCTCAGCTGACCAGACAGTTGGCTGTGTTCTTAGCCCTTATGACCTTATCAGCGCTGCAGGCGGCTACCCCGATCTGGGACCCTATCAGTCACCCAGTGAACCCGTGGTCCGGTGGAGGCCTAGCTGTCCAGGCTAGTACCGGAGCTGTGTCGTCGCTCGCCACGTCGACTCCGCATCGGGCTAGGGAACCCTTGGAGCCTGCTACAAGCGATCGGAGCACCGCCACCAAGTGCGAGTCCTACCCAGGGCCTCGGAGGAAACCTCAGCGGGACACCGTTCAATGTTTCACGGATTCTTCCCGCACACCGGCCCGAGCGCCTAGACACTCACCTGAGCCGCCGCCATGTGCGCGCTGCGAGGAGACGCCCTGCGGACCGCCAGTGCTGCCGCGGCGTCTGGACGCCTAGTGTCGGGCCGAAGTCGCCCGCCGGGTATATAGGGGCGAGCGCGCACTCACCGCGGGTCGGCCCCCGGCTGTTGACGGAGCTCGTTGGCGCCCCCTCACCCCCTCACCCCCTCCCGCAGCTCCGCACTTGCTGGAGACTCCTTTCCCTGGAAGCCGCGCGCCAAGAAATACCTCGCAACACACGGCGTCCACAAAGGCGCGTCCCAGATTCAACGGCACATTAGAACAGTTTCATTTAGACTATTTACAACAAAATCATAAATAAAATTGAAGTTGAAAGAACGTATTTTTTTTACTTCCAAATGTTCAATACGTGCACCTTTAATAACAGCTGAAATATCACCTATTAGGTCCTTCCCCTTAAAAGACACATATTCACTGAAACCCCCCCCTCCCCCAAATTGTTTCTAGAGAACTGTCTATAAATTAACTAATATGAAATTATGTCTCCATCATAAATGAATTACTAAACAAAAGTATAGTTTTTGCATTCTCGTACGTATTCATCACATAATTTTATCTTTCTTTGAAATAAAATTGAATTAATTTTTTTTTGAAAATATTTCATATCATAATTGTTTTGGTTAAGCTTGATAATGTTGTAGAATACGAGACTTTTGGTAAATGAAGTGAAAGATTGGTTAGGCTAAATGAGCTACGTGAACAATACAAATTACTTAATAATTACTTACAATATTTGAATTATTAGTGAAGCTAACATATTGTACTCTGCAGAATTACGTTTGTTTTAGTTTATTGAAGCCATTAATCTTTGTAGCGTGGACATTTTTTTTACCTAAATATTGACCAAGCCAAGTTATACAAAAGAATCAATGTGATTAGATAGAATTAATATACTATTAATAAAATCTAGCAAACCTAAAACCGATTATAACTTTGGTCTGTTGATCAGAAACTAAAGTAGACCCAACAAAAAAAAATCAATATATGTTTCATACGTTAATCAAAGGGGGCAAACTGTACGTCTGTCCTAAGTTTATGTGTCCCAGATAATTTTGTAAACACGTAGGCGTATTATCTATTCTATTTAAACTTTACGATACAATTAAATTTTGAACCTAATAATAGTTTCATATAGCTAACCATCCGTACATACTTATTTGAAAATTAGCGAAAAAAATTCACTGACATCTTTTACTTAACTGTGCCACGAGAGAAGTAAATTATATAATATAATTTGATTGATTACAGAAATTTCAGGAAATAATTTCAAATGTATCTGTGATCTATTGCAGGAAAATAAAACTCGCACCTCTCTAAAGACTAGACGTTATGTCAATAATGTTCGCAGGCTTCCCACGGCCATTGCCTGAACTAGCTCGGCTTCTGGGTTGTAGCCGCGTCCTTGGGCGAATAATTCACTGACTGTTTGGGTCAACATTGCAGTCGCCATCAGGGTGGTAGGTAACTGCTCCCTGATGATGGCGACTGCAATGTCGACCGCAACGTCGGTGAATTATTCGCCCAAGGACGCGGGTACAACCCAGAAGAAGCCAAAGCTATTTTGGACGTTATGTGGTCAGCACCACAGTGGTAAGGCGTCATAAAAGAATATTTTTGCCGGACTTGTTAACCGCGAGCCAGGTCGCTATGACGCGGCTGAATGACGTCGGATGGCGGTGACAGCGCCTGCAGGCTCCGTCAACACCCCCCCCCCCTCAGCCCGCCCACGCCTCGCCTGTTTGCAGAGGAGGACTCACTTCCCACCCGGGGCTTCCCGCCTGGTGCAGCATCCACCATCGCAGCTGTTCCGAAACCACCTGCAGAGCATCAAGGGCACTAACTTTACTATTTTTGTTGTTTTTTTATACACGATAACGTCTTATAAATCGATGAACGCCGGCTGCACGCACGAATAATTGTCTCGTTCCACCTGAGCCGGGCGTGCAAGAACCCGGCCAACCACCGTGCGAAAAAAATCTTCTATGATATCAAAATAGGTTAAGGCGGGCTTTTTAACTAATTGTTCGTGATTATATTTTCAAACAAATTATTTAAATTATAATTTGAAAAAAACTGTAAATAATATTTGAAAATTAAAAAGTTTGCAATTTTTTCATCAATGTTTTCTTATGACGTTATCACGTAAAATTATCGTCCATAAACCGAATTTACAACAATCCCACTTTTTTGAGTCAAATAAAAATTTTTTTAAGCCACCCTGTCTAGACCAGTGCACGAAATTCATCAAAACTTGTTCCGAAACTACCCGAAGCGCATAAAATGCACCGACATAAAAGATAAATTAATAAATTTCGACTCAACACAACACGTGATGACATCTCATGCCAATAATCGGGACTAACTTGCAACAAGTTCTTTTTAATGAGATAAATAAACTCTCGCCGCTGACTGGAGATATTGTAGCCAGTTGGCGTCATGTGATCCTCGAAGCCTCGTAGCCTTGTGTTGTGTCTTACAAGATTTTTATCATTTGCAATTAAAAATGAAACATCCATTACTCCCATTACTCCTCGCCTGTTTGCAGAGGACACAACACTCGGGCACAGTGTAGTAGATCCCGCCTGCTGTAGCATCCACGTGGGCGTAGCGGGGCCAACACTCACAGGGACCTAGGGACATACCGGGAAGCCTTCATTTCACAGACGAGAGAGCCACACCCGAAGTTCATGCTCGCTTTTTTTTCCTCTCCGTTCTATCTCATTGTATAAACAGGTGTGGTATTAAATTTTGCGGTAAATTAGGATAAGTTAGCTACATTATAAATACTTTAAAACATTGTGGATGGTTGGTTATATTAGGTAAGTATAGCTACATTAAAAATACTGTAAAATCATTTTATGGTTGCTTAGCAAATAACTTTTTAATATGTAGCTATCCAGGGCTAGGAAACCGTTTACATGATTTCACAGTATCTTTAATGTAGCTATGTATCCTAACCAATTCAACCGTCCACAATGTTTTAAAGTATTTATAATGTAGCTAACCTAACCTAATTGACCATTAGTTATCATGAGTTACAATGAACAAAAAAAAAAAAAAACAACCGAAGATGCACGATCGGGCGTTTGGCTCTCTCGTCTGTGAAAATAAGGCTTCCCTCGCCTCGGCCAGCCTGAACAATGAGCGAAGCGTGATGCGACGGAATGATCTTACAAAAAAAAAAGGGGGGGGGATGGGAGTAATAATAATAACAATAATTCTTATTTCCTTTTGTTTTACACTTTGTTAACCATATTCACTTAATTAACCAGGAAATTTTAGCACTCGTGAAAGCAAGCTTTTGTATGTGAGTGCATCTAGTCACTTCAAATTACATGTGGTGTTTTGATAAATGTAAACATTTATAAATGTATAATAACTGAGAAATAAATATATATAAAAAATAACCTAAGAAACCTTACAGTAGTTTTTATAAAGATGAAATTTAAAAAGAGCAATTTTTTACAATTCAATATAATGTATAAACAAAAAAAAGTATAAATTATAACATTGTCACATGAATAAATGAAATATAATTTAATAAAAATTAGTATTTAAGTAAAGTACAGGTACAAAGTTATAACAATATATAAAACTTACTTAAATACTAAAGCCATCTCTTCATCAGTTAATTATCTAGCCAAATATTAACATATTTTTTATGTGAAATTTTTTTTTTAGTTTTCCAGGTAGAATAACAAACAATTTTTGGAAGAAAAATTTTTTTTAGATCTCTCAGATATTGTTTTATGAAATAGAGGGATTGGTATATTTATGTTTTTGTCCATGCCGTGTAGGATAGTTATGATCTACATTATTTAAGTGATTTTCCCTTTGATACATATTAGTGATTGCAGCTCTAATAAACATTATTTAAATATCAAATACATTTAATAGTTTAAAAAGTTCCTTTGTTGGGTACATGTGTTCTTTTTTTTGAAAATTAACTCGTAAAATAAGTTTTTGAATTGCTATAAGTGGCTTAATTGACGTTTCACTCATCCCTCCCCAAGCCAGAATGCCATGCTTCATAACAGACTGAAATATATTAGACTGCAGTAATAAATATGTATCAAAGGGAGAATCAATAAAATTATGTAAATCTTTTAATATCACCCCCAGGCCGCGGCAACGCACCTTCGCGTTTCCCGAACGCGAAATACATATTTCCGGGTCGCACCCCGCCGGGAATCAAACCCAGTTCGCCTTCAGACCGCAGATAACACGGGACGGCGTGTTTCAAACAGCGCAGCCGTGTTGCAGTTCCCCGACGTGACTTTCGAACAGGAACACACGTGGAAGATCAGGGAAGCTTCCCTCAAATTTGAGAAAAAAATTAATAAAAAAATGTAAATTATTTGCTAGTCCTGCCGTTTCTCCTGAGGTAGAGCAGCCGGAGATCCGCGGAGGACAGGAAGAGGAAGAAGACGGATGTGAAAGAAGGAAGGAAGAAAGAACCCACCAAGAACCAAAACAAGTAACTCAGACAGAGAATAAACAGAGCCAGGTCTCATAATACTACGCCAACCTAAACTAATAGATTAATAACTGAAATTCAGACATTTTGCACTATTAGAGAATGTAAACAAACATAAGTTAATAACGTTAAAAATTAAAATATCTTAAAAACAGAAATACATACAGCAGATGCACGTGTGGTTACAAACATTACACGTGCACATAAGCGGACGTGGTTGTGAACACTGTATGTCGCAGCCTCACGTGTAGACTTGGAGAGAGTTTCTGCAGAGCCTGTTCCTGTCGCCGCAGAACAGTGGAGGGGGTGGAACAGTAATGCCTCCTGTGCGCGGGGATGCCAAGTTCAAGGTCATGTTTGGAGCGCGAATTAAAGTTGTCGGTCCCAGAATTAATCCTGTATATAATATTTCTAAATTTTACAAACAAGTGTTAAGCGATTTTAAGTCTGTCTTTCGTGAAGTCGTAATCAACACAGTGCTCACAGATGAACACGAGAATTCAAGGTAATAATCAACCGTAAACATGTATTCTCGATCCTTTGTAACTTTGATAATTATCACACTCCACATCACAATGGTCAATGACGGGCAATGACAAGGAACTCCACTGAAGCCACCTTCATGTTTTTGTACGTTTTGTGTTAGCGTTTCTTCGGATATAATCAAGAGCCTGTGATTAAATTGTTCGGAGATGAGTTAAAAGAACCGGGACGTTAACAAACGACACACGGAAGACCAAACGAACACCACAGGCCTGTGCACTGGTGACAAGTTGTGCCGGCAGCAAGAATACATTTATGAGTGTGACGTCTTCGCTAAACAAGAATCTTCATTCTTTCCTTTCCTCCTCTCCTTCTTATTGCCCCCTCCCTGGTGGTCTTTACTGCCTTCCCTCCTTTTCCCCCTACTCCAGTCTTCTCTCTGCGCATGCGCCCTAGCGGCCGGTCGTCCTGGTAGTTGCAACGGCTGCCCGACGTTCTTATTATTTTAGGTTCGAGCGAGGCAACATGTAATTAATTGGGTAGCAGGTAGTTCTCTGTGACCGGCGTGTGTGTGGGCAGCACGAAGTTTGTACTGTCAGAAGTTAGAGCTCGTGAAGCTATTGACGCACGGACGGATTGGCTGCAGAGGTCACGCGGCAGACGGAGGGACGACGGGAGGAGGAGGAGAGAGCCGTTAGCGCGCGCTGTTCCGGGAACACCGCGGCCGAGTCACCCGGTGACGGCGGGTGCTGGACCACTTGTCCCGCCGGGTGACACACTGCCCCGGTCCGGAGCCCCGGGAGGCGCTAACCACCCGAGCACACTCCTCGAGGCGGCCTCCGTGGGGGAAGGACCTGTCGCCCTCACCGGGTTCGAACCGAGGACTCCGAGCTCCGTGACATAAGTGTACATTTTTTATATATTTTTTAAAATAATTTTTTATGAAATGTTTATTATTAAATTAGATTGTTTAATTTTTTTATGATTTTTAAAATTTTTCCCGATCACCTAACATAAAAATTACGGATTTTCAAGATGGCGGCCGTAACAAAAATTGCAACATTTATTTTTTAAAATATTTTTTAGTAAAATTTTATTTTTTAATCTTTTTTATAAATTTTACAATTTTTTTCATTAAAATCCGATGATAAATAAAGATTTTCAAGATGGCGGCAGTAACGGAAATTGCAACGGTGACGTCATCATTCAAAATGGCCGAAAACAAAATGTCGGAATGTTCGAGAAAACAAAATGGCTGAACCAATATGGCCACCAAGGTCAAAGGTCAAGGTCATCCAATATGGCCGCCGTGACGTCACAATCCAAGATGGCGGTCGGAACCTGGCACCCTGACTCCCCCACCCCACCCTCCAGCGGCACTAACACACTGTACACGTGTCTGCAAACAGAACAGAAATATTCATGCGATATTTCAGATGTATGTACAGTTCTACATTTGCAACGAAAACAACTGTATCACTTCAAAAATAGTGGCTTCGGATTCTCACCCGGGAATTTATGCCTTGTGTTGTCCCAGCACCTCCAATAGCTAAAGTTATTTTAAAACCTTTCCCTGAATAACTTTCCAGTATGAACTGCGCACAAGAAGATCTCTATAGTTTGGTTCATATTTGTCTGATACTGGGGGAACTACAAATAATTTTTAAAGGTAATTTTCATGCTGTTCACTCAGAATCACGAATAGTTCGAGATTATCTCCGCGTTATCAACCATCGATACCGTACTTGAAGATTGTGCAATTGTATAGGTAGCAGTTAATTTACAATGCGATAAGTTATCTCAAACTGCGGGAAGCACACTTGAAAACAAATACTTAAAATTGTTCAGTTTACTCAACGGCGGCTCGTTGGTCTAGGGGCATGATTCTCGGTTTGGGTCCGAGAGGTCCCGGGTTCAAATCCCGGACGAGCCCGTCTTCTTTTTTTTATCTTCACACACCCGCCTGTTTCGACGTGTCTGAGAACCAGATATAAGGAACCACGCGATGATAAATTAATGTGTTTCGGATTTACAATTCAAGATATAAGTTCACCTCATGTAAAGTTTATTTTGGCAGAACATTTTGTAGCCAGGACTAAAGTTTTGGGGCCATCCTAGTGAATATTAATAAAATAACTAATTTAAAGGTAAATGCTTTCAGTTTTGCTGCATTGGTATATCTGTTCAATAGTATAGTTATTTTTAAATCAGGTGGTATTTTGATTTTCTTAATTCGTGCCTTGGGCTTGGGCTTTCAGTCACTGCACGTCCCATCATTGTAGTTTTTTTTTCTAGCGTCACTGGAATGCCCCTAAAATAAAGATACTATCCTCTAGCTTCAATTGTGTGAATTCTTTTCCAGCGCCGATTGTGCGAAGTCGCAGTGAACGCCTGCTGGCTAGGCAACTGGCACGTAAGCTCTGCTGTGCATGTTGCATACAAGCGCAGGCTGCCCTACGCGCTTGCTGAATTCACACCGCGACTGTTCAAATACGAATAACTTTGGTTTTTAATAATGCTTTGTAGCAAGAAAACACGGAGAGTGACGGAGTCATATAAATCGCAGTTTAATTACTTACGGCAAAGGATAAATCACATCTCTGAGAAATCAAACAAAGAACAATTTTTGAGCTCTGTTGGTTAATTTCTTTCTAGTCTGATGGACATTTTATTTTCTTTCAGCGCCTGAATTCATCTCTATAGAGCGAAACCTCTTGTTTGATCGAAACTAAAGATGGAAAGAGCCTATCACGTGTGGTTTGTAGTTCTACATTCTCAAAGGCGAACTTACTGAAGAGAGAATATTGTGCTTCACTCGTTGTGTCCCGGTGCTAGTGCAGCTCGCTGCCTGAACTGACCTACCAAATATTTCCCCATTTCTTGCTCATCTCCCATGGAAGCCTCCTTAGCAAGTCTGAAGTTGCATTATCGAGCTTCCTGATTTAATAATATCTGAATGTCTGCATGTATTGTATTTAAAAATATCGAATGACGGAAACGATGACGTATTTTCACCAAAATAACATTGAAAATGCACGCGATTCTTTGCATTAACAACTTGCACTTGGAAACTCCATTAATGAAGGCACATGTTTGTAAACTAAATAACTCATTTTACAAAACAAGGCAGAGAATAAAATATGTAGACTATAAACCAATACCTGGCAGGTCTATCCTATGAACACAGACGGGTGTGTGACTAATAATTTAGTGGCATGAATGGATACTAAAACAATATTTAATAAATGCATATTCAATAACTAATTTGATTAACTGATAATGTACTTTGTTCAAACCGAACCAAAATTTCTAATATTAAATGACACGAAAAAAAAGATGGCAAACATGGTTGAGGCATAGATGGCGTCTTTCAGTTACTTTTTCAATGTGACACTGAATATTATCAGATGATGCTTTTGATGTAATGAAACAAGAACATGTATTTCCAAAATTATCATTCCAAATTTAACTTAAAAAAAAATATTTTTGTGCATATTTTAAAATTATTCATTACATTATAAAACTTGTGTTTCAAACGTTTGTGCTTTTTTGGGTGTACCTGGGAACAGCGCATTCTGAAAACAGCACAGCGCTGAAAGCCATCTTGGAATTCAGTATATTTCGATACTGCTTTCAATAAAGCTACCATGCTAGATGTCTTGGCTTCTTAGCTGGGTGACCGAGGGGTCCCAGGGATGTGAGAGGTGTGGTTCCGTGACGGTGCAACTCAGATCCCACAGAGGGGGCTGGCTCTGCAGGTGTTCTGGGGGTCTACGGCGGAGCTGGGGGCGGGTCGGTGGGCCCGATGTTGGGATGGGTCTCCTCAACCTCTCGACCTAGCCGTGCGCTTACCAGTAACATGCCGCGAATAGAAATGGCGAATCTATTTCCCGGTTCTAGGAACTCATGTTGGGCACTGGCAACAGTGTCAGGCATTTTAAAGATCCATCTTTTCTCCTGACCAGGACAACGCCCTAATCGGGATATGTTGCCTGGGGGGAGTATTGATGAATTCTATTAGGTGTGAACCTAAGTTACATGTCTTAGCTTCTTGTAGAATTCAACACTCGTGAACTAGCGTGATTATCACGATAGTTGTAGCTCCAGAGGGAAGCAATACGCTGTTTCCTTACGGCGCCTACAGACTACAGCCGGTTAGCAAACTACTGTATGTGGTTACAACAAGGTGTAGAGTGTCTGGGAGATGTGACTCATGCCTTTACATGCGAAGCAAAAATATTGGGGTGAATAAAGTAGCTTGGCTTCTGGGTTGTGGCCGTGTCCTTGGCGAATAGTCCACCGACGGTTTCGGTCGACATTGCAGTAGCCATCATCAGAAAGCAGTTAGTGGGTAAATGCTCCCCGATGATGGCGACTGCAATGTCGACCGAAACTATTCACCGAGGACACGGCTACAACCCAGAAGCCAAGCTACTTCAGACAACGGCCGCGAAAAGCCTGCGAATATTACTGGGATTAATATTTCAAAATTAGAAATATAATGGAAAAATTGGTTGTCTGTAAAGTCGGTTTACGGACGATAGTTTAACGTAACGTCATAACTAAACATTGATGAAATAATTTGCATACTTTTATGAATAAAATTTAATCATTTTTATTGAATGATCACTATTTTGTATGGATACAAAGAAGGAGCGAAATGAAATCTACAATTTAATTGATAAATTTACTTTTATATTCACTCATTAATTCAAATATGTTTATTACTTTAACGAAGAGCTTATTTTAACTATAACTTTTATACATGTTTGCTATTTAACTTCTTCCAATCTGTGTTATTCTGTTAAGGATGGGACGATGATAGGAAAAGTAGGACACGAATGGGAGTGTTTCAAGTTTAACGTGCCTCGAAAAAGTCAAATGGATGGTTGTTCCAATCGAGTGGAAGAGAGAAGAGATAGATGCGGCGCAAGCGTACAATGAGAGTAACGGGATGAAGAGCGTAACGGGACAACGAGTTATACTTTTTCCGTGCGTGCAGCCGGCATTCATCGATTTATTAGACGTTGTCACGTCAAAAAAAATTGCAAGACGGCGGGGCCTAATGCCTCTGAGAACAAGGACGAGGCAGCTACAGAGTTTCTCCACACTCGATGACGCGCGGCGCGAGAGGCAGGAACACTCGCGGGCGCAGCAGTCGCCGCTGTTAAGGTTACCGGCTCACTCCAGATTAGCGGGCGAACCCCCCCCCCCCCCCCCTGCAGCACCACTCCAAGGCCGACCAGTTGTCGGCTGGGCTACGGCGGGCGGCTCCAGCCACCTCGCTGCTCCACGGGTCCTCCAGTCAGAACACTCTGACATCCTCGAGTGGAAGGAGCGCATGTCCTTCTGGTCTCCGGGGTCACCGACCTTATCGTCGAGTGAAACTAGCACGTCTTTCTTAGTTGCCCATCTTGTTAGAACTCACCGATCCGAAGTCTACCTTTGGCTTTGTGAACTTTGGTTTCGCGTCATCCGCCCAAAGATGGAAGCACCGTTGTTACACATTTCCGTTCCGTGCGACTTCCGTTACATTCACGAAATTACTCCTACCAAAATGCCGTATAACCGAGAGCTTCCAAATGGACCAATTTACACAATTTTTTTAAAGGATAATGTCAGCACACAATTTTAAGAATATACCTTAGCTTTCCCCAGTTGTCACTAAAGTACATTTATAAGGGAATATTAAGACGGAATAACGATGCTATCTATAGAGGAAATGCGTTTTTTAATTATTGGAAAAAACCGGAGAAAAAAATAAGAGCTGAAAAATGTTTAGCGGGCGAAAATGAATAAAAATAACTTTTAAGCCCTATAATTAATAATGACGGCTTTAAATACACGTAACGCACTTTTGAATTGTAAAGTGATAACATTAAGTGATTTTTTTTCCTTCCTCACTCACCTTACCTCTTCAGCGACCTTGAGATCCGGCTGTGAGTCGACATGTTTTCCTTCGCACCTGCTGTGCTTTATTTTACGAGCGCCGCCATCTTGATTCAAGAGACTGCGCTGCAAATGAAATCCGTTGACGTTTCCCGGATCAGTTCTGTTATTAATTAGAGTGTTTTAATCCAGCACATTCTTGTTTTTTTTTTCATACGTATTTCAGTTCGATTTGCTAACGCATGTTTTTACATAATATTATAACAATACGTTATTGTATTTTCCGAACGATATTGGAAAGAAAAAGAAGTGAGATAATTTTAAACATTTATTCAAGATTTTAATAAACTCAAGAGTTATTGCAAGAACACGAGCAAATGTTTTCGGAGCTGGTAGTAGAAACGCGACCTACTTAAGTCACCATACATATAAACTATATCGAACATAATTGACTCGGTCTACACTGTAGCCGCATTTCCAAGGGAAAGTAAAAAGAATAAATGTGAAAAAATCGCGATATAACTTTCGAATCATAAACATCTAGGCAATAACTTGAACTAAATGTTTGTAGAAACGTGCAAGCTAATACTGAAATGTGTGAAAAAAAAAAAGAAATATTTTTTTTTATTTTCTTATAAAAAAATTAAAAAAGAGGGAGGGTTGTAGGTCGTTTAAGGACAAGGCCGAAAGTTTTTAACGTCGTGTAAATGGGGAGTCCAAAACCAATCGGATCAACGTCCGCCATTTTAGTTCTCTTCCGATTGTATAAATTCGCCATATGCCTCAAACTACAATTTTTTCGCACTATTATTCGTAATTATGTCTCATAATCGTTATATCACAACCCTTTTTTTAATATTCTCAAACGTGGTTTAAGTATGATTTGAAATTTTTTTGTTGGTTTTTGAACTGGATGTCATAAAAACGTTAGCAACATACAATAAGACAAATACTGATGTCAAAAAATTAAATACAGACAGCACAAAAAAATTCCGCGGAAGGAAATATTAAAAAAAAATTACAGTACATACGAACACAATGGCCTGACAACAACAAGAAGTCGAGACAAAAAATAAGAGAATAAAAACAAACAGAAAATTTGGACAACAAGGTGACCCAGCGATGTTTCAAAACAGATAACATGGACAGCATGACGACAATACACAGCGACTTACATGCAAAACCAACGATGAAATTAAACAACAAAGACAACACGGATGAACAAAATAGGCCTAATAAAACACGGCAGTTTCTAATGAAATACACTGTAACCCGCAATGGTTTGTAAAAAAAAAAATAATCTTTAGTCAATCTTCCCCATCGAAAGAACGTGGTTTACTATTTTCTGCACAAACGGAATTTAATTTTTATTCAAATCTGCTCTCGAAGTATGCGAGTCGCCGGGAATCGAACGTTCGAGAAGCCTGTCTATTACTCGCAGTGACCTGTAAATAAACAAAAACTGTTTATAATTGCACACGCGTAAAATTTTACCCTACGTATATTTTGCTCAACTCGAATAGACTAAGCTCGGTTTATATTTTGTAAAGTTTCAAAATCCATCCTATTTTAGTCACACTTCACTTTTCAAATTGGCATCCTGATTCATAAGATGCATTTACGTCGCAACAAATTAAACTATACGGGTGCTTAAATCATTTTAGATGGCGACAAAACCATTCCATTGCATTGTTAACGAGGCAATCGCGGTGGCAAATGTTCCTCCGAGGCGTTCAGGCAGACATCTGAAGCGCAAAGCTGCGGGATCACTTGCCCTGATGACATCCTCCCGTGTCCCTCGTCCGGGCGCAGCGCAGACGGGCGCAGCCTGGCTGGAGACTTGGATGAACGTGTAGGCGAGTAGTTTAGAGTAGATGAGAAGCCACTTGGATGACTGAGTAGACGAGTAGCTTCGAGTAGATGAGAAGCTACTTGAACGTACGAGTATACGAGTAGCTTCGAGTAGATGAGAAGTTACTTAGATTCATGAGTAGACGAGTAGCTTCGAGTAGATTAGAAGCTACTTAAATGTATGAGTAGACGAATAGCTTAGAGTAGATGAGAAGCCACTTGGATTCATGAGTAGAAGAGTAGATTCGAGTAGATGAAAAGCCACTTGGATTCATGAGTAGAAGAGTAGATTCGAGTATATGAGAAGTTACTTGGCTGTATGCGTAGACGGGTAGCATCATGTAGATGACCGGTAACTTGGCTTATGAGTAGACGGGTAGCTTCATGTAGATGACCGGTTACTTGGCTTATGAGTAGACGGGTAGTTTAGAGTTGATGGGAAGCCACTTGGATGTCTGAGTAGATGAGAAGCTACTTGGATGTATGGGTAGACGAGTAGCTTGTAGCAAACGAGTAGCTCACGTACAGTGTCCAGGCGTGGCAAGAGCTACTCCCGGAGGCCAGGGCTCGGGTGCCGCACTAACAGCTGGTGTGCGCCTGGAAGTAGTGTGGGCTGGTGTCTGGTAGAACCATACAACTCTACCAGCCGTTCTTGCCGCACAGTCCGAGCCCAGATTGCCACATCCCGGACCTACTACCATTTCCCCCTAAACACTACTTCCCGGCGCAGTCCGTTACCGACTAATTGCGGGGAAGCATTGGCCTGGACCTCACCACAACATGTGGTGAGACGTAATTACTTCTGAGAAAACTTGATCCAACTTCTACCTACTGTATCCTTCTGTACGATTCGCAGGCCTGAGGGTTATGCAAATGTTGGTTTATATTTTTTTTTAAAATTGTTAGTTTGCTCAAAAATAATTACTTTAAAATATTGCCATTATTTGCATTTGAACGCAACAATAGTAAAAAAAAACAACAGAATATAAAGTTAATAATGTGCGCAGGCTTTCACGGCCAATGTCTGAAGTAGCCTGGCTTCTGGGTTGTAGCCGTGTCCTTGGCGAATGATTCACCGACGTTTCGGTCGAAATTGTAGGTTACCTACCGTAGGTAACCGCTCCCTGATGATGGCTACTGCAATGTCGACCGAAACGTCGGTGAATTATTTCGCCAAGGACACGGCTAAAACCCAGAAGCCAGGCTACTTCAGAATGTAAAGTTGCTCTGATTTGTTTCTAAAACAATTGCACTCCTAAAAATTTGTTTTTACATATTCTCAGCCTTTCCCAACAGCTGTGTGGTTCCGATGCAATGTTTTCCACGTCTGAGAAGTGAGGCGATGCTGGAAGCGACAAGGCGCTCAGCAACTGGGCAAGTGCGCGCTTGCGTAGTTCTTTGTTGAGCGGCAAACGAGTTGTTACAAATTTTTTTTTTGTCCGCTCCTCTGACGTCTGACATTTCGTAACGGAACCAGTTATATATAATTTTTTTTCTCCACCAGACCCGGCGCGAGCGCGCGCGATGACTGAAGGCCGTCGGCGTATAGGAACGGTGAGCCGCGGCGGACACTTGTCATGGCGGCGGTGCCATCCCTAGTCGCGGCCAATCAGGGCCCCGCGCGCCTCTGATTGGCCGGAACCCCCCCAGGGGGGGGGGGGAGCTGTTTGGAAACTCTCCCGGTCCATGAAGCAACGCACGCAGCGGCGGCCTTTCGTTTAGGGAAAAAAAAAAGTTTTTTAATGTCACGCAGTTATGATTCTGGAACACATGTTATGATTTCACGCCCAGTGCCTCTAACAGCCCGGAAGAGAATGGAAAAGGGGGGGGGGGGTTAAAGGGTACCGAGTTATGGCAATTTCGCTAGAGCATTTTGAGGCAAGGCGTTGTTCTTTTTCAATTGCTCGTCATTACTTTTATCCAAGGGATACTTTAAAAAATTCCAACTCGATACAACTATAGTATTTTTGCTGAAGTAGCTTGGATTCTGGATTGTAGCCGCGTCCTTGGCGAAATAATTCACCGACGTTTCGGTACACATTCCCAGTCGCCATCATCAGGGAGCAGTTACCTACTACCATTAGGTAACTGCTCCCTGATGATGGCGACTGCAATGTCGAGCGAAACGTCGGTGAATTATTTCGTCGAGGACGCGGCTACAAACCAGAAGCCAAGCTACTTCAGACAATGGCCGTGAAAGCCTGCGAACATTATCTAGTATTTGCTGTTCTCTCCCCAATATTTGCAACATATATTCACTCAGTCAATACTCTTATAGTGAGTGTAAAAGATCACGCAAATCTTCGGTATTATTATCACTAGTGCGACAAAAATGCACGGTGTAAGTAGCTACCGTTCCTAAGTGTCACGTTGTATTTAAAAATTCCATGTTTAGAATGAAAATCCCTTTTGGCTCAGCCTACGGGCGTAGGTAGATTTCGAAGTACCTATTTATCAAAAATTGTTTCAGACAGAAGTTTTAGAAGAAAATAGTAAGATTTACAAACAATTTGAACCCCTGTTTATTCCAACCCTTGCATTCATGATAAGTCGTATGAAAAATTATTTCAAACAAAATTTGTAGATAATGTTTATATGGTTTACAAACAATTCGAACGGATTTAATTAATATGTGTGCATATTAAGTGAGTCATGAAATTTTTGTCTTTCAACCCCTGTTATTTTCCACCCCTTGCAGTAATGGTTGGTCATATAAAAAATTTCGGACGAAAGTTGTGTATAATATTTTTGTGTTTTACAATAAAAATTAACGTATTTAATAATGTAAAATGTAAGAATTTTATCAATATTTTTATTTCCATCCCTTTTCTAAACTCTTTGCAGCAATGGCTTGTCTTATAAAATTTTTTTCAGACAAAAGTTTTAGGTAAAGATGATAAAATTTACAAAAAATTTGAACGGATTTGATAGTGTACCTACTAAGGAAAAAAATATATTTTTTAAATTCTCAACTTAATTTTTTCCAACCCTTTGCAGTAATAGATCGTCTAATCAAAAATTGTTTCAGACAAAAGTTTTAGAAAAAAATTATAAGTTTTCAAAAATATCCGAACGAATTTGATGTTGTGCCTACGACGGGAGTTATGATTTTTTTTCTTCGTCCTCTAACCCTTGTTTATTCTACCCCTTGCAGTAATGGCTGGTCAAGTAAAAAAATTATTTCAGTTGTTGATAATATTTTAAGGATTTACAATAAAACAGAATGGATTTAACAGTGTTAATTTAACATTTATTCTTCACACAGGGCAAATTGTCACAGTGACAACTAGCCCGTGGTTCCTTGTGACAACTTGCCCCAGAGGGCCATAATTGGTTTGATTTGCAACGATAACCAAAGTGTTTCCAAGTGAATAATACTTCTGCACATTATTTCGAAGCAAAAGGGTTTACAGAATGTGAATCACCGAGCCGTGTGCGACATTGCGCGGCGTGTGCCATCGTGGGCGGAGTCGTGTGGGCGGCGGTCGAGTTTCTCCATCGGCCACGGAGCGCCGACCCGCTACTATGGCCTCAGTGACGCACCTGGCTACCGGTCACAGACCTGCAGTCACGCGCCTGCGCACTGGCTGCGGTTCAACTGACTCCGGCTTACGTCACGCATGCCCTTTCAGGTCTCAGGGTCTCTGGCAACCCTCACGGAGACATACGGAACGAATAGTCATGATAATATAGCTGATTAACTAATCATAATTAACAATGTATAGCTTGGTTATCTTAATACATATAAATCCAGTGTCCTGATGTTTGTTTCCAGTGAACTCTTCACCAAGTCAACCGATTTCGATGAAAATTGGCATTTATGTGTAATTTTTTTCCAACTTGAGAGATAGGATGGTTTTTATTTCGATTAATGGTCTTAATAATTTATAATTAATAATAAATAATAAATAACCGATCGCCATGGGTAAAAAAAAAAGGTCATAAACATACAAACAGTAATTGTGTGGCATTTCTCTATGTCCAACACACTGTCATATAGCGCTATCCAGTTTGCTATAGCTCGCAGACAATAAAGCTCCATGTGTTTATCCCAGGAAACGCCGGGTACTGCAGCTAGTATATATATATATATATAATTTTTTGATGCACGACATTTTGCTCTATGTACACTCCATTAGCGGGAGTAATTTCGTGAATGCAACGGAAATCAAGGAACGAAAATTTGTAACAACGGTGCTGCCATCTGTCGCGGATGACACGAACCAAAGTTTATGAAGACAAAAAATTAATTTCTACCAAATTTGCCAGTATTTTCTTTAAAACTCCTTGTCGAAAATAAGGTCCAAAACAGAAGTTCAGTATTTTTTTTTCAAAGTTTTTTTTTTTGCTTTTATCAGAGTCGTTTCGGTTTGTTCTGCAAATAAAATTACTCGATAGTCGACGTAGCTGCTCCATAAACGAATTACAGTGGCGAGTGCGGAAACTACGAGTGATTGGCGTCAAGAAATGCAGTGGAAAACACAATTTGCGTATACTTATCAGGCTCGGCGTTATTTTAAAGAACTCTACATTAAATTTCATGTCGGAGTTTCCTATTGTATTTGCAACATTAAAAAACCATGAACATAGACGTATAACACTGTTAATGATAAAATTGAAGAAATATTCCAATTAAGAAAATATGAAGCTAAAATAACCCAGCTGCTAACTAATTATTCTAACGGTTAAATTCCGTTTATATTTATATAGTTTAAAAAGAAACATTAAATTTTCATTGTAAAATCAAAATAATATTTTTATAAATATTTATAAGAAAATATTCTTCCTTGATATCTTCCTTAATAACGTTACTGAGGTTAGATGATATGCGTCTCTGACGAGCGCCGAAAGATTCCCTCGCTTTCATTTTTTGACGTGACAACGTCTAATAAATCGATGAACGTCGACTGCATTCACGAAAAAGTGTCCCGTTACGCACATTTTCCCGTTACGCTGTGTCCCGTTACGCTCATTGTACGCTTGCGTCGCATCTATATATCTTCCACTCGATTGGAACAATCATCGATTTGACTTTTTTTTCGAGGCACATTAAACTTGAAACACTCCCATTAGTTTCCTACTTTTCCTATCATCGTCCTATCCTTAACGGAATAACACAGATTGGAACAAGTTAAAATAGCAAACGTGTATAAAAGTTATAGTTAATGTAATCTCTTAGTTGAAGTAATAAACATATTTGAATTAATGAGTGCAAATAAAAGTAAATTTATCAATTAAATTGTAGATTTCATTTCACTCCTTCTTTGTATCCATACAAAAAAATGATAATTCAATAAAAATTATTTAATTTTATTCATAAAAGTATGCAATCATTTCATCAATGTTTTGTTATGACGTTGTCACGTTAAACTTTCGTCCGTAAACCAACTTTACAGACCACCAATTTTTTTTTATAAATATTTATAAGAAAATATTCTTCCTTGATATCTTCCTTAATATCGTCACCGAGGTTAGATGTTACGTGTCTCTGAAGAGCACCGAAAGATTCCTTCACTTTCATTTTTGTTTCCCGGCGTGCCTCGCCTGACTCAGAGCCGCCACGAGGAGCGCATCTGGGAGCGACGCCGCAACGTCCAGCGTCTCGACTGAAGGCAGACCGGGCTGCGATTGGCTGACACCGATACCGCACCAGCGTCACCAGGCGTCGGCGCGCGAGCTCAGTCACGGGACCAGCCAGACCGCGAGGAGAGCCAATGAGGGGGCGAGGTTGCCACACCGCGTCTCGTGACGGCCTGGTCCCGTTTTCGCGCCGGAGTGAACATTCTTCGGCTCGAAACATAGCAACACTGTTTGACCACGGGGGCGACTCGAGCTGCAGGCAGGTATAGTTAGAGACCGGAAAAAAATTTGCGGATTCATTTCGTGATGGACTAGAATATAATATTTGACTCTTTACTGCATCAGTAATTGGTAGAGACATGCAAAATTCGCGGATTCATTTCGCGATAGGCTAGCATCAAAATAACTATACCTTCGTACCGCTTCTGCGATTGGCCCACATTTTATCCGGGGAACTGTGAGCCAATGGGAAACACTAAACCAAGAAAGTGCCGAATTACGGACAGCCTAGTTGAGACGTCTAACGCGTCAGTAGCCAATGAACAGGTGTCATTTCCGCGAGTATTTAAAGGACTCTGGAGTCTATCCTAGAGGTCAATGAATCCGCGAATTTTGCAGGTCTCTAGTAATTGGGCCACAGTTCATCTGAATGATACTCGGCCAATGAAAAACCTTCAACAAAAGAAGAATCGAATCACTAGCGTCCCAGTTAACAGGTGTCACGAGTCAGTGGCCAATGAGCAAATGTTATTTTCTCGCGTGCATAGAGGATCATGGAGTAGGTATATCCTACAGGTCATTGAAATGGCGAATTTTTCCGGTCTCTAGGTATAGTTGTTAAGGTGGCGGCCTGGTCGGTAAGGGCGACACCGACTCCCGCAACGCACGCCCCTTCGCCTCTAGGCACAGAACTGGAGCGCCTCTACGAGACTTGAAGCCAAGGACGCAAATCTGTAGGATTCGCTACAGCGTGGCAAGAGAGTTTTGCACGCGGGGTTAACCAACTAAGTCATCATCTCTGGATAAGGTGCTCGTATGTTGTCTGCTGCCCGTGTTTGGACCTACATGCATACAACAAGCACACACAAAAATATTTAAAACCTACAGATAGTTTTCCATAATCTATAGTTTTGACATTATTATATATATTATATATACTTTTTCATGGTCACAATTTTGCAATCACAAGTACGCCAGCGCCTCCCCTGCGTTATCTACGTCCATGCTTGTAGCGATTGAAATTATTTATGATGGAGTATTAAAGATAAAGGCTTTTAACACTTCCCTATACCATTTACAATGTTTTTTTGTTTACATTTTTTTTCATCCCTAAAAACTAACGAGATACACCCGTTTTTAGCCTTTTTTTCCCACTGTGTCCAAAAAATACAAGTTATGGACGAAAACATGGGACGAAACTTGTACAGGCAAGTGATATACGAAATGAAATACTTAAAAAAAATCGAGTTATTTGTAATTGGCCTGTAGACACATGACGTGACATGTCACATGATGTCTACATTTGTACTCAGGCTGGCATAGGTTACGTTTACAATATTTTCAAGGAATGACTAATGAACTGACTTGTGTGAGATAAGCAAGTATCTTTACAAACTCATGCATAAAGTATCGCCTAAGATTTGATCACCATGAATATAGCCCAGTCTCGATAAAGGAGTTTAGTAAAGCCTTAGCTTAAAATGGATAATATTATAACTGTTTTTTAGAGCTTACTGGCACAGAAGGAAATGTGACATTTAAATACGACGAGGCAGAATTTTGTCAAGTAGTAAATTAAATTGAGCGAAGGAAGCGGGCCATGAGTTTTTGAGAGTTTTTCACGAGCTTACGTGAACAGGCTTACTTGTAGAAGGCGACCAACAAGTGCATTCCATGTAGCAACAGTTATTTCCTTTGAATTACACCTGTTACTTTTCACACTCGTCAGCCACTCAGTAAAACAAAATATTTGGAAAAATTTACATTTAAGCAATGACATTTTTTCAAGTGTTTTTCTTTAATTTTTGCACATTGGTATACAAGCGTATAAATTCGGTGTTATGGAACTAGTAGAAATATATATTTTTTGCACCGAAATTGTACAATTCTGTAATTTTCATTTCAATTTTGTGTGCTGTTAAAAAAAACTTTTCTGTGGCTTTAAAACATTAAAATAAAATGTTTATACAATAACTTCATGCTTCTAAGCACACGCATATTTTAACTAAACACACTCTTTTAATATCTAACATTAATTTCAAAATAACTTTACCATCGACAGTGCAAGCTCTTAAATATGTTTTTACTAGTCTATATTTCTATATAATTATTGTACAGTGGAATTGTTTGCAGGAAAGTAACTAAAAATTTGCCAGACTAGTTATACAAATTATCTTTCATCATATTTTTACATAATTCATGCTGAACGAACAACATAAGAACAAATAAATTTGTTCGTTACCGAGGTTAGATGTTACTGCACGCACTGCACGTGTTAATGACACTCGAAACTACAGTAAACTCGTGAAATAACATCATGTCAGTGTTAAGAAGACTGCAAGTATCCGCTCTACCACTCTGGTTCTGGGGTAGAGCGCCTGCCTTGTGACATGTATGACCCGGGTTCGCGCCCCGGCTCCTCCAAGGCGGATTGCTCAGACAAATGGTGGCATTTTCTCTGGTAGGAATCCTACAATCCCTTGTAACAAGTCAGGCTACCAAAGAAACGGTGGGTGGAACAGAAATAAACCTTCCAGGTGGCTTCCAAATGAGGAGCCCGTTTCTTTTCTTGGGCTCCCCATGCGGTGGCCATTCCGGGGGTTTCTCCGGGGGAACGGAGTTTTGCAAAAATATTTTTTGTAGTTTTGTAGCGTTTTAGTTTTTAGTATCTGTAGCATTATCATTCCAACATGTTATAAATAAAGCTCAACAAACATTTAAAACATAAAAAAAAAATTGGTTCTTTGTAAAGTCGGTTTACGGACGATAGTTTAATGTGACGTCATAACAAAACATTGATTAAATGATTGCATACTTTTATGAATAAAATTTAATCATTTTTATTGAATTATCAACATTATGTATGGATACAAAGAAGGAGTGAAATTAAATCTACAATTTAATTCAAATATGTTTATTATTTTAACCTTAACTTTTATACATGTTTGCTATTTAACTTCTTCCAATCTTTGTTATTCTGTTAAGGATAGGACGACGATAGGAAAAGTAAGAAACGAATGGGAGTGTTTCAAGTTTAATGTGCCTCGAAAAAGTCAAATCGATGGTTGTTTCAATCGAGTGGAAGATAGATAGATGCGGCGCAAGCGTACAATGAGCGTAACGGGACATAGCGTAACGGGACAACGAGTCATCCTTTTTCGTGCGTGTAGCCGGCGTTCATCGATTTATTAGACGTTGTCACGTCAAAAAGAATTTACAAGTATATTATGCAACCAAAATTTGAAAAAGAAAGCCCACAACTATCCACACGACACGATGGTAATGATAATTGAAAATTACTGTTTTATTTTGTTTCAACCACAAACACATATAAAAACGTATCATACCCATCAATCATCAATCAATTTAATACATATAAAAGGTAAGGGGATATTTTTGTAAATTCACATTTTTCTCCACAACCCCTCACTGCCTTCCATTCGCGAATGTTTTAGTAGATAGCCCTTTGTCTACCGTCGCGTCTAAGAGGGTTTGGTGGAAGTGGCTGTGCGTATTTGTTTAATTCTAATAAAAAAAGATTGGTTGTCTGTAAAAACGGTTTACGGACGATAGTTTAACTTGACAACGTCATAAAAAAACATTGATGTGAATAAAATTGAATCATTTTAATTTTAATAATAAAAGGACAAATACTTGAAATTATACTAGTAATCAAATTTTTAAAATGCAAGAATAATTAACTTTTATTGCCGAAATTGTTGTTGTAATAATCAATGAAAACCACATTAACTTTTCACTTCACTTTATAAACAGTCCACGAAACAGTTCACGTGTATATGACTTGTAATTATTTTTAAAAACTGGTATTTAGCTATAAAGTTTAAATATAATTATGAACAAGTTTTCATATAAATAAACTGTAATCAAATATCTATCATCAATGATATTAATCACCATAATTTTTTAGTCAAGTGTAACATAACCTATTATTACTGCACTCGCCGACAGCGTAACGGAACACAGCGTAACGGAACAATGAGCGTAACGGGACACAGCGTAACGGAAAAATGTGCGTAACGGGACACTTTTACGTGCGTGCAGCCGACGTTCATCGGTTTATTAGACGTCACGTCAAAATGTAAATATTTTTTCGTTCAAAATATTAAATCTCCAATAGTTCTTCATCTATTGTTTTGAATTTTTGACACAACGTTTCATTCGAATACGTGCGTGTTTTTATATAAATACCTATAACACCTGTGGCAGGTTAAAAAATAGACAAATATATAGATAGGTAAAACATATATTTTTAATATTTTCATTTCCATAGAGTGAAATATATAGATATATAGATATATAATGGTAGGTATATAAAGAGAGTGAGAGAGATAGAGAGATATAAACATATAGATGTACAGAGAGAGAGAGAGAGAGAGAGAGGTAGATATATGTAGATTGAGAGAATTAGAGAGAGATAGAGTGTACCTACTCAAAAAAATTACAAAAAAAAATATTCAGGCATTGCAACGCATGCTGGGCATAGCTAGTTTCTAAAATATAATTTTCGACGCTCATCTGAAGTGAATAGAAATGGACGCCCACCACAGTGCCATGTATGAATATAGTTAAATTTTTTAGAGTCGGTGAAACTTAATATATTTATGTACAGTGAAAGACAAAGTGTTTGTAAGAATGTGTAAATAAATAGTGTAAATGTGCTTTTAGGTATAAGATCCAAACCAAGACATTGAGCCAAACAAGGCTCCAAAAGACAATATGAAAAGTTTTTTAAATTTTCCTTTTATGCAAAAATAAGTTTATTTAAATAATTTCCTATACATATATCAATTAGATTAGGCAAAAGAGCACTGAGTGCTGGAATGCCCAATTGTAAGTACCAAACCTGTAAAGTGTAAAGTATGTGCTAATAAAAACTTTTGAATTTGAACTTGAATTTAACCATGATTTCCCGATAATCACAATAGCAACGGCTGTTGTATTGTTGATGCATTATTCGTCTCATAGCAACGGCTATTGCATTGTTGATTTCTCCTAGTGATTTTTTTAGTTTGTTAAATGTTCCAGGAAGGCCGTCGAACTGCCTGAAACTGAAGCTTGACTCGTCGACCATTTTGCTGCAATATCTGAAGTCGTAATTATGTAATCATACGGCCCAAGACACTGTATTAAACATATGCAAAATAATGACATAGAAGCAAGCAGAATAACCGTAAAAATCGGAATCGGTATTCATACCAAGAATACCTATAGTTCAATAAAATTCCATTGTCTTTTAAAAAAAATTTAATTTTCAATCAAGATGGATTAAGACTTTGACCATCAAGAAACTAACAACCACCCACAATAAATCTAAAAACATAATACGGGCATAGACGCTAGGTGGTGTTTATTAAATAACTGAGATCTCGAAGGCCCTTAGGAAACTATTTTATTACATATTCCCCCCCAGGTTATCTTCGTTATAAAGATTTTTTTTGTTTTGTTTCGTGAGTTGAATTTTCCAAATTCGATTTAAAATTTTTTTCTTTTTGTTTGAGACACGACAGAGGCGCACCCACAAGCAGGGGCGTGTGTGATGAGCAGTGAGTGTTCTGCCTGCAGACCTAGTACATATACACCTATAAATTTAATGACACCTCCCAAGGCACGGCTATATTTCTGATGGACCGAATCTACTTACAGCGTAGCTAAAAATGTTACAATCACCCCGAGATTATACCACATAACTTCAGAACCTATTAGCTACGCAGGTAGTTATTATAGAATGAAACAGGCGTAGAAAATTACTACTGTGCGCGAACAAGGAAAAAATATACCTACTCAAAGTCAGGAAGACAGGTTTCCCTACTTTGAGTCACGTGCAGTATCGCTGTCACTACATCAGACATTTACAGTTAGTATTATTTTATCGATTTAAACGTCCATTCTCTCTTCATTCTTTACATAGTCCTCTTCAATATTATTTCACGTGCTTGCAAAACTCTCTCTGCTTATCCACAGAACAGTTGCTGAACAGGTGCCCTTACCAGCTCAATCGGATTCAGATAGGCATGGTACATAGAGATGAATTACATCACTATGGCCACATTCCGTAATTTATGTGTCTATTTTAAAGTATTTTTGTTTTGTTTTTGGCGCACTTTTCACTGAAACAAAAATAAAAGACTCGCTTTCATCATTGTTGCAGAGAATGCAACATCGTTGTATGTCAGCAAGTTATGGATGTCTTGTCATGGGAATGACGCTGTAGGTTTTCATCAACTGAACATCATTATAACTGGCATTGTTAAGTACTACAGAAATGTTAAAAATTTACTTTTCACCTACATTAATATGTTTGAAAAATTAATCTCCTTGTAGTATATTGTCTCCAGACTTCTGCTTCGAATTGAAAATAAGAAAAAAGCTTTCCCAACTTTTATTATGTGACGCCTATTTCGGAGCTTACTGTAACAAGAACCAGTCAAAGATTGAACAAAGTTCCGTCAACATAAACAACGAATTAACAAACCTTAAGTAACTAACGTTTGAGTTCAAGATAGCATCCTCTCCAAATAGCTAATTCCGGTTTTTAAATCAAAATTTTCAATTACAGTTCCATTTATCTAACTTCTGTTATGTTAATCAATACCTGCAGAGAGTTGACATTGTTCTAATATAACTTTATTATATTTAATTTGGATTATTTCCAAGCTTTTTATATTTGTAATATTTTGTTGCAACATATAGTATAAATTTTTATGGCAAAATAATTAATGTGTTAATTTTTCTAATTGAATAATATTGTGATCTGCTGTCCGCGATTTTCTAGAATTCCTGTTGTTATAGGTGTGAATAATTATTTTCCCCGAAATGTAATAAGAGTATTCTTAGAATTTAGTCTATTATTAAATTAAATATTTTAAATTTTTGATATGAATTCCCGACAGGAATAAGAATGTCCTTAATCTCGGGTTGGATGTCACTTCGGCTGAGGATTCGACACCGCTTAACACTCGTAAACTATGAAAGCTACAGAGTTGAAGCAAATACATCTTAGTAGAGCAGACTTTGACCGTGGTCGTTGCGTATAACTCACCCGGTTTACATTTGCAGTGATGACGTAATGAGCGTTGGTGGGGAGCATAGAACTGAAGTCAGTGAGAGCTGTGACTCGGAAAGAAATGGATTGATATGCGTGATTTGAAACTTTTAAGTTGCTCGTGAGTGAACACTGAGTGGTGCTGGTTGAGTGGAATATCTACAAAGTTACTAACATAGGTTTTGGAGCCATTAATCGCGAAATGCCTAAGCGAAAACATGTTATCTTGGAGAAGAGAAAGAAAACAAGCGAAAGCGCAGGTAGGTGTGGTATGTAATGGAAGCAGGCGAGGATGATATGTAATGGAAGCAGGTAAGTGTGGTATGTAATGGAAGCAGGTAAGTGTGGTATTTAATGGAAGCAGATAAGTCTGGTATGTAATGGAAACAGGTAAGTGTGTTAGGTATGGAAGCAGGTAAGTATGGTATGTAATGGAAGGTATGTAATAGTCATTACCGAGTGAAAGCTAGCATGGTAAACACTTTTCAACGACTCTAAATGGACTATTTATACCAGTTTATTAATAAATAACCCAATACACTAAGACGGCTAGTGGTAGAATCAAAAAGTTCAGTATATTTCAGTTAATTAAAAATCACACCCAGGATATTAATGTACGTTTCAAGATATAATACTTTTGTTAAAATTTAATTCAATCTAATAACCTACAGTTTTACGTATTTTTTCCCAGAAATTAATGCAAACGCTGTTTTTAGGTATTTAGCACCCCAGGGATTCTGAAGTCCAAGATTAAAATAGTCTTATTTGGTATTATGTGTTTGTAGATATTTTAAACGCCGTATGGGGCACTAGTTGTTGCAGCAACATTGAACGTCAATTTTATACATATTTTTTTTTTTGCTCGCTGAAGCGTGTCGAAACATTACACACACTCTCCCCGTGGTTGTCCACGCAAGGGCGTACGCGATATAAATCATACGTAGAAATGATTACGTAACTGTGATCGTGCAACTAGGACTGCCTCGCCGCCGATGTTGACCGCGGGAAGCCATCTTTTCACAGACGAGAGAGCCAAACGACCGATCGTGCATCTTCGGTTTTTTTTTGTTCATTGTAAATTAATATGGCGGTGTTAATAAAAGGAAAGACCATAAACAAGGCAACGGTCATATTTTTCGTTTGAAGTGTGTCCGTGAATGTTTATTCATGATAACTAATGGTCAATTAGGTTATGTTAGCTACATTATAAATACTTTAAAACATTGTGGACGGTTAATTTGGTTAGGATAGCTACATTAAAGATACTGTGAAATCATGTAAACGGTTTCCTAGCCCTGGATAGCTACATATTAAACAAGTTATTTGCTAAGCAACCGTAAAATGATTTAACAGTATTTTTAATGTAGCTATACTTACCTAATATAACCAATATAATGTAGCTAACCTATCCTAATCGACCGCAAAATTTAATGCCACACCGGTTTATACAATGAGATAGAACGGCGTATGACGTATGAGTAAGCTACATCCCAAATAAATACACCCGTGGTGGTACGGAAAAGGGAAAAAAAGCGAGCGTGAACTTCGGGGAACTTCGGGAGTGGCACTCTCGTCTGTGAAATGAAGGCTTCCCGTTGCTCACTGGCCAGCACCTTCCCCCTCCACGAGCGCCCATCACGTGACCACCCGGTGACAGCGGGGTCCGCGCAGGTAGCTTCTGCTCTACTGAGCTCGCGCTGCACTCTGTGGCAAATGGAGCAAACCAAGGTTCACAAAGCCAAAGGAACATTTTTATAGTATTAACGTTTTGACGTGACAACGTCTAATAGATCGATGAACGCCGGCCGCACGCACGAAAAACTGTCCCGTTACGCACATTGTTCCGTTACGCTGTGTCCCGTTACGCTCATTGTACGCTTGCGCCGCATCTATCTCTCTTCCACTCGACTGTTTATAAAGTGAAGTGAAAAGTTTATGTGGTTTTCATTGATTATTGCAACAACAATTTCGGTAATAAAGGTTAATTATTCTTGCATTTAAAAAAATCTGATTACTAGTATTATTTAAAGTATTTTTTCTTTTATTATTAAAATAAAAATGATTAAATTTTATTCATAAAGTATGCAATAATTTCATAAATGTTTTGTTATGACGTTATCACGTTAAACTATCGTCCGTAAACCGAATTTACAGACAACCAATTTTTTTTAATGAATTTCAACAAGACTGACAGTATTTAAATAAAATTCCTTGTCGAAAAATCATGTTACAAGCGGGGATTTAATATTTTTCTCAAGTCGTTTTTAGCTTTCATCGGAGTCGTTTCATTTAAAAATTTTAATATCTCGTTCAGCAAATGGAATGATTCTATAATCGAAGTAGCAGCTCCGGGTACGGAAATAGTTAGATTCGCGTCGAGAAATGTGGTGGAAAAAAAAAAAACACAGCTTTGCATTATTTTTAAAAAATTTTGAATTAAATTTCATGTCAGTTTTTCCTATATAAAAGGTTTTTGCAAATGAAAAAAAAACAAAAAAAAAACGAGAAATTTCTCGATACCAATGTCATATCTTACACATATCTGGCGAGTTCTAAAAGACCCGCTAACATTCGTTTTTAATTAACGTATTACATGCAATACGCCTTTACTTTACAAGTAATTTCTGTTGCACGGATAAAGTTATTTCATTTATCTTATGAAGGACAATTGCTTAATCGCTTGACTTACCACTGCGAACAAAGCCAGAGTCGGTTGGTACAGTGGTACAGTGGTAAAGTCACTTGCACAATGCCAGAGACAGATGGTTCAGTGGTACAGACACTAGCATAATGCTAGAGGAGGTACCTACAGCAGTAATGTCAACTCACAATCCAAGCCCAGATGGTACAGCGGTGCAGTAAATCGCACAATCCAGAGTCAAGTGGCACAGCGATAAAAACATTTGCACAAGCGTTACTCGCACAATGCAAAGGCAAGCAGTACAATCATAACGCACAAAACAAAGCCAGGAGGTACAGCGGTACAATAACTTGCACAATGCTGAGTCAGGTGGTACAGCGGTACTCTCACTCGTACAATGCCTGAGCCAGGCTGTACAGTGGTACTCTCACTCGTATAATGCCAGAGCCAGGCTGTACAGTGGTACTCTCACTCGTATAATGCCAGAGACAGGCGGTACAGTGGTACTGTAACTCGTATAATGCCAGAGCCAGGCGTACAGTGGTACTCTCCCTCGTATAATGCCAGAGACAGGCGGTACAGTGGTACTCTCACTCGTATAATGCCAGAGCTAGGCTGTACAGCAGTATAATTACTCGTACAATGGCAGAGCCAGGAGGTACAGCGGTAATCTTACTCCTACCATGCCAGAGCCGGCCAGTACAACGGTACAATTACTCGTACAATGCATTAGTCAGGTATTACAGTGGTACAGTCACTCACATAATGCGAGAGCCTGACGATATAACGGTACAATCACTCGCACAATGCCTGAGTCATGCAGTACATTGGTACAGACACTCACACAATGTGAGTACCAGGCTGTACAACGGTACAATCAATTGCAAAATGCCTGAGGCAGGGGTTATAGTTGTAGAATCACTCGCCCAATGCCTGAGCCGCGTGGTACAGCCTTACAGTCACTTGCACAATGCCGCAATACGTGTAAACGCGCTCAGTGCGCGAGTCCTTGGCAGCTTGCAGGTCGCCCAGGCGGTGACATAACACCCAGGTAGGCGCTTGCAACTTTGCGCCCAATATAGCTTGCAGTAAAAATATTTTTAAAAGTTCCGCACCTGCCCCCATTTTTTTTTATTAACGTATGGCCATCATGTGACGCGGGAATACGAGTCGGCGCGAAACTCGTTTTGCAATTGCGACCAGGGACATTATGCATATACGTCTTTAATATAATACCTGAGCTGATAAGCGAACAAGCCGTCTGTTTTACTCGCTTCAAGTAATTGATCGTTTATTAGACGTCAGTTTGAGAGTAGCGCTTTTTTTTTGGGGCAAACGATGTAATTTTTGTGTTCGGATTAGTTCGTAAGGTGTTTCGGACACCAGAACTCACCTCGCCAGTCGTGAATTATTCCTTGCCGAGCCGAGATGTAAATCGTTCAAATAAAAAAAAAAAATACCCTCGTCAAACCTGCTCACCACGCGCCAAGAGTGTCGACTGGCCACGTGCTTCACCGGTCATTGGAGGGGGGGGGGGGTGTAGCGGTCAAACCACTGTCCTCGGGGTCATGCCGGCGGCGCTGGCGGGCGGGAAACAAGGCGGACGTCTCTGCGGGTCTCTCGTCTTCGCCCCGTCATGGCCGCTGCTCTTCGGCGCCTCGCTCCAGACGAGCGAGCGCGACCAATCAGGACAGGAGGCTTCGAGTCGACGACAGTCCATTCCTTCTCAGTCGTAGCCACGCCCAGAGTCCGAGCTGAAATACTTTCTGTTGAACAGCGACGACTCACTGAGCTCAGCCTCTCTTTACGTGAGTAGCTCTGCTGGGGAAAAATGAGACGTGTATATATATATATATATATATATATATATATATATATATATATACACACACACAACTTGATGTAAGTTTTTGGACATACGCCATTGCTAAGCAATTTTTCTGTAGAAGAAAACTAAAAAAATAACCAAAAAGAAAAAAAACACAAATTAATGTCTTTGTGGTACTTTTTAATTTTCTTCTACAGAAAAAGTGCTCAGCAATGGCGTATGTCCAAAAGCTTACATCAAGTCACACACTCCCATTGCACAAATCTTTCAAAGATAATATATATATACATTTGTTTTAAGGCTCGTTGGAGAAGTCATTAGAGAGCTACAGCCTTCTGTAAAAATACACGTGTTGTCTTTTTTTTTTACTAAAATAAATAACATGTCAAGTTGCACACTTGGATGTGCAGATAAAATAACACATATGAGAGATAATGTTCACAGGCTTCCACGGCCATTGTCTGAAGTAGCTTGGCTTCTGGGTTATATAGCCTGACTATGTTAACTGCTCCCTGATGATGGCGACTGCAATGTCGACCTGAAACTTCGGTGAATTGTTCGCCTTGGACGCGGCTACAACCCAGAAGCCAAAGCTAGTTATTTACACAATTGAGAGTTAAATATTGATCAGCGGCCTGAATAAACAAATTATTATCCGAAAGATGCAACGAAGTAACGGAATTTCGACACAAATGCTGAACATGTATTGCATTAATAACAGTTCTAAAATGTTCTTATAGTTGAAATAGAACCCCCTTCTCCGAAGCGAGAAACAAGTCTCTAACATTGCCGCACGATATCGGCATTCTTCCCCGCCATCTTCTGCATCCACCCACTCAGAGGTTCTCATTGCGTGTCCATATTTTTGGTTTTTGGACCGTGAATGTTGATTCAAAAAACCTCAAAATAATTTCGCTTGAAAAAAAATAAAGATTGCGGTACACACCTAAATAATTTAATTAATTCGTCATTCAAAAAAAATTATTATGCGTCATCAGATTCGATCACTTTAATCATAATGTTGCTCTATATAGTGACATGGACATGGCGTTCAATTTTTTTTTCAATACGCTTTAGTTTTTAATTTTTCTACATTTTTTTTTTAAATTTGTTTTGTCTCGTCCCACGTCCGCTAACGAATCGCCTAAACGTGCATCCATAAGCTTGTACGAGTCCAAGGCGCGCGGCTGTGCATTAGAACCAGATACATAGAGTTCAGCCTCGTCAGTTAAGTTGAAATACTAGCTGTAGGTACATACATGTATATATATGCATGAAATGTAGCGCAAAAAGCGAGGTTAAATATTCTGCGCTAGAAATGACTAGTAGCTACATAAATTAAACCTGAAATCGTGTACTTCTGTTGGCATCCAGTTATTCACGTACAAGTAATTAATTACAACCTTCGTTTTGCGCAAACAACACTGGCGCCGATAGTGGCTGCGCCTAGTGTGTCGCACGCACTGTGCCAATCATATGCATTATAGGCACCCTTTTTTAGTTTTAAAATAATTGAATTTTGTTTAATTTTTGACGTGATAACGTCTAATAAATCGATGAACGCCGGCTGCACGCACGAAAACGTGTCCCTTTACACACATTGTTCCGTTACGCTGTGTCCCGTTACGCACATTGTTCCGTTACGCTGTCGGCGAGTGCAGTAATAATAGGTTATGTTACAATTGACTAAAAAAATATGGTGATTCATATAATTGATGATAGATATTTGATTACATTTTATTTATATGAAAACTTCTTCATAATTATATTTAAACTTTAAAGCTAAACGCCAGTTTTAAAAATTAATTACAAGTCATCTACAAGTGAACTGTTTCGTCGACTGTTTATAAAGTGAAGTGAAAAGTTAATGTGGTTTTCATTGCTTATTACAACAACAATTTCGGGAATAAAGGTTAATTATTCTTGCATTTTAAAAATCTGATTACTAGTATAAATTCAAGTATTTATTCTTTTATTATTAAAATAAAAAAAATTGGTCGTCTGTAAAGTCGGTTTACGGACGATAGTTTAACGTGACGTCATAACAAAACATTGATGAAATGATTGATCCAGAAGAAAAGGAAATATCATATTCGGCGTGAGACTGAGCCGTAATAGGTTTTTGCAACCAAACCAGTTAGACATTAAAAATATTATATTCTTTGAGGAAGATTTTTTTTTAATTTTTCTATCTTTTGTATGATAAAATCTACCTCTGCATACTTTTATGAATAAAATTGAATAATTTTTATTGAATTATTACTATTTTGTATGAATACAAAGGAGTGAAATTAAATGTACAATTTAATTAATAAATTTACTTTTATTTGCATTCATTAATTCAAATATATTTACTACTTTTATTTATTTAAACTAGTAAAAAAAACTTTGCAGCTGTCGGGATTCGACCCGCCAACCTTTGAATCGGAAATTAGCGGTGCTGACCGCCAGGCCACGAGGCCATTTTACTAATACAGTAGTTTCAGATGTTATATACACTTTATAAAAATTTTGTTCACGGTAGGGGAATAATATTTTTTCGTTTTTATAACACGATTTTATAACAAATACGCATCCCAAATACACGAAACTTATTTATAATGCGTTACAATATTTTTTAAAACATTGTGCAAAAGATCCCGGGTATAATTTGAATTATTATGTGTAACTGTACAACACCATTTTTGGTTCAAAAAGTATTTGAATATTTAACATTACTTTTAAATAACCGTACCGATTGTGCTGTAAATCGGTGGACGATCGTTAAATTACATAATATTAATAATTCAAACGACGGAAATATGATTGAAAAGTCAAATCGATGGTTGTTCCAATCGAGTGGAAGAGAGATGCCACGCATGCGTACAATGAGCATGAAGAGAGATGCCACACATGCGTACAATGAGCATGAAGAGAGATGCCACGCATGCGTACAATGAGCAAACAGGACACATCCGTAGTGGGACATCCGTAGTGGGACACTTTTTCGTGCGTGCAGCCGGCGTTCATCGATTTATTAGACGTTGTCACGTCAAAAATAATTCAATTTTATTCATAAAGGTATGCAATTATTTCATCAATGTTTTGTTATGACGTCACGTTAAACTATCGTCCGTAAACTGACTTTACAGACAACCAAGGTTTTTTTTTTACTTAAATTCTTTGCTCCCTGCCATTTTATTCAGCCCAGTGTTCGACCGGGCCATTTATTTTTCAGCGTTTGTTTGTCTCTTTCCCCCACACCATCCGGTTCACAGCTTCGCCAATGCTACGTTGCAACTTGGAGTGCTGCTTGAAGCGCCCCGGTTCCATAACCAGTTGTTACGCATATCCTTAGTGCGCTAATTACTATTAAGTAATTTCTTAGAGTAACTTCTAAGATTCAAAAATTTGGAAACGTAATGGAAAGATAAACTTATAATAAAAAATTGGTTGTCTGTAAAGTCGGTTTACGGACGATAGTTTAACGTGACGTCATAACAAAACATTGATTAAATAATTGCATACTTTTAAGAATAAAATTTAATAATTTTTATTTAATTATCAGTATTTTGTATGGATAAAAAGGAGTGAAATTAAATATACAATTAAATTGACAAATTCACTTTTATTTGCACTCATTAATTCAAATATGTTTATTACTTTAACGAAGAGATTACTTTAACTATAACTTCATACATGTTTGCTATTTAACTTCTTCCAATCTGTGTTATTCTGTTAAGGATAGGACGAAGATAGGAAAAGTAGGAAACGAATGGGAGTGTTTCAAGTTTAATGTGCCTCGAAAAAGTCAAATGGATGGTTGTTCCAATCGAGTGGAAGAGAGATAGTTTGCGAGGAAAAGGTACAATGAGCGTAACGGGAAACAGCGCAACGGGGCAATGTGCGTAAAGGGACACTTTTTCGTGCGTGCAGCCGGCGTTCATCGATTTATTAGACGTTGTCACGTCAAAAGATATGTCAATAATAGTTCAGAAGGGCACTAAGGAGGACGAACAAGAATTTATTACCGCCCCTGTGGGCTTACAACTCGCGAAACAAGCTCTGCCTCTGCGTCCCGGTGTCTCGAGCCGCTCCACCCTTGAGCCAAGGCGGGTGTGCAGACGACCGCTAGCGTAGCCCCGTGTGTGCGTGTGCGGACGGGACTCGTCGCAGCGTCGCGTGTTGGAACTTGACCCTTAAGGACACGCAACGGGCCTCGATCAGTCACTTGTCGGTCTTTCCGCCGGCACGCCAGAGGAGTTCACCCATCGACGGAAGAACCGGCGTGGACGGGTATAGTAGTGTATGATGGTGTGTCCGGCGCCTGGTGCCGGCGCGTGGATTGCGGCTTGTCGACGCCATCTTGGATTGTGACGTCACGGCGGCCATATTAGATGACCTTGACCTTTACCTTGACCTTAGCGACCATATTGGATGACGTCATCGTCGCCGTTTTGTTTCCCCCACGGAAGGATCCGTCGCGATCTTTTTTTTGACCCCACCGGGTACAAATCGAGGACTCCACGATGTAAGTGCATTTTTTTATTAAATTTGTACTAAATATTTTTTATTAAAAATGTTTGATTATATTTGAGTAATTTTTTTATAAATTTTAGAATTTTTTTTACTAAAATCGGATAATAAATAAAGATTTTCAAGATGGCGGGTGTAACGAAAAGTGCAACGGTGACATCATAATTCCAAATGGCATAATATTCTATAAAACAAAATGGTGACGATGACGTCATCCAGGATGGCCGCCATGGTCAAGGTCATTCAAAATGGCCTCTGTGACGTCACAATCCAAGATGGTGTCGACAATCCGCAATCCACAGGCCAGCGACAGGCGCCGGACATACTATTATACACTACTACGGGTGGCGTGTCATTCTTCTTAATTTTTCGGCCCCACTGAACACAGATTTTTTTTTTTATAAATTCCGTCGGATGTATTTCCGCCCACTAAATGCCTGTAACGTCAAATCAGCCGACAAACTCGAATCACCGTACAGCTACCTCCTTGAAAAAACTTTGGACATCCACCATTAAGGTGAATTTTCTTCTTCGAGAGGTGTTTAAAAATGAAGGCGGTCGCTGCAAGTTAATCTACGCTCATGGTTGCTGATGAACCGCCCTTCTGGTGTGTCTACGGGACGTAACATTTGTTTCCGATACGGATACGATGTGACGGACGGAAGAGAGGGCGGGAATTCCAACATCGCTGCACCGTGTAGTATCTCAGGGTGACACGCGAGTGTCCGTGCGGACGTCACGAACATGTCACAGTGTGACACAGCGCCCCACGCTTGTCCGTGTCCCGTGTCACGTCTGGACTTGCACTCGCACCGAGCGTGGCTCATAAGTTTCCACTACTTTCTTGCATTCTCCCAGCGCCGTTGTGACACACACCAATGCGACCAACACTAAAGACGAACAGTCAGTGGTTTTACGTTTAAAGTTTGAGGACATCTGGGCTTGCCAGACTCGAAGACTCGAGTCCGCGAAGGCGGGCGCCAGCCACGAAGAGAGGTAGCGCTTCGTCGAGGGTCGATGGTCGATGGTCGAAGTTCGATGGTCGAAGATCGATTGTCGATGGTCGATGATCGAGGATCGATGGTCGAAGATCGATGGTCGATGGTCGATGGTAAATGGGCGATGGTGATTGGTCGATATTCGATTTTCGATTGTGGATGGTCGATGGTCGATGGTCGATGATCGATGGTCGATGGTCGATGGTCGAGGATCGATGGTCCATGGTCGATGGTCGGTGGTCGATGGTCGGTGGTCGAATATCGATGGTCGATGGTCGAAGATCGATGGTCGATGGTCGAGGATCGATGGTTGATGGTTGATGGTCGAGGATCGATGGTCCATGGTCGATGGTCGGTGGTCGATGGTCGGTGGTCGAATATCGATGGTCGATGGTCGAAGATCGATGGTCGATGGTCGAGGATCGATGGTCGATGGTCGATGGTCGATGGTCGGTGGTCGATGGTCGGTGGTTGAATATCGATGGTCGATGGTCGAGGATCGATGGTTGATGGTCGAGGATCGATTGTTGATGGTCGATTGTCAATTGTGGATGGTCGATGGTCGATGGTAGATGGTCAATGGTCGATGGTCGAAGATCGATGGTCGATGGTCGACGATCGATGGTCGATTGTCGATTGTGGATGGGCGATGGTCGATGGTCAATGGTCGACGTGTCTGTCTGCTGCTCGGCTCGCTTCCCCAAGACGAACTTCGGTACCGAGACTGTTCTCTAACAGGCGGGGGTCTGGGCCGAGCCGAGGTGGATGCATAACCACAGGCGCGCCGTCGGAGTACAGCGGGTGGTATTCAGTCAGAGATAAGGGGCAAGAGACAGTAAATCACCGGAGGCAATCAGACCTCTTGCAACATCGTCACCGCGACCTGAACTAAGGAAACTGCGTAGCAACTAGACGCTCTGTAAGAACACGAAGTTGCGAGGCATCCACGGCATACGTCGCAATGACCCGTGGGACGCATAGCGGCAGAAATGAGTTGTTTGAGGGGGGTCAAAGGACTATCACTGCATGTAAGTCCCTTAATCGTACCTTAATTAGTTTCTGAGTTTTAGCGGCACGCACATTCCACACTTTATTTTATAATATATATTGATATTGATTAAACCTTGTCTATACTGACTTACTAAATCCGGACAATCGAAAATCCGTATAATCCATATAACGTAGGTAAAAAGCAAAAAAAAAAAATCCTTAAATAAACAGACTTGCCATTTAATACGATAAATAGCTATGCTTTGCAACAAAAGTACATAGAATATTATTTATAAGTCGTTAAAAAAATATCAATGCAACTTTTCACATCATTTCTTAACAAAAGTATTCGTCAAATCTCTTCTGTTTCAAACACGCATGACGTTTTGAACGATGCACGTCTGTGTTTGCACAGATGTAGAGTACAATTGTCATTTTTATGTGGACATTAAAATTAAATGTTGTGTGCAAATCCGATCCGGATGAACCCAGAGATCCGGGTAGTACGAGGTTTCACCGTGTTTATCTCGCAGATCGGTAGAGACCTGTAAAATTCGCGATTTAAAGTCCCTAAAGGATAGACTCCATGATCCTCTATGCACTCGTGCAAAATTACATCTGCTGATTGGTTACCGACTCGTTAACACCTGTTGACTGGAATGATCGTGATTTGCTAATTCTTCTGTTAAAGATTTTGAAGTGACAACGTCTAATAAATAATCGATGAACGCCGGCTGCACTCACGAAAAAGCATCCCGTAACACACATTGTCCCGTTACGCGGTGTCCCGTTACGCCTTGTCCCGTTACACTCATTGTACGCTTGCGCCGCATCTATCTCTCTTCCACTCGGTTGGAACAACCATCGATTTGACTTTTTCGAGGCACATTAAACTTGAAAAACTCCCATTCGTTTCCTACTTTTCCTATCATCGTCCTATCCTTAACAGAATAACACAGATTGGAAGAAGTTAAAAAGCAAACATGTATAAAAGTTATAATTAAAATAA
This sequence comes from Bacillus rossius redtenbacheri, assembly GCF_032445375.1. Lineage (NCBI taxonomy): Eukaryota > Metazoa > Arthropoda > Insecta > Phasmatodea > Bacillidae > Bacillus > Bacillus rossius. Next base: position 2,475,903 of record NC_086341.1, on the reverse strand, counting down.
TCTGTTCGTTAAAGTAATAAACATATTTGAATTAATGAGTGCAACTTAAAGTAAATTTATTTATTAAATTGTAGATTTCATTTCACTCCTTCTTTGTATCCATACAAAATAGTGATAATTCAATAAAAAAGATTCAATTTTATTCATAAAAGTATGCAATCATTTCATCAACGTTTTGTTATGACGTTGTCACGTTAAACTATCGTCCGTAAACCGAATTTACAGCCAAACCAATTTTTTCATTGGCCCAGAGTCCTTCAGATAAACTGTGGCCCCAATCACTGAAGCCAAAATAACGTCAAAAGTATTTGGACTCTGTCCCATCGCGAAATGAATCCGCGAATGTTTACAGGTATCTAGTGATCGGCCGAGGCAGAGGCCGCGCCGACGGACCATGCCTGCACGCCCGGGCAGACGGTTGCTCCACAGAGGCCCCTGGACAGTAGAGGAGGGGGGGGGGGGCAGGAGGACCGCGGTCCAGCGGGAGGCTGGAGGGGAAGTGCTTATATAAGGCCCGCACGCGCCGCAACCGCTAGTGGTGATTGATACAGTTCAGCGGACCCCTCGCCCGACATGCGTCTACTGGTGAGTGTCTGCGCTTCTCGTCTTCACGGCCGACCTCCGCAACAATTCCAGCGACCGGGCACGCGTATACGGACCTCAGGAGATACATTTTAAAAACCCTGACACAACCACCAAAAAAAAAAAAATAAAGGGTTTGTCTGTAAAGTCGGTTTACGGACGATAATCATACGTGATAACGTCATAACAAAACATTGATGAAAAAATTGCATTCTTTTTTAATTTTCAAATATTATTTACAGATTTTTTTTGCATATTTTAATTTAAATAATTTGTTTAAATAAAAATCACGAACAATTAGTTAAAAAGCCCGCGCCTTAACCTGTTTTGATATTATATAAGATTTTTCTCGCGCGGTGGTTGGCCGGTTCCTTGCACGCTCGGCTCAGGCGGAACGTGACAATTTTTTCGTGCATGCAGCCGGCGTTAATCGATTTATAAGACGTTATAAAGTAAAAAAAAAATAGGTTCCCATTATTTCTGTATGAAATAGATTGACTTGATGTAAGTTTTTGGACATACGCCATTGAAATGGCGTATGTCCAAAAACTTACATCAAGTCATGCATTCCCATTGCACAAATATTTCAAAGAAAATATGAAATAGATTGGTGACACATTCAAGTTCCCTGGCTTCAGAGTTGTAGCCGCGTCCAAGGCGAATATGTCATAGATCTTTCGGTCGACTGCAGTCGCCATCATCAGGGTAGAGTTACCTATTGATGTATGATACATCCGCTAAGGACGCGGCTACAACCCAGAAGCCAAGCTACTTTAGAAAATGGCCGCGAAAGCCTGCGACCTTCATCAACATGTTCAAGTGTTTTTTTTTAACTCCTTATTAATTGGATACAGTGGTCATGACTGAAATTTGAAATTTAATCGAGCAGCACGCAAGGCTAAAAGCACAGTTTTTTTTCCGCGGGAAAACCCGGCCGTTATCCTTCAGAACTTGCTGCAGCAAGTTTCAACCGTCTCTGGTCGGCGCAGAGAGCAGCACTTGGCCAGACAGATGACAGCACATCTGTTCATGGTCATACTGAAAATTACTCCGCGAATAATGATTTGTTTTTCCCAGACTACCTTTGTGCAAAACATGTTTGCGGTACATCAAAATATCTAGCCAAGTTTATTCCGATGTACGATAACCATAGCTTTCTCGAATACTCTAGCTGCGGCCTGGGCGCCAGACCGAGTGTCGGCCGACTGTGGGGTCTGGTCGATTATAGTGTCTGGTCAACTGTTACGTCTGTACGACAAAGGGGTCTGTTCGACTATGGTGTTTGGAAGATGATACTGTCTGGTGGATTGTTGTGTTTGGTCGACTATGGTGTTTGGACGATGATACTGTCTGGTGGATTGTTGTGTTTGGTCGACTATGGTGTTTGGACGATGATACTGTCTGGTGGATTGTTGTGTTTGGTCGACTATGGTGTTTGGAAGATAGTGTCTGGTCGACTGTGTTCGGTCGACTGTAATGTTTGGTAGACTGGGATGTCTGTTCAATTTTTAAGTCTGATATACTGTGGCGTCTGGTCGACTGTAGTGTTCTATCAACTATGGTGTACCTTTTGTTGGTGTCTAGATGACTGTATTGTCTGGTCGAATTTAGTGTTCCGTAGACTTTAGTGTATATAAGATTGTAGTGATTGGTCAACTGTGGTGTCTGGACGACCATGTTGTCGGGTTGATTGTGGTTTCTGGTCTATTGTGGTTTCTGGTTGATTGTTGTGTCTGATTGTCTCTGATGCCTGGTTAACTGTGGTATCTGGTCGACAATAGTGCCTGGTTAACTGTGTTTTCTGGTCGACGGTAATTTAGAGTGAATTATGTGCCTAGTCATTTGTAGTACCTTAAAAGACTGTGTGTCTGGTATAATGTGGTTTATTTTCGTTTGTTGGGGTTGGTTGACTGTGGTGTCTGGTTGACTGTATGGCCCGGTCGACTGTTTTATCAGGTCTACTGGGGTGTGTGGTCAATGGTGTCTGGTCGACAATAGTTTCTGATCGACCACAGGGTCTGGTCGACTGTATTATCTGGTCGATTGTTTGTCCGACGGGACTAGAAGCTCGTACGCAAAAAAAAAATATATACATTCACCCTTCGGATTAGAAACTGACCTCATCAGTGCGTAGTATTTTGATTGAATCCTATATTACTGAGGAGCTCCTGATTGGTAGAGTGTTCTCCAGGGTGAAACAGTGATGCCAACATAACAAGTACTTGTAGCTTCTTATCGAATAACTCCACGAATGTTCCCGCACTGTAACCGTTGTGGCCATAAAAAGACAGCACCTTAAGGTTTCGATTTGAAGGCATTGATTCTACAGGGAAACACACGTGGAAAACTAGAAAAATTAAATATTGTCTAGCCCCTACCATTGCTTTGATGTACAACTTTTAAAACTTCACAATTTGTAGTTAAACCCTAAAATTCATAAACGCTACATGGCCATAGCTGTAAAAGTGATCTGCGCGAATAGCATAACTTGAAGGCTTCCAATGTATTATTTTAAAAACGAATGGGTGCATGTATTTAAGTACGTGCGTTAGCAGTTATACTTTCTAGGCGTAGTAAACAAATCTAACTTTAATTTTGCATGCAAATAATAAATATAAATAACATTATAAAATGATTGGAGTGATATTATACATACGGTTGGTAAAGAATAAATTAAATCATATTTAGAAATTTAAATAAATACCTACTGAGTATTCAGTATTAATAAAAACACGCTAATTTATTAATTGTTTTGATTTAGTAAAATAAACAAGATACATTTTAATTAATAATACAGATGTATAAATATGCTGATTGTTTATTATAATTTAATATTAATTATTAATTAAATATAAAGCACACACGCGCGGCAAGTCTATGGAAATTTGCCAAAAAAAGGAATATCAAGTGTAACAATATGATCACACTTTCAAATAGTTTTAGATGTGTAAGATGATAATTTCGAGACAATATAATTAAATAGTTTTAAAACCATTCTGTATTTTAAAGATGCAAAAGGAAGATTTGTGTGTTGTTGGAAAACAGTTATTTTCTCGCGAGTACAAAGCGTACTTCTAAGTCATACTGGTTGGTGCATTATTTCGAGGTTAGTAGCATAGGGACTAACTTCAGTTGAGATTCGTAACTGCACTGCGATCTCGCTACGCAGGAAGTGTCTAGTGTAGTTACGCCCGGCTCTTAACCTGTCCAAACACCTAGTGGATCACATTTTAATTAAAAAGAGGCATTTTAAATTAAACTAAATTAAATTAAATAAAAAAATAAAAAAATACTTTTATAAATGGCTCGTCACATCGGCGGGGTTCTTTACCTACTTACTTAATGTATTTTTTTACAAAAGAAAATTAAAGCGACTTACCTTACCATAATTTGCTAAATGTACTGTAAACATATTTTGTACTTTTTACGAGGAACATATTTGGAAACTCAGTTGCCAACGATATCACTTGTAAAACTGCAAGGCAGAGCTTTGATGAATTGCAAATGATAAAAATCTCTGCCTTTTCCAAATATTAGTTTCTTACATACATCGGGAAGTTAGTATTTTGAAAGTTATTCTCCAGAAGAAAATGTCTGAATTATAAAGTTTGTAAATTGCTGCAGCTAATTTTTTAAAAACACACACACACACACACACACACATATATACAATTTTAAATAAAACATTAATCAGTATTTTTAGTTTAATTATTTATTTTTAATTCATACCTCAGACAAACGACGAGTTTTTCGGTTGGAGTTACAGCTTTTCTTACTTAGTATCTATCTTTATTGTGTTTTCTTTTATGTAGGTTCAGCAAATAAAAAAAAAACCCTAATGCGAAATGCGAAAGTATTGGTGGAACATGGTTTCAACGTCCATCAGATGCGGATATAGTTTTGCAAAATCCCCTACTTCTCTTCTCGATTCAGGGATATCATGTATCCAGAAGCGTCTTTTAGATCGTGTTTCAGTAAAATTCTCTACCTCCTCTAAAATTAACACACTTTTTAGTGTTTTAAATTTTGTAAATGCCATTACTGTAGTATGTGGGAGCGGTTAAGAATAATTTTCAATGGGCGATGAAGAAAGATTAAATGTTGGGCTATACTCAACGTGACTTGCCCCAGATCTGCCTTTGCTGTGTGGATAGGTTGTCCGTGACTGGACGGTGATATTGTCGTGATCTGACTTGACTGTGCCCGTTGGTGTAAAGTGACGTCGTTGCCTACTGAGTTTCCAAGGACCATCCCTGTAAAAAAAATAATTACAGAGTGCATTTTCACTTGTATTTTTGCTGTAGTCTGTGCCATATCAGACTTGTCCGAAATGTTTTGACAGTTCTCGAATATATGTACGAATGAATCTGGAACCGTTGCTCTGTCAATATTATTATAAAAGAAACAAAACGTGATGCTTTGCAAATGACATTTGGCGAATGGACACTACTGTTGAATGGTACTGTGGTCGTTGAGGCGAGTTGCGTAACACGGACTATGTGATCTATAGCGGACAGCTCTTGACGCGCCGAAGACACGCAGCGGAGACAACGCGATAACTCAGAGCCGCGCGCTGACGGATGACCTGTCCATCCACGGCGGACTGGAACTGTTCAAGGCCGCGGACAGGTCTGGACAGGTCTGGGCGGCGCGGCGCTCCCAATATCAGCCCCCGGCGCCGCTGGACTCGAACCCGGACCTCCCGGCTCCAGCACCGCCTCCTCGCCCCTCCAACCCTCTCATATCTTCCACGATCCAACCCATCAGTCAAGCCCGAGTCGCGATGCCCCGACACGGGAAGCCTAAGATGTATATAAAGCTCTGTACCTGCCCGAACACGCCCGAATATTCACCTTCGGCTAACCTCGGGTTTATTTATATATATTTATATTTATCTGTTTATTTTAATGTAGCTGTACTAACCTAACTAACCGTCCATAGTGTTTTAAAGTGTTTTAATGTAGCTAACCTAACCGACCACTTTTAATATTTGAATTCATTTTTCCTGCGCAAAAAATAAAACAAATCCCGAGGTTGGCCGAAGGTGAATATTCGGGCGTGTTCGGGCAGGGACAGAACTTGATGTACACCTTAGGCTTCTCATGCCCCGACACGTCCGACAATAGCCAATGAAACAACGAGGTCACCGTGACGTCACCCCGACAAAACACGCGCGCCCCGACGACCAGCGAGGAATAGTCTCCATTTCTAATTTCCGTCGTGTCGCGCTGCCAGACGGGAAGTGAAAACGGAAACACTTATCTTAGAGAACTGTCACTCCGTTAATACAGCATTCTATGACCGCCGGATACACGCAAGAAAAAGTGTCCTGTAACGCACATTGTCCCACTACGATGTGTCCCGTTACGCTCATTGTACGCTTGCGCCGCATCTCTCTTCCCACTCGATTGGAACAACCATCGATTTGACTTTTCAATCATGTTTTCGTCGTTTGAATTATTAATATTATGTAATTTAACGATCGTCCACCGATTTTCAGCACAATTGGTACGGTCATTTAAAAGTAATGTTGAATTTTCAAATACGTTTTTGTACGGACAATGGTGTTTTACAGTTACACATAACAATTCAAATTGCACCCTGGATCTTTTGCACAATTTTCTTTAAAAAATATTGTAACACATTATAAATAATTTTGGTATATTTGGGATGCGTATTTGTCATAAAATCGTATTATTAAAACGAAATAATATTATTCCCCTACAGTGCTATAATCTACGGTGACGGACGCGAACCGAACGAATCGCGCTATCTATATCCGCTTCCACGGCAACCAGGCACTCGTTAATACATATTTTCCTTTGTTTATCGCGAGGGGCGTTATTGTTAATAAATTATAATTAAATTTCGTGCACGGGGCCACAATTGCATATCATTTTGAGCACTGGAAGACATAAAAACGTAAAACATTCTCGACGAATTTTAATCTGTGGTTTTTATTGCTTATTACAACAACAATTTCGGCAATAAAGGTTAATTATTCTTGCATTTTAAAAATCTGATTACTAGTATAATTTCAAGTATTTATTCTTTTATTATTAAAATGATTCAATTTTATTCATAAAAGTATGCTATCATTTCATCTATGTTTTGTTATGACGTTTTCACGTTAATCTATCGTCCGTTAACATACTTTACAGACATCAGACAACCGTTTTGAAAACGTGATATATTAATTTTTTATTTAATTATTGTGTTCATCTCACTTCTGGGCCTCTCCACCTCTTATTCATTCGAGAAAACGTATTTTTAGTTGTATCTTTATCACGTGTGTTATTTAATACTTATTTCACACAGTTGTGTGCAGTTATATTACGGTACTGATTAGAAACATTAAGTCTGTTAAAAAAAATAATCTGTGTTTCTGAGGCATTGCTATGTTGGGTGTCGTGAGTTCAATGCTGGGTGGTTTCAGGTCAGTAAGGTTTTTGTAATAATATTACATATTAAGATTTACGCCAAGCTTGGTGACCGTTGTCACACTTCACTGAATGAACAACATAAGAACACATAAATTTGTTCGTTACCGAGGTTAGATGTTACTGCACGTACTGCACGTGTTAATGACACACGAAACTACAGTAAACTCGTGGAATAACATCACGTCAGTCTACCACTCTGGTTCTGGGGTAGAGCGCCTGCCTTGTGACTTGTAGGACCCGGGTTCGCGCCCCGCCTCCTCCAAGGCGGATTGCCCAGACGAAATTGTGGCATTTTCTCTGGTAGGAATACAATCCCTTGTAACAAGTCAGGCTACCAAAGAAACGGTGGGTGGAACAAAAAAAAACCTTTCAGGTGGCTTCCAAATTGGGAGCCCGTTTCTTTTCTTGGGCTCCTCATGCGGTGGCCATTCCGGGGGTTTCTCCGGGGGAACGGAGTTTTGCAAAAATATATTTTTTAAAGTTATTATGTTTAAGAAAATTTTATATTTTTCTTTATATTTAAATCTTAATTTTTGATTTTGGCATTTTTCAACCGCACAGCTTTTTTAGTGGTCATATTCCGCCTGTACTGTTGTGTCCTGCTGGTGTATAGGCCCAACTCCTCTTCGTAAGTTATTTCCCCTCCCCCTCCCACAATCCTGAACGTTGCTCTTTTCCGTTACGCCCCGAAGACTCGTCATCTCGCCCCACCCTGCACGCTGTCAAAGAAGTTTCACTTATAATTAAAGGGGGGTTGTCTGTAAAGTCGGTTTACGGACGATAATTTTACGCGATAACGTCATAAGAAAACATTGATGAAAAATTGCATACTTTTTAATTTTCATATATTATTTAGTTTTTACAAATTTAATTTAAACAACTTATTAAATATTATCAAGAACAATTAGTTAAAAAGCTCGCCATAACCTGTTTGATATTATAGAAGTTTTTTCTCGCACGGTGGTTGGCCGGTTCTTGCACGCTCGGCTCAGGAGGAACGTGACAATGAGTCGTGCTTTCTCGTGCGTCCAGCGATTTATAAGACGTTATCACGTCAAAAAAAAACTGCGTGAATCGGTCAGCAAACAAACAACAGGATCTGCAGTTGGAAGACCGCAGTATCGCATCTCACGCCGCGACTGCGGGGTAAGAGAGCGGTTACCCTGCAACCACGTGACAATGCCTGCTCGCGACTTGAAGGCGTGGTGTCGGCCGCCGGTGTGGCAAAAAATACAGTTACGTTAGCAGCTTTCACTCCGAGTGGCCTGAGCTATGATCATGGACGTCATTATGCTAATCATGGGAGTCACCCGCGGAGAAAAAAATCACCATCAGGTATTGCACAGTCCACTAGGAGATCAGTCTGTCCGTAGGTTTATGTGTGGTATCGTGTATATGTGTATCGTGTACACATATATGTGTATTTGTATTTATACACATAGGCGCTATATTTGTATATATACGTATATACATATATGTGTATATGCTCGTATATGTGTTTATATGCATATATATATTTGTATATGTGTAGAGATGTGCATTTGCATATATCTGTATATGCATAAATATGTGTATATGTGGTTTATATAATTTTCTTGTGGTTTATATATATATTTTTCGTATAAAAATAAACTGACATATATGCACTTCTAGCCTCAAACATTCCTTCTGGAAACTTGAAATGTTGACGAAACTTTCTTCGTATAACGTGGACAACTACTAAGGGTAAATGGTTCACCACTCAGATATCAGCATGATACATATACGTAAATATTGTGTTTTAAACTATATTTCTGGACGCGAATCACACGTAGTTTCCGCGCCCGCCGCTAGAATTCGCTGTCGGAGCAGCTACGTCGACAGAATTATTACTTTTGAAAAAAATTAAAAAACTAAACCCCGGCTTTCCACTTGATTTACGACAAACAATTTTATTAAAATACAGCCCATTTTGTTAAAATTCATGAAACGGTTAAAACTTTAAAGTTTTCCTTTCAATTTGTGAACTTTGGTTCGCTCCATCCGCCACTGATGGCAGCACCGTGATTACACATTTCCGTTCCATTCGACTTCCGTCGCATTCACGAAAAACATTCAAGAAAACGTTTAAGGCGATTCATTAGTTCTGTGACTTTTTATTTGGTAACTGGAACAGTTATTTGTCAATTTTGTACATTCACACGAGAACAAATATACCCGGGCATTTATGATTGGTGTTGCCCCCAATAGTTGAAGTTATTTTTAAAACCGTCACGTAAATAGCTTTCCAGTATTTTAAATGCGCACATTAATAAGCACAATAAAACAATTTTATTTTTAAATTTTTGATTATCTTTTCTATGGTTGATAAAAAATGTTTGAATGAAAAAAAAATCCATGAATATATGAAATTCTGCGCCAATTTCCGTAAGAAATACTCAGTGTAATCTCGAAAATCTGTGCAAGAATGACCATAGCCATACAATATCTTCCTTGCAGTACTACGTAGATCCCAGGAGGTAAGGGGAGACCCAGGTACCCTCTGGAATTAAGAAGCACCTCATTGAGGAGGCCCGGTTGCTCTTGCAAAAATAACGTCAATGGAAAACCTTCCGCATGTTTCGAAGTTTCCCGTTTCCTTGACGACCGCGAAGGACAGTTGCGAAGGACAGGCCACGAATCCACTGAGCTGGGCTGTCGCACGGTCCGCACTCAGCGCAAACCTTCTGACTTGATGTAAGCTTTCAGACATACGCCATTGCTAAGCATCCTTAGCAATGGCGTTATGTTCAGAAAGCTCACACCAAGTCATGCACTCCCATTTCACAAATCTTTCAAAGATAATACAAACCTTCTAGTGTCTCGTAACTTCAAAGTGCACACTCCTATACGATGAGAGTGTGCTCCGGTCTAAATCGGTAGTTGTCCTTGTGTCAGCCTTCACCCCAATTACTAGAGACCGGAAAAATTCGCGGATTCATTTCGTGATAGACTATAATCCAAAAAACGTTTGCCTTTTTTACTGCATCAGTGATTGGGACCACAGTTTATCTGAATGACACTCAGCCAATGGAAAAACCTTTTAACAAAAGAAGTATCGAATCACCAGCGTCCCAGTTAAACAGGTGTCGCGAGTCAGTAGCCAATGGGCAGGTGTAATTTCCCCGCGTGCGTAGAGGATCATGGAGTATATCCTACAGGTCATTGAAATCGCGAATTTTTCCGGTCTCTAGTCGTTACTGATTTCCTCGGGAATCCCACAGGCTTGTCGGCAACTGGTTCCCAAAAGGAGGAAGCCTGCACTGTCTCGGGGCGGGGGGGGGAGGGAGGGACTGGGGAGTGGCCCCGGGGAACCGCAAGAGGGCGTAGCGCCCCGGAGAAAGTGCGCTCACACATGACCGTGGTCCTGTTGGCGGCGGGGTTTTCCCTGCGCGTGGTCTACCGTCTCGACCGCGACTAGCGGGTGGAAGGGGGGGGGGGAGCTTTTTTCGTAACAGCGGCGGGGACCTGTTGGCCGTGAGTCACCGCGTCCCTCGCCCATTGGCCCGCCGTAAGGGCCGCTTTCCCTCGCCATCCCCCGTCCGGCCGAGCTGGCTGCATGCGCGAGCTGATAGGAGACGTCACCTCGTTGGGCGATTACAGTGAATTGTTACGATGTGCGTGCACAATGTGACGAAATTTTCACAAAGGATGAAAAAAAAAAAACAAGATATGTCTGCTTTCAAATCTCATACTTTAGGGATTAATATTGAATACTAGTCGATATATTTATTTTGATAAAAATGTGTTTGTAAACTTTTTAAAGCATACATTCAATTATATTCATATAAATAATGTTTTGTTCCCCGGTATATTATTCATACGTAAATTAAATGATAAATTAACTATGTCATTATTATTTAATATTTAGAAATTATAATTTAGAACAAAAATCCAGCATATTTATTTATTTTCATCATGAATTTTTTTATCTATGTAGATTATGTGACTTAATTAAATATTTAATTTTATACAAATGTTTATATTGATATTGAATACTGAGTATTAATTTGAAATTATTAATTTGATTGAATTAATACTTTACCCACCGTATTTATAATACCACTCCGTCCATTTATTGTTTCATTTCTATTTATTATTTCCAAGCAAAATGAAAATTAGATTTTTTTACCACGCCAAGTAAGTATAACTTAAAACGTGCGTACATAAGCACACCCACCATTATTTATCCATTTATTTATATTTGTACAATGCATAACAACAATCAAGAGGCCTTAAAGGTGTGCACTACAAAAAATAATCAGTAATAAATTCACATAAAACGAAACTAATACACAAAAATTAAAACACAGGTTCCACAAGCATGCAGGTACTGCTAACCGGACAAACACAAAATATTGTCACGTGTCTGTTGGCTTCGTTCACAAACATGCAGGGGAAACGCGCGCATGAACATAGAAATAAAAACATTTTCATTACTGAACTTTCACACAGAAAAAAAAAATTGGTTGTCTGTAAAGTCAGTTTACGGACGATAGTTCAACGTGACGTCATAACAAAACATTGTTGAAATGATTGCATACCTTTATGAATAAGATTGAATCATTTTTATTGAATTATCACTATTTTGTATGGATACAAAGAAGGAGTGAAATGAAATCTACAATTTAATTGATAAATTTACTTTTATTTACACTCATTAATTCAAATATGTTTATTACTTTAACGAAGAGATTATTTTAACTATAACTTTTATACATGTTTGCTATTTAACTTCTTCCAATCTGTGTTATTCTGTTAAGGATAGAACGATGATTGGAAAAGTAGGAAACGAATGGCAGTGTTTCAAGTTTAACACAGGACACATAACATGTGCCTCGAAAAAGTCAAATCAATGGTTGTTCCAATCGAGTGGAAGAGAGATAGATGCGGCGCAAGCGTACAATGAGGGTAACGGGACACAGCGTAACGGAACAATGTGCTTAACGGGACACTTTTTCGTGTGTGCAGCCGGCGTTCATCGTATTATTAGACGGTGTCACGTCAAAATACTCGCAGAACTTTGAACACATATCGAAATTAAAACGACAGTAACCAAACAACCGCGTCGCCACTGCTTTAAGCGCTCGTTGCGACAACGGACTGCACTGCAGTGGCTGGGAATGCTTACTGGAAGATACCTTACCACCCCCCTCCCTCCTGAAGGCTGTCATCTCGAGAGTACACTTGCCTACTTGCCAAGGCCGCTGCTGCCCACAGACATCCCAGAACTGATGTAAGCCTACTTGCGTGCGACACACACTTCCCGGTTTTCAATCAGAGCTTCAAAGAATCGAACGAACCGGATTCCCGATGAATTAAACCATGCGTCTGTTTACTCCGGACTGTCGAAGCCTCACGACAGTGCAAAGAGGAAGCAACGCTCAGGCGTCAGTATCTGTTTTCACCTAGACATTCCGTTCCCTTGCATGACAACCAGGTAAAAAAATGGGGTGTGGCTGTGTCATGGACACAGCCGTGTGTTGTGCGTGAATACTTGTACGTAACAGGTAATATTTTCTAAACAAAATATAAAATACGCTAATTTATGTATGTTATATATTTTTTATTTTATTTTAACACCGTGTATATTTACTGTAACTATTTTACACTAAAGTTTTATAAATTCAATTGATAGATTTTGACGAGAGCTGATGATTGGAACTCAAACGAACGTCGTAGCTTTTCCGAGTCAAAAGTTATACTAAAAAGAAATTTCAAAACCCAGCAAAATGACCCCAAAATGGCGGCGCTTCCCCCTCCACCCCGCGAGATGCGTCACAATCCTCTTTTAGCGTAACTAATTCTTTGATCCGTTAGCTATCTAGTGGTATAATTAAATTTTGGATGGAGATGATATAAATGTAGCTGCAACACCAAACTGTATGCCCCGATTTTGTTATCATTCTTTTTTTTTTAATTGCCTCCCACTATGGAAGAAATTTTAAAGCGGTATTCACGTAAAAAAAAACATTTAATTTCCACGATCAATTATTTAGCAACAGAAATGTAATACCATATCATAATATTTTATAACTTCATGATTTCCTATAGTTTGGTGGAATGCACTGCACTGCTACCGCATGACTGCAGATGTGTACAAATGTTAATATTACTCAAACGTGCTTGTAACGTCCGCGATCTTCTATCGTGACAGTGAGTGATCTAAGCAACACAAGCGGGACTGCGCATAGCGACCAGACTGTCAGCTGTCGAGCTGGAAGCCTGGTTGGCTTCAACCGGTGAAGTGACGTCCCGACAACTGTCGAGTGACACAAGTGACGTGTTTTTCAAGATGGCTGCTGGTGGTAGCCCTGGCGTGATCGCAAGTCTGCACACCTAGAAGTTGTAGACATGGGTGGTTGTCCTAGTGCGACTGTAAGGACAGACTTCTGTCAATCGTAGACACCGGTGGCTGTCATAGCGAATGAGATCGCAAGTCTGCACACCTAGAAGTTGTAGACATGGGTGGTTGTCCTAGTGCGACTGTAAGGACAGACTTCTGTCAATCGTAGACACCGGTGGCTGTCATAGTGAATGAGATCGCAAGTCTGCACACCTAGAAGTTGTAGACACGGGTGGTTGTCCTAGTGCGACTGTAATAACAGGCTTCTGTCAGTCGTAGACACCGGTGGCTGTCATAGTGAATGAGATCGCAAGTCTGCACACCTATAAGTTGTATACATGGGTGGTTGTCCTAGTGCGACTGTAATAACAGGCTTCTGTCAGTCGTAGACACCGGTGGCTGTCATAGTGAATGAGATCGCGAGTCTGCACATCTAGAAGTTGTAGACGCGGGTGGTTGTCCTAGTGCGACTGTAATAACAGGCTTCTGTCAGTCGTAGACACCGGTGGCTGTCATAGCGAATGAGATCGCAAGTCTGCACACCTATAAGTAGTAGACACGGTTGGTTGTCCTAGTGCGACTGTAAGGACAGACTTCTGTCAGTCGTAGACACCGGTGGCTGTCATAGTGAATGAGATCGCAAGTCTGCACACCTATAAGTTGTATACATGGGTGGTTGTCCTAGTGCGACTGTAATAACAGGCTTCTGTCAGTCGTAGACACCGGTGGCAGTCATAGTGAATGAGATCGCGAGTCTGCACACCTAGAAGTTGTAGACACGGGTGGTTGTCCTAGTGCGACTGTAATAACAGGCTTCTGTCAGTCGTAGACACCGGTGGCTGTCATAGCGAATGAGATCGCAAGTCTGCACACCTATAAGTTGTAGACACGGTTGGTTGTCCTAGTGCGACTGTAAGGACAGACTTCTGTCAATCGTAGACACCGGTGGCTGTCATAGTGAATGAGATCGCAAGTCTGCACACCTATAAGTAATAGACACGGTTGGTTGTCCTAGTGCGACTGTAAGGACAGACTTCTGTCAATCGTAGACACCGGTTGCTTTCATAGCGAATGAGATCGCGAGTCCAGAACGGTCGGCGGTGGTGGCTGTTGAGCGACAGCGGCAGCTGAAACTTCGCTCAAGGCGTTCAAGGTCACGCGACCGGCCAGGCAAGACTGCGGCCAGCATTCCTCTGGGCGCGCTGTAGCGGTCAAGCGAGTTGCCCTCCACTAACACACACGCGATGTCGACAGCTGATTGGTGTTAAACATGTCCTATCTAAGCTTGAGAACTCCCGGAAGATGCATTTTTGAAGTTATACTTCTAATGCGACTTCCAACAAGGTTGCGTTAAACGTTTAACGCCACCATGGAGAATAACGCTACCATGGAGAATAATTTGCATTAAATTAAAAATTTTTTTTTAATGATGCCAAAGAATTATAACTTCTCACGCGCGTACCTAAGTACACGCACCCATTTTTTTTTTACTTCGGTGGATAGCGAGCATGACCTGGTGACCATATTTATTGGCAGTTTTATTTGTCTTAATCCCCGAGTCAAAAATACGTATTTATTTAGCCCCAAAACCCCTAAGAATTAATTTTTTTTTATCATGATTCATATAACTTTTAGGCTGATGTCCTTCCAAATAACGAAATTTTTGTCATTTCAGAGTTTTCTGCTTGAAATGAACTTCCTTTCCGTGCTCTCATCCAGAAGTAGCTGGTTTCCACAGACTAGCGCCTTCCACGCCCGCGGGGTTTGTCGTGTCAGCGGTGAGTGCGCGCCGCACACACTGGCTGAAGGCGGTGAAGGCAGAGATGTAATGATGCCCTGCGCAAGTGGGCCGATAAACCCAGCGGCGAGCGAGATTGCGGGCAGTATCTGATCCCTGCGGAGAGAGAGGCCATGTCGCAACAGGAGCCCACGCTGCAAGCTGCAACAAGGCCTCTCGCGGGTACTCGAAGCTAAATGTCAGCGACGCAGCCTAATTGCCACGTAAGCCTTTCTCGACGGGGCAGGGCAAACACTCCGAAACAGCGGTTGCGAAGGATAAAGCGAATCGTGATAGCTTTTTTTTGACGTGATAACGTCTTAATAAATCGACGAACGCCGGCTGCACGCACTTAAAATTATCACGTTCCTCCTGAGCCGAGCGTGCAAGAACCGGCCAACCACCGCGCGAGAAAATCTTCTATAATATCCAAACAGGTTAAGGCGGGCTTGTTAACTAAATTGTTCGTGGTTATATTTAAACAAATTATTTAAATTAAATTTGCAAAAAAACTGTAAATAATATTTGAAAATTAAAAAGTATGCAATTTTTCATCAATGTTTTCTTATGACGTTATCAAGTAAAATTATCGTCCGTAAACCGACTTTACAGACAACCCTCCTCTTTTTTTTTGAAGTTACTCTTCATTAGGCGCGTTATGTAAAAAAAAAAAAATAATTGACGAGAGTGAATTTTCACGATGCGCGCGCAACATCCAAATGAAATTTTCAAAGGTTGCACACAAATAGAATAATAAAAAAACATTTTTAGGAAGCTTCACTCATTGTAATAAATAGGGGAAAACGACGATCAAACCTTGTCCACTTTGAAATACTTCTCTGGAACGTGTTTGAACCAGCGACTGGTAAACTTGACACTGAGCACGTTTGGACCGGGTTCATTTATTATTTCATCTGAACAGGTTCTGCAAGTAGGTACTTCCAGAACGACGTTTCTCAAGTGATTTCTTGTGATTGGCCGGTTCGACGTCAATAAAACCGTTGCTAATATATGCGCGCACGCGGTGTGATTGTTTTTGAGCATGCAATTAAAACTCCCATCTTTCATCCGACAAGCACTGTACTCGTTCAAGTAAATTAAAAAAAGGAATGGCTACCCGAATATATTCAATTAGCTTATCTGTGTCGTGTAGCGTGCTCCAGTTCTACACCTCTCATCGCTTATAATGACCCCGATGTGGACGAATCGGTCAGCTCAACTCATTAATTCATTTATTCGCGAGACGTTCACCGGCAGCAGTAAAAGTACTCAGGTTCCGATGAACGATAAGATCTCGGCCAGTGGGGGTGGGGGGGGGGGGGGGGGGAAGGGGGGAAGCGTACACATTCCACCAAAAGTTTTAGACTGATGAAAAATTCAATTTCATAACATTTTCGCTCTACACTTTTGGTAAAAACTGCTTATTAACAGCAATACATCTTTCGAAACCTACCACTAGGGCCTAAGTAGCTTTTGACACCTGGTTAGTAAATTTTTTTAAAAAAGCCAAATAAAGGCGACAACCACTTTTTCTCTGCACTAATATTCACCTACGTAAAATTCTTAACTATTTACGAAAAATAAATAAAAATTGTCTTCCTGAGAGATATAATTTTTTTACCAAATGTAGGTACATCCATATATACGGAAAAATAAAATACTCAAAAACAATCGTGAAAAGTTTTAATTTTTTTAATAGGGTCAAGATTTTCTGAAACTCTAAATTTTGTTTTTTTAAACAATAATTTAGAAAAAAATATGAATTATGAATTAGTTATTTAATAATGCAATAATTGAGAATTTTGAGTGTTGTCAAAATTAACAGGTATTTTCTGCAGGAAATCTATAACCAAAAACATTATCAACTTGAATGTTCTAACATTTCGGACGGACCTGTAGAGAGCTGGACTCGCGCACGGACCAGCGGGCCCCCAAGGCCGCGTGACGCAACTGTAACCTACTTGTCGCGCAAACTGCGGCTCGCGTGGTCGTTAAGCCGCCTCCGGAAACCCGAGAGCCAGAGCGAAGCTGGAAAAGAGCCGGAAAACCACCGGACCAAGTGTACTTACGGCGTGCACAGCTGGTTTCCCGACAGCTGCGCACTACTTGCTTGTCTCCTGGGTGTCTGGCCACCCTCAAGATGGCGAGACTGCATTGTCGACCGAAACGTCAATCCAATTCCTTACATGCTCGAACGTTTACTAGAAAAGTTAAAAAAAAAAAAATCCTGCGATTCCATCGCACGTGGGAAACACGTGAACTTAAGCTGGGGAACTGCGCGCTGGAGGAGTGGAGTGTGTGTGGACTGTGTGTGTCTGTGTGTCTGTGCAGTTGCTGACCCTGCTGCTGCTGGCGGCGCACGCGCTGTGCCAGGACCCGCCGACCTCGACGGCCGTCGGCCTGGACGAGACCACGACGGCCACCCCTGAGGCTGCCGCGTCGCCCACCACCGCCTCTTCTACCGAGGCGAGCTCCGAGGAAACCACGACATCCACCGTAGCGACCTCCGAGGCAACCCAGTCATCTACTGAAGCGAGCCCCGAAGCAACTACACCATCTAGCTCTACGACCTCCGAGGTCTCTATACCATCTACTGAGGCCAGCTCCGAGGCAACCACATCATCTACTGCTGCGACCTCCGAGGTCTCTATATCATCTACTGCTACGACATCCGAGGTCGCTACGTCATCTACCGAAGCGAGCTCTGAGGCGCCCAAGGCAGCCCTGAGCACGCCCGACGTGATCCGCTCCATGGAGGTCCTGTTGCGGTCCTCCCAGCCCGCACCGCAGTCGCCCGCCTTCCCCGCGGACAACCTGCTGGACCCGCAGGTGGCCGCCGCCTCCTTCACCGCCCCCGAGACAGCCGCGCCGCCGCCGTATCTCGAGGAGGACCCAGAGGTCGCCGCCGCCAACGCTGCCTTCCTGGTCGCCTTCGAGGCGGCGCTGACCCGCGCGCCCGTCAGCGACTCGCCCGTGGTGGCGCGCGCCAAGGCGCTGCACCTGGAGGCGCTGGCGAGGGCGCAGGCGGAGGACGCCACCTCGACCACGCCGGCCGCCTCCCGGGACGCCGCCCCACAGGACTCCGCCCCACAGGCCGCTGCCCCCGGCGCCGCCTTCTCGTTCTTCAGCGGCTTCCCGCAGGCCCGGGCCGGCCTCGCGTACACCGCGTTCAACCAGGCGCCGAGTCCCAGCGGCGGCGGCGGCTTCTACTACTCCACCGTGTCGCACCACCCCTCAGCCGGCTCGCCCTTTCCCCCCTCCTTCTTCCCCAGCCCCTACGTGTACACCCGCCCCGCCAGAACCTTTCCCTTCTATTAGGCATACTGCTGGTCCTAGCTGCTGGCTTCCCTCCTTCAACCTTGCTACATCCCTACTTTCCTCTTCACTAGGTTCCCTCCGTAGTCATCTCTGAAAGACTACTTTCCTCTTCACTAGGTTCCCTCCGTAGTCATCTCTGAAAGACTACTTTCCTCTTCACTAGATTCCCTCCGTAATCATCTCTGAAAGACTACTTTCCTCTTCACTAGGTTCCCTCCGTAATCATCTCTGAAAGACTACTTTCCTCTTCACTAGATTTCTTCCATAGTCATCTCTGAAAGAATACTTTCCTCTTCACTAGGTTCCCTCCATAGTCATCTCTGAAAGACTACTTTCCTCTTCACTAGGTTCCCTCCGTAGTCATCTCTGAAAGACTACTTTCCTCTTCACTAGGTTCCCTCCGTAGTCATCTCTGAAAGACTACTTTCCTCTTCACTAGGTTCCCTCCGTAGTCATCTCTGAAAGACTACTTTCCTCTTCACTAGATTCCCTCCGTAATCATCTCTGAAAGACTACTTTCCTCTTCACTAGATTTCTTCCATAGTCATCTCTGAAAGAATACTTTCCTCTTCACTAGGTTCCCTCCATAGTCATCTCTGAAAGACTACTTTCCTCTTCACTAGGTTCCCTCCGTAGTCATCTCTGAAAGACTACTTTCCTCTTCACTAGGTTCCCTCCGTAATCATCTCTGAAAGACTACTTTCCTCTTCACTAGATTTCTTCCATAGTCATCTCTGAAAGAATACTTTCCTCTTCACTAGATTCCCTCCATAGTCATCTCTGAAAGACTACTTTCCTCTTCACTAGGTTCCCTCCATAGTCATCTCTGATAGACTACTTTCCTCTTCACTAGATTCCTTCCATAGTCATCTCTGAAAGACTGTTTTCTTCTTCACTAGGTTCCCTCCATAGTCATCTCTGAAAGACTACTTTCCTCTTCACTAGGTTCCCTCCATAGTCATCTCTGAAAGACTACTTTCCTCTTCACTAGATTCCCTCCATAGTAAACTCTGAAAGACTACTTTCCTCTTCACTAGATTCCTTCCATAGTCATCTCTGAAAGACTACTTTCCTCTTCGCTAGATTCCCTCCATAGTCATCTCTGAAAGACTACTTTCCGCTTCACTAGATTCCTTCCATAGTCATCTCTGAAAGACTACTTTCCTCTTCGCTAGATTCCCTCCATAGTCATCTCTGAAAGACTACTTTCCTCTTCACTAGATTTCTTCCATAGTCATCTCTGAAAGAATACTTTCCTCTTCACTAGGTTCCCTCCATAGTCATCTCTGAAAGACTACTTTCCTCTTCACTAGGTTCCCTCCGTAATCATCTCTGAAAGACTACTTTCCTCTTCACTAGATTTCTTCCATAGTCATCTCTGAAAGACTACTTTCCTCTTCACTAGATTCCCTCTGTAATCATCTCTGAAAGACTACTTTCCTCTTCACTAGGTTCCCTCCGTAATCATCTCTGAAAGACTACTTTCCTCTTCACTAGATTTCTTCCATAGTCATCTCTGAAAGAATACTTTCCTCTTCACTAGGTTCCCTCCATAGTCATCTCTGAAAGACTACTTTCCTCTTCACTAGGTTCCCTCCGTAGTCATCTCTGAAAGACTACTTTCCTCTTCACTAGGTTCCCTCCGTAGTCATCTCTGAAAGACTACTTTCCTCTTCACTAGGTTCCCTCCGTAGTCATCTCTGAAAGACTACTTTCCTCTTCACTAGATTCCCTCCGTAATCATCTCTGAAAGACTACTTTCCTCTTCACTAGATTTCTTCCATAGTCATCTCTGAAAGAATACTTTCCTCTTCACTAGGTTCCCTCCATAGTCATCTCTGAAAGACTACTTTCCTCTTCACTAGGTTCCCTCCGTAGTCATCTCTGAAAGACTACTTTCCTCTTCACTAGGTTCCCTCCGTAATCATCTCTGAAAGACTACTTTCCTCTTCACTAGATTTCTTCCATAGTCATCTCTGAAAGAATACTTTCCTCTTCACTAGATTCCCTCCATAGTCATCTCTGAAAGACTACTTTCCTCTTCACTAGGTTCCCTCCATAGTCATCTCTGATAGACTACTTTCCTCTTCACTAGATTCCTTCCATAGTCATCTCTGAAAGACTGTTTTCTTCTTCACTAGGTTCCCTCCATAGTCATCTCTGAAAGACTACTTTCCTCTTCACTAGGTTCCCTCCATAGTCATCTCTGAAAGACTACTTTCCTCTTCACTAGATTCCCTCCATAGTAAACTCTGAAAGACTACTTTCCTCTTCACTAGATTCCTTCCATAGTCATCTCTGAAAGACTACTTTCCTCTTCGCTAGATTCCCTCCATAGTCATCTCTGAAAGACTACTTTCCTCTTCACTAGATTCCTTCCATAGTCATCTCTGAAAGACTACTTTCCTCTTCGCTAGATTCCCTCCATAGTCATCTCTGAAAGACTACTTTCCTCTTCACTAGATTTCTTCCATAGTCATCTCTGAAAGAATACTTTCCTCTTCACTAGGTTCCCTCCATAGTCATCTCTGAAAGACTACTTTCCTCTTCACTAGGTTCCCTCCGTAATCATCTCTGAAAGACTACTTTCCTCTTCACTAGATTTCTTCCATAGTCATCTCTGAAAGAATACTTTCCTCTTCACTAGATTCCCTCCATAGTCATCTCTGAAAGACTACTTTCCTCTTCACTAGGTTCCCTCCATAGTCATCTCTGATAGACTACTTTCCTCTTCACTAGATTCCTTCCATAGTCATCTCTGAAAGACTGTTTTCTTCTTCACTAGGTTCCCTCCATAGTCATCTCTGAAAGACTACTTTCCTCTTCACTAGGTTCCCTCCATAGTCATCTCTGAAAGACTACTTTCCTCTTCACTAGATTCCCTCCATAGTAAACTCTGAAAGACTACTTTCCTCTTCACTAGATTCCTTCCATAGTCATCTCTGAAAGACTACTTTCCTCTTCGCTAGATTCCCCCCATAGTCATCTCTGAAAGACTACTTTCTTCTTCACTAGGTTCCCTCCATAGTCATCTCTGAAAGACTACTTTCCTCTTCACTAGATTTCCTCCATAGTCATCTCTGAAAGACTACTTTCCTCTTCACTAGGTTCCCTCTATAGTCATCTCTGAAAGATTACTTTCTTTTTTAATAGGTTCCCTCCTTCAAATTCGCTGAAACAAGATTTTCTTCTTTACTAGGTTAAATCCTCCACCCTTGCTAAAACACCACTATCATCATTACTATGTTGTATCCTTCAACTTCGGTGAAACAATGCTTTTTTAATTACTATATGCCCACCTTCTGCCTCGCTAAAATCTTAATTTTCCTATTTACTAGGTTCTTTCCTTCAATTTCGGTGCAACAATTCTTTCTTCTACACTACGTTCCCTCCTTCAACCTCTCTTAATTCCTTCTTTTCTATTTACAAGGCTCTATCCGTCAACTTCAGTGATACAATACTTTCCTCTTTACTAGTTTCTGTCCTTCAATTTCATTGTATTACAACATTCTTCTTTACTTTTCTCTTTACTAGGTTCCCTCCTTCAACCTCGCTGTAACTCCAATTTCCTTTTTATACGGTTCCATCTTTCAGCCTAGCTGAAAGCCTTTTCCCCCCCCTTATTACTGTGTTCCATCCTCTAGTCTCTCTGAAAGACTACTTTTCTCGGTAATAGTCTCCATCATTCAGCTTCGCTCTTTACTAGGGTCCATAGTTTTGTCTCTAGAAACCCTACTTTCCTGTTTACTAGGTCCCATCCATCAGCTTGGCTGAAACCTTTGTTTCCTCGCTGCTAGTTTCTACCCCCTGAGCCTGCTCTATTTACTTCTAAATGCCACCAAGGCAACATAAATATTTCAACCGTTTTTACTGAAATAAAGGTGAAACTTTGCAAAGGGTGATGAACACGGTACTGTTTCTGTTCGCTTTGGACAGGCTTGTGAGTTTCCCGGTAGAGTCCCTGGGGAAACTGTAATATACACGGCTTCTTTTATTCGCTGGACTATAGAAGAGCGAAGTAGCTACGGTAGAGTTGAACATGTCCAACTTGATCGCTAGCATCAAGCTACTAGCTGACTGATATCATCAATAGCTACACACAATTGTAGCTGATGAAGCAGAGGGTACTGTGTACCTACATATACGAGGCGTCCAGCCAAATACAAAATTTCCCCCCCTTGGTACTCGTATCTGAATTCAGAATGCCATAACAACGTCCATTTCTTTACTCACGCTATTCTTTTTCTTTGTCACAGAATCATGAATTAAGTTTAAAGAGCTCTAGCATCAGGCGGAACAGTGGCACGTAATACATCACCCTGAACTTCTGTTCCCACGAAACTCCTTCACGAAAACCTGCTTCGTTTAACATGTATAGCAGCATCGTCTGAACGGCTTATTCACAAATAATGCTCTGTACTAGTGTCATAAACAGCATCGTGTAGCAAGATCGCCCTTTACGTATCAGGCAGTTTTTATTCAGAAATTGTATTTATGTTATGATAAATTTGATAAAAAATAAATTATTTACCACTTTTATAATTCTAATAACAGTTTAAATCAGTACGAAAAATAAAATTAGACTTTTTTTTAAATAATCGTTTTCAAGTAATGTATTTATTTTCTGCGTTTTAATCAAAAGTATTTAATTGACAATGTTTTTTCTTCCAATTCGTTTTGAAACCATATTTTTATGTATCTTCTTCTTTTGCCTCCATCATGTCACCTCCAAGCACAGACAAAAGTGCAAATTTTCAATTCATTACATTAATGCAATTGAACCTACGCCCAAATTAGTTGTTCAATAAATGTCACAATAACTAGCCCATTTGATTTTGTTTACTTTTTGTAGTATCAAAATATTATGTTATTAGAATATTTTACAAAAATATGATTCAAACACGGAAAAAAATTATTGAAATTCAAAAACCCTACCTTGGTCCATACATATGTATTCGAAATAAACGTTTGAAACGAAGCATACGTAATAATCATGAAATCGTGACCAGCTAATTAAAGTTCCCTAATTGTCTGCAAAGTATGTTTTAATTAGTGATGTAACGCAGCAGTCTTTGTTTACCATGGCTTTTCACCAACTAGGTTTTATTTTATTTTCATGTTAAAATTGCATCAGTTATAAAGAGAAGCATAACCCAACACATATCCCACATCTTTCAATAGAAGAAACTGTTTGGTTTTTATTGTTTCTAATTAGGTTCATGTAGACATGTAAAGTTATTGTTCGCTTGTCTTTGACTAAATTATTCTGTTCAAGTTAAGTTTATTTTTTTTAAATTTTCAACTTCCTAAATAATGACACACCTTTATTTTCTTTTTTATTCTTTTAATATAAAGCAATCCTGGCAATTTTATTACCTATACCTACTTTTTTGTGTGTGTGGAAATCGGAAGTGCTATTGTGAACGATTAATAACTGTGATATTAGCAATACACCTCGCTTTCAGCCAATCCAAGGTTATTTTCTTCACGACGTAATGACCCAGAAGTGTCAAACCATGTTTAAGTTTTCGAACGTTGTGACATTCATGATATTCATGATCGATAAGAGAATTAAGAATGCAACTATTATATCACTTCATTTACAAGAAGTATTGTTTTAATGCTTTTAATCGTAAATTGTATTATAAAATATGAATGTAATATTTCTATTTGTTACAATTTTTAGCTTTTTAAAGCTTTTATATTTAAGGATGTTTTTGGTAACATGTATTTTGTTTTTCTGGTAAAACGTTTTTTGAAATTTTATAAAATAATTTACTTAGTCCTAGTGCAGTAATATATAATGGTCTTGGTTTTTATGAATCAATTGATTTTGTAGTTGTGTCTATGTTTTGGTGACTACGTAATCATTCATACATCATGAATGCAACAAAAAATGTGAATTGTATTAAACGTTCTGTATACAAATAAAAAAATCTATTTATGCAAGGCTCAGAATTACTTTGTTTGTACACGTTTTCGAAATGCACAGTTCACATGCGGTGAAATTGTGTCATTTATGCAAGTTACTTTCAAACGTCAGATTTATATTTTCACTAACACTATTCGATAGAAAAGAATGCAGCCATTGTTACAGATGTTAGGCATTATTTCCTAACCTGCGCAACTACTTAACACAGCAAACTTCACCTCAGCTCAGTTTTATGACGCACTGCCTTCACAACAATAAAAAATTATAAGGAAACAAAGTTGCATAATATAATATACAGTGAATTCCAGGCAATATGAATACTTTTGCATCCTTGGTTGGAGATTACGTCCCTACTGTCTTAGATTTATAATTTTTTATTGCTGTAATTTCAATCTAAAGCTTTTCTTCAACATGTTTTTGCATAACAAACATAAACCTTAACATCTCAAGCACTTACACCTTGTCACAGTCTGGTGTTAGTGGGCACCAACCTGTGGTCACTGGAAGGAAATGACCAATCATGACTCGTGGGCAACTGTTACTATCGAAATATTAACTTCAGTCACAAGAATTTTGACTTAAAACGTGGCCAGTGATAGGTTGTAAGGCCACGTCAAAAAAAAAAGAACACCATTCGTAACCTAATTGCATCTGTGGCAAAACATTAAAACTCCAAGAAGCCGCGAGATGTTGTGTCCCGTAAGTCGGGAGTCCCTGAAACACGGCTCTATTGTCTGAATACGTTGCCCGCTAGGTCACGTGTAATACAGGCTATGTTTGATATTGAGCAGTGTCAGAATTCGATTAGATAAATTTCGCTGGGGTGCACTATAGATCTCTGTTCAGAGAAAAGCGTACATATTGTATATTTATTTACTAATAAATAAAATAATGATCGTGTGACCTGATGCACGCTCCAGAGTGAGCGAGAGGTATGACGAATTGTGACGAGGTACGACGAATCGTTGACGATCCGGAAAAGATTTGTGACGAGGTGTTCCGTGTCGTGACGCGGCGATACTCGTTGTGACACAGGGTGTGCGATGAGTTTACGACGAGTTGCGACAAGGTACGGCGTTTCGTGAGGAACGGTGACGAGTTTGCCAAGAGGCGTGACGAATTGTGTGACGAGGTATATGATGAGTCGTGACGAAGTAAAAACGAGTTTGTGATGAAGTGTGATGATCATGTGATGGATTGTGACAAGGTGTGATGAGTTGTAACAAGGCACGACGAAGTATGACCAGTTGTGAGAAGTTGCGACGAGGCGTGACGAGTTGCGACGAGTCGTGACTATTTTTGACGAGGTGTGACGAAATGTAACGAGTTTTGATGAGCTGTGATGTGGTCTGACGAGTCGTGACAAGTCGTGACGAGGTGTGACGAGCTATGACGAGTCGTGATGAGTTGTAACAAGATGCGACAAAGCATGACCAGTTGTGACATGTCGTGACGAGGCGTGACGAGTCATGACGAGTCGTGAAGAGTCGTGACGGGGTGTGACGTGACGCGCAGGGCTCGCCAGCAGGAAATGAACGCGGTCACGGCCCGCCCAGCCAATAGCAGCGCTCGGACCGCGTGACCCCCCTCCAGGTCCTCTGACTCGAGCTGCAGACAGACCCCAGGGTCACTGCCTGTCTGTCTCCACGTAGCGCCAGCGAGGTCACTCATACGCACGCAGCACGTTTCACATCAAGGAAGCTGCACTGATGTTTCAGTTCCTACGAACAAACTCGACCCACATTTTCCATCTCTATGTTTAATGTACAGTTCCAGACGCAATGTTAACAAAGATTTAGCTTGGCTTCTGGGTCGCACCCGTGTCCTTGGCAAATAATTCACCGACGTTACGGTCGATATTGCAGTCGCCATCATCAGGGTACAGTAGGTGACTGTTCCATGTTGATGGCGACTGCAATGTCGACCGAAACGTCGGTGAATATTTACCAAGGACACGGCTAGGTAACTGCTCCCGTGAAAGCCTGCGAACATTATCAATATGTACAAAATTACAACAGTTATCGTGACCGTAAAGCTCTGATTGGTACGAATTTGTAATATATATAAAAATTTTTACGTAGACTATGGTTTCGAGGTGTATGAAGCATGAAATGGTAAAAACTAGAAGAAATAAATTGAATTTTCTCGTATTGTGGGATTTAGTCGCGCGGGGAGAAAATTTCAACCGGAGTTTCGGTCGACGTTGCAGCCGCCATCATCAGGGTAGCACGCCGGTGAACATGAAGTCCTCGGGCAACGACGCGGCAAGCTGTCGGACGCGCTGGTTGGTTCAGGAGCACCGGTCTCGTTGCAAATGGCCAGTAATCACCCCGTGACCTTGCTCTGTGGCCGCAAAAGGTCGCGGGCCAATCAGAACCGCCGCTACCCGCCGTATAAGGCAGGCGTCTGACAGGTTTCCTGCTGGGCAGAAATAGCGACACTGACTCGACCTTGTAAACCATGTTTCAGCCGCGACGATGGAGGAGCTTGTCATCTCTCCTGTAGCAGCTCATCAAGAGATGCCAAAGGAGAAATGGGTTAGGTATACTTGTGATCAAACTTAAACAGTTTGGTGTAATACACTTTTATTTTTATTAGAACAAGATTTACAGATGACATAAAATGCGCCACTCTGCTTGAATCATATCAGGAGACCCCTACTTATTCTCGGGGAAATGAAAATGACATAATTCGCGGATGACCGCATCAGCGCCCAATAGCTGTTCGCTTAGCTGTTACTAAGCACGTGGCCGCTAGTGATTCTCTTGTAGCTATACGAGTCGTCAATACCTGAGTGTTATGCAACCCTCTTGACTTGACCGTTTCGCAGATGTCCTGCCGTTTAGGGGCAAAATCGTTAGGTAGGAGTAACCTACCATAACAAGCTGCGAAAATTCTTCATTAAAAAATTTTTAACGAACATACTCAAAAATGCCATGTTCTCACTGTATATATGTCGCACAGAAACTACGGGAATGGACCAAAAGATACAAGTACAAAAACAAACACAGGGATCAAGCCAAACTCAGCTGAAGTTCAAAAGTTAAACACATCGACAGCACAGATAGTTCCGCGGAAGAAATTAGTCGGGGGAAAAAAATATGGCGTCACAGACGAGCAGTGGTCTGTAAACGACGAGAAAGTTGTGACAAGGACAGAAAACACAGTCGAACAAAAACCTTGGAAAAACACACCGACGCAACAGGTGAACTCTGCGATGAAACTAAACAGATACTGTGAACAAACACAACTCATGTAATCCTACTGTGTTCGTTGTGCATCTGGTTTGGTAGTCAAAGCTTTAGTAGTGCCCTGTCTGTTTTCACAGGAGAGTTGTGTGAGGTTATGTGCCCGTATGTATAATTTATTTGCGTTATAAATGATAAATGGTTACATTGTTATTTAATAAATAATTGAAATTAATAACTTAGAATAAACATTCCATGCCCGTTCGTTTGCGCTGCGTCGCTCGCTCGCCTGTAGACGAGAGACGGCTAGAAGCCAACACCTTTGTTCGGCAATCAATTAATTACAATAGTTGAGACAGTTAGAATCAGAAGGGTGAAAGTGACACAATATATATAAGTATTTATGTTTAGTTGAACGTTGACGTGAAACTGTCTGGTCCCAAAGGGATACATGCGTATTCTAAAATTTCGGTTGCCATGTAGCATGCTTACGTAAATTACTTAACAAAATGTTTAGGTATTATTTTTTTTGAGAAAAAAAATCTGAAAACCTCTAAACTGGCCTATATTCTTTTATATCCCTTTAAAGTTCAACCTCGTCCATCCGGGCTAACTGGGGCGAAATGCAATCCGGACAACCGAAAAACCGGATAATCCGGATGATATGGGTAATACAAAAAACAAAATCCTTAAATTAGCAGACTTACCTTTTATTACAATAAAACACTAAGTTTTGTAACAAAAATGGATATTATACATGCCCTATATTGATAAAAAAAGATATTAAAAATATAAACATAACTTTTCACATAACTTCTTAACAAAGAATTCACCCACGATTTTATGTTTTTTTTTTTTTTTAATGTATGGTGTTTGAATGAAGCACGGAGATGCAAACGTTTTTTTCATTAGTATTTCATCTGGGCTGACGCTCCCAAGTACCCCAAAGATTTTTGTCAGCTGTTTAAAAGTCAACAAAATTTATTTTTATCACCAAACTTCTACCATCCACGCAGGAGCTGTACTTAGAATCAAACCACGAAGTCAATATTTGGCGTACTCAAAGTTGCTAAATTAGTTAAAAAAATATATAATATATTATATTCATGTGAATCTTAAATAAAATGTTTTTCAGATCTGATCCGGATCATCCGCAGATCCGGTTGAACGAGGGCCGGATGGACGAGGTTTTTACTGTACTTCGGACAGCTACCGTCGACACGAGGTGGCAGCATCGTCCACCCAGGAGAGAGAGAGAGAGAGAGAGAGAGAGAGCGTGTCTGCACCACCAGGAAGAGCTGGGATCGGTTCTGTCCAAGTGAAAGCTTTGAAACATCAAATACACCAGAGGAATTTAAAAAAAAAGACATCACGATGTTCATTTCATTAGGGTATATGTATTTTTTAAACAAGCGTTTTTGATTTCGTAAAATTTAATTAACACTTTTTAAAAAAAAAATAGTTTATTAGTTAAAAAAAGTTCGTGTTGATCGGTTTTCCCAGGTTGGTACCATGTTCACTCGCAAGGTCGTGGTCAGCGACCCCAGCCGCCGCTCCAGCCGATGCCTTTCCAGCCGCCGAACCCGAAGCCGCCTCCTCCGCCCCAGCCGCCGCCGCCCCAGCCACCCCCGGGTCCGCCCCAGCCGCCTCCGGGCCCGCCCCAGCCGCCGCCGCCCCAGCCGCCTCCGCCCCAGCCGCGGTGATGGTGGTGGTAGAAGGACTCAGCGGTGTCCAGGTCCCTGGGCGCCGCGCGAGGCAGCACCTGGTGCCACAGCTGGCGGGTGTCGTAGCTCTGCTGGGGCGAGCCCTCCCCCGACAAGCTCTCCGGGCCGCCCCCTGCCGCCCCCGCGCCGCCCCCGGCCACCACCAGGCCGCACAGCGCCGCCGCCGCTACCTGCACACAGAGCCGGAGACCCGGGGGTCAGCCACCAGCAGCGCTGACAAGGTCCGAGGGCTCAGGACACAGCCGACTGTCTGGTCAGCTGGGTGAGGCGGTGACTATGCTGGGTTGTCCTAGTCTGGTCTTGCTGAGACTCTTACACCTACAGGTGGGTAGTAGAGTATCAACCAGCTACTTTGTAACTGATACGCGCCTGTATCAGGTACTGCAAACGAGTACACTATTCAAGTATCAAGTACTTTGGTATCAGTTTTTGAATTCGCCTGGAACAACACCACGGCCAATGTGCGCAGAACCCGATCGCAGATGACGGTCACTTGGGCGGAGCTTGTGAAAGGGGAGGGAGCAGGAACGACGAATAAGGGATAAAGAAGGGAAATAATGTAGGGGAGGAAGCGCAGGGGAAGGCGTTGAAGGAGAGGCGCAGAGCGAAATTGTTACGAGTCGTTTTGTTTATTGTCCCACATAAAAGTACGCTCAGTGCGCAGTGCGTGCTTCTTGCGAAGACTGAAGACTCTAGTTAGTACGCTAATAGCGATACAAGACCAAGGACACTGGTTCTAGATCCATCATCCTTAGGTGATAGATATGTGGATCTACGATCTAGGGAGCAAAGCTAAAACACCGTCTCGTTTAATAATAAAACTAATGAAATTTTAATATTAAAAAGTACATTAATAAAAGATATGATATTTATATTTGTGCACCTAACAACTATGAAAATGCAAATAAATTCTCAGTTGACCCTAATAACAGATGTAATCAACATATGGACTTTCTTTTTTCGAAAACAATTAGTAACTAGTGTTTTCATACATTAAAAAACAGATAGGTACATTAGTGAGCATACTATATCAATAGACATTTGAGTTACATCAGGCAGATAGCAGTGCCAATATCGATAAAAAAACAAACACTTTGCAAGTTCAGTCACTATTTAACAAATAGTATTGCATTATAACTCAGTTTTTGTTTACACAAATTACACTTAGCAAACTCATTATTTTCCGTGAAAAAATTCCACACAAATGAAGT
This sequence comes from Bacillus rossius redtenbacheri, assembly GCF_032445375.1. Lineage (NCBI taxonomy): Eukaryota > Metazoa > Arthropoda > Insecta > Phasmatodea > Bacillidae > Bacillus > Bacillus rossius. The sequence goes on along the minus strand of NC_086341.1, from coordinate 2,445,364 downwards.
ATTTTTCCTGCACTTATCCATTCCTTATTTCACTATAAAGATACTAACTACAAAGCATGACAGCCCGCAACAATATACGGCCAGGACGAACTGCAGTGAATGTTGAACTGATTGATACTGGCTGTATTTGGCGGGCATGAGCGTAACAGAGGTAGAGAATTACCGGGCGTGATAAATAATGTATCAGATTCTCCTTACGGTCGCACGGTCTGCGTACGCGGAGCTTTTTATTTTACTGTTGGAGAGAAGTAAGAACAGGGAGGGGAGGTTGGAAGAGAGTGAGAAATACTCTTTTAACGTCAGAAAGAGGGGAATAAAGTATGACAAGGTGACGGAGGGGGGGGGGGGGGCTGCAGATTACGAAAGGCGTGGAAAGAGAACACCGATACCTTTTTACACTGGTGATGACGGCACGGTGGATGTGTAACCTGTAACGAGAATGCTTACTGCTCTAGCTGATACAGAAGTATCAGCTACTTATAACTAGAACATTACTGTATCAGTAACAGGTTGGAACAGATAAGTTACCGAAAATTGCTGTAACAACTCACCTCTACTAACACCTTCCTGATACCTTGACAGCTCTGTCGGAATATTAAATTGCTCTAAAATGTTAAAAAAAGGGGGTTGTCTGTAAAGTCGGTTCACGGACGATAATTATACGTGATAACGTCATGAGAAAAACATTGATGAAAAAATTTGCACACTTTTTTTTTAAATTTTTCAAATATCTATTATTCACAGGTTTTTTTTTGCAAAATTTTAATTTAAATAATTTCTTTGAATATAATCACGAACAATTAGTTAAAAAAGCCCCCGCCTCAACCTGTTTTGATAATTATAGAAGATTTTTCTCGCACGGTGGTTGGCCGGTTCTTGCACCCTCGGTCTGAGGCGGAACGTGACAATTTTTTTTTCGTGCGTGCAGCCGGAGTTCATCGATTTATAAGAAAATGGACCTGTAAGCCACTCACAATCTACCCTAAAAGGGCGCACATTTGGGAGGAGTGGTGGAAGATGCCGACCATATGTTGGAACATAGCCACCTGCTCAGCCAGCAGCGGTCCCAGAGACTCAGCACTCAGCACTCAGCACTCAGCACTCAGCACTCAGCACTCAGCACTCAGCACTCAGCTCTCAGCTCTCAGCTCTCAGCACTCAGCACTCAGCACTCAGCACTCAGCACTCAGCACTCAGCACTCAGCTCTCAGCACTCAGCACTCAGCACTCAGCACTCAGCACTCAGCACTCAGCACTCAGCACTCAGCTCTCAGCTCTCAGCTCTCAGCTCTCAGCACTCAGCACTCAGCACTCAGCACTCAGCACTCAGCACTCAGCACTCAGCACTCAGCACTCAGCACTCAGCACTCAGCACTCAGCACTCAGCACTCAGCACTCAGCACTCAGCTCTCAGCACTCAGCACTCAGCACTCAGCACTCAGCACTCAGCACTCAGCACTCAGCACTCAGCACTCAGCACTCAGCACTCAGCACTCAGCACTCAGCTCTCAGCACTCAGCACTCAGCACTCAGCACTCAGCACTCAGCACTCAGCACTCAGCACTCAGCACTCAGCACTCAGCACTCAGCACTCAGCACTCAGCTCTAAGCTCTCAGCTCTCAGCACTCAGCACTCAGCACTCAGCACTCAGCACTCAGCACTCAGCACTCAGCACTCAGCACTCAGCACTCAGCACTCAGCACTCAGCACTCAGCTCTCAGCTCTCAGCTCTCAGCTCTCAGCACTCAGCACTCAGCACTCAGCACTCAGCACTCAGCACTCAGCACTCAGCTCTCAGCTCTCAGCTCTCAGCACTCAGCACTCAGCACTCAGCACTCAGCACTCAGCACTCAGCACTCAGCACTCAGCACTCAGCACTCAGCACTCAGCACTCAGCACTCAGCACTCAGCACTCAGCACTCAGCACTCAGCACTCAGCACTCAGCACTCAGCACTCAGCACTCAGCTCTCAGCTCTCAGCTCTCAGCTCTCAGCACTCAGCACTCAGCACTCAGCACTCAGCACTCAGCACTCAGCACTCAGCACTCAGCTCTTAGCACTCAGCACTCAGCACTCAGCACTCAGCACTCAGCTCTCAGCTCTCAGCTCTCAGCTCTCAGCACTCAGCACTCAGCACTCAGCACTCAGCACTCAGCACTCAGCACTCAGCTCTCAGCTCTCAGCACTCAGCACTCAGCTCTCAGCTCTCAGCTCTCAGCTCTCAGCTCTCAGCTCTCAGCACTCAGCACTCAGCACTCAGCACTCAGCACTCAGCTCTCAGCTCTCAGCTCTCAGCTCTCAGCACTCAGCTCTCAGCTCTCAGCTCTCAGCTCTCAGCTCTCAGCTCTCAGCTCTCAGCACTCAGCACTCAGCACTCAGCACTCAGCACTCAGCACTCAGCACTCAGCACTCAGCACTCAGCACTCAGCACTCAGCACTCAGCTCTCAGCTCTCAGCACTCAGCACTCAGCACTCAGCACTCAGCACTCAGCACTCAGCACTCAGCACTCAGCACTCAGCACTCAGCACTCAGCTCTCAGCTCTCAGCACTCAGCACTCAGCACTCAGCACTCAGCACTCAGCACTCAGCACTCAGCACTCAGCACTCAGCACTCAGCACTCAGCTCTCAGCACTCAGCACTCAGCACTCAGCACTCAGCACTCAGCACTCAGCACTCAGCACTCAGCACTCAGCACTCAGCACTCAGCACTCAGCACTCAGCACTCAGCACTCAGCACTCAGCACTCAGCACTCAGCACTCAGCACTCATCACTCAGCACTCAGCACTCAGCACTCAGCACTCAGCACTCAGCACTCAGCTCTCAGCTCTCAGCTCTCAGCTCTCAGCTCTCAGCACTCAGCACTCAGCACTCAGCACTCAGCACTCAGCACTCAGCACTCAGCTCTCAGCACTCAGCACTCAGCACTCAGCACTCAGCACTCAGCACTCAGCACTCAGCTCTCAGCACTCAGCACTCAGCACTCAGCACTCAGCACTCAGCACTCAGCTCTCAGCACTCAGCACTCAGCACTCAGCACTCAGCACTCAGCACTCAGCACTCAGCTCTCAGCTCTCAGCTCTCAGCACTCAGCACTCAGCACTCAGCACTCAGCACTCAGCACTCAGCTCTCAGCACTCAGCACTCAGCACTCAGCACTCAGCACTCAGCACTCAGCACTCAGCACTCAGCACTCAGCACTCAGCACTCAGCACTCAGCACTCAGCACTCAGCACTCAGCACTCAGCACTCAGCTCTCAGCTCTCAGCTCTCAGCTCTCAGCTCTCAGCACTCAGCACTCAGCACTCAGCACTCAGCACTCAGCACTCAGCACTCAGCACTCAGCACTCAGCTCTCAGCACTCAGCACTCAGCACTCAGCTCTCAGCTCTCAGCTCTCAGCTCTCAGCTCTCAGCACTCAGCACTCAGCACTCAGCACTCAGCACTCAGCACTCAGCACTCAGCTCTCAGCTCTCAGCACTCAGCACTCAGCTCTCAGCTCTCAGCTCTCAGCTCTCAGCTCTCAGCTCTCAGCACTCAGCACTCAGCTCTCAGCTCTCAGCACTCAGCACTCAGCACTCAGCACTCAGCACTCAGCACTCAGCACTCAGCACTCAGCACTCAGCACTCAGCACTCAGCACTCAGCACTCAGCACTCAGCACTCAGCACTCAGCACTCAGCACTCAGCACTCAGCACTCAGCTCTCAGCACTCAGCACTCAGCACTCAGCACTCAGCACTCAGCACTCAGCACTCAGCACTCAGCACTCAGCACTCAGCACTCAGCACTCAGCACTCAGCACTCAGCACTCAGCACTCAGCACTCAGCACTCGGGGAGGCAGCTCGGATACAGCCAGCATCCACGCGACTACACGCAAGGCTACCTTGTTTAGAACTGAGATGCTTGTTGCTGCACCCGCCACTTCTCTGAGCTGCCCAGCACTGCTGCAGAGTCGACCCCGGCCAGTCCTCTGTGGAATTATCTTTGAAATATTTGTGCAATGGGAGTGCATTACTTGATGTAAGCTTTCGGACATACGCCATTGCTAAAGCTTTCATCAAGCCAGTCCTCTGTGGAGCGCCACACCCCTCCCTCGTCGCTCCGCCTGCGCGGTATGCTGACCCGCACAGCGCCCCACGGGAGGCCTAGTTTCACTGACCCCCGATCAGCCACCGACACAATCCGCATCTCTGCCGGTTGCTCGTTCGACTTCGAGACGCGAATAAATAACAGCAGTTTACGACATTCCCTACCCATAATTTTAAAGCGTTTCAAATGTTGCTCAACCAACACAACTGTTGTGAGAGGTTAGCCTGAGCTAACCGGCAACATTGAATTAAGGAAAAAAGGAGGTGATAGAGAGGCAGGTGATACTAAGTCACTTTCCAAAACGCTACATTTATTATGGAAACGGGAGCAGGCACAAACAACATATTAATTACTGACTCCTTCTAGATACTATCGAGTCTCTATTACTTAACCTAATACGTCACTGCTCGTTGTCCTCATGTGGTATCATTCCCTGCATACGATTCATTAATGTCACTGTTTCCAAGTTGGGGGGGGGGGAGACCAGCGAACACCGTCACAGTTCATTAAGCGCGCGTGTAGTTGTAGACGTCAAAACACAACGGTGGACACGGGCCGATTCTGCCCCTCAGACTTTCCCAGTACTTGCCTTTATAGTCGCAGCCGTCGGAGTCCGTGGTGAACAGGATACCACTCGTGTGCTAGCTGTTAAAACGGAAAATGGGCTCTACCACCAACTGTAGCGACCGCTGAGCCGCTCGACATGGCAGAAGACTCAGGTGCGCAGTCCGGCTGTAAGCTCGTGAGCCGGCGCGCGCGCGGGCTAATATACCCGGCAGCCGAGTGACGTCGGGAAGCCTACAACTCACGTCGTTTCGGTTCCCTACCACGTTCGTGCGACTTCGGATTTCTCTCAAAAATTGAAATTAAAAAAAAAATCGGAGGGTTAGGTTAGGTTAGGTCAGTCACGACATGCTTGTTTTCATTGGAAACTTCTGATTTAGCGGCTGAAGTGGCGTTGATACCAAAACGCAAAAACTTCGGAAATCTTCGGGAAATTCTTGCAGGGAACCGAAACTACGTGAGTTGTAGGCTTCCCGTACTGCGGTACCACTTACACTAGGCGAGGCCGCACGAGGCTCAGACGTCCCGGTAGTACTCCCCGCAACACAACGTCTAACGAAAACTTTTATTTTATACCAATCACCTAGACTGGTGAAATGACAAAAGGAATTTCTGCGGAATTATATTACCTACCAAAGAATTTTACGTAATAACCTGGACTCACGATTATACTTAACGTCTGTCCTTCAATCACGTGACCTGAAGCCAATCAGAGGGCTTGAAAAACTCCACCCATTCTACCGTCAAATAATATTGCTAAGCTTTAACTTTTGACGGACGGGCGTAAATTTTACTTCCTAGATATTGTTGGCTGGCATTGCCTGTAGATTAATATATGTATTTTTAAAATTTTATTTATTTGTCAAGCGGTTTCCATCACATGTTGTTAACTTGCGTTTTCACGCGTCTTAAAATTATATTCTTAATACAAAGAAGAATTAACCGATACAAATAAGTGTAATTGTTTACTTTAGGTATCTGAAAATATTAAAATAAATATCAGCGAGAAAAACATGAGTTTGATGTTTTATAAATGCTAAGCTTACATGATTGTCAAATTGTTCTACTTCCTCAAGAGAAATTCTTTCCCAAATCTAAGCCTTCTAGTCAGTTGGCCAGCTGCAGGTGAGCAAGTTTCATGACGGACGTGCGAACAGTTGACTCACTAGGCTTGTTGACGGATGAACGGATGACGGACGGACGTGACGGACAATTGAAAGAGGTTGCAGTGAATATACACACTTGTTGTTCGACACATATTTGAATAATTTTTCCGCTGGGAAAGATAAATTTTAATCATTATTTTGGAAAAAAAGACTGATTTTTTCAATGTTTGTAATAGTTACAAATTGAAGAACGGACAAAGAAATATGAACACACAAACATATAAAAAACAACACATAATAAGGCGATGTCAAATGTTAAAAGTACAGGCCGCAGTGGTAGGAATTAGTCAGAAATATATCACAGCACAGGCGAACACCGAGACAGTTGCAAATAAACAGCAAATACAAACAGACAAAGGAACCCAAAGATGCCACTAAAGACACACTCTTGACAAAACAACAAAAAATACAGCGACACACGTGCGAACCCAGCGATGAAATCAATCAGTTATTCTGACAACACAACGACGACAGCATAGAAGAACAAAGTAGGTTTTTCCAAGACCGTTTCAATAACGGAGGTATGTTCCAGTAAACAAGCACAAACAGACTGATTTACTGTTATTGTTGCAACTGTATTGTAATTGTCAGTGCAATGTGTTCGTTTGAGGTTTGGTATAGTTCTGACAACTTGCTTCCACGGAATTATCTGTGTTGTCTATAATTCTAACATTTTACTTCGGTTGATCGTGGCTTGTTTTACTGTGTGTTTGTGTATTCATCTTTCTTATCCATTATTGGAGTTGTTTCTATGACATACAAGTCTGAGTAATAATGGCGTGAGTCCAAAATAATGACTTAAATTCTCCAAAAGAGCGGCAAGGGGGGGGGGCAATGATATGTCTTGTTTGATGTGACAGTTAACTTTTTGTTTAGTACCAAACAATAGCGTGTTCATGTTTATAGAGATTCTGCTAGCTCGGAGTCGGTTCAGCTACATGTCGAAGTGGACAGTCTGCTGTGCAGTCACACAGATCCGAGACGCTGCGGTGAAAACAAACAATGCCTAATTCATCAAGTGAGGTCAGTATGTTACACGAGTTCCTTAACTTTACATGGACATGATATATTACAATTTCATACTAATGGCAGCGAAAAAAATGGAAGTTGAAAACATGTTTCCCGAATTAAAGTTTGTTAAAGCAGTATCAAAAAAATATAATTTTAAGTTTGAAAACAATTTTTTTTTTCGTTGTAGTGCAGGTGGTATTACCCCAACGATATTAATCTGAAGGTTAATTAATTTTGAAGTAGCTTGGCTTCCGGGTTGTAACCGCGTCCTTGGTGATTAATTCACCAACGTTTCGGTCGACATTGCAGTCGCCATCATCAGGGGAGCAGTTACCGATGATGGCGACTGCAATGTCGACCGAAACGTCAGTGAACTATAAGCCAAGGACGCGGCTACAACCCAGAAGCCAGGCTACTTCGGACAATGGCCGTGGAGAGCCTGCGAACATTAATTTTTTTTTGACGTGATAACGTCTTATAAATCGCACGCACGTAAAAATTGTCACGTTCCGCCTGAGCCGAGCGTGCGAGAACCGGCCAACCACCGCGCGAGGAAAATCTTCTACGATATCAAATCAGGTTAAGGCGGGCTTTTTTAAACTAATTGTTCGTGATTATATTTTTAAACAAATTTATTTTAATTAAAAGTTTGCAAAAAAACTGTAAATAATATTATTTGAAAATTAAAAAAATAGTATGCCATTTTTTCATCAATGTTTTCTTATGACGTTATCACGTGAAATTATCGTCCGTGAACCGACTTTACAGACAGATTCAAAGATTCACATCTCAAAATTACATCATAACTCCCCCAGGTAGATAATCCCGTTAGGGCTTGATCCCGGTTAGGAGAAAGATGGTTCTTTTACATGCCAGACACTGTTTCCAGAGTCTGACATGGGTTCCTAGAACCGAGAAATAGATACGCCATTTCTAATCGCGGCATGCTACTGGGGAGTGCCCAGCTAGGCCGAGAGGTTGAGGAGACCCATCCCAACTTCAGCCCCACCAAAACACCCCCAGCTCCGCCGTCCACCCCCTGACCTCCAACAGAGCCAGCCCCCTCTGAGGGATCTGAGTAGCAACGACACGGACTTTACAGACAACCCCCCCCCCTTTTTTTTCTCGTTTGAACAGATGAACTGATGTGTTGTCGTGTCCCGGAGTCCGACACCCAGGAAGAAACAGACGCCGACTGGAACGACGAGTGCAGGTCGACGAGAACGTACTCACCAGCAGTACGCAGCGCAGCATGGCGAGTGCGCCTCGCGGCGAGGGCGCGAGGCTATATACCCGGGGGCCGGCTGGAGGTGGGGCCAGTCCACTCAGGACTAGAGGTCGCCGACGAGAGGTCCTTGTTTGCAGAGACCGCGCCGGGGAATACCGCGGATGAACGCACTTCCACAGTGAGCCGCGCCTTATCGTCGCGGTTTTTAAAATTCCCTTTTCCTTCCTCTCTCGCCAGCCCGGCACGTCGTAATCTCCAGCTAACGTCCGCCATTTTTTTTCTTTTTCGTGTGGACTTAAACACATTCAGCATCACACACAGAGAAAAAGGTTTGTTTGAATCAAAAAAATATTTCTTTATATATGGCGAAAAAAATATTTACTTGGTGGAACAAAATATTTTGTTAGTTTAACCAAACCCGGCAAGTAACAAAAATAATTTGTTACACCTAACCAAATATACAATTGAGTTGACAAAATCATTTTGTTGGGTCAATAGAATCTTTCCTACTACAAAATATTTGTTTGAATCAACAAAATATATTTATTTCACTATATATAAACAAATATTTTGTTGAGGCAAACAAACCTTTCTCTCAGTGCACCTTGCCGAATTAAATCATTAATAATGTTCGCAGGCTTTCACGGCCGTTGTCTGAAGTAGCTTGGCTTCTGGGTTGTAGCCGCGTCCTTTGGCGGATAATTCAACCAACGTTTCGGTCGAACATTGCATTCGCCATCATCAGGGAGCATTTATCTACACGATGGCGACTGCAATGTCGACCGAAACTTCGGTGAATTATTCGCCAAGGACGCGGCTACAACCCAGAATCCAAGCTACTTCGAATAAATTATTTATTTTTTACCGCATTTTTCGACGGGAAGAAAAATCTCGTGTTATCGTAAAATTTAAACGCGGTCATGCTTGAAATTGAAAAGTTTGAAGAAGAAAAATGGCAGCTTTGGTGATAAGAAGCGATACATATGCCAAAACTAAAATATTCACAATTTTGGCCTATCCGTGTGATCGTCCGTGCGTCGGTAAATTATACTCCCTTCTGTTCATTTTGTAATATAGTCCTAGCTTGCCAAATCAATACTAAAACCCATCCTAAAATTCCCATGTGAACATAAGTCAGTGGCACATCAGGTAGTTTTTATGCAATTTTAATTATTGAAATTAAACTCAAGCGTTCTTGTTAGCTGGTGAGCTGGTCGCAGTGTTTCTCGTCGCTTCGATGAGAGGTTGAAACAACACGCGAGTGTCGGTACCTGCGCGGGGAGAAGTGGAGAGTGCCCCGCTAGGGCAGATGACACTCACTCCAGCTCCGACTCCAGACTGGGAGGCAGGGCGTCCAGAGTCAGTACTTTCCTACTAGATCTAGTACTTTTATACCCGGTGCTTGGCTCTGAGGTCCCGACACATTTGTATCGTCCAACATATCCAGTATCACACCTGTTGAACTTAAGAGGCCACTCCAGTGTTTCAGGGGCACTACGCAACCCGCATTAACCTCATGAGATTCAATGCTATTTTCATTTTGCTTATAACTAATTAACTAATATAGATTTCGAAATGATGCTTGCTTGATATGTAAGAAAACGATGCTCTTATCAAAGCCCCTTTCTTCAAAAACGTGCATAAATTATGCTTTTATACTAATCTTTACTAATATGCATTAGTGTATTGCCTAGGTTTGAACAATAATTTATGCACGTTTTTGAAGAAACGAGCTTTGATAAGAGCCTCAGTGTCTTACATATCAAGCAAGCATCATTTCGAAATCTATATTAGTTAATTAGTTATAAGCAAAATGAAAATAGCATTGAATCTTATGAGGTTAACGCGGGTTGCGTAGTGCCCCTGAAACACTGGAGTGGCCTCTTAAGATACAAGTATACAACCACCGCAAGCAGGCAGACAATTCACTTGTGCATACAGTGTAAATAAAGTGTGTTGCCAAATTCTTCTATAAAAATTAATGCAAAATATTTACGCTCAGATCTAGTACTTTTTTTTCTTTACTATAATAATGTTACAGTAACTCCAATATGTTTCATTATTAAGCGTAATTATTTTAATAACTATGGAATGTATGTGTGTGTGGCGATATTTAAGTTAGAGCATTGCAATTTCATGATAACTTCCTAAATTGTTAAAAACTATAACAAATTGTAATCTAGTACTTTTTTCTCGCCTAGGTTGGCACGAAATATTTTCTCCTTGTGGACAGCCTGCTGCTCAGGCCGGCCAACACGACGGCAGGAGTTGACGAGGGAGCAGCACGAACCCCGGGTCTCCGAGTCAACAGTTGCTGCGTCAGGTCGGAAAGCAAAGCATTTTTTTTGGTACAAAATAAAGCTTTTTTTTTGACGTGATAACAATCTTATAAATCGATGAACGCCGGCTGCACGCACGAAAAAAATTGTCAAGGTTCCACCTGAGCCGAGCGTGCAAAACCGGCCAACCACCGTGCGAGAAAATCTTCCATAATATAAAACAGGTTAAGGTGTTTTTTTTTTTTAAAACTAATTTTTCGTGATTATATTTAAACAAATTATTTAAATTAAATTTGCAAAAACTGCAAATACAATTTTAAAATTAATAAGTATACAATTTTTCATCGATGTTTTCTTATGACGTTATCACGCAAAATTATCGTCCGTAAACCGACTTTACAGAGAACCCCCTTTTGTTTAAGTTTAGCTAAGACATTGTCATCACTTTATTTACACTTCACAGCACATAACATTTTCACATGCTCCAGCCTCCATGAGCTCGTTCATGAATACGTTTTGATATTTACAATACACATAAAACTGGAAACATATAACCGGAAAAATGAGAAAAGATTCATTAGTTTGTGGAACATGTGATTGTTGGGATCAAGTACGTATTTCGCATTAATTATTATAGAAGAATTTGGCAACACACTTTATTTACACTGTATGCACAAGTGGATCGTCTGCCTGCTTGTGGTGGTTGTATACTTGTGGTGGTTGTATACAGGTGTGATACTGGATACGTTGGACGATACAAATGTGTCGGGGCCTCAGAGCCAAGCACCGGGTGCTGACGTCACACCGCGACTCCTGCGAGGACTTAAGTCCGGCACCGAGGCACTCCAAGGTCTTGTTTGCCCTCCGCCAAGTGCGCTCAAGGTCACGAGGATCTGCCTGCCGCCGCAAGCCCTCTCCTGCCAGCTGTGCCAACACCCCGCGCCGCTGCGATCTCTTCAGCCAGCACACATTAAGTGATTTCCTTGGTCACATAAACCCATAATAAAATAAATTTCTGAACGTTTTCAACCGAGGTGATAAATGTCTTCTGGTTTCGTGGGCGCTCAGGTGTTCAGTGAGGGGTTACCACACTTCCGCTTATCTAACACCAGCTAATGCCCGCCATGCGTGGCTATGCCTCTCTCAATGTTTTTGTCATTTGTTTGAAGTAAGTACACATATACAAAGCATTTACTCTCTCTAATATAAATCTCACTATATCTCTCTATATATCCCTCTGTGTCTCTCTCTATACACCTATATATCTCTATCCATATATCTATATCACTCTATGTATCTATGTTTCATCTATATCTCAATCTATCTCCCTATCTATATATCTCTACATCTCTATATATATAAATCCCTCGCTCTATCTTCTATATCTCTCTATATCTGTACATATCTCTCTATCTATACCAATCTATATATCTCTATCTATGTCTATATCTTCCCATCTATATTTTTTACCTTTACAAAACAGAGGACGAACACACAGACCTTATGCTTTCGATGAATTTGATCTACTTAGTACGTGTTGGGTATTTGGTATTTCATAATTTGAATTTCTGGAGCAGAGAATCCTTCTCGTACCTCACTACCCTCCAGATCTGAAAAATATTAAACTCTCATGGATATTTGTTTTTATCCTCACCACTTTAAAAATTTCATGCGACCAATTAATAGAATACTTTTTTTCAAAAACAGTCTTCTTTCATGACACACATATGTGATCCCCCGCATGAGTCTTCGGTCTTCTGGGATAAATTTTCTTGATGTCACTGTATTCTTTTTGTAACAAATAGTGATCCATCACTTAGTTTTGCTGGTATGTCCCTTTAGGTTTCATGGCAATCGTGCTTCACTGCCATGGCTCGGGCGAGTAGTTCCCCAGGTCTCAAGAATGGGCTGAACTAGCTTCAACAGAACTGGAAGGAAGTTGTTGAATGTCCCATTCAGGATGAAAGCTTTTGTTTCTTCTTGGATATAAAGAATTCTCCTACTGCCTCACCTTCCGTTTGTGACCAAATAGCTGGGCAGTGAGTTCCGTCATTTTAAGTTGGCTGCCAAGGTGATTCAGGAAGCACCTGGTGAAATATTCCCAGTCATTGTACAATCCCTTGAGGTGACTCCACCATTTGGCGGCCTTTCTGAGTAAACAAGTCCTGATAAAGTTTACCCATTCGGTGGGGAGTTTTCCTTGTGATTGCAATGAACGTTCATATTGCCATATCTAACAGGCTAGATCCTCACGATCCTTGCCTCTGAGTAGTCCGGGTGCAGTAGCGGTTCGGACATGGGGTGGCTCGCGGCACTTACAACACTTAAATGACAACTCGGCGATGTTCAGTGGAGTGTCTTCCAAACATAGGCAGGTCTGGCAGGTGGTCAAGACTGCTGCGGTCTCAGGACAGCTCGATTCGAAGCAGTGTCGAGATGTTGGGGTTATTGACTCCATGTCCACAAGCCATTCGCGATAGGTGTTGCAGAGGAGGGAGTGCCTGGGGGATCATTTAGTTGGTCCCTCACACAAGCAATTACACGTGAAACTGGGCAGGACATACTATGCAGGTTGATTCTCTGGCCTTCTGTGGTGATGCGTCTGGGTGCTGCACACGTCCAAGATACCACTCCATGGGTGGTGTTTGGACACCACATGGTAATTTTGGCCCTCCTGGAAATTGTGGAATTTTCCAGCAGCTTCGGGTGGCAGCATCGATGCATTCGGGATCGTAGCCAGATGTCACAGGCTGCACCTTGGATGCCATATTGAGGTGTTCCCAGATGTCAGTCAGGAATGTGGGTTAGGGGTGGAGGTAAGAGAATGCCCTTAAAGGTCGCTCCTATAAAGGAGGTCTGAGAGTCTCGGAGCGAGTGCCGAAGGCTGCTACCAAAGGAAAAGGATTCGAATGCGAGTTCGTGAAGCCCGCTACCAAAGGGAAAGAGTGTCCTTTATTAGCCTTCCAGATTACTCTGACAGGAGTCTTCTATAAAGTTGGGTCTGTTTCCACAGCTACATATACAGTAAATTACAACATTTGTATGCATGCATAACAGGGGTACATTACATAAAACAAGAAGACAGAGTCTGTACACTATTCAGAGTTACACATATCAATTACAAAATTAACATATATGTGTGTATAAACTCTATTATGCAAGAGAGTACAACACATTATGATTTCAATGTCTTGACTGCAGACTATTGGCATAGTATAAACTCTGTAGAGTTCACATTGGTGAGTGTTTTTAATGTGATGAGAATATCGTGTTAATTAAGATTATGGGCGATGCCAAAGTGGTAGATGTCAGCTTAAATTAATTTTGGCACAGCTTTATGTGACCAAATATTATATGTTAAATATTGTGCACATATAAATTAAATCTTGCTTGTGGTGAATATGCTGGTTGGGCGTAGATTTTATATAAACTATAGAAAGAATTCTTATTTAATAATTTTAATGATAATCATTTATATTTCAGCACATCATGAGATGTTTATGGCAGTGTGCATGAATTCTGTAATATTCAATTTACTGTAAGTAAATTTTCACTTTGAAACAAACAATTCTTTAAGAAAATCAAGTGTTCTGGTTTTGAATCAATAATGCCTATTCTATTAATTTCTATTCTATTAATTTTTTAATGTTTGATGACTTTCATTAGTTTTCCCAGTCGTCGCCTCGCCAGGGCATATGCGTGGCCGTGCATGTGCGCCGAAAACACTCGGTGTCATGCGAGTGCAACATGGTGTTGCGCGGCGAACAGCTGCCAACACCGACAGATCGATTGCCACCCGCAAGACAATCAATTGTGCTCCTTTTGTTTGAAATATGTTCTATTAATAATGCACGTGGAATGTTAGATAATGTTTTTCCATTGATGTTTAATGCATAATGATAAAGGTTTTTTTTCAACTGATGCGACTAAGCTCAAAAGTCATGACCTTGCCTACTCTACCATTGCGCATGTCTTTTCGCGCGATGGGACCTTTAGTGACCTAGGCCTTTCGGGGTCATAGTTCGCCATCTCTGATAAACGGGGCTAGATGTTTATCACACTGGGGAGCCCCTCATACTTTGTGTGCATAGACCGTTTCTAGAATGTTTTCTTTTTAATCATTTTTAGATTCTGCGGCTAGCCTCACCACTAGTCCCAACTCACCAGCCGTTTAATACATTAATTCGTCCCTCACGTGGTAGTTTACTTTGTACTAGGTATTGTCTTTGTTCAGTCATGAGACGTGGGATGGATCTCACTGTTAATAAACGTGTCCCAAGACTTCTCTCAGCTTCACCTGCACAGGGCCACCGGTTTCTTTATTCGACCCGCATGGTGTAGTGTACCTAACAGCTTACGGCTTTCTAGTGCTAGTTCATTTGTTTTGTGTTAGGGTTGACGTAACTTGTGGTCATGTTGCGTGGGCTCGAGATATGGTGTATTTTTCAAGGGGCGACTGAAATGCTGCCCCTTGGAAGGGCAGCCCTTCAGGATTTTTCTGACAGCAGTGTTTTTGAAAGGTTGTCTGAATTGTTGCCCCTTGGATGTGCAACCTTTCAGAATTTTTCTCACAGTGGTTAGTTTGTAAAGTGACCTAACCTAACCTAACCTCACCTCACCTAAACTAACCACTGTCAGAAAAATCCTGAAGGGCTGCCCTTCCAAGGGGCAACAATTCAGCTCCCCCTTTTTCAATATGTTGAGCATTATATGTTAGATGTATGAGCATGTCTCCTTATGTTAAGTAACATTCCACTCCCCATACCGTGCAAAACATTCAGCGTTTTAGTTTCTTTGTTGCTTCAGTACACAACCACATAGCGAGGGCACGGGTTTTAACACTGTCATGACAAGTCACGTAACTTCCGAATATATTTACATTTACCATATGCCGTTACGAGCACCCTATATAGAACCTGGATAGGCCATGCATGAGTGATCCTCAGGTAATAAACCTGCATCTCACCCGAACCTCCTCTTTCATTGCACCTCCATTAGCATAGTGTCCTGGGGGACTTACAGCCTGGAGTATTTTGAAGTGAAACTTCTAATGCGACTTCCGACAAGGTAGCGTTAAACGTTTAACGCTACCATGGAGGGGGTATGAAAGCACACCTGGGGAGGGGGAATAGAAAGAGACAGAGCGAGAGTGAATGCGTGGCACTCGAACGCATGCGCGAGCGTTAGCAACGAGTAGCGTCCAATATTCCCACGCAAGAGGGAGAGAGAAAGAAAGATACACAAAGGTAGAAAGTAGGAGAGAGAAAGAGAGTGAGTCGGTAGATCCCAAGCACATGCGCGTGGTATTCTTGCTATGCAGCGAAGTAAACAGTGTGAGCGTCGTGAAAACCAAAGGGGGAACTACCATTGATGCAGTTTTTGCAAGAAATATTGAAAAAATAGAACTCAAACATTTCGTATCTTACTTTAGTTATCATAATCCCATTGTAAATGTTATAGATTTGGATATTTCTCCACTCGAAAATGATAATTAAAAGATGCGATCAATTGTGAATTGTAAGCAATGTTAATAAAGTTTGTCTTAAAGAAACGATATGATTTCACTAAAAATCAATTTCTACCCCTTCCTATTTTAATTTCCACATTTCGAAGTTTCACTTCTTCCGCGCGGAGGGACTCCACGCACTATTTTTTTGACTATTTCTTCACTTACTGCCTCGCAGGCACATGGTGACATCATGCTCGAGAACCCAGGGTCTCAAAGCACACAGCATGTTTGTGCCCAACTCATCACCACACCACCCTGGCAAGGCAGTTAGGCAAAATGTTTGGTTGTTTTAATTGGTATTAATTTAAAGTGAGCAATGGCTGGGAGGTTAGGCAGAAAATTTTGTCTAGTTGAAAAAAGTTCCTTGATTTAGTATTTTTTGATTGAATATTTTTTTACATGACTCATAACTAATGCAAAATTTAATTAATGTTAAATGAGTTAGAAATATGTTATGCATTTCCAATTAAAAATTAAATTTGCGTATAAATAACATGTACATTTTCCTAAAATATATTGTCAAGACGATTTTTTACTTGAGTTCAACAAGAAGCTGAGCTAAGGTGCTCAAAACTCGTTGTAGAGTTTTAGAGTAAACTCATTTGAAAAGAAAGTGAGAATAAGTTGTTAATTACAATAATATAATGAAATAAGTAGACAGAAAATTAATAAAAAAATATTTATTTACAAAATATTTAAAAATATTTTAGGCCGATCTGAAAAAAATTAAAAAATACGTTTAACATTAAAACCGAAAAATGTAGATTATTTGGAACATAAAAAAAAAGAATCATTTTAGTGATTCCCAGTTGTTGTACTCTGATGCTGGTAACATTCATGCACCAGAGATTCTCCTCATCTACCCACGTGCTCTGAGAACTTTGAGCAGGGTCTGTGAGCCGCAGCCGAGCACTCTGAGTAGGAGTCTGTGAGCCACACGCCGAGCTATTGTAGCAAGAGTGTGTGAGCCTCAAGCCGAGCACTCTGAGCAGGAGTGTGTGAGCCCCAAGCCAAGCACTCTGAGCAGGAGTCCATGAGGTTTCAAGCCGATCTCTTGTAACAGGAGTGTGTGAGCCCGAAGCCGAGCACTCTGAGCAGGAGTGTGTGAGCCCCAGCCGAGCACTCTGAGCAGGAGTGTGTGAGGCTTCAAGCCGAGCTCTTGTAGCAGGAGTCTGTGAGGCTTCAAGCCGAGCACTCTGAGCAGTAGTCTGTGAGGTTTCAAGCCGAGCTCTTGTAGCAGGAGCCTGTGAGGCTTCAAGCCGAGCACTCTGAGCAGGAGTGTGTGAGGCTTCAAGCCGAGCTCTTGTAGCAGGAGTCTGTGAGGCTTCAAGCCGAGCACTCTGAGCAGTAGTCTGTGAGGCTTCAAGCCGAGCTCTTGTAGCAGGAGCCTGTGAGGCTTCAAGCCGAGCACTCTGAGCAGGAGTGTGTGAGCCACAAGTCTAGCACCCTGAGCAGGAGTGTGTGAGGCTTCAAGCCGAGCTCTTGTAGCAGGAGCCTGTGAGGCTTCAAGCCGAGCACTCTGAGCAGGAGTGTGTGAGCCCCAGCTGAGCACTCTGAGCAGGAGTCTGTGAGGTTTGAAGCCGAGCTCTTGTAGCAGGAGAGTCTGTGAGCCAGAAGTCTAGCACTCTGAGCAGAAGTCTGTGAGGCTTCAAGCCGAGCTCTTGTAGCAGGAGTGTGTGAGCCACAAGTCTAGCACTCTGAGCAGGAGCGTGTGAGCCACAAGTCTAGCACCCTGAGCAGGAGTGTGTGAGGCTTCAAGCCGAGCTCTTGTAGCAGGAGTGTGTGAGCCACAAGTCTAGCACTCTGAGAAGGAGCGTGTGAGCCACAAGTCTAGCACCCTGAGCAGGAGTCTGTGAGCCACAAGCCGAGCTATTGTAGCAGGAGCGTGTGAGCTCAGCCCTCCAGCAGCTCCTGTATCTTCCGCAGGGTCCGGCCCTTGGTCTCTGGCAGCAAGCAGTACACGAACACTCTGAGCAGGAGTGTGTGAGCCCCAGCCGAGCACTCTGAGCAGGAGCGTGTGAGCTCAGCCCTCCAGCAGCTCCTGTATCTGCCGCAGGGTCCGGCCCTTGGTCTCCGGCAGCAGGCAGTACACGAACACCCCCGCCGCGGTGCAGCAGGCGGCGAAGGTCCAGAACACCACGTGGCTGCCGAACAGCTCCACGAGGCTGTTGAAGAAGAAGGTGACGAGGAAGCAGAGCACCCAGCAGGTGGTGGCCGTCAGCGAAGCCGCCTTGCTCCTGACGATGGGCGCGAACAGCTCGGCCGAAACAGCCCACGCCAGCGGGCCGATCCCTGCAAGACACGAGACACTCTAGGCTCGGGCTCACGGCGTTCAAACACTTTGTATGTCAACATTTCTGTATTGCGATCACATTATGAATGTAACTCAATTAATTTCAATGTTAAACATGTTTTGTTGCTGGTAAGGAACTGCTCTAATCACTTAATTTACCTGACCACAATTTATAAAAAGTTTACATTACTACTTTGCATTATGACAGTACTTTATCCACTGAAAGCACCCACTTTCTATTTCAACATCAAAACAAAAACATTAAATTTCTGATTTTTTTAAAATTAATAAGTCCACTTACCAGGTGCGAGAATTCTCTTCATTAGTATATATATATTTACAAAAACAAACTATAATGTCAAAAAGTTAAAAATTTTGTTTTTCAGCTTGGTGATCATTACATGATGATGATGTAGCGAGGTAGGTATATGGGTTCGATTCCCTTTTAACGCATGACCCTAATTGTATCCAAGCGATTAGTAACCCACTAAATTGTTGGAATCCTGTGATTTAATCCTTGGCATATAACCATGGGACCAAAGAAAAAAATTCCTCTCCTTCCAGATGTTGAAAAACTATTATAACCTTTTTTAGACCAATTATTTCAGATCTTGTATCCTAAATTAATCTTAATAATCTATTTTATGCACAAAGATTGTATCTAATAATCTGTTGATGCTAAACTTAAGCATGATTAAGATTGCTATCAGTTTTGTGTGAAGTGAAATATTACTGAATAGAGACAATAATTCAAAAGCACATTATTTTATTCTTATATTCATCTTCCTTCTCGTTTTTTTAGACTACTGACGTAGAATCATTCATCTTACCTGCTGCGTAGACAATGATGTAAAACACCAGACACAGCACTGGGACGAATCCGAAGCTGCTTGTATCTGCATGTATGTTTGTAAAGTAAAAAAATGTTCCAAGTATCCCCTGGAACAGACAATATATATTCTGTACTCTCCAGCATCAGCACAATAAATGATGACAAATGTTGTGAACTTAAGGAATGAGGATATTGTGCAACTTCAAACATTATAGACAGTAGTTGATGCAGAATATCATTGGGAGAAGGGGGGCAATTCAACCACTTTCCCAGTTGTTTGCTTTCAAATACTTCCATATTTTGCTGGGAATGAAAGATTTTTTATAGATTCTTTATGATTTCGATGTTTTGTGGGAGGGAGAGGGTTATATTCCTCCCATTTTCCAAACTGTATCCGTACCTGAAATATAGTTGTATTTTACATAACATATTTATTATCTTTCAAATTGACTAATACCTAATTAACTTCCTCTGCTTGAAGCAAAAAAGGTTAAAAATGGAACATAAATTGCTATCGAACACATTACAAAAGAAACAGAGAAGATGATTTATAGTAGTCCTCCATAACAAATTTTCTAACAAAAAAAGCAAAACTTTAACATCTAAATAATCATTATTGATCTTAAGTAGTTAAAGACTTCTTTTTACAAAGCGAGTTAGCTCATGCAGCAAACATCTAGTTTCCCTCAGGTTATCCCACAAGAATGGAATATTTGGCATATTTGAGATTTTCAATGCAGGGTGATTCAACTATGGTATGCCTTTCGTAGTATGAACTGGAGCTGGGAAGTCAATCTTCAACAAATGAACACATATATACTAAGTATAGTTAGAATTTTATAACATTTCAAAATATATCCTACATTCATTACACTTCGCTTATCAAATTGGCATCCCGACATTCAAGATATTTTGACATTACAAGCTGTTTTGCCTAGACTGTGATTTATATCTTCAGAGGAGCTTATCACAAGTAACTACTTAGATTGTGAGTTAAATACTAAAATACTATGCGGCGTGACTGCAGTCACCGCTAGCATCACCACACCCATTATGATGGAGGAGGTGTTGGGAATATACACACTGACTACACTGCTGTCAAGGGAGAAAGGCAACTTCAGCACTCACCAGAGATAATCATTCCTAAAATGGAGAGCATCAGCATTATCCTGCTCCCGTGCATACCACTAAGAGCAGCATGACTGAGACAACCGCTAGCATTACAACATCAATGATGCTGGAGGAGACGTTGGGACTGTACAAACTACACGGTTGTTAAGGGAGAAAGGGCACTTTAGTATTCATCAGGGAGAATCATCCCTGACATGGTCAGCAGCAGCATGATCCTGCACTCGACGCGATCCACCACATGTAGCATGATCGCACCCAGATTGCACCTGGTATTTCCACACCTCCGATGATAGAGATGTTGTGACTGTAAAGACTGACTACACTGTTGTTATGGGAAAGAGGTTACCTCGGTACTCACCAGGGACAGAGTCATGCCTGACGTGGACGGCAGAAGCATGATCCTGCGCCCAGCGCGATCCACCACAAGCTGCGTGTCTCCAACCACCCATAGCATCACCACATCCACGATTATGGAGGCGATGTAGGAGGATGGTACTGACTGACCACACTGCTGTCGTGTGAAAAGGTTACCTCGGTACTCACCAGGGACAGAGTCATCCCTGACGTGGACAGCAGAAGCATGATCCTGCGCCCAGCGCGATCCACCACAAGCGGCGTGTCTCCAACCACCCATAGCATCACCACATCCACGATTATGGAGGCGATGTAGGAGGATGGTACTGACTGACCACACTGCTGTCGTGTGAAAAGGTTACCTCGGTACTCACCAGGGACAGAGTCATCACTCACGTGGACAGCAGAAGCATGATCCTGCGCCCAGCGCGCTCCACCACAATCGGCGTGTCTCCAATCACTCATAGCATCACCACATCCATGATTATTGAGGCGATGTAGGGGGATGGTACAGACTGACTACACTGCTGTCGTGGGAAAAGGTCACCTTGGTACTCACCAGGGACAGAGTCATCCCTGACGTGGACAGCAGAAGCATGATCCTGCGCCCAGCGCGATCCACCACAAGCGGCGTGACTGCGGCTGCGGCTAGCATCACCACGCCTACGATGATGGTGGCGATGTAGGGGGATGGTACAGACTGACCACACTGCTGTCGTGGGAAAAGGTCACCTTGGTACTCACCAGGGACAGAGTCATCCCTGACGTGGACAGCAGAAGCATGATCCTGCGCCCAGCGCGATCCACCACAAGCGGCGTGACTGCGGCTGCGGCTAGCATCACCACGCCTACGATGATGGTGGCGATGTAGGGGGATGGTACAGACTGACTACACTGCTGTCGTAGGAAAAGGTCACCTCGGTACCCATCAAGGACAGAGTCATCCCTGACGTGGACAGCAGAAGCATGATCCTGCGCCCAGCTCGCTCCACCACAAGCGGCGACTCTCCAACCACTCATAGCATCACCACATCCACGATTATGGAGGCGATGTAGGAGGATGGTACAGACTGACTACACTGCTGTCGTAGGAAAAGGTCACCTCGGTACCCACCAGGGACAGAGTCATCCCTGACGTGGACAGCAGAAGCATGATCCTGCGCCCAGCGCGATCCACCACAAGCGGCGTGACTGCGGCTGCGGCTAGCATCACCACGCCTACGATGATGGTGGCGATGCTGGGGTCGAGTGAGCCCACTCCGATGCTGAGGATCGTCTCAGTGAAGAACAGCACGGCGTTGATACCGCTGAGCTGCTGGAAGGTCATCAGGCCTTGGGAGAGCAGGAGAGCCCTGATGGTGGCTCGGTTGGCAACCAGGTCCTTCATCGAGGGCTCCTGTTTCAGCATCGCCGTCACTTCGTTCTAGAATTAGAATATGCACACGCGGTGGTCAGTGCAAGTTCATTATTATCACAGATATAGCTGGCATAGCTTGTGCTCAAGTGGCCCTTTAGTACAGTTATTTCACTGGACAAGTGATACTTGAGAAGATATTTTCAATATTAACTATAATGGAGTTTGGTGCAGTAGGACAATAATTTATTTCCACTTTTTCATAGTTGAGACCACCATCCAGTGTTATATTTATTTCATGGGTAACCTAACCCCCCTTTTCCTTAACCCAGCTGAATATTTAGTTTAAAGTTTGTTTTAGTGTTGTTTATCTTCCCTAACCTCTATTTGAATCTCCGAGCAGTGCCCCGCCTACCCTGAATAATCAATGGTTATTGCAACCAAAGTTACAAACAACTACCCAAGACAGCTGAGCAGGCTAACCCCTCCACCCAGAAGTGCAGCCACACTGCACGGCCTGTTGCGACAGCGAGCCCCCAGTAACCACGGCCAGTGGTTGTGCCAGCGCCCAGCCGGACAAACAAACTACAAAAATAATGTGCAATCTGCAAGCCAAGAGCACGCCGTGCCAGCCCCGTGGCCCAATTACTTGGTCACACTGCTCGCGCCGACTTCTTTAATCTTGTAGAAAGCCTTTTGTGCCCAGTTTGTGCGGAAGAAGACACGGCAGAGCATGTTTTAAATGGCTGTATCAAAACAGAAGATATTCGAGACCTATATACTTGGAAGATGGCCCTGGAGGATGTAGACATCAAGAACATTATTCAAATAGCAAGAAATAAGAAGACCTATGACATATGGCGAAGCTACACTTTTGAATTATCAAAACGGCTTGAACGTTTTGACAGCTGGATACATGAACAATCGTTGATGGAAGACTTACTTTCCGATACGGAATAATAATTATGAAAGATTATCTGCGAATTCCTACACAAGTTTCTTGGCTGTTCTTCTTGTGTACGCGTAATCGAACAATCGGATTGAATTTAATTCTTGTACTTGAAATAAAATGTATAAATAGTATTAAACAAGCAATATAAACCAGATCTCTCTAAAAAAAGGAATAAAATGATGCTGGAAAGCTATACCCTGGAAACTTGAATAAGTCAGATAAAAGGAACCGATTTATTTATTATATAATATAAACTGTATAATATAATATATAATATAATCTTGCGTGTGTCTAATACAATTTGTGTACTAGAATTAGAATATACTACTCTTGCAAACCTTGAAAAAGGATTATATCCAGAGTAGTTTTAAGTAATATATATATATAACCCATAATACATTTCTTTATATAAGCTATAAGATGATCTGCTCGCGCCGACGAGTGAACAGATCAGCCAGCCCTTGGATGAATGGCTCTGTTAAAAGTAAGGTGAAACACTTTTTTTCCTTAAAGGAATTATTCATCTATTTTCGGAATATCCTTTGAAGCTCTCGGCAGTGTCGCGTCTCCTGTGGGGAAGGCACGTACCCAGCGGCGAGTGGGCAGAAGTACCTCCATTTCCCGGAACTCGTCGCCGCCGGTAGAGTCATCCCTCTTGCCGCGCAGCCAGAGGAAGGCGCGCCTGGCCTCCGCCCGCCTGCCGCGCCTCAGCAGCTGGTACGGCGAGTCGGGGATGAAGAGCGACCCCGCGAGCAGCAGCGCCGGTACGGCGGCCGAGGCGACCGCCAGCGCCACGTAGCTGGACCACGGGCCAACCACGTACTGGTACAGGAAGCCGGCGGTGGCCGACAACTGAGCCAGCGAGCCCAGCGCCCCCCGTATGTGCGCCTGCGAGCACACACACGTCACCGCCCCGCTCCTCGAGTACAGCGTGTCCGTAAAGAAACGTCCCGCTGTGAAGTGGTCGCTATCAATAACAGAGATAAAACTGACTGGCGGTCCAATGGAAGGATTATTGTTTCCCCCCCCCCCCCCAGTTTTGTAACTTTTTCTAAATAGTACTCATAATTTTAGATAAGCCGAAAGTTTGAATTAAAACTTTTCAAAACTTCACAATTGTGTTAAAATAGCTTTGAAGGGTACATGTATAAAGTATGGCCGTAAAAGAATATCCCACTTATAAAATTTAATAGTTTCAACTGTAATTAGTTCTGGGGTGGTCCGGGATGGTCCAGGTAGGTTCGGGGTGGACCGGGGCCGACTGGGTCGGACCGGGTCGGACCGGGGCCGACTGGGTCGGACCGGGTTGGACCGGGGTGGACAGGGTCGAACTGGTGTGGACCGGGTCGGACCGGGGTGGACCAGGTCGGCATCGGTTGAACCAGGTCTGACCGGGTCGGAGCAGGGTGGACCGGGTTGGACCGGGGTGTGCCTGGTGTGGACCGGGTCGGACCGGGGAGGACTGGGATTGACTGGAGCGGTCTGGGTCAGACTAGGAAGAGAGCTCACCTGGGAGATCTCGCCGATGTAGGTGGGCGTGATTGTGAAGACGACGCCGCTGGCGACGCCCAGGATGAACCTCGCGACGCAGAGCACGGCGGCGGAGCGCGCGGCGGCGAGGATGGCCCAGGCGCCCAGGTACAGCGCCGCCACGCACGTGAAGGACGCCTTGTGCCCCAGCTTGGCCGTCAGCAGTCCCGTGGGGGCCGGGCTGAACATCGCGCCCAGGGGTGTCAGCCCGCTCACCCACGCCACCTCCGTCGCCGTCAGCTCGATGTAGCCCGTGGCGTTCAGCAGCGGCAGCGACGGTGAGGTCCAGCCGATGGTGCAGCCGGCGCTGACGTAGGCCAGGCTTGCTGCAACACCCCCAGATTGTTCCTCATCCCCGGCTTACAAATTCCACCGCGAGGAGTGGCATGAATAAGAGTCGCTGTTCTGGGTGTTTCGGGCGTCTGGTCGGCCCGGGATGACGCGAGACACGTCACGGCCACTCTCGTCCCTTCGAGAAGGACGGCACGGGTATATAAGCGACGACGCCGGCCTCCGCGGGAGTTTCGAGGGTTCGGATAGTTCTGAGAGCAGGGGAGAGAGTCTCCCCCTCGGGGAGTGATACCGGCGACACCAGTGCAACCAGCAAGAGGTGAAGAGGGCAAGTGGCAGAAGGCCAGGTGAGCCAGTCGGGTGCGACGAGCGATAGTTGGGGACTGTGCCTGCGGCGCGGTGAAGGAAGCGGACAGTGACGGACAGAAGAGCGAGCCACTGTCGAACCAATCTCCGTTGGGAAGTGTCGATGTTTCATAGACCAGTGTAAGACTATTTGTTGTGGACAGAAATTTCGAGTGGAGTTATTTTATTTATAATGCAGACATTGGTAATAAATAAAAGTGCGCTGATCAATTGGGCTGTCCCTTACGAACCCAGTAGTTCTCCCCATTATAAATCAACCTGGCCGGTGCTTCACAGACACTTGTGTGACGGGCCACGACTGGTCCAGAGGGCGAAGCGGTCGGGTTGTAACTTTCCTGTGCCGAAGCGGTCGACCTTGGTCACGTGGCGCGCTGTTTGTCCGCGGCGGTTGGCTCGCGGCTCTGACCTTCCTCGACCCCCGAGCAGGCACCCCCCCCCCTCCCCGCCTCTGGGCCGCTGCCGAGCTCAGACACGTGCTTCTACAACATTTTCAACTTGTACTTCTTTAGGCACGTCGTGAAAATAATCATGAGAGTGCACTTTTACGATGCAAACGCACCGTACAACGAAATTTTCACAGGATGAAAAAAAGGCTACATGCAAATTAATATTATATATATGTGTTTTAAAATCTTATACATTTTATATTTATATTAAATACCGGTTCATATAATTAAAACACACACACACACACACACACACATATATATATATATATATATATATATATATATAGTGAATATTAGTGATACAATTGTGTTTATAAACTTTTTCAAGTGTATTTATATAAGTGAGGTTATGTTACTGAATGTATTATTTATTTGCTTTACAAATTATTAATTTGTTATTATTTAATAAATAATAAATAATTGATTGATTTTCATTATTAATTAAAAATTATTTCCATTGTTTTACGAAATTTTAAAATTAATTTTATACACGTGTTTATATTAATATTGAATACGAAATATTTATTTATTTTAAATTTGTTTCGATTTATTACTTATTTTACCAACCGTATTTATAATATAACAACAGTGAATATTTTGGTTTTATTTTAATTAATATTTGCATGGAAATTTAAAGGTAGTTTGTTTACTATACCAAGCAACTATAACTTCTAACGGGCGTACGTAAGTACACGTACCCATTTCTTCATGAATATAAGCCATTGGTGGTTTTCACTGTATGTCACAGAAAAGATAAACACAAGAATGTACAGGAAAGAGAATAGAGACAATCAGCTGATGTCAAATGTTAAATGAAGAGACAAATAGAAATAAAAAAGGGGGGGGGGTTTGAGCTGAGGAGTCTACATTTTGCGCAGGCTGGCGCCGCAAGCGAGGAAACAACATGCTACTGTGTACTCCAGGAAGCCAGGAGATAAGATCTGTTCCTCCGGGCGAAGGGACTGCAGGTGGTTGTGGTTACCTATGAGTAGAGATCGGAAAAATTCGCGGGTTCATTTCGCGATAGGCTAGACTCCAAACTCGTAAACTTTTATGCCGAGTCAGCGATTGGACCACCGTTTATCTGAACGACTCTAAGCCAATGAAAAACCTTCAACAAAAGACGTATCAAATCACGAGCACCCCAGTTGACGCGTGTCACGAGTCAGTAACCAATGAGCAGGTGCAATTTTTCCCAGTACATAGAGTATCATGGCGTCTATCCTAGAGGTCATTGAAACCGCGAATTTTTGGGGTCTCTACCTATGAGCGCCGCTACTGGAGGAGGTAGAGGTTAGCCATGAGCGCCGCTACTGGAGGAGGTAGAGGTTAGCCATGAGCGCCGCTACTGGAGGAGGTAGAGGTTAGCCATGAGCGCCGCTACTGGAGGAGGTAGAGGTTAGCCATGAGCGCCGCTACTGGAGGAGGTAGAGGTTAGCCATGAGCGCCGCTACTGGAGGAGGTAGAGGTTAGCCATGAGCGCCGCTACTGGAGGAGGTAGAGGTTAGCCATGAGCGCCGCTACTGGAGGAGGTAGAGGTTAGCCATGAGCGCCGCTACTGGAGGAGGTAGAGGTTAGCCATGAGCGCCGCTACTGGAGGAGGTAGAGGTTAGCCATGAGCGCCGCTACTGGAGGAGGTAGAGGTTAGCCATGAGCGCCGCTACTGGAGGAGGTAGAGGTTAGCCATGAGCGCCGCTACTGGAGGAGGTAGAGGTTAGCCATGAGCGCCGCTACTGGAGGAGGTAGAGGTTAGCCATGAGCGCAGCTACTGGAGGAGGTAGAGGTTAGCCATGAGCGCCGCTACTGGAGGAGGTAGAGGTTAGCCATGAGCGCCGCTACTGGAGGAGGTAGAGGTTAGCCATGAGCGCCGCTACTGGAGGAGGTAGAGGTTAGCCATGAGCGCCGCTACTGGAGGAGGTAGAGGTTAGCCATGAGCGCCGCTACTGGAGGAGGTAGAGGTTAGCCATGAGCGCCGCTACTGGAGGAGGTAGAGGTTAGCCATGAGCGCAGCTACTGGAGGAGGTAGAGGTTAGCCATGAGCGCCGCTACTGGAGGAGGTAGAGGTTAGCCATGAGCGCCGCTACTGGAGGAGGTAGAGGTTAGCCATGAGCGCCGCTACTGGAGGAGGTAGAGGTTAGCCATGAGCGCCGCTACTGGAGGAGGTAGAGGTTAGCCATGAGCGCCGCTACTGGAGGAGGTAGAGGTTAGCCATGAGCGCCGCTACTGGAGGAGGTAGAGGTTAGCCATGAGCGCCGCTACTGGAGGAGGTAGAGGTTAGCCATGAGCGCAGCTACTGGAGGAGGTAGAGGTTAGCCATGAGCGCCGCTACTGGAGGAGGTAGAGGTTAGCCATGAGCGCAGCTACTGGAGGAGGTAGAGGTTAGCCATGAGCGCCGCTACTGGAGGAGGTAGAGGTTAGCCATGAGCGCCGCTACTGGAGGAGGTAGAGGTTAGCCATGAGCGCCGCTACTGGAGGAGGTAGAGGTTAGCCATGAGCGCCGCTACTGGAGGAGGTAGAGGTTAGCCATGAGCGCCGCTACTGGAGGTGTAAGAGGTTAGCCATGAGCGCCGCTACTGGAGGAGGTAGAGGTTAGCCATGAGCGCCGCTCCTGCAGGCGGTATTGGTTACCTATGAGCGCCGCTACTGGAGGAGGTAGAGGTTAGCCATGAGCGCCGCTACTGGAGGAGGTAGAGGTTAGCCATGAGCGCCGCTACTGGAGGAGGTAGAGGTTAGCCATGAGCGCCGCTACTGGAGGAGGTAGAGGTTAGCCATGAGCGCCGCTACTGGAGGAGGTAGAGGTTAGCCATGAGCGCCGCTACTGGAGGTGTAAGAGGTTAGCCATGAGCGCCGCTACTGGAGGAGGTAGAGGTTAGCCATGAGCGCCGCTCCTGCAGGCGGTATTGGTTACCTATGAGCGCCGCTACTGGAGGAGGTAGAGGTTAGCCATGAGCGCCGCTCCTGCAGGCGGTATTGGTTACCTATGAGCGCCGCTACTGGAGGAGGTAGAGGTTAGCCATGAGCGCCGCTCCTGCAGGCGGTATTGGTTACCTATGAGCGCCGCTACTGGAGGAGGTAGAGGTTAGCCATGAGCGCCGCTCCTGCAGGCGGTATTGGTTACCTATGAGCGCCGCTACTGGAGGAGGTAGAGGTTAGCCATGAGCGCCGCTCCTGCAGGCGGTATTGGTTACCTATGAGCGCCGCTACTGGAGGAGGTAGAGGTTAGCCATGAGCGCCGCTCCTGCAGGCGGTATTGGTTACCTATGAGCGCCGCTACTGGAGGAGGTAGAGGTTACCTATGAGCGCCGCTACTGGAGGAGGTAGAGGTTAGCCATGAGCGCCGCTACTGGAGGAGGTAGAGGTTAGCCATGAGCGCCGCTACTGGAGGAGGTAGAGGTTACCTATGAGCGCCGCTACTGGAGGTGTAAGAGGTTAGCCATGAGCGCCGCTACTGGAGGAGGTAGAGGTTAGCCATGAGCGCCGCTCCTGCAGGCGGTATTGGTTACCTATGAGCGCCGCTACTGGAGGAGGTAGAGGTTAGCCATGAGCGCCGCTCCTGCAGGCGGTATTGGTTACCTATGAGCGCCGCTACTGGAGGAGGTAGAGGTTAGCCATGAGCGCCGCTCCTGCAGGCGGTATTGGTTACCTATGAGCGCCGCTACTGGAGGAGGTAGAGGTTAGCCATGAGCGCCGCTACTGGAGGAGGTAGAGGTTACCTATGAGCGCCGCTACTGGAGGAGGTAGAGGTTAGCCATGAGCGCCGCTACTGGAGGAGGTAGAGGTTAGCCATGAGCGCCGCTACTGGAGGAGGTAGAGGTTAGCCATGAGCGCCGCTACTGGAGGAGGTAGAGGTTAGCCATGAGCGCCGCTACTGGAGGAGGTAGAGGTTAGCCATGAGCGCCGCTACTGGAGGAGGTAGAGGTTAGCCATGAGCGCCGCTACTGGAGGAGGTAGAGGTTAGCCATGAGCGCCGCTACTGGAGGAGGTAGAGGTTAGCCATGAGCGCCGCTACTGGAGGAGGTAGAGGTTAGCCATGAGCGCCGCTACTGGAGGAGGTAGAGGTTAGCCATGAGCGCCGCTACTGGAGGAGGTAGAGGTTAGCCATGAGCGCCGCTACTGGAGGAGGTAGAGGTTACCTATGAGCGCCGCTACTGGAGGAGGTAGAGGTTACCTATGAGCGCCGCTACTGGAGGAGGTAGAGGTTAGCCATGAGCGCCGCTACTGGAGGAGGTAGAGGTTAGCCATGAGCGCCGCTACTGGAGGAGGTAGAGGTTAGCCATGAGCGCCGCTCCTGCAGGCGGTATTGGTTACCTATGAGCGCCGCTACTGGAGGAGGTAGAGGTTAGCCATGAGCGCCGCTACTGGAGGAGGTAGAGGTTACCTATGAGCGCCGCTACTGGAGGAGGTAGAGGTTACCTATGAGCGCCGCTACTGGAGGAGGTAGAGGTTAGCCATGAGCGCCGCTACTGGAGGAGGTAGAGGTTAGCCATGAGCGCCGCTACTGGAGGAGGTAGAGGTTAGCCATGAGCGCCGCTCCTGCAGGCGGTATTGGTTACCTATGAGCGCCGCTACTGGAGGAGGTAGAGGTTACCTATGAGCGCCGCTACTGGAGGAGGTAGAGGTTAGCCATGAGCGCCGCTACTGGAGGAGGTAGAGGTTAGCCATGAGCGCCGCTACTGGAGGAGGTAGAGGTTACCTATGAGCGCCGCTACTGGAGGAGGTAGAGGTTAGCCATGAGCGCCGCTACTGGAGGAGGTAGAGGTTAGCCATGAGCGCCGCTACTGGAGGAGGTAGAGGTTACCTATGAGCGCCGCTACTGGAGGAGGTAGAGGTTACCTATGAGCGCCGCTACTGGAGGAGGTAGAGGTTAGCCATGAGCGCCGCTACTGGAGGAGGTAGAGGTTAGCCATGAGCGCCGCTACTGGAGGAGGTAGAGGTTACCTATGAGCGCCGCTACTGGAGGAGGTAGAGGTTACCTATGAGCGCCGCTACTGGAGGAGGTAGAGGTTAGCCATGAGCGCCGCTACTGGAGGAGGTAGAGGTTAGCCATGAGCGCCGCTACTGGAGGAGGTAGAGGTTAGCCATGAGCGCCGCTCCTGCAGGCGGTATTGGTTACCTATGAGCGCCGCTACTGGAGGAGGTAGAGGTTACCTATGAGCGCCGCTACTGGAGGAGGTAGAGGTTAGCCATGAGCGCCGCTACTGGAGGAGGTAGAGGTTAGCCATGAGCGCCGCTACTGGAGGAGGTAGAGGTTACCTATGAGCGCCGCTACTGGAGGAGGTAGAGGTTACCTATGAGCGCCGCTACTGGAGGAGGTAGAGGTTAGCCATGAGCGCCGCTACTGGAGGAGGTAGAGGTTAGCCATGAGCGCCGCTACTGGAGGAGGTAGAGGTTAGCCATGAGCGCCGCTACTGGAGGAGGTAGAGGTTACCTATGAGCGCCGCTACTGGAGGAGGTAGAGGTTACCTATGAGCGCCGCTACTGGAGGAGGTAGAGGTTAGCCATGAGCGCCGCTACTGGAGGAGGTAGAGGTTAGCCATGAGCGCCGCTACTGGAGGAGGTAGAGGTTACCTATGAGCGCCGCTACTGGAGGAGGTAGAGGTTACCTATGAGCGCCGCTACTGGAGGAGGTAGAGGTTACCTATGAGCGCCGCTACTGGAGGAGGTAGAGGTTAGCCATGAGCGCCGCTACTGGAGGAGGTAGAGGTTAGCCATGAGCGCCGCTACTGGAGGAGGTAGAGGTTAGCCATGAGCGCCGCTACTGGAGGAGGTAGAGGTTACCTATGAGCGCCGCTACTGGAGGAGGTAGAGGTTACCTATGAGCGCCGCTACTGGAGGAGGTAGAGGTTAGCCATGAGCGCCGCTACTGGAGGAGGTAGAGGTTAGCCATGAGCGCCGCTACTGGAGGAGGTAGAGGTTACCTATGAGCGCCGCTACTGGAGGAGGTAGAGGTTACCTATGAGCGCCGCTACTGGAGGAGGTAGAGGTTAGCCATGAGCGCCGCTACTGGAGGAGGTAGAGGTTAGCCATGAGCGCCGCTACTGGAGGAGGTAGAGGTTAGCCATGAGCGCCGCTCCTGCAGGCGGTATTGGTTACCTATGAGCGCCGCTACTGGAGGAGGTAGAGGTTACCTATGAGCGCCGCTACTGGAGGAGGTAGAGGTTAGCCATGAGCGCCGCTACTGGAGGAGGTAGAGGTTAGCCATGAGCGCCGCTACTGGAGGAGGTAGAGGTTACCTATGAGCGCCGCTACTGGAGGAGGTAGAGGTTACCTATGAGCGCCGCTACTGGAGGAGGTAGAGGTTAGCCATGAGCGCCGCTACTGGAGGAGGTAGAGGTTAGCCATGAGCGCCGCTACTGGAGGAGGTAGAGGTTAGCCATGAGCGCCGCTACTGGAGGAGGTAGAGGTTACCTATGAGCGCCGCTACTGGAGGAGGTAGAGGTTACCTATGAGCGCCGCTACTGGAGGAGGTAGAGGTTAGCCATGAGCGCCGCTACTGGAGGAGGTAGAGGTTAGCCATGAGCGCCGCTACTGGAGGAGGTAGAGGTTACCTATGAGCGCCGCTACTGGAGGAGGTAGAGGTTACCTATGAGCGCCGCTACTGGAGGAGGTAGAGGTTACCTATGAGCGCCGCTACTGGAGGAGGTAGAGGTTAGCCATGAGCGCCGCTACTGGAGGAGGTAGAGGTTAGCCATGAGCGCCGCTACTGGAGGAGGTAGAGGTTAGCCATGAGCGCCGCTACTGGAGGAGGTAGAGGTTAGCCATGAGCGCCGCTACTGGAGGAGGTAGAGGTTAGCCATGAGCGCCGCTACTGGAGGAGGTAGAGGTTAGCCATGAGCGCCGCTACTGGAGGAGGTAGAGGTTAGCCATGAGCGCCGCTACTGGAGGAGGTAGAGGTTAGCCATGAGCGCCGCTACTGGAGGAGGTAGAGGTTAGCCATGAGCGCCGCTACTGGAGGAGGTAGAGGTTAGCCATGAGCGCCGCTACTGGAGGAGGTAGAGGTTAGCCATGAGCGCCGCTACTGGAGGAGGTAGAGGTTACCTATGAGCGCCGCTACTGGAGGAGGTAGAGGTTAGCCATGAGCGCCGCTACTGGAGGAGGTAGAGGTTAGCCATGAGCGCCGCTACTGGAGGAGGTAGAGGTTAGCCATGAGCGCCGCTACTGGAGGAGGTAGAGGTTAGTTATGAGCGCCGCTACTGGAGGAGGTAGAGGTTAGCCATGAGCGCCGCTACTGGAGGAGGTAGAGGTTAGCCATGAGCGCCGCTACTGGAGGAGGTAGAGGTTAGCCATGAGCGCCGCTACTGGAGGAGGTAGAGGTTAGCCATGAGCGCCGCTACTGGAGGAGGTAGAGGTTAGCCATGAGCGCCGCTACTGGAGGAGGTAGAGGTTAGCCATGAGCGCCGCTCCTGCAGGCGGTATTGGTTACCTATGAGCGCCGCTACTGGAGGAGGTAGAGGTTAGCCATGAGCGCCGCTACTGGAGGAGGTAGAGGTTAGCCATGAGCGCCGCTACTGGAGGAGGTAGAGGTTAGCCATGAGCGCCGCTCCTGCAGGCGGTATTGGTTACCTATGAGCGCCGCTACTGGAGGAGGTAGAGGTTAGCCATGAGCGCCGCTCCTGCAGGCGGTATTGGTTACCTATGAGCGCCGCTACTGGAGGAGGTAGAGGTTAGCCATGAGCGCCGCTCCTGCAGGCGGTATTGGTTACCTATGAGCGCCGCTACTGGAGGAGGTAGAGGTTAGCCATGAGCGCCGCTCCTGCAGGCGGTATTGGTTACCTATGAGCGCCGCTACTGGAGGAGGTAGAGGTTAGCCATGAGCGCCGCTCCTGCAGGCGGTATTGGTTACCTATGAGCGCCGCTCCTGCAGGCGGTATTGGTTACCTATGAGCGCCGCTCCTGCAGGCGGTATTGGTTACCTATGAGCGCCGCTACTGGAGGAGGTAGAGGTTAGCCATGAGCGCCGCTCCTGCAGGCGGTATTGGTTACCTATGAGCGCCGCTACTGGAGGAGGTAGAGGTTAGCCATGAGCGCCGCTCCTGCAGGCGGTATTGGTTACCTATGAGCGCCGCTACTGGAGGAGGTAGAGGTTAGCCATGAGCGCCGCTCCTGCAGGCGGTATTGGTTACCTATGAGCGCCGCTACTGGAGGAGGTAGAGGTTAGCCATGAGCGCCGCTCCTGCAGGCGGTATTGGTTACCTATGAGCGCCGCTACTGGAGGAGGTAGAGGTTAGCCATGAGCGCCGCTCCTGCAGGCGGTATTGGTTACCTATGAGCGCCGCTCCTGCAGGCGGTATTGGTTACCTATGAGCGCCGCTCCTGCAGGCGGTATTGGTTACCTATGAGCGCCGCTACTGGAGGAGGTAGAGGTTAGCCATGAGCGCCGCTCCTGCAGGCGGTATTGGTTACCTATGAGCGCCGCTACTGGAGGAGGTAGAGGTTAGCCATGAGCGCCGCTACTGGAGGAGGTAGAGGTTAGCCATGAGCGCCGCTACTGGAGGAGGTAGAGGTTAGCCATGAGCGCCGCTACTGGAGGAGGTAGAGGTTAGCCATGAGCGCCGCTACTGGAGGAGGTAGAGGTTAGCCATGATCGCCGCTACTGGAGGAGGTAGAGGTTAGCCATGAGCGCCGCTCCTGCAGGCGGTATTGGTTACCTATGAGCGCCGCTACTGGAGGAGGTAGAGGTTAGCCATGAGCGCCGCTCCTGCAGGCGGTATTGGTTACCTATGAGCGCCGCTACTGGAGGAGGTAGAGGTTAGCCATGAGCGCCGCTCCTGCAGGCGGTATTGGTTACCTATGAGCGCCGCTACTGGAGGAGGTAGAGGTTAGCCATGAGCGCCGCTACTGGAGGAGGTAGAGGTTACCTATGAGCGCCGCTACTGGAGGAGGTAGAGGTTAGCCATGAGCGCCGCTACTGGAGGAGGTAGAGGTTACCTATGAGCGCCGCTACTGGAGGAGGTAGAGGTTACCTATGAGCGCCGCTACTGGAGGAGGTAGAGGTTACCTATGAGCGCCGCTACTGGAGGAGGTAGAGGTTAGCCATGAGCGCCGCTACTGGAGGAGGTAGAGGTTACCTATGAGCGCCGCTACTGGAGGAGGTAGAGGTTAGCCATGAGCGCCGCTACTGGAGGAGGTAGAGGTTACCTATGAGCGCCGCTACTGGAGGAGGTAGAGGTTACCTATGAGCGCCGCTACTGGAGGAGGTAGAGGTTAGCCATGAGCGCCGCTACTGGAGGAGGTAGAGGTTACCTATGAGCGCCGCTACTGGAGGAGGTAGAGGTTAGCCATGAGCGCCGCTACTGGAGGAGGTAGAGGTTAGCCATGAGCGCCGCTACTGGAGGAGGTAGAGGTTAGCCATGAGCGCCGCTCCTGCAGGCGGTATTGGTTACCTATGAGCGCCGCTACTGGAGGAGGTAGAGGTTAGCCATGAGCGCCGCTCCTGCAGGCGGTATTGGTTACCTATGAGCGCCGCTCCTGCAGGCGGTATTGGTTACCTATGAGCGCCGCTCCTGCAGGCGGTATTGGTTACCTATGAGCGCCGCTACTGGAGGAGGTAGAGGTTAGCCATGAGCGCCGCTCCTGCAGGCGGTATTGGTTACCTATGAGCGCCGCTACTGGAGGAGGTAGAGGTTAGCCATGAGCGCCGCTCCTGCAGGCGGTATTGGTTACCTATGAGCGCCGCTCCTGCAGGCGGTATTGGTTACCTATGAGCGCCGCTACTGGAGGAGGTAGAGGTTAGCCATGAGCGCCGCTACTGGAGGAGGTAGAGGTTAGCCATGAGCGCCGCTACTGGAGGAGGTAGAGGTTAGCCATGAGCGCCGCTCCTGCAGGCGGTATTGGTTACCTATGAGCGCCGCTACTGGAGGAGGTAGAGGTTAGCCATGAGCGCCGCTCCTGCAGGCGGTATTGGTTACCTATGAGCGCCGCTCCTGCAGGCGGTATTGGTTACCTATGAGCGCCGCTCCTGCAGGCGGTATTGGTTACCTATGAGCGCCGCTACTGGAGGAGGTAGAGGTTAGCCATGAGCGCCGCTCCTGCAGGCGGTATTGGTTACCTATGAGCGCCGCTACTGGAGGAGGTAGAGGTTAGCCATGAGCGCCGCTCCTGCAGGCGGTATTGGTTACCTATGAGCGCCGCTCCTGCAGGCGGTATTGGTTACCTATGAGCGCCGCTCCTGCAGGCGGTATTGGTTACCTATGAGCGCCGCTACTGGAGGAGGTAGAGGTTAGCCATGAGCGCCGCTCCTGCAGGCGGTATTGGTTACCTATGAGCGCCGCTACTGGAGGAGGTAGAGGTTAGCCATGAGCGCCGCTCCTGCAGGCGGTATTGGTTACCTATGAGCGCCGCTACTGGAGGAGGTAGAGGTTAGCCATGAGCGCCGCTCCTGCAGGCGGTATTGGTTACCTATGAGCGCCGCTCCTGCAGGCGGTATTGGTTACCTATGAGCGCCGCTCCTGCAGGCGGTATTGGTTACCTATGAGCGCCGCTACTGGAGGAGGTAGAGGTTAGCCATGAGCGCCGCTCCTGCAGGCGGTATTGGTTACCTATGAGCGCCGCTACTGGAGGAGGTAGAGGTTAGCCATGAGCGCCGCTCCTGCAGGCGGTATTGGTTACCTATGAGCGCCGCTCCTGCAGGCGGTATTGGTTACCTATGAGCGCCGCTCCTGCAGGCGGTATTGGTTACCTATGAGCGCCGCTACTGGAGGAGGTAGAGGTTAGCCATGAGCGCCGCTCCTGCAGGCGGTATTGGTTACCTATGAGCGCCGCTCCTGCAGGCGGTATTGGTTACCTATGAGCGCCGCTCCTGCAGGCGGTATTGGTTACCTATGAGCGCCGCTACTGGAGGAGGTAGAGGTTAGCCATGAGCGCCGCTCCTGCAGGCGGTATTGGTTACCTATGAGCGCCGCTACTGGAGGAGGTAGAGGTTAGCCATGAGCGCCGCTCCTGCAGGCGGTATTGGTTACCTATGAGCGCCGCTCCTGCAGGCGGTATTGGTTACCTATGAGCGCCGCTCCTGCAGGCGGTATTGGTTACCTATGAGCGCCGCTACTGGAGGAGGTAGAGGTTAGCCATGAGCGCCGCTCCTGCAGGCGGTATTGGTTACCTATGAGCGCCGCTCCTGCAGGCGGTATTGGTTACCTATGAGCGCCGCTACTGGAGGAGGTAGAGGTTACCTATGAGCGCCGCTCCTGCAGGCGGTATTGGTTACCTATGAGCGCCGCTACTGGAGGAGGTAGAGGTTAGCCATGAGCGCCGCTCCTGCAGGCGGTATTGGTTACCTATGAGCGCCGCTCCTGCAGGCGGTATTGGTTACCTATGAGCGCCGCTACTGGAGGAGGTAGAGGTTACCTATGAGCGCCGCTCCTGCAGGCGGTATTGGTTACCTATGAGCGCCGCTACTGGAGGAGGTAGAGGTTAGCCATGAGCGCCGCTCCTGCAGGCGGTATTGGTTACCTATGAGCGCCGCTACTGGAGGAGGTAGAGGTTAGCCATGAGCGCCGCTACTGGAGGAGGTAGAGGTTAGCCATGAGCGCCGCTACTGGAGGAGGTAGAGGTTAGCCATGAGCGCCGCTACTGGAGGAGGTAGAGGTTAGCCATGAGCGCCGCTACTGGAGGAGGTAGAGGTTAGCCATGAGCGCCGCTACTGGAGGAGGTAGAGGTTAGCCATGAGCGCCGCTACTGGAGGAGGTAGAGGTTAGCCATGAGCGCCGCTACTGGAGGAGGTAGAGGTTAGCCATGAGCGCCGCTACTGGAGGAGGTAGAGGTTAGCCATGAGCGCCGCTACTGGAGGAGGTAGAGGTTAGCCATGAGCGCAGCTACTGGAGGAGGTAGAGGTTAGCCATGAGCGCCGCTACTGGAGGAGGTAGAGGTTAGCCATGAGCGCCGCTACTGGAGGAGGTAGAGGTTAGCCATGAGCGCCGCTACTGGAGGAGGTAGAGGTTAGCCATGAGCGCCGCTACTGGAGGAGGTAGAGGTTAGCCATGAGCGCCGCTACTGGAGGAGGTAGAGGTTAGCCATGAGCGCCGCTACTGGAGGAGGTAGAGGTTAGCCATGAGCGCAGCTACTGGAGGAGGTAGAGGTTAGCCATGAGCGCCGCTACTGGAGGAGGTAGAGGTTAGTTATGAGCGCCGCTACTGGAGGAGGTAGAGGTTAGCCATGAGCGCCGCTACTGGAGGAGGTAGAGGTTAGCCATGAGCGCAGCTACTGGAGGAGGTAGAGGTTAGCCATGAGCGCCGCTACTGGAGGAGGTAGAGGTTAGCCATGAGCGCAGCTACTGGAGGAGGTAGAGGTTAGCCATGAGCGCCGCTACTGGAGGAGGTAGAGGTTAGCCATGAGCGCAGCTACTGGAGGAGGTAGAGGTTAGCCATGAGCGCCGCTACTGGAGGAGGTAGAGGTTAGCCATGAGCGCAGCTACTGGAGGAGGTAGAGGTTAGCCATGAGCGCCGCTACTGGAGGAGGTAGAGGTTAGCCATGAGCGCCGCTACTGGAGGAGGTAGAGGTTAGCCATGAGCGCCGCTACTGGAGGAGGTAGAGGTTAGCCATGAGCGCCGCTACTGGAGGAGGTAGAGGTTAGCCATGAGCGCCGCTACTGGAGGAGGTAGAGGTTACCTATGAGCGCCGCGACGCACTGCGGCCAGACGGAGCCCGGCGCCTCCTCGCCGGCCGGGCGGAACTGCTGCGGCGCCGGTCCGCCTAGGGTCTCGCGCGAGTTGTCCTCCATGGGGCGACTGTCTGCTGCCTGCTGGCCCTGACAGCACCCCGGCGCGCCCCCTGGCTCTGCCCCCCACCACACACCCCCCACTCCGCCGAGAGCTGGGAAACTATTACGAGATAAAACCGCGCGGCGCCGTCTATTTCTGCTGTACTCCGGCACGCGTGACCCCTCCCCCCTCCCCCGACCTTTGGCACGTGGAGCTGACGTCCGCAGGATGACCCGTTCAGCGGGAGACGGATCCCGCGGATCCGGAGTCTCCACAACTGACCCGTCTGTGCTCAGCTCTTCCGTCTACGAGTGGTTCTCAATACGTTAAAAAAAAAAAAAATTGGTTGTCTGTGAAGTCTGTTTACGGACGATAGTTTAACGTGACAACGTCATAACAAAACATTTAATGAAATGATTGCATACTTTTATGAATAAAGTTGAATAATTTTAATTTTAATAATAAAAGAATAAATACTTGATATTGTACTAGTAATCAGATTTTTAAAATGCAAGAATAATTAACCTTTATTGCCGAAATTGTTGTTGTAATAAGCAATGAAAACCACATCAACTTTTCGCTTCACTTTATAAGCAGTCGACGAAACAGTTCACGTGTAGATGACTTGTAATTAATTTTAAAAATTGGCGTTTAGCTATAAAGTTTAAATATAATTATGAACAAGTTTTCATATAAATAAACTGTAATCAAATATCTATCATCAATTATATGAATCACCATAATTTTTTAGTCAATTGTAACATAACCTATTATTACTGCGCTCGCCGACAGCGTAACGGAACACAGCGTAACGGAACAATGAGCGTAACGGAACAATAAGCGTAACGGGACACAGCGTAACGGGACAATGTGCGTAACGGGACACTTTTTCGTGCGTGCAGCCGGCGTTCATCGATTTATTAGACGTCACGTCAAAAAATATTTCAAATTCAAGTATATCTAGTATTATTTTATTGCATTGTGTTTTATTTTTTACCATGCATGTGAGTTACGCCCGTGCTGTGGTCTCGAAGCATCAGCTGCGGGCGAATACCAGCCTAGTGTATCCCTGAGCTGAGTGGTGCATCGCTGTGTGGACGCGGCCATCTTTGCGTTGCTCCCGAATCCTCGCAAGGCATCCGTGCTGGCATCCACTGAACCAGAGACTCTTAGGGATGCGAGATTCGCCTCCGCTGATGCGTTCCTGCGTCCATTACTTTCCGAATCGGGGTTTATTTTGTTTTCATGCAATATTACTTCCGATTTTTGGCATATTATTTGTTAAAAAAAAATTAATTCAACTATAGACACATCAGACGTTATTAAAAACTATCCAAATGCAATTTAAACTTACAGCGGTATTTAATGCCCCTGAGAATTTTTTTAAAAATATAATTTAAGATTAATAAAAGTATGTATTTTACAACGTCTAATAAACCGATGAACGCGGGCTGCACGCACGAAAAAGTGGTCATAAACGTACATTTTCCCGTTACGCTGTGTCCCGTTACGCTCATTGTACGCTTGCGCCGCATCTATCTCTCTTCCACTCGATTGGAACAACCATCGATTTGACTTTTTCGAGGCACATTAAACTTGGAACACTCCCATTAGTTTCCTACTTTTCCCATCATCGTCCTATCCTTAACAGAATAACACAGATTGGAAGAAGTTAAATAGCAAACATGTATAAAAGTTAGAGTTAAAATAATAATCTCTTCGTTAAAGTAATGAACATATTTGAATTAATGAGTGCAAATAAAATTAAATTTATCAATTAAATTGTAGATTTCATTTCACTCCTTCTTTGTATCCATACAAAATAGTGATAATTAAATAAAAATGATTCTATCTTATTCATAAAAGTATGCAATCATGATTTGTTATGACGTTGTCACGGTAAACTATTGTCCGCAAACCGACTTTACAGACAACCAATATTTTTATGTTCATCGGTAACATTTATAACATCCACGCTACGTTAAATATTTTTAAATAGTCACTGTTATTTACGTTTGGTTGAATATTCGTTGATAAAACGACTCAAAATGGCTACGTACATATTAGTACTATCAACTGTGAACAGGTATTCTAATATTTTTCATCCAGTAGAATTGCGTCCTCTACATTATGGCTGGATTTGCTAAGGGATGTGGGGGTGTAAATGCTATGGACGCATCCATAATGTATCCGGATACAGACATAATATATTTTTTATTAAATTATCATTTCGTATCTAACCTTGAAATTCAATCTCATTGGTTTCCATTTTTTACGTTCTCCTTGTACTGGGGAACCAGCAGACGCGACGGTGAAATGTTCCGGGAGATACGTCTCCCTCTCCGTTTACGTCATCCGTCTCCGTCGGTTACGGTCTGTCAGGTCGGGTGAGAAGGGGCGGGCGACAGAATTGTATCCCCTTGGAAAGGGTACCTTTCATACTTTTGGTGGCGGTAGTGTATATGGGTAGAAACTGGGTACTATTTTCTGCTTTAAAATCCTGAAAGTTATCCCCTCTGGAAACATATCCCAAAATGGCTGCCAGACAAGTAATGTATAGATACAAGCACCTAGTTTCTCAGTTTCATACTAGGTAGCGCTGGTAGGAAGTGTCCACAGAATACCTTAGCAAAATAACCGCCTATGTAGTGTAACATTTTAAATTGTCTTCTCTTTTGTCTTTTGTTCTGCGTATAAACTCTGCTTCGATCAGAATATATGATCTGAGGAAAATTCTTATCCCGTGTATGGTTTGTGTTAGTGCACCATTCTTACCCTAACCTAACCTAACCCAACCTAACATAACATAACCTAACCCAAAGATGTTTCTATCTATATCTCAATCTATATTTCTATATATATATATATATATATATATGTATTTACTTAATACAATTTCTTGGACATACGCCATTGCAGAATTAATAATTTTTATTAGTAATGTAAATATTAATAATTCACTAAAACTGTAATACAACTTGATTGGGCTATCCCTTACGAACCCAGTTCACCCCACTTAGGTCGTAACCATGCACTCTTAACTACAAATAATACTTAAATTTTTACATTTAACTTTTTTATACATAAATATATATATTTATATTTATGGGAAATGTATAACACACACAAACTTACATAATTACTCTAACCCCAAGAGGTAACTAATACAAATTAGTATTAGTAAAAATGAGCAAGTAAGAATAACATAAAAATTACATAGCCTACCAGATTATAGTTCATACTGTTACAATGTAGCCTATGCTGATTAATATGCATAAGAGAATAACAAAAACAATGAATGTCCATTATTAAGAGATTCTATTGATTATATTTTAAGTATGTTTGAAATGTCAGTTTTTAAATAATGATATCTAACACTGGTACTCCCACTACTATGTTCCAGATCATTACAGAGACATGCTGTTATGAAATAAAAATTACCTGATACATATTTTCGAAAAGCCTAATATTCATCGAAATGGACTCAAACGAATACACCCGAGGTTCGTTGTTCGCCCACGAAGCTTCATTGGACGATATCAGAGTTGTTATCGATATACTAAAAGAAAGATTTTGTGTGTGGTTAGAGAAGTAGAGTTATTTTTTTATTTTAAAGAATTTGAATAATTTTTTTTAATCTATGGAATGGTTTCCATCACGTTTTTCTTAATTAATGTTCTTAAATGGTGTTCTATAGCATGGTTTGAATGTTTAGTGTTAAACTAGTATTTTACTTTCTGAACTGTGTAATAACACGAGAAAATTGTAAACCTACCAAGTGCTGAATTTGTTCGTGGATAAATAATTAAATAATAAAAACAAGGATGCAAAAGAGCGATACAATTTGGTACATAAGTTCTTTAGTTTGCATCTCAATGTGAATTTCTCAAATATCAATGATTTTTCCTTTAAATATTCACCACGCCACCTGCACCATACCACCTGCTGCACCACACCACATGCTGCAACACATCACTTGCTGCACCACACCACACTGACCACTGCTTCAGTGTCCATTACTTAAATGCAGAAGCGAGTTTTAGTTTATAAGCTAGTAAATGTTTTTATTGCCTGATTTTTTTTATTTTCCAAAGTCGCAGTGCTGACAAATTGTCTGAAAGCAAAATTAATATTTATCATATAATGAATACCGAAATTCCTACATAATAAAAAAAAATCTTGGGTACAATTCTCACGTGTAGGGGATTTTTGTGTATACATTAAAACTTTACCAGTTTCCAAATGTGTTAGGGTGCTTGAATAATATTAAATGTAAGACTTTAGAATTGCCTTAATCAAAAAAGACCTATGAGGCGAAGTTTTAACCACATTTTCACTAATTCTAGGCGCACACTTAAACAAATATTAGATCATTTATTTTTAAAATATGTTTATCATATAGGTATCACACATGGATATAAACATTTCTTTATTATACTTAAGATTACATTCATGATTAACAAAATCAACCATCGGTAATTTTGTGGCTCTGGTGTAACGTTACTTACAAACATGGTTATGATTCACATTCGAAAACACAATATATATATATATATTTTTTTTTCCATCTCAGTCACATATCAACAGAATCTTTGGCACGATTAAAGATGCAGCGTTATCTTTGTGACCGAATGAATGATTTAAGCATATAAAATGATAATAAATATCATCAGATCATCGTAGTGTTTTAAAGCACATAGAGCATACTCACAGTAGAATATCAAAGTTTCATTGTCCATGAGATATCTAACCTCCAAGTCAATGCCACAGTCGAAGATGACCATACTTTGAAACATCGATAGTGTCATAGTTCTGTATTTGTGTCCACAAATGGATTAATTAGTTTTATTGGGAGGGCTAAATGAACTTATGTTTTAATTCTGCCAAGTTAAAACCTGAAACACACGCACACATTAAGTGATTTCCTTGGTCACATAAACCCATTATAAAATAAATTTCTAAACGTTTTCAACCGAGGTGATAAATGTCTTCTGGTTTCGTGGGCGATCTTCAAAGAATCATTTTGGCATTTTTTTTAACCTTACAGACGGTTAATCTGAAATTTTCATCTCGTTGATAAATTATGACCTTTTTAGAGAAGGATCGCTTAGTTATTCCTAGAAGATCACAATCGACTAGCGTTTCCCAGTAGGTGCACTACTGTGCTGGTAACATGCATCCACCAGAGATCTTACTCGTCTACCCACGTGCTCTGAGATCTTGTAGCAGGAGTCTGTGAGGCTTCAAGCCGAGCACTCTGAGCAGGAGTGTGTGAGCATCAAGCCGAGCTCTTGTAGCAGGAGTGTGTGAGGCTTCAAGCCGAGCTCTTGTAGCAGGAGAGTCTGTGAGCCAGAAGTCTAACACTCTGAGCAGGAGTGTGTGAGCCCCAGCCGAGCACTCTGAGCAGGAGCGTGTGAGCTCAGCCCTCCAGCAGCTCCTGTATCTGCCGCAGGGTCCGGCCCTTGGTCTCCGGCAGCAGGCAGTACACGAACACCCCCGCCGCGGTGCAGCAGGCGGCGAAGGTCCAGAACACCACGTGGCTGCCGAACAGCTCCACGAGGCTGTTGAAGAAGAAGGTGACGAGGAAGCACAGCACCCAGCAGGTGGTGGCCGTCAGCGAAGCCGCCTTGCTCCTGACGATGGGCGCGAACAGCTCGGCCGAAACCGCCCACGCCAGCGGGCCGAATCCTGGAAAGAACGGAAGATCCCACTTGGAGTATTCCCTTAATTACAATGCCTCATTCACATCCTATTTACGATCAACTCCAGTTTGAGTTTTTTTGTTGTCAAAAGGCACCATAGACTACCACACAGTTATCTTTAATAGGCCATCACCAAGACAGATTTTAATGCCTGCTGACAGTTGTCTCTTTCAGGCACCTATATTGATTTCTTCGAAGTTGGTTACCTTGAATCACACCTTTTATCATATCTACAACGAGAGAAGATACTGTAATATTACAGCCATAGATATGAAAATTAATTAAAAGATTATAAGAATTTGCATATTGAATTTGCATTTGAATATTGTGCATCTCAGTACACAGGGAAACTCCTTTGGCAATTTAAAACTCGACTTGTATCTCTTTGGCCAAGAACCTTTTCTCTGTCCTTTTCGCGTCAGAAACGTCTCACAACAATGTTTTTCAAAGAATTTGCATTGAAATTTAGCTCTCATCGCGCTCAAAGAAGGTAAAAATCCAAGAGTTGAAGTATACCAACTAAATGAGACTAAAGATTACAGAGAATGCATATAAGCTGGAACAGTCAGGTCCAAGACAGTGAAGGGTAATGTGGCACATAATAATAATAATAATGTACCTGAAAAATGACTTTGGTTTTGTTGATCAATTTATATCTTTTATCAATGTATTCAGTTATCACAACTTGTTTTA
Source organism: Bacillus rossius redtenbacheri (assembly GCF_032445375.1). NCBI lineage: Eukaryota > Metazoa > Arthropoda > Insecta > Phasmatodea > Bacillidae > Bacillus > Bacillus rossius. Next base: position 2,400,873 of record NC_086341.1, on the reverse strand, counting down.
TTGTCATTATTTAAACCAACATACGACTGAAACAAACAATCCTTTCTCTCCCCATGTTGAAGATATAGATGTGATTGAAGGCAACAGAACGTATTAAAAAGTGTTTTAAGATCGCATTTCATTGTACAGATTTTTAAGACGGATTTATATTGAGATTATAGCGGGGTCTGAAATAATCTAGTACGACTCTAGGTTCTTAAACCGAGTCATTATCTGGGAAAGGCTCATACTGTCACCCTAGCATTATGCCCCCGTTCTTACGGCATCTTATCACAGATCACCCTGGGAAGCAGAAGTAGGTGATGATCAACTCAAGGTCAACATTGAGTTATTTTAACTACTTAAGTCAACAAATTTACAACTGATTTATGAGGCATAACACTAAGAATATAGAAATAAATTTAAGCTGATTTGACAGATAGAGAGCTAAAGGTAAATTTCAAAAGCCCGAATATTATTATTGTGATGAAAAATCAAAATATAAATTTTGATACTGTTCGGGTATTTTAGATCAAATGTTAACTATTTGCGGAGTTAAAAGTTAAGATCTTGTTTTAAGAAACTAGTTAGAATTAATTTAGGTAACCTAGATGTATGAAATAATTATATTACATGTTATTTATCATAAGATCAGCCAATTCTTACAAATATTTGGATTGTAATGATAAAACTAAGACATCTTTCGATGATATTTTATAAACTTATATACATATATATAAATCTACACCACCTTATGTGTAAAAGAGTCACTAACCGCTATGTTTTGTGTTTTATGTGATGATTAAGATATTCTAGGTCTTCGCAGATTTAATATAGTTGTTTCATTATTATGTGGCTTCTATAATTACCTTTGAACTAGTATAAACTATTCATATATTCGACTTACCTATTGAGTATACAATGATGTATAAAACCAAAGACAGCGTGGGGACAAATCCATAGCTGGAGGCGTCTGTGCCTGTATTCGTAATGTAGAAGAATGCCCCGAGTACAACCTGAAATTTTTTTTAAAGAAATGAAGAACAGAACATTGTAGTCCTTTCATGAAATGAGGTACAAATGTGATAGTAGTCGTTTCATGAAATGAGATACAGATGTGATAGTAGTGCTTTCATGAAATGATGAGTGTTACATGACTAATGTTACCACCTTGTAACTAAACGCACTCAAATAATCACATTCCAAATATTTAATCCACCATTAGAACACTAACTTTCTTACAGCCAACAAAAAACAAGAATGCAATACCAAAGACAAAATAAATGGTAGTGCCGGAATAAGAATAATTATTGTCTCAGCAGAAGCACTAGGAAAACATTTGAAATCTGTCATTAAAAGTGTTCTTTTATCAAAGCTTGCTCATAGATCCTCTGTTTGTTGTGATAAAGTGGTATGGGGAATTCTAGAGAAAATCGTCATAATTATTTAAACACCTTCGAAAAACAAGAACTACATGAAGCTAGTCACCGAACAAAACTAAGTTTCCCTGGAGCTAACCTCATTCTCAGTTTCTCAATATACACATACTTAGTTTGCCTAGGATAAATATGATTACGATGCACAATTACACATAATAATCAGGCTGAATCACAAATATGATCTTATTTGGTTTTTAGGATCACTGTTGTATTCAATCAGAGTGTGGTGTCCTTTTTGTTACTCAATGTTACGAATTATATTTGAAAAAGTAAATAAATACCAAATGAATTCAATCAAGGAAAGATTCCTGCTGTCGACTAAAGTCAAAATTAAGCTACGACCAGCTGAGCCACCTTATGACATAAATTCTAGAGAATGTCCATTAAATAATGTCCCAGTTTCAATGACATACTATAACAAATTAATTTAGAATATTTACAACAATCATATATTAGATTTAGAGTAAACATTTTTTTAAAAATGTTCAATACATGCACGCATCTACCGTAAGTCAAATTCTCCCCGAACTTTGGTTGACACGTCCAGAGTAATGGAAGCTATAGCATCTTAGATTCTGTGTCTCAACTCAGGAAAATTATTTTGTAGCGGCGGAACGTACACACGATCTTTTATAAAACCCCAAATGAAAAAAAAAATTGTGGCTTATGTCAGGTGAATGTGGAAGCCAGCGAAAAAGAGCTCTGTCGTCTCGACCATTACAACCAACTCAAAAGTCAGGGACTTGGAAGTTTAACCACTCTCGTACAAAGAGAGTCCAATGGGGAGGGCTGCAATTAGAGGGAGCCGGTAATCCCCACAGACGACAACCCTGAGACCCCGGGGGCTGGGAGGGGGGAAAGGGGTGCTCACCAGGGAACCGGAAATCCCCACGGACGACCACCCTGAGACCCCAGGGGCTGGAAGGGGGGAAAGGGGTGCTCACCAAAGAGACGGTCATCCCCACGGACGACCACCCTGAGACCCCGGGGGCTGGGAGGGGGGAAAGGGGTGCTCACCAGGGAACCGGTAATCCCCACGGACGACCACCCAGAGACCCCGGGGGCTGGGAGGGGGGAAAGGGGTGCTCACCAGGGAACCGGTAATCCCCACGGACGACCACCCAGAGACCCCGGGGGCTGGGAGGGGGGAAAGGGGCGCTCACCAGGGAACCGGTAATCCCCACGGACGACCACCCTGAGACCCCGGGGGCTGGGAGGGGGGAAAGGGGCGCTCACCAGGGAACCGGTAATCCCCACGGACGACCACCCTGAGACCCCGGGGGCTGGGAGGGGGGAAAGGGGTGCTCACCAGGGAACCGGTAATCCCCACGGACGACCACCCTGAGACCCCGGGGGCTGGAAGGGGGGAAAGGGGCGCTCACCAGGGAACCGGTAATCCCCACGGATGACCACCCTGAGACCCCAGGGGCTGGGAGGGGGGAAAGGGGTGCTCACCAAAGAGACGGTCATCCCCACGGACGACCACCCTGAGACCCCGGGGGCTGGGAGGGGGGAAAGGGGTGCTCACCAGGGAACCGGTAATCCCCACGGACGACCACCCTGAGACCCCGGGGGCTGGGAGGGTGGAAAGGGGCGCTCACCAGGGAACCGGTAATCCCCACGGACGACCACCCTGAGACCCCGGGGGCTGGGAGGGGGGAAAGGGGTGCTCACCAGGGAACCGGTAATCCCCACGGACGACCACCCTGAGACCCCGGGGGCTGGGAGGGGGGAAAGGGGCGCTCACCAGGGAACCGGTAATCCCCACGGACGACCACCCTGAGACCCCGTGGGCTGGGAGGGGGGAAAGGGGCGCTCACCAGGGAACCGGTAATCCCACGGACGACCACCCTGAGACCCCGGGGGCTGGGAGGGGGGAAAGGGGTGCTCACCAGGGAACCGGTAATCCCCACGGACGACCACCCTGAGACCCCGGGAGCTGGGAGGGGGGAAAGGGGCGCTCACCAGGGAACCGGTAATCCCCACGGACGACCACCCTGAGACCCCGGGGGCTGGGAGGGGGGAAAGGGGCGCTCACCAGGGAACCGGTAATCCCCACGGACGACCACCCTGAGACCCCGGGGGCTGGGAGGGGGGAAAGGGGCGCTCACCAGGGAACCGGTAATCCCCACGGACGACCACCCTGAGACCCCGGGGGCTGGGAGGGGGGAAAGGGGTGCTAACCAGGGAACTGGTAATCCCCACGGACGACCACCCTGTGACCCCAGGGGCTGGGAGGGGGGAAAGGGGTGCTCACCAAAGAGACGGTCATCCCCACGGACGACCACCCTGAGACCCCGGGGGCTGGGAGGGGGGAAAGGGGTGCTCACCAGGGAACCGGTAATCCCCACGGACGACCACCCTGAGACCCCGGGGGCTGGGAGGGGGGAAAGGGGTGCTAACCAGGGAACCGGTAATCTCCACGGACGACCACCCTGTGACCCCAGGGGCTGGGAGTGGGGAAAGGGGTGCTCACCAAAGAGACGGTCATCCCCACGGACGACCACCCTGAGACCCCGGGGGCTGGGAGGGGGGAAAGGGGTGCTCACCAGGGAACCGGTAATCCCCACGGACGACCACCCTGTGACCCCAGGGGCTGGGAGGGGGGAAAGGGGTGCTCACCAAAGAGACGGTCATCCCCACGGACGACCACCCTGAGACCCCGGGGGCTGGGAGGGGGGAAAGGGGTGCTCACCAGGGAACCGGTAATCCCCACGGACGACCACCCTGAGACCCCGGGGGCTGGGAGGGGGGAAAGGGGTGCTAACCAGGGAACCGGTAATCCCCACGGACGACCACCCTGAGACCCCGGGGGCTGGGAGGGGGGTAAGGGGTGCTCACCAAAGAGACGGTCATCCCCACGGACGACCACCCTGAGACCCCGGGGGCTGGGAGGGGGGAAAGGGGTGCTCACCAAAGAGACGGTCATCCCCACGGACGACCACCCTGAGACCCCGGGGGCTGGGAGGGGGGAAAGGGGTGCTCACCAAAGAGACGGTCATCCCCACGGACGACCACCCTGAGACCCCGGGGGCTGGGAGGGGGGAAAGGGGTGCTCACCAAAGAGACGGTCATCCCCACGGACGACCACCCTGAGACCCCGGGGGCTGGGAGGGGGGAAAGGGGTGCTCACCAAAGAGACGGTCATCCCCACGGACGACCACCCTGAGACCCCGGGGGCTGGGAGGGGGGAAAGGGGTGCTCACCAGGGAACCGGTAATCCCCACGGACGACCACCCTGAGACCCCAGGGGCTGGGAGGGGGGTAAGGGGTGCTCACCAAAGAGACGGTCATCCCCACGGACGACCACCCTGAGACCCCTGGGGCTGGGAGGGGGGAAAGGGGTGCTCACCAAAGAGACGGTCATCCCCATGGACGACCACCCTGAGACCCCGGGGTCTGGGAGGGGGGAAAGGGGTGCTCACCAAAGAGACGGTCATCCCCACGGACGACAACCCTGAGACCCTGGGGGCTGGGAGGGGGGAAAGGGGTGCTCACCAAAGAGACGGTCATCCCCACGGACGACCACCCTGAGACCCCGGGGGCTGGGAGGGGGGAAAGGGGTGCTCACCATAGAGACGGTCATCCCCACTGACGACAACCCTGAGACCCCGTGGGCTGGGAGGGGGAAAGGGGCACTCACCAGGGAGACGGTCATCCCCACGGACGACAGCAGCAGCAGCACCCTGCGGCCGGAGCGGTCCACGATGAGAGGAGTGACCAAGGAGGCCGCCAGCATGACGGAGCCCACCACGATGGTGGCGACGCTGGGGCTGAGCGCGCTCACGCTCATGCCGAGGATCTTCTGCGCGAAGAACAGCACGGCGTTGATGCCGCTGAGCTGCTGGAAGGTCACCAGGCCCTGGGAGACCAGGAGAGCCCTGATGGTGGCTCGGTTGGCGACCAGGTCCCTCACCGAGGACTCCTGCTTCAGCATCGCCGCCACCTCGCTCTGGCGGCACACAGGCGAAACACAATCAACACATTGTTGCTCTCTCGCTTCGTACTTCAACATCATAGGATTAATATGAATCATGATGCACAATTACTCAAACCAATCAAGCTGAAACAAAAATATATTCTTTGTTGGTTTTTAGGGTCACTGTTTTATTTTATCAGAGTCTGACGCCCTTTTTTTGTCGCTCATTGTTACGAAAGATGTTAAAAAAAGGTAAGCAATCCATTGAAAATACCAAATGAATTAAATAGAGGTTTAATTCCTGCTGTTAACCAAAGTCAAAATTAAGCTGCAACCGGCTGTAGCCACCTTATGATAAAGGATACATTCTCATGTTGAATAATTTCGTCGATAGTGAGGTCATAAAGAGACAAGAGCAAGGTCAGAGCAATAAGTAATTTAATAAGAGATTTTTAAAAATGATGTTTGGAATTTTTTCCCGATTTTCCAGCTATGTAATTACAAATTTCCAAGATTGTGGTCAATATATATTCATCGGCTTACTGGAAGCTGATAGTAGAGGAATTTAATCATTTAGGACTTTACAACTTATTTTATTGAAATTAACATTTTAAATGTAAAATACATTTTTTGGCCTCGAACTAGTATGGAACTAGTCAGGAATTGAACGAATAAATCAGTATATAAGTTGCAGATTTTTAAAATAAATTTTGGAATTTATTTTCGAATTTCTAGCTAAATAATTACGAATTTCCAAGATGGTGGTCAAGACGGCAGACAATATTGCAGGTGCCCTGACAATATATGATTCCTGCACTCTTGTAGGTTAAAACTAAACCGAATTTGCAGTAGCACCTCTAGCACACAAAAACAATATGTTGGATCCAAATGGCGGTCTCCAGCAGACGAAAAAATGACGAATGATGTCATATTAGCTTGTGATATGTATAACTTGAAATTAGTTGCGGGAGGTTAGTATGCCTGTGGCTTTCATGAAGAAGGATCTGTCGCCATTTTTATTTTTGTGCTCTCTAGGTATTAACCGAGGAATTCGAGCTCTATAATGTAAGTTAGTATTTTATTTAAAAGTTTTATTTAAATTCTATTAAGTTTTTCAAAAATTTTAATTCCTCCCCAATATTTCCTGATAATAATTATGAATTTTCAAGATGGTGGCCATAATAATAATTCCACCAGTGACATCATAATTCAAAATATCTTTAAACAAAATGGCGGGTGTGAAATTCAAAATGGTGGAATATAATATTGCAGAATCCAAATTGGCGTAACCAAGAATGCGGCCGGGGTTAAGGTCAAGATAAAGGTCACCCGAGGTGGCCGCCATAACATCGCAATCCAAGATGGCGATCGACTACTCTGGCTCCTCCTGGGGAACCCTGTGCCAGTATCGTCTATTATATACTATACTATCTTACCTTTGTTAGACACCAAATCTTTGGTCACTTATTTGCTTAGGTTCGATGCTGTGTGAAACAATATATTTAGCTCACTTCCATTTAATATACCAAACGTTTAATAGTATTGAAAGGCGAACATTTCTGTAGGAAGTTTCATGTGTCTATATCCTCGATTGAGGGAAGAAAAGTATTCTGCAAAGTTTCGTGGTGGGATGTTTTTGGGATGCCGTGTACGACTTGTACCCCGGGCGAGTGGGCAGAAGTACCTCCATGTCCCGGAACTCGTCGCCGCCGGTAGAGTCATCCCTCTTGCCGCGCAGCCAGAGGAAGGCGCGCCTGGCCTCCGCCCTCCTGCCGCGCCTCAGCAGCTGGTACGGTGAGTCGGGGATGAAGAGCGACCCCACGAGCAGCAGCGCCGGTATGGCGGCCGAGGCGACCGCCAGCGCCACGTAGCTGGACCACGGACCCACCACGTACTGGTACAGGAAGCCGGCGGTGGACATGAGCTGAGCCATGGAGCCCAGCGCGCCGCGCACCTTCACCTGCGAGCACGCACGTCACCGTCCTCGTTAGGACAGGACACAATTCCCCGTGCATCCACCACGAGTGCAACATAAACTATGACTACAATGTAGTAAACCATAAAGTAAATAGAGATCTCCCTATGCAAGTAAGACAGATAGTGAGATTAATGCAGCAAGATCACCCGAGATATCTCCCCAATGTAGGTGTAGCAGATGGTGAGCTGAATGCAGAATGTTAACATGAGAGATCTCCCCGACCTAGGTGTAGCAGATGGTGAGCTGAATTCAGAATGTTAACATGAGAGATCTCCCCGACCTAGGTGTAGAAGATGGTGAGCTGAATGCAGAATGTAAACATGAGAGATCTCCCCGACCTAGGTGTAGAAGATGGTGAGCTAAATGCAGAATGTTAACATGAGAGATCTCCCCGACGTAGGTGTAGAAGATGGTGAGCTAAATTCAGAATGTTAACATGAGAGATCTCCCCGACCTAGGTGTAGAAGATGGTGAGCTGAATGCAGAATGTTAACATGAGAGATCTCCCCGACATAGGTGTAGAAGATGGTGAGCTGAATGCAGAATGTTAACATGAGAGATCTCCCCGACCTAGGTGTAGAAGATGGTGAGCTAAATGCAGAATGTTAACATGAGAGATCTCCCCGACCTAGGTGTAGAAGATGGTGAGCTAAATGCAGAATGTTAACATGAGAGATCTCCCCGACCTAGGTGTAGAAGATGGTGAGCTAAATGCAGAATGTTAACATGAGAGATCTCCCCGACATAGGTGTAGAAGATGGTGAGCTGAATGCAGAATGTTAACATGAGAGATCTCCCCGACCTAGGTGTAGAAGATGGTGAGCTGAATGCAGAATGTTAACAAGAGAGATCTCCCCGACATAGGTGTAGAAGATGGTGAGCTGAATGCAGAATGTTAACATGAGAGATCTCCCCGACATAGGTGTAGAAGATGGTGAGCTGAATGCAGAATGTTAACATGAGAGATCTCCCCGACGTAGGTGTAGAAGATGGTGAGCTAAATTCAGAATGTTAACATGAGAGATCTCCCCGACATAGGTGTAGAAGATGGTGAGCTGAATGCAGAATGTTAACATGAGAGATCTCCCCGACGTAGGTGTAGAAGATGGTGAGCTAAATGCAGAATGTTAACATGAGAGATCTTCCCGACGTAGGTGTAGAAGATGGTGAGCTAAATTCAGAATGTTAACATGAGAGATCTCCCCGACATAGGTGTAGAAGATGGTGAGCTGAATGCAGAATGTTAACATGAGAGATCTCCCCGACGTAGGTGTAGAAGATGGTGAGCTGAATGCCACGATATAACCATGTACCCCACCTAAATCGGCTTACTACAGTGTAGTAAACAATGAAGTAAAATCTTTCTGATATTACGATGCTCCAGCAACAGCATTGGCAACAAAACCTTTACCTCCAGAATCACTATAAAATCGTTATCTTCATAAGAATTGTGCTGTAAGCACTATACTGAGGATCCAAGTAGTGGGCGACGATTATATAAGAATGTAGCCAACTGTGATTAATAAGACATTGCCAAAAATAGGTTCAAGTTACCAAGTGAGTTATTGCGTTGGTACTGCTTGGGTGATTATAAATTTTAATGGAACAACGAAAAGAACTTGATTTGAGCACTATAGGTAAACTGAATGCAGCAGGTTAACCTGAGAGATCTTGCCGATTTAGGTGGGGCAGATGGTGAACTTCATGCAGTAGAATCACCTGAGAGATCTCCCCGATGTAGGTGGGGCAGATTGTGAACTCCATGCCGCAGAATCGCTTGAGATATCTCCCCGATGTAGGTGGGACAGATGGGGAACTGAATGTAGAAGACTCACCTGAGATATCTCCCCGATGTAGGTGGAGCAGATGGTTAACTGAATGTAGCAGGTACACCTGAGATATCTCCCCGATGTAGGTGGGGCAGATGGTTAACTGAATGTAGCAGACCCACCTGAGAGATCTCCCCGATTTAGGTGAGGCAGATGGGGAACTGAATGCAGAAGACCCACCTGAGAGATCTCCCCGATGTAGGTGGGGCAGATGGTTAACTGAATGTAGCAAGTACACCTGAGATATCTCCCCGATGTTGGTGGGACAGATGGGGAACTGAATGCAAAAGACCCACCTGAGAGATCTCCCCGATGTAGGTGGGGCAGATCGTGAAGGAGATGCCGTTGGCGATCCCGAGGACGAGTCTGGCGGCGTACAGGACCTCGGCGGAGCGCGCGGCGGCGATCGCGCCCCAGCCGCCCAGGTACAGCGCCGCCGTGCAGGTGAGGGTGACCTTGTGCCCCAGCCAGCCCGCCAGCAGTCCCGTCGGCAGAGGGCTGAGGGCCGCTCCCAAGGGCGTCAGCGCGCTCACCCACGCCTCCTCGGCATCCGTCAGCTCGATGTAGTGGCTGCTCTCCAGCAGGGGCAGCGTCGGCGACGTCCATCCCAGGGCGCAGCCGGCGCTCATGTAGCCCAGGCTCGCTGCGGACAAACACTTCCCGGTCACACGCCAGACTTGGTGTCTTGGATTCCAACTCTAGCTCCCAGAGTAGTCGACATAGAGTGTCACCATCTTTAGTTCCACCTCTCGCTTCCAGAGGATGCCACACTTAAAATTAGACGCCATCAACACTGGTAACGTCTTGGAGCTCAGGATGCAGCCTATTGTCTGGTTAGCTGAGGGAGGCAGAGGGCCGAGATAGTGTCTAAGCTGGGACGGGTAGCCTCAGCCTCTGGACATAGCTGAATCTCCAACACCTCTCATGTTTCGCGTGAACGGCGTATATCCCGTATCCACGCCCGTTGGGGCCCCAGGCCGGCAGGGCCTATCGACTAAGAGGGCTGGGTTACCAAACCAAAAAGAGGAAGCAATTCTCCATACAGTTTACATTCTGTCATCAGTCTCGACTTTGGAAAGCAACTTCGGTACAATTGAACTACTACAACCCTTCACCAATCACCGAAGACAGCTTCTACTTCCACATGTGCACGTCTCTTCCTAGTCATTCAAAGGCACAAAACCTATGTAAACAACACAGTATTACTTTAAAAAACTAAAAAAAAATACTATTCGTTATTTAACGATACATATTAAGGTAATTTGTAAGGTGAGTGTGAGATGTGTTGCCTCGCCGGCTCTCTCGGAGCGCTTGCAACGCGCTTCCGCTCCGGAGAAGGGTCTGGGACGTGTGCTGGATCTCGGCGGAGGAACCGTCAGGACCCTCGCACCGCTGATGGGAGACTAGGGGACGTTACCAATGAGCGCTGCGACCCACTGCGGCCAGACGGAGCCTGCCTCCTCCTTCCCCGCGGACACCTGTTGCTTCTCCAGCACCATTCTCTCGCACACGTCTCGCTCGGAGCTCCAAGTCATGTGCTCCCAGCTCTCGAGGTACGCGCGGGGCAGAGTGCTGGCGCGCCACTCCAAGCGGCTCTTATAAACCACTCAGATAAGCACCGGTCGAGTGGCTCTCCGCCGCCGGATGGCCACGCGGGGTCCGCGCAAGTCCCAGATACCCTAGTAGTTGATCTCGGAGGTGTTTGGTCACTGACGCAATCCTCAAGGATTACTTCGATGCCGATAAGATATGTCCGAGTAAATTTCCACCGTTCAAGACACTCCCACCAATTATTCTAGTTAAGGTATTTAGACCGTGGGGTCCACGCAATTCCCAGATAGCCTAATAATTGGTCTCGAAGGTGTTTGGTCGCTCGACGTAGTCCTCAAGGATTACTTCGATGCCGATGAGATATGTCCGAGTAAATTTCCACCGTTCAAGACACTCCCACCAATTATTCTAGTTAAGGTATTTAGACCGTGGGGTCCGCGCAATTTCCAGATAGCCTAATAATTGGTCTCGAAGGCGTTTGGTCGTTGACGTAGTCCTCAAGGATTACTTCGATGCCGATAAGATATGTCCGAGTAAATTTCAACCGTTCAAAACACTCCCACCAATAATTCTAGTTAGGGTATTTAGACCGTGGGGTCCACGCAATTCCCAAATAGCCTAATAATTGGTCTCGAAGGTGTTTGGTCGCTCGACATAGTCCTCGAGGATTACTTCGATGCCGATAAGATATGTCCGAGTAAATTTCCACCGTTCAAAACACTCCCACCAATAATTCTAGTTAGGGTATTTAGACCGTGGGGTCCGCGCAATTCCCAGATAGCCTAATAATTGGTCTCGAAGGCGTTTGGTCGTTGACGTAGTCCTCAAGGATTACTTCGATGCCGATAAGATATGTCCGAGTAAATTTCAACCGTTCAAAACACTCCCACCAATAATTCTAGTTAGGGTATTTAGACCGTGGGGTCCGCGCAATTCCCAAATAGCCTAATAATTGGTCTCGAAGGCGTTTGGTCGTTGACATAGTCCTCAAGGATTACTTCGATGCCGATAAGATATGTCCGAGTAAATTTCAACCGTTCAAAACACTCCCACCAATAATTCTAGTTAGGGTATTTAGACCGTGGGGTCCGCGCAATTCCCAGATAGCCTAATAATTGGTCTCGAAGGCGTTTGGTCGTTGACATAGTCCTTAAGGATTACTTCGATGCCGATAAGATATGTCCTAGTAAATTTACACCGTTCAAGACACTCCCACCAATTATTCTAGTTAATGTATTTAGACCGTGGGGTCCGCGCAATTCCCAGATAGCCTAATAATTGGTTTCGAAGGCGTTTGGTCGTTGACGTAGTCCTCAAGGATTACTTCGATGCCGATAAGATATGTCCGAGTAAATTTCCACCGTTCAAGACACTCCCACCAATTATTCTAGTTAGGGTATTTAGACCGTGGGGTCCGCGCAATTCCCAGATAGCCTAATAATTGGTCTCGAAGGCGTTTGGTCGTTGACATAGTCCTTAAGGATTACTTCGATGCCGATAAGATATGTCCTAGTAAATTTACACCATTCAAGACACTCCCACCAATTATTCTAGTTAAGGTATTTAGACCGTGGGGTCCGCGCAATTCCCAGATAGCCTAATAATTGGTTTCGAAGGCGTTTGGTCGTTGACGTAGTCCTCAAGGATTACTTCGATGCCGATAAGATATGTCCGAGTAAATTTCCACCGTTCAAGACACTCCCACCAATTATTCTAGTTAATGTATTTAGACCGTGGAGTCCGCACAATTCCCAGATAGCCTAATAATTGGTTTCGAAGGTGTTTGGTCGCTGACGTAGCCCTCAAGGATTACTTTGATGCCGATAAGATATGTCCGAGTAAATTTCCACCGTTCAAGACACTCCCGCCAATTTTATTCTAGTTAAGGTATTCAGACCTACCTACATCTGTACCTGGGAGGCATGAGACATTATGTCCACTTTTGAGCAGACTTGTACATCGTTAGACTTCTTTCCAGCGGCGAACAACAGTAAGATCTACGTTATGTAAATTTTTTACATATTCTGGGTAGAACATAGTTGAGTAATAAGTGAGGTACACTTTAAATTTCTTTAAACTGATCTCATAATTTTTTTTGTAACGTAGTTTCTTATGCCTCTAAGGTATAATATATACATATGACCTGGATCCGAATCCTATTTGGGCATACTAGGAGTTTTATTTTTCCCTTTAGCTTTTTCGTGAACATCTCTTCTTCAGATATTCCTTTTCGTCTTCCTTATTTTAGTTGTTCTAGGGGTCTCTGTCTTTATGCTTTATATATTTCTCTTTAGTGTCTCGAACAATTAATTCCCATTTCAATGTTAATTTCTCCTTTATAATCATAACTCGTAAAATTTAAAGAATATATTAATATATGTATTATATCACTCCAATAATTTTCAGGTCGGTAGCAGGTTCCACAAAATATTGATCTATCTAGTCATATTTATTTTGTCACTTATATACTTTCTTCTTGTTCTCTTTAATCTGTTTTCGTAAATGTTAATTTTCTTCCCCCTTTATCTTCATTTTTCATTCATAATGTCTCAGTCGTACGTTCTTTAAATGATTCATGCAATGGAGAGTTTTGGTCTAACACAATTTCTTGGACTTGCAGTTTGTCGGAGAGAACAGTTGTTGCATTGCAGGGCTCTGCGGGCATTGTTTATCAAATAACTTGGGTTTAACTGGCTAAGCCACGTCGCATTTGTATTGTGTACCGACGTTTCGCTCTACATTCCAGAAAGCATCTTCAGGATTCAGAACAAACTGAGAATTGGAAGGTAGAAGGTCTATATTCCACACATACTTGGTGAATCAGCCTCGTGCAAGCATTGCTGACTGCAACGGGGGTATAGTCACAACACGGATACCGTAGACCCCGGGACCAGTGATAGACTAGGACCTCGGACCGTGGAGTCCCTGGGAGAACCAGGCGGCGCATTTCCGATCCTTATCTCCAGTGTGGTCACGTGAAGCTAGTGTAGTGACGATGTCTTTGGTAAGAAGGGTAGTGTGTTTGCTATCATCATTTGTTAAATTGAATGAAAGGGATGGCTGTTTGAATTTAGTTACTATCGCCAGGGGTCTTCTTTATGTGACAAATCACGAGAGTCTTTCTCCCATTGGCCCTGGTGTCAGCCAATCAGAGGAGGACTCTCCTGCCATTGGCTTCTGTATCTGACAAGTCAAGTATTGCCTCGTCTGAATGTCTGCTGTTGGCCAGTCTTGAGTTGTACTCTGTGTGACTTATCTTGCATTCATTGAGCGAACCGTTGCTAAACCCCTTTTCCCATTGACAAACTGAATGAAAGACAGTAACAAAGAAATGAAACACATTAAAATACAAATAAACAATAGACAAAACAAGTACTACAAATACATAGATGGAACTATGAGCGATAATAGATTAGAACTTGCGTCTCTCGATGCAAGGATAATTATCCGTAACTATCCGTAGATGATCCACATGAGTGGGTAGACTGCAATGTCATCTTCTGCTTGGGAAAAAAAAAATATTTTGTGACATAAACTATGAACGATAATTTTAAAGCTAAAGAAAAGGCCATCCAGACTGTTGAATTTTGGGCCTCTCTCTGAATAATGTTGTTTTTTAATTTTATAAGCCGTAACTTATGTCGTGGATACGCAATTATAATGTTTAAGGTCAAATGTGTTGCTATTTCCAGGTTCTAAGTTGGGGCCACACACTCCAAGCAGATGTCTTTGGCGAACATGGATGCTACGGCGCTGCGATATGTGGTAGCGCGAAGTCTTCAGTTCATGAGCATCACGTTTGGTGTCCAGATTGTTCAGAGCCTTTTAAGCCCTTCGGACAATGACGACGCCATAAACCGTCAAGTTTCCTTACCGAGACACAGCGATGCATTATCTCACTCAACCATCAATAAGCTTTTTACTATCTATGCTGAAAAACAAAATAACAGGTTCATAAAAGTATGTCAAGGTATTGCGTGGCAAACGGTTATCATTTTCAACCCCTCTGTTACGAACGTATAGTTCCAGGCGTAGATAAGGGTACTTAAATTCTGTTTGGAAATCTGATGTTTATTGCGTATGACGTAGCTCACCTGAAAGCGTGACGTAACAGAATCAGAGTTGTGGTGTAGTCGCTATCAATAACAGAGATAAGAAACAGTGGCGATCCAATGGATCTTTTAAAAAAAAAACCACCTGATATTGATAAGATAAAATCTACTCCAGGCCACCTACGCAGTCGGTTAAGTTGGAAGATTTTAAGGTACTAATCGTACCTAAATCGTTTGAAGAAAATTGTTTTTAAGAATTTATCTTTACATACATTTTTGTTTTTTGACGTGACAACGTCTAATAAATCGATGAACGCCGGCTGCACGCACGAAAAAGTGTCCCACTACGGATGTCCCACTACGGATTTGTTATGTTTGCTCATTGTACGCATGCGTGGCATCTCTCTTCCATTCGATCGGAACTACCATCGATTTGACTTTTAAATCATATTTTCGTCGTTTGAATTATTAATATTATGTAATTTAACGATCGTCCACCGATTTTCAGCACAATCGGTACGGTTATTTAAAAGTAATGTTGAAAATTCAAATACGTTTTGAACCAACAATGGTGTTTTACAGTTACACATAATTCAAATTACACCCGGGATCTTTTGCACAATGTTTTAAAAAATATTGTAACACATTATAAATAAGTTTGGTGTATTTGGGATGCGTATTTGTTATAAAATCGTGTTAATATTATACCCCTACCGTGAACAAAGTTTTTATAAAGATATATGTAACATTTGAAACTATATTACCCTAGTATGGTCTCGTGAGCGTGTGGTTAGCGTACCTAACTCTTAAACTAAAGGTTGACGGTTCGAAACCCGGCAGTTGCGAGAGTTTGTTTTGTACTTGTAAAAATAAATATGGCGCACGCAACATTTCAAAAGTAATAAATATATTTGAATTAATGAATGCAAATAAAAGTAAATTTATTGATTCAATCGCACATTTCATTTCACTCTATTGTATCCATACAAAATAGTGATAATTCAATAAAAATGATTCAATTTTATTCATAAAAGTATGCAGAGGTAGATTTTATCATGCAAAAGATTGAACAATTAAAAAAAAATTCTTCCTCAAAGAATATAATATTTTTAATGCCTAAATGGTTTGGTTGCGAAAATCTATTACGGCTCAGTCTCAGGCCGAATATGATATTTCCTTTTCTTCTGGATCAATCATTTCATCAATGTTTTGTTATGACGTCACGTTAAACTATCGTCCGTAAACCGACTTTACAGACAACCAATTTTTTTATCTAAAACTTTTTTTTTATCTGTACTGTGATTTTTTTTTTCAATTGGTGTTTTTGAATTCAAAGTCCAAAAATTTGTCTAATAACTTTTCGAGACGCCAAATTGTGTTGAAATATCTTTGAAGGAGGTAAATTAATTTTTTGTTTCCAAAATTTTGGACTCCTTTTTTTCCCCCACCGTCCAAAACCGTGCCGTCTCCCACCCCTCGCTGGAATGAGGCTGAGCCCGCCACTGATAAGCCAGGGACTCCTGCAGGCTTGCTGCTCCGTGAAGTGAGTTGTGATAAGCCGGGCTCGATAGCGCTTATCAGGACTCCGGCGGGGGAGGCGCCTCCGGGCAGAGCGAGGAACCGACAGGCGCCGTTTGCATTCCAAACATTTTGACGTGAATACGTCTTTAAAATTGCTTCCATAGTGGGAGGCAATAAAAAAAAAAGGGGGGGGGGGTGTTTGTCTGTAAAGTCGGTTTACGGACGATAGTTTAACGTGACAACGTCATAACAAAACATTGATGAAATGATTGCATACTTTTATGAATAAAATTGAATCATTTTTATTGAACTATCACTATTTTGTATGGATACAAAGAAGGAGCGAAATGAAATCTACAATTTAATTGATAAATTTACTTTTATTTGCACTCATTAATTCAAATATGTTTATTACTTTAACGAACAGATTATTTTAACTATAACTTTTATTCATGTTTGCTATTTAACTTCTTTCAATCTGTGTTATTCTGTTAAGGATAGGACGATGATAGGAAAAGTAGGAAACGAATGGGAGTGTTTCAAGTTTAATGTGCCTCGAAAACGTCAAATCGATGGTTGTTCCAATCGAGTGGAAGAGAGATAGATGCGGCGTAAGCGTACAATGAGCCTAACGGGACACAGCGTAACGGACAATGTGCGTAACGGGACACTTTTTCGTGCGTGCAGCCGGCGTTCATCGATTTATTAGACGTTGTCACGTAAAAAAAACAAACTAAAGAAATCAGGGGAAAACAGTTTGGTGTTGCAGCTACATATCTACCACCTACATCCAAAATTTAATTACACCACCGGGCAGCTAAAGGATCAAATAATTCGTTACGCTAAGCGAGGACTGTGACGCATCGCGCGCGGTGGAGGGGGAAGCGCCGCCATTTTGAGGTCATTGTTTTCTGCGTTTCGAGATTTCCATTCAGTATAACTTTTGACTCGGAGAAGCTACGACGTTCGTTTCAGTTTCAATCGTCAGCTCTCGTCAAAATCTATCGATTGCATGTATAAAACATTAGTGTAAAATAGTTACAGTGAATATATATGGTGTTAAAATAAAAATAATTTAATCAAAAATATATAATGTCGGTCTATACGCGTCAAACAGCGTATTCACGTACAACACACTGCCATGTCCATGACACAGCTACACACCATTTTTTTTTGTGTCATAACCATTTTAATTTTTAAACTTCTAATATCAATCCCTGCTCTTAATATTGACTAGCTGCTACAAATTAATTTCTCTGTGAAGTCATTGGCGTTTAGAGTTTGATTAATTATAGGGGACGACTAAATCCGTAAATCATACGGTTAATATACACTATGTTATGGTTATTGAAAATCTCCTAATGTGTTATTTCTGTCTTAGGCAAGGACAATTTATAGTTTAGAGGCTGATAAAAAAAAATAGAATTCCGAAAGCTGTGTTTTTGAACACTACAGACCTTTTTCTATTTACAACTCACTATAGCGTATGAAAATTCTTACTCGTTCTGAGAAACTAATGTTTATAGGTGAAGTCGTGTGTTAATGTAAGAATATAAATAGCGCTATGTTAACTATGTTTGTATCTGTTTTGCTACTGCTTGTGTCAAGTGTGGTATTTTATTAATAATGATACTAGTTCTGTACGCTGAGTGGAAAAAGGTTAATATTCCATATATACATGTTTGGAGAAAAATAGGAAAAACTGATTTGTACGAAAACTACAGTTTGGATCAAAAACTTCACTATTGAGCAACTGCAGGTGTAGTAGTATACAGCAAAAGTACACAATTTTTGAGTCCATAGTCAA
Organism: Bacillus rossius redtenbacheri; assembly: GCF_032445375.1. NCBI lineage: Eukaryota > Metazoa > Arthropoda > Insecta > Phasmatodea > Bacillidae > Bacillus > Bacillus rossius. Next base: position 2,382,798 of record NC_086341.1, on the reverse strand, counting down.
AGTAAGTAAAGAAATACGAATAATTTAAAGTGCTGGAATGTTATCCTTCTTCCACTAATCAACAAACAGTCAAAAAAAGTAATAATAAATAATGTTTGCAACCCAAAATCATAAGAAATAATGCATTAAAGACAAAATATTAATGTACTTAACATAATAAATCTATTTTTGCACACATTTGAGGCAATTAATAGTCATACCTATATAATATTTTGACAGCTGTGATGATTTAAGAAAAACTTTCTTCAAGGCAAAATAATATTTTATTATACTGAATAAAATTTAAAAAAAATATACTGGCACACAAAATAAAGAGAAACGAACACTATTTGACAAAGAAAATGCACCTGGAATCTATCCAATTAAATATTCAGCATCATTTTCAACAATGGCCTACCACTGCAATATTATCCTTCTTACACTAAATGGATAGAGTATAATACATACTACAAAATGGCTATCTCAGTTTCATTTCGCCATTTTGTGGAATATTATCCTTTTTCCACTCAGCTGCAGATATGAAGACGGGTTAATTTGGGTAGCCTGCGCAGTAACGCGTTGTTCAATATTGTTCAATATTCATTGGAGTTGGAAAACCAATAAGAGTAAAAAGCAGTCTGGCCTCAAACGTAACGTACTGACATTAAAAATCCCTGTAATTTAAAAACAGTTTCGGCTACGCTATATTCCTAGAGATCTCTGGATCTAGAGATCCTGATCTCAGGATCAACTTGCCGCTAGTATCAAGTAAATAAAATGGCAGCGATAACAATCAGGACAATATCTCGTAGAAAACAGTCTCGGCTACGCTAAAAATAGAACAACATAAACTTACGTCACTATATTTACATTACAAGTGGAACATTTCAGAAAGTTCAATTTTAACGAATTTTATAGCGTGCTGACTAAGGAATGTAAGAATTTTTGTTTGTTCTTAAACCCCTGTTTGTACACCCTGTGCAGCTAATGGTTGGTCGTATTAACTTTAATTTAAGACGAAAGTCATAGATAATATTTAGAAAATTTACAATAAATAAAAATCGAATTTAATAGTCACATGGTACACTAAATAATATATTTTTTTATTTTCAATCTTAGAGTATTTAAACCCTTCCAGCCAGAGTTCGTCTTATCAAAATTTGCTGCAGACAAATGTTTTAGATAATAATTAGAATATTTGCCAAACAATTTGAAAAAAAAAATCGTAACTCACTTATCAGGCACTCTATTAAACCCAAAACAATTTAATGTAACTCTTCTAAATATTATCTAAAACTTTGGACTGAAACAAATTTTGATAAGACAAACCATTACCGCAAATGATTGCAAAAATCATGAGTTAAAATTTAAAAAAAATAATGAAAATTCCATGCCATGTACACTAACGAATATGTTCACATTTATTTTATACCTTCTAAATATTATCTTTATATACTTTATAAACTTTTCTCTAAAGTAGACTTTATATAACCAATCACTACTGTAAAAGGTGGAAATAACAAGAGTTGACGGCCAAAAAAATTAAATGTCCTTTATTAAGCATACTATAAAGTTCGTTATTGTATCAATCCTAAATATTTTCCGAAACTTTTGGCTGAAACAAGTTTTAATGAGATGAACTATTACTGCAAGGGATTGAAAATAAAACAGGTTTTTAAATAAAACAAATTTACTTAATACATGCAATATCAAATTCATTGAAACTAATTTTATAACTTCTAAATATTATCTTAAAACTTAAATTTTATACGACCACGTAAGAAATTAACTATAGAGTTTTAAGATTTAAAAAAAAATTATTTAGGCCCAGTACATTATTAAGCAAAGTATGATATTAAATCTAAGTTGTACAATCCTGAATGCATTGAATTAAAAATATTCAAAACTTTTTTTCTGCGTGAAAAATAATTAAATTTTTTGATCAAACATTTTGGAATTTTGGGGAACATACAGTCTCAGAATTTCCCAGAATGTTCCATAATAAATAGGTACATTGATATCTATGTACGCCTGTATGCAGTGTTGAAATGACTATGGGAATTATAACTGGGGCCCAAAGGGCCGCCAGCTAAAACCTTCATTTATGTAGGTTGTTAAATTGTTACGAGAGCGAGAGACGAGACCGCGACGCGCGCCAGGTTCGGAGCCGGCTGGCGGCCCCACACGGCCACTGGAGTAACGCGCCGTCCACTGACGTGAGGCGTGCCACGTGTGCCTGGCCGGATCACAAGGGTCCTCGTTACCCATTTCCCCCTTCGCTCCGTGAGTACCGTCCCGCCTCGGGATATTGTCACCCTTAGTGGCCTGGGAGGCCGCCGCGCGGAGTGGCGTGAATAAGCGTCGCTGTTCTGGATGTTTCGGGCGTCGGGTTTTTCCCGGGATGACGCGGCACGTCATAGCCGCTCTCGTCGGTTAGAGAAGGACGCCACAGGTATTTCAGCAGCGACGCCGGCCTCCGTGGGAGTTCCAGAGTGGAGTGAAGTGCGACATCGACGAAGAGGGTGAGAGACCCCCTCGAGAGTGGCGCGACGCGGAGCGATGGGACCGTGAGAGTGCGACTGAGTGGTGCGAGACTGTGTGTGTGGACAGGCGCGAGCCAATGTCGAGCCTAGCTCCAGCGAGGAGTGCGAACTGTGGAACTTGACAGACATAGAGTGACTTGCGAACACACATTTTTAATTACGATTATTTATTAGTATTGCAAATATTAGTAATTGAATTGTATGAATGTTAATTGGGCTATATATTACGAACCCAGTTCTCCCCACATTATTCGTAACACTATAAGGAAATTTTTCGGTGTCTTAGTTGTTATTAAAAAAAAAATCGGTAGTCTGTAAAGTCGGTTTACGGACGATAGTTTAACGTGACAACGTCATAACAAAACATTAGTGATTAAAATTGAATCATTTTTATTTTAATAATAAAATAATAAATACTTGAAATTATACTAGTAATCAGGTTTGATTAAATGCAAGAATAATTAACCTTTATTAACGAAATTGTTGTTGTAATAAGCAATGAAAATCACATTAACGTTTCACTTCACTTTATAAACAGTCGAGTGGAAGAGAGATAGATGCGGCGCAAGCGTACAATGAGCGTAACGGAACAATGTGCGTAACGGGACAGAGCGTAACGGAACAATGTGTGTAACGGGACACTTTTTCGTGCGTGCAGCCGGAGTTCATCGATTTATTAGACGTTGTTACGTCAATAACTTTTATATTATGTGACTTTGATTTCTTTTGTACTCAGTTTACTGTCTCACTTTTATATACAAAACAATTTTTGAAGACTTTAGGAAGAACTATAAATAGAAATAAAAGTAATCATATATTAAATTTAATAACTTAATTAAAATATTATCCATAACTTCAAAATATTTAATTTTATGAAGGACAAATAATTACTTCAGATCGTTTATTTAACGCAGTAAATGTTCACTTGTATGTCAAAGTTTATGAGCTATAACATAATGTTAGAGGTAATTGTATTTAAACCATTAGAATAACTTAAATAACTTAAAGTCAGCCAACAGAAATAAAATTCCAAAACATGGAACATATAAAAATATCACTTTCCACGCACAAACATATATATATATATATATATATATATATATATATATATATAACTTAGCTCTTTAATATACCAGGTTTTGCAAATATTTGTTTAAACCCATGTTAACGCTTATACGAGTTCAGTGTTAATTCAGTGCAAATATTTTCTAGTTAGAATATCAACAGCATTTTTATCATATCTTTACGTTTTGTTTTACGCGCAAAATCTTCATATCTCAAGTGTTTTGTTTTGAATCTCACAAAGTGATTGAACGCTGTCGGAAAATGGACACGTCACACAATTATCAAACATAAATTAAGCACTTATAAACTTTCAGCGTATTTGTCCAATTGTACGTGTGGGAAAATTATTAGATGAAGCTTATTTTCGATGATGACAAAATATCTCTGCCAGTTGACAGTTGCGTGTACTGTTGCAAAGGAACATGGTTCACAAGAACTTAGCTCACTATCGAAACTTTTGCTTTCTTGAAGGTTTTTCCCACCTGAACCCAACACCCGCTGCAAGCCCCACTCTATTTATCATGTTTTAGAAAACACAAGGTGAATACTTGCTTGTCCAGATGGGAACTAGCCTGAACATCAATATCAAACCAGAAGTAATGACCATAAATACAGAATCTTTAGAGGGTGGCATAACTTCAACAAAAAGATCACGTATGAGTTGTTTATTTAGAATCATCAAAATATGATATATAATTTCCTATATATACTATATGTATCACTTCGTTACACATGTGAGGTACATAAGTTTATTTTATCATATACACCTTAAGGCAAAATTTAATGAACAAAATAGCAACTTTTAAAGGCTGTGATGATAGCTTAAATAAATTATATCACCAGCCTGAATCAAACCGAAACAAATTCATAAAGTGATAAAAAATCAAACTAGAGAATTATATAATTTTAAGGTTAAGATGAGTATTTTCCTGAAACCCACATGGCCTCCAAAAAACTAGCATTCATTAGCAAAAAAGGTGTAGAAAGGTGTACAAAAGTGCAACAAGGACGAAACTAACTTTATGAGCACTTACGAAAAATTAACTCACTATTATTTTAAACAGGTGCATCGCACAAATATAAGTCCATAAAAGTATCATCACACTCCAAACAAAATATACATTAATAAAGCTCACGGGGTCCGCCATCTATTTCTATATTTCTAAGACTTTCATGGATGGCAGCACCGTGGTTACACATTTCCGTTCCAATCGACTTCCGTTCCATTTACGAAATTACTCCCACCAAATGCCGTATACCGAGAGCTGAGATGTTGCAGGTACAAATAAACTCGGTTCACATAACAAACTACAGGTGCAAATGTTAGACAATCCATATCGGCTCGAAACCAGAAAATAACTCGGAGAACTTCAATGGTGCAAATGATGGGCATTAGAAGTGATCCGCGTTTTAACAAGTAGATTAGTTATTTTGGCCCTTTTCCGCGCAGTCACCAAGCAGAAATTAGCAATGATTGAAATCCTGGTGAAATTCGCAGTGAGTTACGTATTTTGCGCTACCTTATACGTTTTTTTTAAATGATAACCTAAATTTCTGCCATCACAATTATGCAGTTAAGAATTGTTTGTGAACTATTTTACGTCGCGGATTTTAATACTCGTGCACTGTTAGAAATAAGTGTAAATAAACAGACTTTTCAACAAAGTATGCACCTCAGACGAACGTAGTGTTCTTGTAGTAAGAGATAAACTACACCGAAAACCCGATCACTAAACGCTCTACAGATGCTACCTAAAATAATTAAAGCAGTTACTCCTCAATTTTTGTCCTGGTGATTTGCGATTTTCAGCTTGCGTCAAAGTCTTCGGACCCGTTCAAAATCGAACCGTGAACTGTTAATACCAACGCATGAAACCAAAACAATGTCGACATCTCGCCTCGGGGACAGCTTGGACCAGGATTTTGGACACCAGCGGTCTACCAACATTTTCAAAGAAAAATGTTACTGTAAAAATTTGGCTCCCTGAATTCACAGACACCTAACAAAGGGTATTTGTTATACACCAACACAATCCCCTCCGAGAGAGCTCGCAACACGCCGTGAACGGCTCTCGCTGGCGACAACAGCTCGTGGTTCAAGGTCATCATTGCGATAACCGCCATCACCACCACCACCACTCCCCTCTCCCAGGACCGGGCGTGTCGCCAGTCTAGCGCCAGGGAGCAGAGTCCAGAGCACGCCGTTGCGTAACACCCTGTATCTCGAGGGCCTCTCTGGCTTCGCTGCGAGAGTCACTGAGGCGCCACTGAGGCGCTACTGAGGCTCTACTGAGGCGCTACTGAGGCGCTACTGAAGCGCCAGTGAGGCGCTACTGAGGCGCTACTGAAGCGCCAGTGAGGCGCTACTGAGGCGCTACTGAGGCGCTACTGAGGCGCTACTGAGGCTCTACTGAGGCGCTACTGAGGCGCTACTGAGGCGCTACTGAGGCGCTACTGAGGCGCTACTGAGGCGCTACTGAAGCGCCAGTGAGGCGCTACTGAGGCGCTACTGAGGCGCTACTGAGGCCAACACCGAGACAACACTCGGACATGACCGCTCTGTGGTTCGGAGCCGAGTGCAATCTCTGAGATTCCGTTGCCTTGCGTCCCTTTGCATCAGCGCGCGGCGTAAAATCCCATACAATAGAAAAATGAAGTGAGCCAGTGATGTGTAACACCTAACCCCGGTAACGAGCTAGATCACGTGTTATCACGTCGCAAATACACTCATGAAACAAAACTCAGACACGATATTTAACGTAGAATTCTTTCAAATAATAATGCCGAGCGTGATAAATATACGAGAATTGTGCGTACAACTAAGTATATTTCTGGACGCTAATCACACGTAGTTTATGCGCCCGCCACTAGAGCCGGAGCAGCTACGTCGACTATTGAATCATTCGATTAGCAGACCGAACATGAAAACTTTAGTTTGTAACGGCTCCGATAAAAGAGAAAAGGACTTGGAAAAAAAAAGAACCCTGACATTGGACCTGATGTTCGACAAGGAATTTAATTAAAGTACTGCCCATCTATTAAAAATTCAGTAAACAGTTAATACTATAAAATTTCACTTTGTGTTTGTGAACTTTGGTGGCGCCATCCACCGAGAAATGACTCCCACCAAATGCCGTATGTCGAGAGATAAAATGATACACACATAAAAACAAAACTCTCGTGCTATCAGATATGGTCAATTTTCGGTGAGGTTTTAAACGTTTAATCTTGTAGATGCGAAAAATAATTACAGTTGTTTTCATGTACAAACATACATACATCTGTAATTTCACATGAATATTTATGTTACATTAAAGAAAAAATAACCAGTGTGTAGGTGAATAACATCATTCACACGTTTAGAATCGCGCGCCACAGTTCGGCTGGAAGCGAGGGAGTGATTCCAACCCCTCACATGGAGTCAGTCATGCTGCCCGTGACAGAGCCACGTCACTCTAGGTCACTCTATGCCACTACAGGTCACTCCAGGTCTCTCTAGGCCACTCTAGGTTGCTCCAGGTCACTCTAGGTCACTACAGGTTACTCCAGACCACTCTAGTTGCTCCACGTCACTCTAAGTCACTCTTGGTCACTCTATATTGCATCATGTCAATCTAGGCCACTCTAGGTCACTCCAGGTCACTCCAGGTTGCTCCATGTCACTCTAGATCATTCCAGGTCACTCCAGGTAACTCCAGGTTGCTCCATGTCACTCTAGATCACTCCAGGTCAATCCATGTCACTCTAAATCACTCTATGTCATTCTAAGTTGCGCCAGGCCACTCTAGGTAGCTCCAGGCCACTCCAGGTTGCTCCAGGACACTCTAGGTAGCTCCAGGTCACTCTATGGAGCTCCAGGTCACTCTAGGTCACTTAAGGTCACTCTAGGTCACTCTAGGTTTCTCCAGGCCACTCTAGGTTGCTCCAGACCACTCTAGGTAGCTAAATGTCACTCTAGGTAACTTCAGGTCACTCTAGGTCACTCCAGGTCACTCTAGGTAGCTCCAGGTCACTCTAGGTTGTTCCAGGCCACTCTAGGTTGCTCCAGGTAACTCCAGGTCACTATAGGTAGCTCCAGGTCACTCTAGGTTGCTCCAGGCCACTCTAGGTAGCTCCAGGTCACTCTAGGTTTCTCCAGGCCACTCTAGGTAGCTCCAGGTCACTCTAGGTCACTGTCTGCCGAGCACCACTAACTTAAGAGCGCGTGCCGTTTGAAGAACTGCTCAACTATCCGAGAGGCCTTTGTTCGAAGAGACAATCGATGTAGCAACATTGCTATTGTTCTTGCGGCTTGTCTCTGAAAGCCTCAATTAGTTTTATAGTGAAAGATTATAAAATGTGTTTCCACAAAAGAAGCGGCCGAAACTACCAGCACTGCTCCTTTTATCGTCATTACTATGTTAATACATATAAAATAAAAATGTAAATGTTTTTTTTACGTTAAAATTCTTAAATCTCAGAAATATCCTCAACGATAGTTTTGAAAATTTGATAAAACGTTGCATTCGAATACGCGCGTGTTTTATATACCCGTGTCACACCTATGGCAGTTAAAAATTTGAGAAAACTATTTATAGGTAAAACATAGATTTTTAATATTTTCAATTCTATAGTGTGACATATATAGATATAGGTATATATAGGAGAGAGACAGAGCGATATAGAGATGTACATAGGCAGAGCGATAAATAATTAGATATTTAGAGATGCTCTGTATATTTACCTACTTCAAACAAATTACAAAAAATAAAAAATAAAAATGTTGAGGCATAGCAACGCATGTCTGGCAATAGCTAGTTTGGAATAGAAACTGTTGAGGTCAGAATCACCTGAAAACGCATGCTGATGTGTGTAGGCTCCGCCTCTTGTCAACTGCTGGCCGCCGTTTCAGCTCGCCTTCTCGCAGCCATCTGGAGCAGACTGCAACCGGGTGCTCAGAAACCTGCTGTTCACTCATCCTTAGTCAGGCGCCGGAATAATCCGTGTTCGTGCTACCTCGAGTGTTCGCGCCACTTTGAATTTTTCTGTTGCAAATTTATATATGTATATATAAAGAGCGTGTAACTCCATACAAGTGATATGAGTGAAACTTCTTTGCAATTCAAACCTCTAATCTTATGTATATCGTAAGCGGTAAAACGGCAGAGAGAGAGAGAGAGAGAGAGAGAGCGAAATAAAGAGAGAAATGATACTTTTTTTTTCTAAATAAACATGCATTAACATAATTCTTGCTCACTTCGAATTAACCTGAAACCCCGCTGTGTTACCCACTGGCCAAACACTCCCTTACTAGACGCCAGCAAGTCGGATGACGTCAGGTGCAGGCGGGTCCCTACCGCCGCGACCCGCCTATCCCTGCAGCATGGCGGGGTTCCACCTGAGCCGCACGCCGCCACGTTGAGCCCGCTCGAGGGAGCAGTTCTCTGCACCGTCCGCAACTTATTAGCGTCAGAACTCGTTTCACAACACGAAAACGTTGCATTAAAATTCGGCCTTGAAATTTTACTCCCATCGCGCGCAAAGAGGTTTCACTTCAAAAATTCTCGAACAATTCGTTTAATTTTTCTTTAAGAGGATAATTTTTTGTTCGTCTAGGTGATCGTTACTTAAGAGGGTTTAAGCCCTGGTCATCTTGGATTTTTCTGTCTTTTTGCTATAATTTTAATTTCGAACTATTTATCCAAAATTTGGGCATGTCAAGTCATGAATCATATCTCCCAGACATTCTATACCTTGTTGTAAATACACATTTACCAACAGGCTATAGTCTGTAAGCGCCATGAGAAAACAACTTATTATTTCCCTCGAGTAACTACAAATGTCATGAATATCACACCAGTTTACAAGTGCTGACTTCGACAAGTAGAAAAGAAAACACGGAAGCTTTATTGCAAGCGGTATAAAAATATTTCAAATCTCAAGATATTGAGGCCTAATACCACGTAAGTGAAAATATATTAAATTTCCCCAAAAATGTGTGTTTTTTTTTTTTAAAAATAACTTCATTAGCCGGGTTGAGCGATTTTCGGTAGGTGCAAAACTTAGGTATGGGTTCGCGTCACCGACATGCTAGTGACGTGTTGCGCCAGACTGGCGAATCGCAGCGGCCTGCGTACATGTATACGCATATGTACACTAATACATTGTATATACTCGACTGGATCATGTGCGTGTTGGACTCTTTTTTGGATGGGTAAAATCTTGTGAGTTCGCATCACCGACATGGCTGTAGTCACAGTGAGTGAAGTTAATTTGACCACGTGAATACATGACCTAGGTCTGACATCACTGGTAAGTCATAGCTAGGTAATGAATTTTTACATACCACTGACATCTGTTGTAACTAAAAAATGATGTAAGGATAAATGATATCATGCTGACGTTGTATTGATATTTATAGAAATCGAGGTATAGAGAGCTGAGAAAATCGGTTTGAAATCATCTGAAGCCCTTGCTCGATAAAATATAAATCAAGAATTTAAATTTTCTTAATTTAATATAATTGTTTACAATAGTATTCCGAAAAGTGAAACCAGAAAATAAAAACGTATATATTTTATAGCCAATAATATAGAGTTCAACTTTTATATAATTTCCAACTGCGTACATATTAATTTTACATGTGATCGTGACTTTTTATCCCTTCTACCTTGAATATTCGACAGAATGTATTGTTAATTGTAGAGGCGTGGTTTACGAGACACTAATATCAACATACTAAAATATCTGTATGTAAATCGGTTGTTTAGCGTTGCGGATAGCGCGTAAGACTAACGAGCGGTAGGTTATAAATTCGGATCCCAAGTGGTACAATTTTCTTAATTTTTTTTGTATTTAAATCACATTGAATTATTTTACTATAAAATTATAATTTAATAATAATTATGATTTCATAATGATAATAACAATACTCAAGTCATTATTTATTTAGTTTTTTATTATTATTTTATTAAAATAAAGACATTAAAAAAGGACCCGAGTGGGATTCAAACCTGAATCGCTAGCCTTTAAAAACATTATTACTATTATTTTTATTCGACGCCTGGTTTAATCGATATAATTGAGGATCATTACTATGTCATCAGTATGTCAAATCCACTTAAGGGAGTTCATAATGATGTCAGACTAACATCATCATTATGCCATTAATGTTACGCCAGTATCTGATTTAAGTAAGTGCGAAATAATTTTTCAGACTATAATTAATTCAAAAATTTAAAAAAAGGAACACAGTTGTTTTAAGTTTTCACTTATGTCGGCAGTCCCCATGACTGTTTTTATAATATTTGTTTTTACCCGAGTGCAAAGTAGTACAAGCGAGCTGACTAGATCGTGGTTCAGTGAACTGTAGACTTGGCCTGTGCTGAGACGCCTGTGTCAGCACAGAGCCTGTCTCTCCCTGCTGAGATGATCCCGGGATGTTTGGCATTATGGGGGGGGGGGGGGGGTGGCTCAGTCAGCACTATCACTATGCTTAAGAGAAAAGTCACAGGTTACATTCGTGCAGAGGCGAGCCTGTGGTGGGTCACACTGCCTTGCACGTGAGGACGATGCGGCCTCTAAAGCGTGGGCCATTGTCGCCCTTATCGCCTGAAAGCTTAAAGCCCTCTGGTACTGTAAACTGTTACAGTATGACGGATGCATTTGGACGCTGTCTCACACGCCTAGTTCTCGTCATTGCTAATTCTTGAGGAATTTTCCTGAATGGCAAATATATTTCTACAGCTCTTTCGTGTCAAAATTTCACACGAGATATTTACTTATCGTCATTTTTGACGTGACAACGTCTAATAAATCGATGAACGTCGGCTGCACGCACAAAAAGTGTCCCGTTACGCACATTGTCCCCTTACGCTGTGTCACGTTACTCTCATTGTACGCTTGCGCCGAATCTATCTCTCTTCCACTCCATTGGAACAACCATCGATTTGACTTTTTCGAGACACATTAAACTTGAAACACTCCCATTCGTTTCCTACGTTTCCTATCATCGTCCTTTCCTTAACAGAATAACACAGATTGGAAGAAGTTAAATAGCAAACATGTATAAAAGTTATAGTTAAAATAATCTGTTCGTTAAAGTAATAAACATATTTGAATGAATGAGTGCAAATAAAAGTAAATTTATCAATTAAATTGTCGATTTAATTTCACTCCTTCTTTGTATCCATACAAAATAGTGATAATTCAATAAAAAAATGAATCAATTTTATTCATAAAAGTATGCAATCATTTCATCAATGTTTTTTTATGACGTTGTCACGTTAAACTATCGCCCGTAAACCGACTTTACAGACAACCAATTTTTTTGTATCTGTGATCATAATTATGAATACTAGGTGTGGCTTGTCACTGCTGTTGCAAAACAGGGAATAAGAACGGAGAGAGAATCGAGACATTGAATGCAAGAGCGATAACACGACCTAACAGTAGATAACAGACTTGTTGTGTAAGACCAGGGGCTTGCTTATTTTCCTACAGATATGTAAAAAAAGAAAAACCCATAAAACAAACTTCTACTTGGTGGATGTGATGTAATAAGTCAAACGAAAGGTTTTACATAGAAAACATAATGGGTCGGCACACAATCTGCAATAAAACACAATACGCACTGCCCAGTGAATTAGTATAAGGAATTGTCCTAACTCAAAATTAATGACGTGACAATGCAAATATGGTTGGAAGTGCTGTACGTTAAAAGTATGTAAACTGTGTTCTGTGTAGACGCTTAGGGAAAGTGACGTGGCGTCGCCCTGGATGTATGCAACCGGGCAGACTTCACCGAGTGGGTGGCGGCCTACCCTACAGGCGCTCCTGACAACCATCGCATCGCATCCCGTATGCTTGGGTTCGTTCTCCATATCATATAAAAAATTAACAGCTTTTCTGAATTATTGAAGTTCTCGTGTGCACGATTTTAATTTTTGTATAACAAATTATAAGTATGCATATATATTAATAGAAAAGTAAAAAAATAAAAATAATTACGACCAAAACAAAAGTCATTCCAAATTTATTTTCGGTAAATACAAAGAAGATATAATTACACATGGTTAAAAAATTGTCATTTAAAACATACTATAAAATAAAAGAAAACATATAAAAACAGTTAAAAAAAGGTTTTAAATCTAGAGCTAAACGATCCACCAATACATCAAGAGTACGTGACTCCGTTACAGTAGTTTTTACTTATTTCACAGTCTGCAACTCCTCGCGTCTGGCGCCGAGATGTGCCCCGAACAGGTGCTGGTGGGATGTTCTGAAGGCACCCACTTCAAGGGGTCCGCCCAGTCAGGGGCGTATCCGCGTCGGCGAGGCGGGACTGGCTGGTGCTTCTAGCGCGGTGTCTCCTCTGGACTGGCGCGCAGTCTTCTCGTCGTGCGTATGAGCGGTGACCGTAACATTACACGGCGGAGAAATGAAGATAAAAGGTGTAATACAAGTTCTTTAAGTGCTTCCAACACATTGTACAGATTGTTTTGTGCCTAAAAATTACTCTTAAAAACCTGCCTTTTACACATTTTTAAACTCTTCTAAAAATACATTTAAAAAAATTAATCAGGAAAAAAAAAACTACTTATAGGCCATCAGAGAATTCTTAAATGGTTTTCGTAGACAGATGCCACTCGGATGTTTTTGGGTAGCTTTGAAGACACGTTTTTTTTCTGAAGCCCGGCGCACCGGGTGTGTGTCCGGGTGGACACGAGTTCCTTTCCCGCGCACCCAGTCGGCACCCAGCCACCAGGGCAGCAGGTGCTCCTGAGACCAGCCCCCGGGCTCAGCCGTGGAAGGAGGCCTGTATCTGCGCGAGTGAGCGGCCCCGGGTCTCCGGCAGCCAGAGGAAGGCCACCATGCCACCAGGGCAGCAGGTGCTCCTGAGACCAGCCCCCGGGCTCAGCCGTGGAAGGAGGCCTGTATCTGCGCGAGTGAGCGGCCCCGGGTCTCGGGCAGCCAGAGGAAGGCCACCATGCCACCAGGGCAGCAGGTGCTCCTGAGACCAGCCCCCGGGCTCAGCCGTGGAAGGAGGCCTGTATCTGCGCGAGTGAGCGGCCCCGGGTCTCCGGCAGCCAGAGGAAGGCCACCATGCCACCAGGGCAGCAGGTGCTCCTGAGACCAGCCCCCGGGCTCAGCCGTGGAAGGAGGCCTGTATCTGCGCGAGTGAGCGGCCCCGGGTCTCGGGCAGCCAGAGGAAGGCCACCATGCCACCAGGGCAGCAGGTGCTCCTGAGACCAGCCCCCGGGCTCAGCCGTGGAAGGAGGCCTGTATCTGCGCGAGTGAGCGGCCCCGGGTCTCGGGCAGCCAGAGGAAGGCCACCATGCCACCAGGGCAGCAGGTGCTCCTGAGACCAGCCCCCGGGCTCAGCCGTGGAAGGAGGCCTGTATCTGCGCGAGTGAGCGGCCCCGGGTCTCGGGCAGCCAGAGGAAGGCCACCATGCCACCAGGGCAGCAGGTGCTCCTGAGACCAGCCCCCGGGCTCAGCCGTGGAAGGAGGCCTGTATCTGCGCGAGTGAGCGGCCCCGGGTCTCCGGCAGCCAGAGGAAGGCCACCATGCCACCAGGGCAGCAGGTGCTCCTGAGACCAGCCCCCGGGCTCAGCCGTGGAAGGAGGCCTGTATCTGCGCGAGTGAGCGGCCCCGGGTCTCCGGCAGCCAGAGGAAGGCCACCATGCCACCAGGGCAGCAGGTGCTCCTGAGACCAGCCCCCGGGCTCAGCCGTGGAAGGAGGCCTGTATCTGCGCGAGTGAGCGGCCCCGGGTCTCGGGCAGCCAGAGGAAGGCCACCATGCCACCAGGGCAGCAGGTGCTCCTGAGACCAGCCCCCGGGCTCAGCCGTGGAAGGAGGCCTGTATCTGCGCGAGTGAGCGGCCCCGGGTCTCGGGCAGCCAGAGGAAGGCCACCATGCCACCAGGGCAGCAGGTGCTCCTGAGACCAGCCCCCGGGCTCAGCCGTGGAAGGAGGCCTGTATCTGCGCGAGTGAGCGGCCCCGGGTCTCGGGCAGCCAGAGGAAGGCCACCATGCCACCAGGGCAGCAGGCGCTACTGAGACCAGCCCCCGGGCTCAGCCGTGGAAGGAGGCCTGTATCTGCGCGAGTGAGCGGCCCCGGGTCTCCGGCAGCCAGAGGAAGGCCACCATGCCACCAGGGCAGCAGGTGCTCCTGAGACCAGCCCCCGGGCTCAGCCGTGGAAGGAGGCCTGTATCTGCGCGAGTGAGCGGCCCCGGGTCTCCGGCAGCCAGAGGAAGGCCACCATGCCACCAGGGCAGCAGGTGCTACTGAGACCAGCCCCCGGGCTCAGCCGTGGAAGGAGGCCTGTATCTGCGCCAGTGAGCGGCCCCGGGTCTCCGGCAGCCAGAGGAAGGCCGCCATGCCACCAGGGCAGCAGGTGCTACTGAGACCAGCCCCCGGGCTCAGCCGTGGAAGGAGGCCTGTATCTGCGCGAGTGAGCGGCCCCGGGTCTCCGGCAGCCAGAGGAAGGCCACCATGCCACCAGGGCAGCAGGCGCTACTGAGACCAGCCCCCGGGCTCAGCCGTGGAAGGAGGCCTGTATCTGCGCGAGTGAGCGGCCCCGGGTCTCGGGCAGCCAGAGGAAGGCCACCATGCCACCAGGGCAGCAGGCGCTACTGAGACCAGCCCCCGGGCTCAGCCGTGGAAGGAGGCCTGTATCTGCGCGAGTGAGCGGCCCCGGGTCTCCGGCAGCCAGAGGAAGGCCACCATGCCACCAGGGCAGCAGGTGCTCCTGAGACCAGCCCCCGGGCTCAGCCGTGGAAGGAGGCCTGTATCTGCGCGAGTGAGCGGCCCCGGGTCTCCGGCAGCCAGAGGAAGGCCACCATGCCACCAGGGCAGCAGGCGCTACTGAGACCAGCCCCCGGGCTCAGCCGTGGAAGGAGGCCTGTATCTGCGCGAGTGAGCGGCCCCGGGTCTCCGGCAGCCAGAGGAAGGCCACCATGCCACCAGGGCAGCAGGCGCTACTGAGACCAGCCCCCGGGCTCAGCCGTGGAAGGAGGCCTGTATCTGCGCCAGTGAGCGGCCCCGGGTCTCCGGCAGCCAGAGGAAGGCCGCCATGCCACCAGGGCAGCAGGCGCTACTGAGACCAGCCCCCGGGCTCAGCCGTGGAAGGAGGCCTGTATCTGCGCCAGTGAGCGGCCCCGGGTCTCCGGCAGCCAGAGGAAGGCCGCCATGCCACCAGGGCAGCAGGCGCTACTGAGACCAGCCCCCGGGCTCAGCCGTGGAAGGAGGCCTGTATCTGCGCCAGTGAGCGGCCCCGGGTCTCCGGCAGCCAGAGGAAGGCCACCATGCCACCAGGGCAGCAGGCGCTACTGAGACCAGCCCCCGGGCTCAGCCGTGGAAGGAGGCCTGTATCTGCGCCAGTGAGCGGCCCCGGGTCTCCGGCAGCCAGAGGAAGGCCGCCATGCCACCAGGGCAGCAGGCGCTACTGAGACCAGCCCCCGGGCTCAGCCGTGGAAGGAGGCCTGTATCTGCGCCAGTGAGCGGCCCCGGGTCTCCGGCAGCCAGAGGAAGGCCGCCATGCCACCAGGGCAGCAGGCGCTACTGAGACCAGCCCCCGGGCTCAGCCGTGGAAGGAGGCCTGTATCTGCGCGAGTGAGCGGCCCCGGGTCTCGGGCAGCCAGAGGAAGGCCACCATGCCACCAGGGCAGCAGGTGCTCCTGAGACCAGCCCCCGGGCTCAGCCGTGGAAGGAGGCCTGTATCTGCGCGAGTGAGCGGCCCCGGGTCTCCGGCAGCCAGAGGAAGGCCACCATGCCACCAGGGCAGCAGGCGCTACTGAGACCAGCCCCCGGGCTCAGCCGTGGAAGGAGGCCTGTATCTGCGCGAGTGAGCGGCCCCGGGTCTCCGGCAGCCAGAGGAAGGCCACCATGCCACCAGGGCAGCAGGCGCTACTGAGACCAGCCCCCGGGCTCAGCCGTGGAAGGAGGCCTGTATCTGCGCGAGTGAGCGGCCCCGGGTCTCGGGCAGCCAGAGGAAGGCCACCATGCCACCAGGGCAGCAGGTGCTCCTGAGACCAGCCCCCGGGCTCAGCCGTGGAAGGAGGCCTGTATCTGCGCGAGTGAGCGGCCCCGGGTCTCCGGCAGCCAGAGGAAGGCCACCATGCCACCAGGGCAGCAGGTGCTCCTGAGACCAGCCCCCGGGCTCAGCCGTGGAAGGAGGCCTGTATCTGCGCGAGTGAGCGGCCCCGGGTCTCGGGCAGCCAGAGGAAGGCCACCATGCCACCAGGGCAGCAGGTGCTCCTGAGACCAGCCCCCG
Organism: Bacillus rossius redtenbacheri; assembly: GCF_032445375.1. Taxonomy (NCBI): domain Eukaryota; kingdom Metazoa; phylum Arthropoda; class Insecta; order Phasmatodea; family Bacillidae; genus Bacillus; species Bacillus rossius. The sequence continues at coordinate 2,365,956 of NC_086341.1, read as the reverse complement.
GGCTCAGCCGTGGAAGGAGGCCTGTATCTGCGCGAGTGAGCGGCCCCGGGTCTCCGGCAGCCAGAGGAAGGCCACCATGCCACCAGGGCAGCAGGCGCTACTGAGACCAGCCCCCGGGCTCAGCCGTGGAAGGAGGCCTGTATCTGCGCGAGTGAGCGGCCCCGGGTCTCCGGCAGCCAGAGGAAGGCCACCATGCCACCAGGGCAGCAGGTGCTCCTGAGACCAGCCCCCGGGCTCAGCCGTGGAAGGAGGCCTGTATCTGCGCGAGTGAGCGGCCCCGGGTCTCCGGCAGCCAGAGGAAGGCCACCATGCCACCAGGGCAGCAGGCGCTACTGAGACCAGCCCCCGGGCTCAGCCGTGGAAGGAGGCCTGTATCTGCGCGAGTGAGCGGCCCCGGGTCTCCGGCAGCCAGAGGAAGGCCACCATGCCACCAGGGCAGCAGGTGCTCCTGAGACCAGCCCCCGGGCTCAGCCGTGGAAGGAGGCCTGTATCTGCGCGAGTGAGCGGCCCCGGGTCTCCGGCAGCCAGAGGAAGGCCACCATGCCACCAGGGCAGCAGGTGCTCCTGAGACCAGCCCCCGGGCTCAGCCGTGGAAGGAGGCCTGTATCTGCGCGAGTGAGCGGCCCCGGGTCTCCGGCAGCCAGAGGAAGGCCACCATGCCACCAGGGCAGCAGGTGCTCCTGAGACCAGCCCCCGGGCTCAGCCGTGGAAGGAGGCCTGTATCTGCGCGAGTGAGCGGCCCCGGGTCTCGGGCAGCCAGAGGAAGGCCACCATGCCACCAGGGCAGCAGGTGCTCCTGAGACCAGCCCCCGGGCTCAGCCGTGGAAGGAGGCCTGTATCTGCGCGAGTGAGCGGCCCCGGGTCTCCGGCAGCCAGAGGAAGGCCACCATGCCACCAGGGCAGCAGGTGCTCCTGAGACCAGCCCCCGGGCTCAGCCGTGGAAGGAGGCCTGTATCTGCGCGAGTGAGCGGCCCCGGGTCTCCGGCAGCCAGAGGAAGGCCACCATGCCACCAGGGCAGCAGGCGCTACTGAGACCAGCCCCCGGGCTCAGCCGTGGAAGGAGGCCTGTATCTGCGCGAGTGAGCGGCCCCGGGTCTCCGGCAGCCAGAGGAAGGCCACCATGCCACCAGGGCAGCAGGCGCTACTGAGACCAGCCCCCGGGCTCAGCCGTGGAAGGAGGCCTGTATCTGCGCGAGTGAGCGGCCCCGGGTCTCCGGCAGCCAGAGGAAGGCCACCATGCCACCAGGGCAGCAGGTGCTCCTGAGACCAGCCCCCGGGCTCAGCCGTGGAAGGAGGACTGTATCTGCGCGAGTGAGCGGCCCCGGGTCTCCGGCAGCCAGAGGAAGGCCACCATGCCACCAGGGCAGCAGGTGCTCCTGAGACCAGCCCCCGGGCTCAGCCGTGGAAGGAGGCCTGTATCTGCGCCAGTGGGCGGCCCCGGGTCTCCGGCAGCCAGAGGAAGGCCACCATGCCACCAGGGCAGCAGGTGCTCCTGAGACCAGCCCCCGGGCTCAGCTGTGGAAGGAGGCCTGTATCTGCGCGAGTGAGCGGCCCCGGGTCTCCGGCAGCCAGAGGAAGGCCACCATGCCACCAGGGCAGCAGGTGCTCCTGAGACCAGCCCCCGGGCTCAGCCGTGGAAGGAGGCCTGTATCTGCGCCAGTGAGCGGCCCCGGGTCTCCGGCAGCCAGAGGAAGGCCACCATGCCACCAGGGCAGCAGGCGCTACTGAGACCAGCCCCCGGGCTCAGCCGTGGAAGGAGGCCTGTATCTGCGCGAGTGAGCGGCCCCGGGTCTCCGGCAGCCAGAGGAAGGCCACCATGCCACCAGGGCAGCAGGTGCTCCTGAGACCAGCCCCCGGGCTCAGCCGTGGAAGGAGGCCTGTATCTGCGCGAGTGAGCGGCCCCGGGTCTCCGGCAGCCAGAGGAAGGCCACCATGCCACCAGGGCAGCAGGTGCTCCTGAGACCAGCCCCCGGGCTCAGCCGTGGAAGGAGGCCTGTATCTGCGCCAGTGAGCGGCCCCGGGTCTCCGGCAGCCAGAGGAAGGCCACCATGCCACCAGGGCAGCAGGTGCTCCTGAGACCAGCCCCCGGGCTCAGCTGTGGAAGGAGGCCTGTATCTGCGCGAGTGAGCGGCCCCGGGTCTCCGGCAGCCAGAGGAAGGCCACCATGCCACCAGGGCAGCAGGTGCTCCTGAGACCAGCCCCCGGGCTCAGCCGTGGAAGGAGGCCTGTATCTGCGCCAGTGAGCGGCCCCGGGTCTCCGGCAGCCAGAGGAAGGCCACCATGCCACCAGGGCAGCAGGCGCTACTGAGACCAGCCCCCGGGCTCAGCCGTGGAAGGAGGCCTGTATCTGCGCCAGTGAGCGGCCCCGGGTCTCGGGCAGCCAGAGGAAGGCCACCATGCCACCAGGGCAGCAGGCGCTACTGAGACCAGCCCCCGGGCTCAGCCGTGGAAGGAGGCCTGTATCTGCGCCAGTGAGCGGCCCCGGGTCTCCGGCAGCCAGAGGAAGGCCGCCATGCCACCAGGGCAGCAGGCGCTACTGAGACCAGCCCCCGGGCTCAGCCGTGGAAGGAGGCCTGTATCTGCGCCAGTGAGCGGCCCCGGGTCTCCGGCAGCCAGAGGAAGGCCGCCATGCCACCAGGGCAGCAGGCGCTACTGAGACCAGCCCCCGGGCTCAGCCGTGGAAGGAGGCCTGTATCTGCGCCAGTGAGCGGCCCCGGGTCTCCGGCAGCCAGAGGAAGGCCACCATGCCACCAGGGCAGCAGGCGCTACTGAGACCAGCCCCCGGGCTCAGCCGTGGAAGGAGGCCTGTATCTGCGCCAGTGAGCGGCCCCGGGTCTCCGGCAGCCAGAGGAAGGCCGCCATGCCACCAGGGCAGCAGGCGCTACTGAGACCAGCCCCCGGGCTCAGCCGTGGAAGGAGGCCTGTATCTGCGCGAGTGAGCGGCCCCGGGTCTCCGGCAGCCAGAGGAAGGCCACCATGCCACCAGGGCAGCAGGCGCTACTGAGACCAGCCCCCGGGCTCAGCCGTGGAAGGAGGCCTGTATCTGCGCCAGTGAGCGGCCCCGGGTCTCCGGCAGCCAGAGGAAGGCCACCATGCCACCAGGGCAGCAGGCGCTACTGAGACCAGCCCCCGGGCTCAGCCGTGGAAGGAGGCCTGTATCTGCGCGAGTGAGCGGCCCCGGGTCTCCGGCAGCCAGAGGAAGGCCACCATGCCACCAGGGCAGCAGGCGCTACTGAGACCAGCCCCCGGGCTCAGCCGTGGAAGGAGGCCTGTATCTGCGCCAGTGAGCGGCCCCGGGTCTCCGGCAGCCAGAGGAAGGCCACCATGCCACCAGGGCAGCAGGCGCTACTGAGACCAGCCCCCGGGCTCAGCCGTGGAAGGAGGCCTGTATCTGCGCGAGTGAGCGGCCCCGGGTCTCCGGCAGCCAGAGGAAGGCCACCATGCCACCAGGGCAGCAGGCGCTACTGAGACCAGCCCCCGGGCTCAGCCGTGGAAGGAGGCCTGTATCTGCGCGAGTGAGCGGCCCCGGGTCTCCGGCAGCCAGAGGAAGGCCACCATGCCACCAGGGCAGCAGGCGCTACTGAGACCAGCCCCCGGGCTCAGCCGTGGAAGGAGGCCTGTATCTGCGCCAGTGAGCGGCCCCGGGTCTCCGGCAGCCAGAGGAAGGCCGCCATGCCACCAGGGCAGCAGGCGCTACTGAGACCAGCCCCCGGGCTCAGCCGTGGAAGGAGGCCTGTATCTGCGCCAGTGAGCGGCCCCGGGTCTCCGGCAGCCAGAGGAAGGCCACCATGCCACCAGGGCAGCAGGTGCTCCTGAGACCAGCCCCCGGGCTCAGCCGTGGAAGGAGGCCTGTATCTGCGCGAGTGAGCGGCCCCGGGTCTCCGGCAGCCAGAGGAAGGCCACCATGCCACCAGGGCAGCAGGTGCTCCTGAGACCAGCCCCCGGGCTCAGCCGTGGAAGGAGGCCTGTATCTGCGCCAGTGAGCGGCCCCGGGTCTCCGGCAGCCAGAGGAAGGCCACCATGCCATCAGGGCAGCAGGTGCTCCTGAGACCAGCCCCCGGGCTCAGCCGTGGAAGGAGGCCTGTATCTGCGCGAGTGAGCGGCCCCGGGTCTCGGGCAGCCAGAGGAAGGCCACCATGCCACCAGGGCAGCAGGTGCTCCTGAGACCAGCCCCCGGGCTCAGCCGTGGAAGGAGGCCTGTATCTGCGCGAGTGAGCGGCCCCGGGTCTCCGGCAGCCAGAGGAAGGCCACCATGCCACCAGGGCAGCAGGTGCTCCTGAGACCAGCCCCCGGGCTCAGCCGTGGAAGGAGGCCTGTATCTGCGCCAGTGAGCGGCCCCGGGTCTCCGGCAGCCAGAGGAAGGCCACCATGCCACCAGGGCAGCAGGTGCTCCTGAGACCAGCCCCCGGGCTCAGCCGTGGAAGGAGGCCTGTATCTGCGCCAGTGAGCGGCCCCGGGTCTCCGGCAGCCAGAGGAAGGCCACCATGCCACCAGGGCAGCAGGTGCTCCTGAGACCAGCCCCCGGGCTCAGCCGTGGAAGGAGGCCTGTATCTGCGCCAGTGAGCGGCCCCGGGTCTCCGGCAGCCAGAGGAAGGCCACCATGCCACCAGGGCAGCAGGTGCTCCTGAGACCAGCCCCCGGGCTCAGCCGTGGAAGGAGGCCTGTATCTGCGCGAGTGAGCGGCCCCGGGTCTCGGGCAGCCAGAGGAAGGCCACCATGCCACCAGGGCAGCAGGCGCTACTGAGACCAGCCCCCGGGCTCAGCCGTGGAAGGAGGCCTGTATCTGCGCGAGTGAGCGGCCCCGGGTCTCCGGCAGCCAGAGGAAGGCCACCATGCCACCAGGGCAGCAGGTGCTCCTGAGACCAGCCCCCGGGCTCAGCCGTGGAAGGAGGCCTGTATCTGCGCGAGTGAGCGGCCCCGGGTCTCGGGCAGCCAGAGGAAGGCCACCATGCCACCAGGGCAGCAGGCGCTACTGAGACCAGCCCCCGGGCTCAGCCGTGGAAGGAGGCCTGTATCTGCGCGAGTGAGCGGCCCCGGGTCTCGGGCAGCCAGAGGAAGGCCACCAAGCCACCAGGGCAGCAGGCGCTACTGAGACCAGCCCCCGGGCTCAGCCGTGGAAGGAGGCCTGTATCTGCGCGAGTGAGCGGCCCCGGGTCTCCGGCAGCCAGAGGAAGGCCACCATGCCACCAGGGCAGCAGGCGCTACTGAGACCAGCCCCCGGGCTCAGCCGTGGAAGGAGGCCTGTATCTGCGCGAGTGAGCGGCCCCGGGTCTCCGGCAGCCAGAGGAAGGCCACCATGCCACCAGGGCAGCAGGCGCTACTGAGACCAGCCCCCGGGCTCAGCCGTGGAAGGAGGCCTGTATCTGCGCCAGTGAGCGGCCCCGGGTCTCCGGCAGCCAGAGGAAGGCCACCATGCCACCAGGGCAGCAGGCGCTACTGAGACCAGCCCCCGGGCTCAGCCGTGGAAGGAGGCCTGTATCTGCGCGAGTGAGCGGCCCCGGGTCTCGGGCAGCCAGAGGAAGGCCACCATGCCACCAGGGCAGCAGGCGCTACTGAGACCAGCCCCCGGGCTCAGCCGTGGAAGGAGGCCTGTATCTGCGCGAGTGAGCGGCCCCGGGTCTCGGGCAGCCAGAGGAAGGCCACCATGCCACCAGGGCAGCAGGCGCTACTGAGACCAGCCCCCGGGCTCAGCCGTGGAAGGAGGCCTGTATCTGCGCCAGTGAGCGGCCCCGGGTCTCCGGCAGCCAGAGGAAGGCCACCATGCCACCAGGGCAGCAGGTGCTCCTGAGACCAGCCCCCGGGCTCAGCCGTGGAAGGAGGCCTGTATCTGCGCGAGTGAGCGGCCCCGGGTCTCGGGCAGCCAGAGGAAGGCCACCATGCCACCAGGGCAGCAGGCGCTACTGAGACCAGCCCCCGGGCTCAGCCGTGGAAGGAGGCCTGTATCTGCGCGAGTGAGCGGCCCCGGGTCTCGGGCAGCCAGAGGAAGGCCACCATGCCACCAGGGCAGCAGGCGCTACTGAGACCAGCCCCCGGGCTCAGCCGTGGAAGGAGGCCTGTATCTGCGCCAGTGAGCGGCCCCGGGTCTCCGGCAGCCAGAGGAAGGCCACCATGCCACCAGGGCAGCAGGTGCTCCTGAGACCAGCCCCCGGGCTCAGCCGTGGAAGGAGGCCTGTATCTGCGCCAGTGAGCGGCCCCGGGTCTCGGGCAGCCAGAGGAAGGCCACCATGCCACCAGGGCAGCAGGCGCTACTGAGACCAGCCCCCGGGCTCAGCCGTGGAAGGAGGCCTGTATCTGCGCCAGTGAGCGGCCCCGGGTCTCCGGCAGCCAGAGGAAGGCCGCCATGCCACCAGGGCAGCAGGCGCTACTGAGACCAGCCCCCGGGCTCAGCCGTGGAAGGAGGCCTGTATCTGCGCCAGTGAGCGGCCCCGGGTCTCCGGCAGCCAGAGGAAGGCCGCCATGCCACCAGGGCAGCAGGCGCTACTGAGACCAGCCCCCGGGCTCAGCCGTGGAAGGAGGCCTGTATCTGCGCGAGTGAGCGGCCCCGGGTCTCCGGCAGCCAGAGGAAGGCCACCATGCCACCAGGGCAGCAGGCGCTACTGAGACCAGCCCCCGGGCTCAGCCGTGGAAGGAGGCCTGTATCTGCGCGAGTGAGCGGCCCCGGGTCTCCGGCAGCCAGAGGAAGGCCACCATGCCACCAGGGCAGCAGGTGCTCCTGAGACCAGCCCCCGGGCTCAGCCGTGGAAGGAGGCCTGTATCTGCGCGAGTGAGCGGCCCCGGGTCTCCGGCAGCCAGAGGAAGGCCACCATGCCACCAGGGCAGCAGGTGCTCCTGAGACCAGCCCCCGGGCTCAGCCGTGGAAGGAGGCCTGTATCTGCGCGAGTGAGCGGCCCCGGGTCTCCGGCAGCCAGAGGAAGGCCACCATGCCACCAGGGCAGCAGGCGCTACTGAGACCAGCCCCCGGGCTCAGCCGTGGAAGGAGGCCTGTATCTGCGCGAGTGAGCGGCCCCTGGTCTCCGGCAGCCAGAGGAAGGCCACCATGCCACCAGGGCAGCAGGCGCTACTGAGACCAGCCCCCGGGCTCAGCCGTGGAAGGAGGCCTGTATCTGCGCGAGTGAGCGGCCCCGGGTCTCCGGCAGCCAGAGGAAGGCCACCATGCCACCAGGGCAGCAGGCGCTACTGAGACCAGCCCCCGGGCTCAGCCGTGGAAGGAGGCCTGTATCTGCGCGAGTGAGCGGCCCCTGGTCTCCGGCAGCCAGAGGAAGGCCACCATGCCACCAGGGCAGCAGGCGCTACTGAGACCAGCCCCCGGGCTCAGCCGTGGAAGGAGGCCTGTATCTGCGCGAGTGAGCGGCCCCGGGTCTCCGGCAGCCAGAGGAAGGCCACCATGCCACCAGGGCAGCAGGCGCTACTGAGACCAGCCCCCGGGCTCAGCCGTGGAAGGAGGCCTGTATCTGCGCGAGTGAGCGGCCCCGGGTCTCCGGCAGCCAGAGGAAGGCCACCATGCCACCAGGGCAGCAGGCGCTACTGAGACCAGCCCCCGGGCTCAGCCGTGGAAGGAGGCCTGTATCTGCGCGAGTGAGCGGCCCCTGGTCTCCGGCAGCCAGAGGAAGGCCACCATGCCACCAGGGCAGCAGGTGCTCCTGAGACCAGCCCCCGGGCTCAGCCGTGGAAGGAGGCCTGTATCTGCGCCAGTGAGCGGCCCCGGGTCTCCGGCAGCCAGAGGAAGGCCACCATGCCACCAGGGCAGCAGGCGCTACTGAGACCAGCCCCCGGGCTCAGCCGTGGAAGGAGGCCTGTATCTGCGCGAGTGAGCGGCCCCGGGTCTCCGGCAGCCAGAGGAAGGCCACCATGCCACCAGGGCAGCAGGCGCTACTGAGACCAGCCCCCGGGCTCAGCCGTGGAAGGAGGCCTGTATCTGCGCGAGTGAGCGGCCCCGGGTCTCCGGCAGCCAGAGGAAGGCCACCATGCCACCAGGGCAGCAGGCGCTACTGAGACCAGCCCCCGGGCTCAGCCGTGGAAGGAGGCCTGTATCTGCGCGAGTGAGCGGCCCCTGGTCTCCGGCAGCCAGAGGAAGGCCACCATGCCACCAGGGCAGCAGGCGCTACTGAGACCAGCCCCCGGGCTCAGCCGTGGAAGGAGGCCTGTATCTGCGCGAGTGAGCGGCCCCTGGTCTCCGGCAGCCAGAGGAAGGCCACCATGCCACCAGGGCAGCAGGCGCTACTGAGACCAGCCCCCGGGCTCAGCCGTGGAAGGAGGCCTGTATCTGCGCGAGTGAGCGGCCCCGGGTCTCCGGCAGCCAGAGGAAGGCCACCATGCCACCAGGGCAGCAGGCGCTACTGAGACCAGCCCCCGGGCTCAGCCGTGGAAGGAGGCCTGTATCTGCGCGAGTGAGCGGCCCCTGGTCTCCGGCAGCCAGAGGAAGGCCACCATGCCACCAGGGCAGCAGGTGCTCCTGAGACCAGCCCCCGGGCTCAGCCGTGGAAGGAGGCCTGTATCTGCGCCAGTGAGCGGCCCCGGGTCTCCGGCAGCCAGAGGAAGGCCACCATGCCACCAGGGCAGCAGGCGCTACTGAGACCAGCCCCCGGGCTCAGCCGTGGAAGGAGGCCTGTATCTGCGCGAGTGAGCGGCCCCGGGTCTCCGGCAGCCAGAGGAAGGCCACCATGCCACCAGGGCAGCAGGCGCTACTGAGACCAGCCCCCGGGCTCAGCCGTGGAAGGAGGCCTGTATCTGCGCGAGTGAGCGGCCCCGGGTCTCCGGCAGCCAGAGGAAGGCCACCATGCCACCAGGGCAGCAGGCGCTACTGAGACCAGCCCCCGGGCTCAGCCGTGGAAGGAGGCCTGTATCTGCGCGAGTGAGCGGCCCCTGGTCTCCGGCAGCCAGAGGAAGGCCACCATGCCACCAGGGCAGCAGGCGCTACTGCGGCGAGCCACCTGGCTCAGCCGTGGAAGGAGGCCTGTATCTGCGCGAGTGAGCGGCCCCGGGTCTCCGGCAGCCAGAGGAAGGCCACCATGCCACCAGGGCAGCAGGTGCTCCTGAGACCAGCCCCCGGGCTCAGCCGTGGAAGGAGGCCTGTATCTGCGCGAGTGAGCGGCCCCGGGTCTCCGGCAGCCAGAGGAAGGCCACCATGCCACCAGGGCAGCAGGTGCTCCTGAGACCAGCCCCCGGGCTCAGCCGTGGAAGGAGGCCTGTATCTGCGCGAGTGAGCGGCCCCGGGTCTCCGGCAGCCAGAGGAAGGCCACCATGCCACCAGGGCAGCAGGTGCTCCTGAGACCAGCCCCCGGGCTCAGCCGTGGAAGGAGGCCTGTATCTGCGCGAGTGAGCGGCCCCGGGTCTCCGGCAGCCAGAGGAAGGCCACCATGCCACCAGGGCAGCAGGCGCTACTGAGACCAGCCCCCGGGCTCAGCCGTGGAAGGAGGCCTGTATCTGCGCCAGTGAGCGGCCCCGGGTCTCCGGCAGCCAGAGGAAGGCCACCATGCCACCAGGGCAGCAGGCGCTACTGAGACCAGCCCCCGGGCTCAGCCGTGGAAGGAGGCCTGTATCTGCGCCAGTGAGCGGCCCCGGGTCTCCGGCAGCCAGAGGAAGGCCACCATGCCACCAGGGCAGCAGGCGCTACTGAGACCAGCCCCCGGGCTCAGCCGTGGAAGGAGGCCTGTATCTGCGCCAGTGAGCGGCCCCGGGTCTCCGGCAGCCAGAGGAAGGCCACCATGCCACCAGGGCAGCAGGCGCTACTGAGACCAGCCCCCGGGCTCAGCCGTGGAAGGAGGCCTGTATCTGCGCCAGTGAGCGGCCCCGGGTCTCCGGCAGCCAGAGGAAGGCCACCATGCCACCAGGGCAGCAGGCGCTACTGAGACCAGCCCCCGGGCTCAGCCGTGGAAGGAGGCCTGTATCTGCGCCAGTGAGCGGCCCCGGGTCTCCGGCAGCCAGAGGAAGGCCACCATGCCACCAGGGCAGCAGGTGCTCCTGAGACCAGCCCCCGGGCTCAGCCGTGGAAGGAGGCCTGTATCTGCGCGAGTGAGCGGCCCCGGGTCTCCGGCAGCCAGAGGAAGGCCACCATGCCACCAGGGCAGCAGGCGCTACTGAGACCAGCCCCCGGGCTCAGCCGTGGAAGGAGGCCTGTATCTGCGCCAGTGAGCGGCCCCGGGTCTCCGGCAGCCAGAGGAAGGCCACCATGCCACCAGGGCAGCAGGCGCTACTGAGACCAGCCCCCGGGCTCAGCCGTGGAAGGAGGCCTGTATCTGCGCGAGTGAGCGGCCCCGGGTCTCCGGCAGCCAGAGGAAGGCCACCATGCCACCAGGGCAGCAGGCGCTACTGAGACCAGCCCCCGGGCTCAGCCGTGGAAGGAGGCCTGTATCTGCGCCAGTGAGCGGCCCCGGGTCTCCGGCAGCCAGAGGAAGGCCACCATGCCACCAGGGCAGCAGGTGCTCCTGAGACCAGCCCCCGGGCTCAGCCGTGGAAGGAGGCCTGTATCTGCGCGAGTGAGCGGCCCCGGGTCTCCGGCAGCCAGAGGAAGGCCACCATGCCACCAGGGCAGCAGGTGCTCCTGAGACCAGCCCCCGGGCTCAGCCGTGGAAGGAGGCCTGTATCTGCGCGAGTGAGCGGCCCCGGGTCTCGGGCAGCCAGAGGAAGGCCGCCATGCCACCAGGGCAGCAGGTGCTCCTGAGACCAGCCCCCGGGCTCAGCCGTGGAAGGAGGCCTGTATCTGCGCGAGTGAGCGGCCCCGGGTCTCGGGCAGCCAGAGGAAGGCCACCATGCCACCAGGGCAGCAGGTGCTCCTGAGACCAGCCCCCGGGCTCAGCCGTGGAAGGAGGCCTGTATCTGCGCGAGTGAGCGGCCCCGGGTCTCCGGCAGCCAGAGGAAGGCCACCATGCCACCAGGGCAGCAGGTGCTCCTGAGACCAGCCCCCGGGCTCAGCCGTGGAAGGAGGCCTGTATCTGCGCCAGTGAGCGGCCCCGGGTCTCCGGCAGCCAGAGGAAGGCCACCATGCCACCAGGGCAGCAGGTGCTCCTGAGACCAGCCCCCGGGCTCAGCCGTGGAAGGAGGCCTGTATCTGCGCGAGTGAGCGGCTCCGGGTCTCCGGCAGCCAGAGGAAGGCCACCATGCCACCAGGGCAGCAGGCGCTACTGAGACCAGCCCCCGGGCTCAGCCGTGGAAGGAGGCCTGTATCTGCGCGAGTGAGCGGCCCCGGGTCTCCGGCAGCCAGAGGAAGGCCACCATGCCACCAGGGCAGCAGGCGCTACTGAGACCAGCCCCCGGGCTCAGCCGTGGAAGGAGGCCTGTATCTGCGCGAGTGAGCGGCCCCGGGTCTCCGGCAGCCAGAGGAAGGCCACCATGCCACCAGGGCAGCAGGCGCTACTGAGACCAGCCCCCGGGCTCAGCCGTGGAAGGAGGCCTGTATCTGCGCGAGTGAGCGGCCCCGGGTCTCCGGCAGCCAGAGGAAGGCCACCATGCCACCAGGGCAGCAGGCGCTACTGAGACCAGCCCCCGGGCTCAGCCGTGGAAGGAGGCCTGTATCTGCGCGAGTGAGCGGCCCCGGGTCTCCGGCAGCCAGAGGAAGGCCGCCAGCGCGCCGGCCAGGCTGCAGCCGCCGAAGAACCAGAAGCAGGGGCCCATGCCCACGCGCTCGGCCACCTCCAGGAAGAAGCGCGCGTTGAGGAAGCCCAGGAAGTTGAGGCAGGCCATGGTCAGGAACACGGCCCGCTCCTTGACCTCGCCGGAGAAGACCTCGGCGGCGACCGTCATGGGCACTGGCCCCCAGCCTGCGTCACAACAGTCCCCCTTCAGCCGCCGCAGCTCGGAGCCGAGCGAGTGCAATAGATCTCCCGCGAGAGAGATTACGAGAAGCCAAAGATGTACATCAAGTTCTGTCCCCTGCCCGAACACGCCCGAACAATTCACCTTCGGCCAACCTCGGGATTTGTTTTATTTTTGCGCAGGAAAAAAAAAATGAATTCAAGTATTAAAAGTGGTCGGTTAGGTTATCCCAATTTGTGGCATGTCAAGGCATAAATAGTATCTCCCAAGCCTTCTACACCTTGTTGCCACCACACATATTTACTAACAGGTTCTAGTCAGTTAGCGCCACGAGGAAAAAAATTATAATTTTCACGTAGGTGACTACAACCGTCGTGATAATCACGCCAACTCACAAACGTTGACTTCAACAAGTAGTCAAAGCTAAGTCCTATGAAATGTCAATAAAAAAAATCAATACAGAAGCTTTACTGCAAGCGGTAGGTATTCAGTTCTTGAAATCGCAATATGGCGAGGCCTAGTACCTCTTTACCTTTAACACTGGCTCACATGTGAGTGGAATTTTGCATTTTAGAAATTATTATATACATGAACCATCACAGACATTTTTAAAACATAAACATACATACATTATTTGTAATTATTATTTGTAACATGTTTTTTGTAAACATTTTTGAAAAAAATAATGAAAAAAAAAAAATCAATTGAGTTATTATCTCCCTCTAGACCTTAAGAGTGCAATGAACAATTTTTGACTATTTTTCAAATATCTGTTTTTGAAATTGGTGTCTCAATACTCTGAGTTTCAAGAACACGTGTTTCCCAACAAAGGATAACCAACCACGTGACCCCGTGGAGGCGTGGTGCCAACTGTATAACTGTGTGTCAGGTGAGATACTTGTGCGTGGAAGCATTAAGGATTGACGTACACATTATGGGCAGTACATTTAGGTTCATATATAACACACTACTATACACTCATGAAAACGATTTCGAGGACAACTTTACCCTATCGAAATATTTTAAACGGAAAATTAAATCTGGAACTGACCATTGAATAAACTTTGTGATGTTTAGTAAAAGTTTAAGTTTTTTCAGTCTTAAACTGTTAACAGCAATAAAAATATCTCACCTATGCCGTAGAAAATGTTGAATCCAATAGCGCATGTGATAGGCAACACTCCATATTTAGAAACATCTCCGATTTCCTTCATATGAAAGTATGTGCCAAGAAGAATCTGAAACAAATGCACAACTAAGCATCATAGGCGTGCCTACAGGGGGGGCCAGGTTAGCCATGCCCCCCCTCCCCAATGTAATCACTCAGATCGGCATTTTCTCTAATGCGTTCGTTAATATTCGTATATTCCTGGCACTGTTACACTCAAACTGTTTTTCAGTGTTGCAGCAATACCAATATTTTTAAACATTTTATCGTTCTGGAAATACAGCCGACTTAGTTTATTTAAAACACGAGGTCATGACCAAGCAAAAAAAAAAAAAAAAAAATTAAGAGGTTTGTTAAAGTTCTGTTGTCTGAATTGCTGTGTTTGCATTCACTAAAAAGAAGTTCATTTCAAGGTAGATCTGGACCAAGCTATTGGAAAATTCGGAGGGGGGAAATGTGTAAGTACCCTTTAAACATTGTCTATGGATAAAAAAAACATATTTTCAATATTGTTTCAATTATACGGATATAAATATTAACTAGTAAACATATCTCGTTGATACTGCACAAAAATATAAACACGGCAATGAGTGAATGTATTTAGGCTATTTAACATTCTAAATTCAGCTTCTGATTTAAAAAATTTAGCAGGGCCCCCCCTAATGGAAATGTCTGGGCACGCCTATGCTAAGCATTTATATTGGTCAAAACCATTCGCTGTAACTGATATTTCGGAAAACCATAGACAACTGTAATTAAAATTGCTGTACCAGTTCTCGACTAGACACATGCTGGTATAGCTTCTTAAGCTATGCAATAGATGATTCCTTTCCAACATTATTTTGTTCCTGCCTCTTTATAAATTTCAAGTTCAGTAAAAAAATCAATAAAAATTTTTGCTTATCTATTTTTAAATATATAATGTAAGATAATTTACTAGACATGAGCAAATAATACAATGTAACAATACCTTTAAAGGAAACTATGGCATTAATTAAAAACTTTGATAATATTCACTGTTAATTTTACTACTTATATGCGAATAAAAATAATATTGAACTATAATGTGACAATTTGTAAGGTCACATTAATATTGCAAACATGTGTTTAATTGAAGTAACAGAGATGAGTTTAAATGTAAAGAAAATAATTACCTCTAACATAAAGGAGTTGAACAAAACAATATTTTTATGTAAACACCACCAAAACTGTAGGCTGTGTGTAGTATGTATGAACTTCGTACAATTAATCACTAGGGACGGGTGCATGTGCACCAACTTAACAGCTGAAGAATTGGGACCTCGTTAGGGAAAACGTCTGGAAGTCTCATTCGATTTTCGATTGTTTGACTGTGTAACCAGTTTAGAAGGATTCAGTTGCGACTCTGACTTCGTGGTTTTTCTGAGGCATTTGAGGGGGGATAGGATAGAAGGGAGATTTTAAAGAGTGTATACACTTCCAATTTAGTGGCAAAAAATGTTTTTTTATGGCATACAGTGTAACCAAGAATGGTGTATGTCCACAAAAATAATTTTAAGCCCATCTCCCACATTGCAAGAACCATTCAAGAAACACTTTTAATTTGATGGTGTCCCAAATCAATGGTAGTCAACATTAATGTAATGGTCGCATGTTCTGCAGGTGTCCACTTAAATTGTGAAAGAGTCGCCTGAATGAAAGATGAATATAAACATATGTGTTTTAGTAGTTATCTCTCAGATTACTCTATGAGTTTTCTCTGAAGTTGGCTGTTGGCCATATTCATTAATACAATGAGTTGGTATACACATACAATATGAATGGGAACATAACAAACCAGGTTGGTGTATTGACACATTTGATAATCACACCCATCAAGTTCTAGATAGAACAAACAGGTACATATTGGGTGAGGGAGGCGATCAGAACAATAATTCCCACACCAATTTTCTTAATCGTACTTAACCTTAAGTGCGATCTGTCGATGTGTTTGTAAACTTCCCGAGTCTGTAAATAACCGTTATTGTTATGGCTTTGTGTGTGTGTGTCGTTATATCGTAGAACATGGTGTCTGCTGAAACTGACAAATGCCGAAATTGTGGATGTGTTGAGCTAAAGGCAAACGAGCAAGTGATAATAGCTTGTGTGAGTGTGTGTGTCTTTATATCGGAAAATAACATGGTGTCTGCTGATACTGACAAATGCAGAAATTGTGGACGTGTTGAGCAAAAGGCAAACGAGCAAGTGGTAATGGCTTGTGTGAGTAAGTGTGAGTCTTTATATCGCAGAACTACATGGTGTCTGCTGATACTGACAAATGCCGAAATTGTGGACGTGTTGAGCAAAAGGCAAACGAGCAAGTGGTAATGGCTTGTGTAAGTGTGTGTCTTTATATCGTAGAACAACATGGTGTCTGCTGATACTGACAAATGCCGTAATTGTGGACGTGATGAGCAAAAGGCAAACGAGCAAGTGATAATGGCTTGTGTGAGTGTGTGTGTCTTTGTATAGCAGAACAACATGGTGTCTGCTGATACTGACAAATGCAGAAATTGTGAAGTAGTTGAGCAAAAGGCAAACGAGCAAGTGATGACTTGTGTGAGAGTGTGTTTCCTTATATTGCAGAACAACATGGTGTCTGCTGATACTGACAAATGCAGAAATTGTGGACGTGTTGAGCAAAAGGCAAACGAGCAAGTGATGACTTGTGTGAGAGTGTGTTTCCTTATATTGCAGAACAACATGGTGTCTGCTGATACTGACAAATGCAGAAATTGTGGACGTGTTGAGCAAAAGGCAAACGAGCAAGTGATAATGGCTTGTGTGAGTGTGTGTGTCTTTATATAGAAAACAACATGGTGTCTGCTGATACTGACAAATGCAGAAATTGTGGACGTGTTGAACAAAAGGCAAACGAACAAGTGACGACTTGTGTGAGAGTGTGTTTCCTTATATTGCAGAACAACATGATGTCTGCTGATACTGACAAATGCAGAAATTGTGGACGTGTTGAGCAAAAGGCAAACGAGCAAGTGATAATGGCTTGTGTGAGTGTGTGTGTCTTTGTATAGCAGAACAACATGGTGTCTGCTGATACTGACAAATGCAGAAATTGTGAAGTAGTTGAGCAAAAGGCAAACGAGCAAGTGATGACTTGTGTGAGAGTGTGTTTCCTTATATTGCAGAACAACATGGTGTCTGCTGATACTGACAAATGCAGAAATTGTGGACGTGTTGAGCAAAAGGCAAACGAGCAAGTGATGACTTGTGTGAGAGTATGTTTCCTTATATTGCAGAACAACATGGTGTCTGCTGATACTGACAAATGCCGAAATTGTGGACGTGTTGAGCAAAAGGCAAACGAGCAAGTGATAATGGCTTGTGTGAGTGTGTGTGTCTTTATATAGAAAACAACATGGTGTCTGCTGATACTGACAAATGCAGAAATTGTGGACGTGTTGAACAAAAGGCAAACGAACAAGTGAAGACTTGTGTGAGAGTGTGTTTCCTTATATTGCAGAACAACATGATGTCTGCTGATACTGACAAAAGCCGAAATTGTGGATGTGTTAAGTAAAAGGCAAACGAGAAAGTGGTAATGGCTTGTGTAAGTGTGTGTCTTTATATCGTAGAACAACATGGTGTCTGCTGATACTGACAAATGCCGAAATTGTGGACGTGTTAAGCAAAAGGCAAACGAGCAAGTGATAATGGCTTGTGTGAGTGTGTGTGTCTTTATATAGCAGAACAACATGGTGTCTGCTGATACTGACAAATGCAGAAATTGTGGACGTGTTGAGCAAAAGGCAAACGAGCAAGTGATAATGGCTTGTGTGAGTGTGTGTGTCTTTGTATAGCAGAAAAATATGGTGTCTGCTGATACTGACAAATGCAGAAATTGTGGACGTGTTGAGCAAAAGGCAAACGAGCAAGTGGTAATGGCTTGTGTAAGTGTGTGTCTTTATATCGTAGAACAACATGGTGTCTGCTGATACTGACAAATGCCGAAATTGTGGACGTGTTGAGCAAAAGGCAAACGAACAAGTGATAATGGGTTGTGTGAGAGTGTGTGTCTTTATATCGCAGAATAACATGGTGTCTATTGATACTGACAAATGCCGAAATTGTGGACATGTTGAGCAAAAGGCAAACGAGCAAGTGATGACTTGTGTGAGAGTGTGTGTCTTTATATTGCAGAACAACATGGTGTCTGCTGATACTGACAAATGCCGAAATTGTGGACGTGTTGAGCAAAAGGCAGACGAGCAAGTGACACAACAGGTGGAGAGCCCCACCATGGACGAGGCGACCCCGGCAGAGGACACGAAGATGAGCGGTCTGCGGCCCACGAGGTCGATGAGCAGGCAGGACGCGATGCCCGCCAGCACCATGGACACCCCGGTCACGATGGTGGACAGCGTGGGGCTGATGCCGGCGCCGCTCGCGGCGAAGATGGTCTGCGTGTAGGTGGCGAGGGCGGTGGCCCCGCTCATCTGCTGGAAGAAGCAGAGCGCCAGGCACAGGGCCAGGGCCTTGAGGTTCCCCCGCGTGGCCAGGTGCTGGAAGGAGCTCTTCTCCTTGTCCTGGGCCCGCGCCTTCTCGCTAGCCTGTGGACAACATCGCGTCATTCTACTCGGCGCAGGAGACACCACTTTCTGAACTTATTGGTGATGTTCCACAATTGACTTAAAGAGCACTTTCCTAGTTTCCTATCTATCTGTGTCTCAAAAATGATGTTCGTAGGCTTTCACAGCCATTGTCTCAAGTAGCTTGGCTTCTGGGTTGTAGCCGTATCCTTGGCAAATAATTCACCGACGTTTCGGTCGACATTGCAGTCGTCATCACCAGGGATGGTGAGTAACTGCTTCCTGATGATGGCGACTGCAATGTCGACCGAAACGTCGGTGAATTATTTGCCAAGAACACGGCTACAACCCAGAAGCCAAGCTACTTTACCTTCAACAACTCCAAATATTTTCATGGAGAGGAATGAACTCTCATTAGCAGGCTACTCAGTTTGTAGAGTTAATCTCACTTTCTTCCTACACATTAATTTTAATCAGTGAAAAATAATTTTTTTTCAGATAAAACTCATAATATCATCTGGAAATATGAAAATTTATCAACATTACACAGATAAATAATGCAGCACATTTCCCAAGCAGTACCACCACTTGCACGATGAGCTATTTTATTTTGTTTCCTCCCTACCTCAAACTTCTCCTTCGACTACACAAGGTTACTTCAAGGAGAGCAGGTTTAATGGTTTTGGGAATTGTATAAATTTCCAAGATCAAAAAGATAAAAACTATCATTAATGTTTGCATGCTGCCCCTCTAATTGTTGAAAGAGCTTTTATTTTTTTAGTATATGTATATATGCCTCAAAGTTAGCCTAAATAGTAAAATATAAAATTCAAGGTGAGAAATAAATGTGATGTGAAAAAAATGGTTTCTCAAGTACAAAATCAGTAGTGAGCTCAAGTTTTAACTAACATATAAAGCTAAGTGACATTGAGAGAATGCACATGTGGAGTGTTTTTAATCGAATATTAGATAAAGTTGAGTTTGAATGCCGCTCTTGTTATTACAATAACGGTTTTGGAATAAAAACTTAGTGGGATCCCATAAGTATACTTTTCAAACTGTTATTAAAATATTTAAAAAAAATCATTTCAAAGAACTTTGTAAAAATTGGTACGCATTCACTATGTGAATTTAAATGACACAAGTCATCTTTAAACCCTTGCAATAAAGACACATATTTGGAACCCAATTATCACATAACGAGTTCAGAATTTATGGCATGTGAATAAGATCAGTGCCAAGTCACAAAGGCCAAGCTGTGTTTAGAGCAGTGGTTCCCAACCCTTTTCAGCTGGCGACCCACCTTTCCTAATCGGAATACCTCCACGGTCCATCGGTCCATGGTGGAGTAAAAAAAAAAAAAAAAACATTATTTGTATCGCATCCATTCCTTACGTATATATAATAGACCATAAAATATTTTAAATATGTATGGTTTTTTGAAGATACAGATTGCTTATTGACAAACAATTTGTGTTCTGATATGAAAATGATGGAAAAAATAAAAGCCCTTTGTAGCAAAGCACAATTCGATTTGTTTTGATTCTTCTTATCTTTTCTGATGGTTTATGCGATGGTTTTTGATAGCTTCAGGATCGAGTCGCGACCCACCTGTAACCCACTAGTGGAAGATATATGGGACCGAATTCAAACGTCAATAACTTTTGAAATACTGAACGGAATGAGGCGAAATTTGAAAATTTATACATTTCGTGGACCGTTCTTTCTTTACACATGATAAAAAAATTTTCCGTTATAAATCACCGAATTCGGCTGTTGGAAACCTTGCGTCACATCGAAAAAGGTTAATTAATGACTAACCGATTCTGGTACGTGCCCCTGAAATACGAGATACGCAATAAATTATCCAGTAAAAAAAAATTGTTTCTGAGTGCATTTCGGAACAGTTGTTATCCGCATCGTGCGTGTCCATGTGGCCAGAGATCGTCTCATGGTAAAACAAAATGAATGATCATTGAAACAATGGCAAGACAAACCCACTAGTGGGTCGCGACCCGCCGGTTGGGAAAGAGCGCTGGTGTCTGAGGACGAAGTGAGCTCAGAGCTGACCTTGATGAGCTCAAGCTCGGTGGAGACCTCCTCGCCGGAGCAGTTCCTGAGCCAGGCGAGCGCCGCGCGCGCCTCGTCCACCCTGCCCCTCGCCAGCAGCTGGCGCGGCGAGTCTGGCACCAGCAGCAGTCCCGCCAGCAGCGCCAGAGGCAGCGCGCCGGACAGCAGCGCCAGCGCCAGGTACGACACGAACGGCCCGACGCTGTACTCGAGCAGGAAGCCCGACGTGAAGAACAGCATGAAGAAGGAGCCCAGCACGCCGCGAACCTCAGCCTGTCGACAACCCCGCAGCAACATTTCATATATGTGCGCACATATATGCCACACAAACAATGACTCACTGAACCATGGTAACATTCCTGCAACATTACACATATGTGTCTAAAACATTTGTGCTTTGTCCATGAGTGGTTGCAGGAACTGATTATGCGATGTGTAACCCAGCCAGGATGCAATTTTCCTCATGTTAAGTCCTTCCTTCAGTACGTGCCACACAATTTGACGACTGTGCCCAAATTTAGCTGATATATTTCCCTGTACAGTACGTCGACGATCTATGGAAAGGGGACCACACACGATGTCTATGAGTGGTTTCAGGATCTGATTATGTTATGTGGAACCCAGCAGGATGAAAAATTCCCTCATGTTAAATCTTTCTTCAGTAAGTGCCACACAATTTGACGACTGAGCCCAAAGTTAGCTGATATATTTTCCTGTACAGTCCAACGACGACCTATGGAAAGGAGACCACTCACGATGTAAACATGATGTTGAGGAATAGATGGCTGACCTGTGCGGTGCAAATCAGCATTCTCAGTCTGACAAGCTCGAAACGCTTTGACCCATCGTGCAACCGTGTCATGCAGTAACGCTTTCGCTCCACAGGCTTCAGATAATCCTTGTTAACATTGCGATGCATTTGTGCCTCGGGCCATCTCGATTTTAATCCACGATTTTAATCCACGACCGCTGATCACTTTTTGTAAACATGTTTTAGAGTGTAAGAAAATACACTGTCCTCTTCAACACCACACAGAAAATGCCCCTTTTACTTGATCGACGTTTGTATGTACTCTACACATCGACAACAGCGCCACCTCACTGCTCCGATATCCTGTTCGCGCAAGCCCGATATTCTGCGACTTATTCACATGTAGGACACAAGAGAGGGACGGTGGATGATACAATGAGGATGTAACAATGGCATGTGCACCCGTAAGATACATGAAGGCTCACTGTAACATCTGCCGTGGTTCCAACATGTGAAGAAACAAGGTTTATTCCTCACCCAGAATATGATCCAGGTGGTTTTTGTTTGGAAGGTGATTGGTCGAACAATTTAAGTCCACCTATTTAAGCAAAGAAAAAAAACCTGCACGTTCAACACATGTAGTGATAAATTGTTCAAAAACATTAGACATTAGCATGACAGCAGATAGATTCCATCCAGCTGCTGCCAAGAATGTTGTGAACAAAATCAGTAGAGTACTATTTCTTTTTAATTTTTGACAAATATGCAAACATTAGGTATAGACTACGCTTGACTTGTAAAAGTGCAACATTTAGCAACCGTGGTTATGTATTGCCAGATGAGGGTCATAGAAGAGACGTCAAGGTGAGGTAGGCACGTCGACGGCAAGGCCTCACCTGCGCGATCTCGCCAGTGTAGATGGGCAGCACGGCGAAGGTGGCGCCCATGGCCAGCCCCAGGACGAACCTCCCGACCAGCAGCACCTGGACGGAGCGCATGGCCGCCACGAGGACCCAGCCGCACGCGTACACGGTAGCCACCGCCATCAGCGTCGCACGGCAACCGTAGAGTCGCACCAGGAACACGGCCGGGGCGGGGCCCAGCACGCTCGCCAGCAGCTGCATCGAGCCCACCCACGACTGCTCGGCCGTCGTCAGCACCAGCGAGGTCTGCTCCGCCAGCGAGGTCAGCGCCGGGGACACCCACGTCACGATGCAGCCGCCGCACAGCGTCGCCAGGTTCACTGCGGTCAGCACGCCAGCCCTCCGGTAGGGTACCACGACCTCCCTCACTAGCGTGTTGTTGGACCATGACATGCCTTCATCAACCCTCTCTCCGGTAGGAGGCTATTGTTGTACCACGACCTCCCTCACTAGCATGTTGTTGAACCATGCCATGCCTTCATCAACCCTCTCTTCGGTAGGAGGCTATTGTTTTACCACGACCTCCCTCCCTAGCGTGTTGTTGGACCATGCCATGCCTTCATCAACCCTCTCTTCGGTAGGAGGCTATTCTTTTACCACGACCTCCCTCCCTAGCGTGTTGTTGGACCATGCCATGCCTTCACCAACCCTCTCTCCAGTAGGAGGCTATTGTTGTACCACGACCTCCCTCACTAGCATGTTGTTGAACCATGCCATGCCTTCATCAACCCTCTCTTCGGTAGGAGGCTATTGTTTTACCACGACCTCCCTCCCTAGCGTGTTGTTGGACCATGCCATGCCTTCATCAACCCTCTCTTCGGTAGGAGGCTATTCTTTTACCACGACCTCCCTCCCTAGCGTGTTGTTGGACCATGCCATGCCTTCACCAACCCTCTCTCCAGTAGGAGGCTATTGTTGTACCACGACCTCCCTCACTAGCATGTTGTTGAACCATGCCATGCCTTCATCAACCCTGTCTCAGGTAGGAGGCTATTGTTGTTCCACGACCTCCCTCACTAGAGTGTTGTTGAACCATGCCATGCCTTCTTCAACCCTCTATTCGGAAGGAGGCTATCGTTGTACCACGAACTCCCCTCCCTAGCGTGTCGTTGGACCATGCCATTCCTTCATCAACACTCTCTCAGATAGGAGGCTATTGTTGTACCACGACCTTCCTCCCTAGTTTTTTGTTGAAGCATGCCATGCCTTCATCACCCTCTCTCAGATAGGAGGCTATTGTTGTACCACGACCTTCCTCCCTAGCGTGTTGTTAGACCATGTCATGCCTTCTTCAACCCTCTATTCGCAAGGAGGCTATCGTTGTACCACGAACTCCCCTCCCTAGCGTGTTGTTGAAGCATGCCATGCCTTCATCAACCCTCTCTCAAATAGGAGGCTATTGTTGTACCACGATCTCCCTCCCTAGCGTGTTGTTGAAGCATGCCATGCCTTCATAAACCCTCTCTCCGGTAAGAGGATTTTGTTGTACCACGACCTCCCTCACTAGCGTGTTGTTGAAGCATGCCATGCCTTCATCAACCCTCTCTCAAATAGGAGGCTATTGTTGTACCACGATCTCCCTCCCTAGTGTGTTGTTGAAGCATACCATGCCTTCATAAACCCTCTCTCCGGTAAGAGGATTTTGTTGTACCACGACCTCCCTCACTAGCGTGTTGTTGAAGCATGCCATGCCTTCATCAACCCTCTCTCCGGTAGGAAGCTATTGTTGCACCACGACCTTCCTCCCTAGTGTGTTTTTGAAGCATGCCATACCTTCATCAACTCTCTCTTAGGTAGAAGGCTATTGTTGTTCCATGAACTTCCTCCCTAGCGTGTTGTTGAACCATGCCATGCCTTCATCAACCCTCTCTCCGGTAGGAGACTTTTGTTGTACCAAAAAACCTTCCTCTCTAATGTGTTGTTGGACAAAGCCTTCACAGGAATATATTGTTACGGCACAG
This sequence comes from Bacillus rossius redtenbacheri, assembly GCF_032445375.1. Lineage (NCBI taxonomy): Eukaryota > Metazoa > Arthropoda > Insecta > Phasmatodea > Bacillidae > Bacillus > Bacillus rossius. The sequence continues at coordinate 2,342,767 of NC_086341.1, read as the reverse complement.
TCCTACATCGGCCAGCCTACCCAAGCATGGCCGACTTGGGAATTAATTGAAATTCTTTTCTTTTAAAATCGTTTTATTTCATTAGAATTGGTTTATTTTGATTCTGTTTCATGTAATTTCACTTCATTTCATTTATCTCATTACATTTGGATACTTTTCATTTCATTTGTGTTGTAATAATTCATTTTGTTTGGATACATTAGGTTTCATATCATTTCGTTTTGTTTGATTGTATTTCAAATCCATTTGTTTCGGTTCGGATTGTTTCGATGTTTTCACTTTGTTATGTATACCCCTCCAGAATGACATGTGGCGTAATCGCACGTGTCCTGTCAGTGAACTCTACCCCTTCCCTCGGTACATGCGTGAGAATCTACATCACCCGCACGATACTTGTGTCATCGGCTCCTTGGGTACGCCAATAGGCGTCTTGGACGGTTTTGTCCATCGCCTCATGTTACGATACAATTGGAAGGTTACAAGATATTGGTGCGGGCTTTCATAAAAGGGTGTATTAATTACAAGGCCCTGGTCGACGAGACTCAGTGAGATCAGCCGAGAGCCCTAGGCGAAAAACCTCTTAATGCCCCCCCCCCCCCCCACCACGGCCGGACACCCCAAAAATGTTTTTCCTTGCCTCAAAATACATCACGTAAGCCAAAGATTTTGTCAACAATCAAATGTAAGCAGGCTTGTGTTTTTTTTTTACTTTTTTTTACTTATTACAAATCATAAACAGGTCACCGTGGACTTTAAATAATTACTTATATTCAATGTAAACATTCCAAACTGTTACAAAAATCCATTTCCATCTAGTTTCAATAATCGTTAAACATATGATATCAACTGTTATGTGTCGTGCTGCGCCGCCCCCAGCTACTTGGCGCCCTAGGCGGTTGCCTGGTTCGACTGTATGGACGCACCGGCCCTGGGTAGACCAGCGGGACCGCGATACTGGCGAGTCTGGGCCATCCGTCGAGAGAAATTAGGGGCCCCGGGTCAAACCATTAGGTCGGCCTCTCTTCCCATTACCCAATACTCGACTCTTAAAACACTCCCGCTACCCCTTTCCAAATCACTGCAGTAATTTAAGAGATCATCATGCTGTATAAATTTTTTATTATGTTTCTATTAATGAAACTTAATTTTAATTCCTTTATATCTTTTTAAAAAAAATATGACAATTTTTTTTAAATTTAAAAACTTAATAATTTATGTAAAACTTGATAATATACACAAGCTTTTAGACAAGACACACACTTGTAGACACACACATTACACAAACTCATATAATACACACACACACACTTGTAGTCTGTTATAATTTTCTTCCAGGCAGATTTGCTTGTGCAAATACAAAGTCACCGCGGCCACGACTGTAAACGTGATATGAAGATATCGCATAACGTAAGGTTCCCAAATTTGTAAATTTCGTCCTGCCATCAGGATAAACTTAAACAATATAAGTTTTGCAATGTAACCGGGGCCCTTGTGATGTCGGGACCCTGGGGGTTTTTGTCCCCCCAACCCTACCCCGCCAACTGGGGGTTTTGTCCCCCCAACCCTACCCCGCTAACTGGGGGTTTTTGTCCCGCCAACCCTACCCCGCCAACTGGGAGTTTTTGTCCCACCAACCTTACCCCGCCAACTGGGTGTTTTTGTCCCCCCCCCCAACCCTATCCCGCCAACTGGGTTTTTTTGTCCCCCCAACCCTACCCCGCCAACTGGGGTTTTTTGTCCCGCCAACCCTACCCCGCTAACTGGGGGTTTTTGTCCCACCAACCTTACCCCGCCTACTGGGGGTTTTTGCCCCCCCCCCCCCAACCCTACCCTGCCAACTGGATATTTTTTATCCCCATCCCTACCCCGCCCACTACGGTCATGGTTTTGAGTTGGAGATGTTGGTAGTGATACAGATACCAGCGAGGTGCAGTTTGCGATAACAGAGAGCAGGGGATTTTCCCGGCGACAAGCGACTGCGGCTTCAGGGCGAAGAGCGAAACTCAAGGTGACGTCGAAGAGGCGGAGTTGTTGATGCGACGCTGGTGAGACTGGTGCCTGGTGTTTGGGACAGTGTTGCGCTCACACGCCCCGACGTGAGGCGTGCGTCGTTCTCACGTTGCAGACCGATACTGATGTGAATATTAGTGAATAAGTCAGGCTATCCTTTCAAACCCTATCCCCCCATTTTGTAACAAAGGTCTGTTAGTTCCTAAATGTCCAGTAACCTAACCAAAAACCTTTTTTATAACATTTTAATTTTACATTGAAATTTTCTTGCATGATTTTTGATGGTCTATAACAGTGAAATAGCGTCAGATTCACTAGTCTCGACCCATTACTGAGTTTCCCTCTCTCACCTGTGAAGGCGCGGAAAATATAACTATCAACTGGAATTGGGAGATTAAAAAAAAACTTTTAAAACCATTTAGATGCATTTATACCAAAATTCGTGACTGTAGCTGTTGAAAGGCTCGTACGTGAACACGCGGTGTCAGAGAAACTGTAGTCCATCTCGCAGCCTTGAGCATGGAGGTAAGATGTTATTGAGATGGCGTGAGCAATATGAGTAGTATATGCTGGCCGGTTCGGGGACAGGGTTTAAGGTGTGGTGTCGGTGGTGTCGGCCACGCCACGGCGGCCATCTTAGATGACCTTGACCAATGACGCACGAAGACACGAAATAAGTAAATGTACGAAGAAACCTTCTTGTGCGAAGTTTCGCTGTTTCATTCGTGGTTTACTCGTATTGACAGCTCGAGACGACACGCGAAAAAACTGTAGAGGTGAAATCCACGTGCCTTGCTGTGGAACTACCTGCAGACATTTCGACCCCTCGGTTTAGGTTGGAGACTCGTGCGCGTACAAGCACACAGGCAGACTGCTGGACATGACACTAAACACAAGACTGTGCTCTGTGACTTGCAGGTAAGTGATAATGGATTCCACTTGGCGCAATCTGCATTTCGTGGAAAGTTGAAAGTCTACTATTATCTAAATACGTTTAGTGAGTCAAAATACATTTGTGATTTTCTTGACGATATCAAGCAGAACATAAACGATCAGCTTACTGATGGAGTCGCAACGTACGGACCTTTAAAATATAACGTGTTGCTGGACTGCGTATTATGATAAACCGTATCGGTTCGAGGAACAAGTGAACAAGTTTGCATTCAAGATAGTGAATACTCCCATTTACAATTCCGACGATGGGAAGCATTCTGTTAAAAAAATTGCATTGATAAACTCGGGAAGAAATATACCATGTAGGAAAAATATCTGACTGGTTTCTGTCTTCAGTAAACCATTTGGAGCTGAGAATTAGTCAGCTCAAGCCAATGCAAGAACTGAATATTTATTAGATTGCTAACTTTAGTGAGTGTTCACATAGTAGTGTAGTATTTATGTAATACATGTTTTGTTTGTTATTTTGTTGTTTTATTGAACCTGTTTTTATGGTATTTTTAATTCAATTATATTTTTTTGCAAGGATCGAAAAATGGACTAGAATCGCTCGTATCGAATCAGCTGTAATTTGGGACATGAGGAATTTATGCCTCTTTTAGGATTTTTTGCCATATTTTATTAAATAAGCATTTTTGTTTAAAATAAACAATTTTTGCATTGATCAAGTATATAACTAAGGTGATAAGATAATCATTATTTTAAAAAGCAATATTTTTGATGAATTATTTTTTTTTTTTCGAATTTCTGGCTAAATAATTAAAGATTTCAAGATGGCAGACAAATTTCAAATTGGCGGGTCGTTCTGCACTCTAGCAGGTAAAAATTAAATTAACATGGTGTTGGGCGAAAACAGTATTTCGATTCCAAGATAGTGCCCTCCAGCAGACTAAAACATGATGGCGGACATGACATCATACTAGCTGGCGATATATTTATACGTTGGCATTAGTGGTGGGAGGTCAGTCTGCCGGTGGCTTCCATGGAGGAAGGATCCATCGCCATGTTTTTTAATGGAATGACCTTCACCAGGTCCCAACCGAGGACTCTGAACTTCATGACGGAATTATTTTTTAATAAATTTTATAAAATTTGCATTCAAATAAATTTAAATAAAAATTTTATTTACCCTGAATTTATAGCTAAATAATTACGGATTTACGTTATAGAGGACATTACATAATTTTAAAATAGCAAAACATTTTTATTAAAATTTTATAATTTATTTAAATTACTAATTTTTAAGATGGCTGGTTATGACGTCATAATCCAAGATGGCGAATTTTTTTTATTGAAATTGATAAAATTTTTTTTTTAATATTCCCGATTTTCTAGCATAAATATATGGATTTTCAAGATTGCGGCCATAACGGAAATTGTAAGGTTATGTAACTATTTAAAATGGCGGCCATACCATCCTAATTGTCAAGGTCATGACCTCGGCGAATTATGGCGGCTTGCTTTTAGGAGTCTTAAGCCATTATGTTTTTAGGAATTTTGGATCTTTTAAAGGCTTTTGAGGCATTTCGAATTTCAAAATTTTGAATTCTTTGCGAGTTTTTCCCCTCGAAAATGGATTATTTTAATTTTATTTTAATTTTATTTTTTGATGGTATTTTTCCCCCTAAAAACTGGAAATTTTGGTGGAGTTTGGTGAATTTTTTGTAAATTTAATTTTAAAAGGTAAAGGTCAAGCTCAAAGGTCAAAGTCATCCAAGATGGCCACTGTGACGTCAAATTCACTATGACGGCTGACACCAACGACACCACACCTGAAACTCTGTCCCCAGACCGGCCTACATATACTACTAATATATGTCATAAGTATTAATAATTGAAATAAAAATGAGAACGACTCTTTAAAAAAATACTTTTTCTTTTGGTTACAATGACGTTTAAAGCTGATTTATTGCCGATATGTTGTTAAAACGTTTGTTTAACTATACCCACTCCGTGACATTTTTTTGAAAGATATTTCTTAAAGAGTTTCTCACAAGAAATATATTAAACAAACTTCTAGCATTTCGCTTTTTCACGATAACAGTTTCTTTGGCAAACCAATAGCTGACGAGGGTGACTTCAACTCTAGAACAGAAAAACCTACCCCATGGTTTCCTTAACAATCCAGGCACAGACGGAACGAGAGCGCTGCTCCAATGAGCGAGCAGACAAGTGTCACGAGACCGCCCACTTCACGGCTGATATACTGCAGACGGCGAGGGACAGTCGACACACAGTTCCAGCCACAGGCTGCATTTGCTCAGAGCGACTAATTTACCACGGCCCGGGCAAACAGGAGCTGCTTGCAAACACTCGCTCGACAGTTCGTGGCATGCTTCACGCCGTTTCGTAACCGCAATAACCGCCCCAATGGCCAGTGCTCGGGAGACGAACAGAACAGAAGTGCTTGCGTGTAGAAACAGCGCTTTTTGCAGGGGTTAGGTGGGGGAAACACATTCAAGACTAGCTGTGCTCAAAATAACCACAGCTGATGAAAATTTATCTTGTCTGACAACAACGTTAACTCCAAACCCTTAAACATACGTGCTACAGTCTACGGACAAACCTAAGTTTAGCATTAGCATCCCAAAATATATTGCCACTTGTCCTATGATACTGGCTAAAGTCTTCAGGGAGTTTGCTTACAGGTTTTCCAGTTTAAAAAGCATTCATTTTCCCCCAGTAATGTTTTTAAGAATTCTGGTACGTCAAAAAGTTTTTTCCGGTATAAATAAAAAATAATAATAAAAAAACATGAGATACACCAACAACGTTTTTTCTTCTTCTTTGAAAATAAGCTACAAATATGGAAATAAATATTTATGCAATCCTTAAACAAAACAAAATACTTTGTGCTGAAATTAAGGGGGACGCAAAAAATTGATACTTCCTTTCGCTGTACTGCCTTAATTAATCCCCACATTATTGAAAGAAACTGTAAAATCATATATTTATATTAATACAATAATAACTGAAATTATTGATCTATATATTTTTGCAAAAACCACGCAGTTAATCCATATTAATTTGGTATCATTTTATAAATATTTTTTTATTATTGATTAAAATTGTTTGAATTAAAATAGTTTATTAGTGAATTATTTTTTATCGAATTTAAATATTATTTAATATTTGTCTATTTGTTAGAGTATATCGTATAAATTACTGGAACGATTTTGATGAAACCTGTTTGTGTTTTAAAGCTTATGATTAGGCTTAAAATTTTTTTTACATATTTTATCTAGTTATGCTGACGGGAACCGGAGAGATAACAATAAAACCACAGAAATGTGAATGTCTGTAAAATTTTTAAAATATACATACATGATGCGATGATTAAAGAAAAAATAACCGAGCGATTATTTTCACGGGGACACACATTAGTTAATAATTAATAATAACTTCTGGACCTATTTAAAGGAATTATTATATACATTTTAAACAGTAAAATATATTTATATAAATGCGAATAGTATCGTTTAAAGATATCTTTAATAATATTTAGTGGTTTAAAGACTACTACTACTACTACTACTACTAATAATAATAATAATAATAATAATAATACTACTACTACTGCTGCTACTACTACATGTGAAGTTCAGAAAATCCCGAATCTACACGAAGGCGTGTTTGAAAGGTTTGGTGAATCGTAGGTTACCAATTCGAGTCCGCCGAAACGTTCAATTGCTGGCTCCATAGAACAAGAAGGGAGATATAGACACTTAGGCTGGGTTCACAATTAAAAAAATTAAGCGAGTGCACAGCAAGCCATGCACACCACCTATGAACACGACCTGTGCGAACTGCGAAATCGGTTCACAATTGAATTCTTACTATTAATTTCAGCCAATGAAATTTCGCGAACTATGCGACATCTGTTGGCAGTGTTAGTAAATAAACATATTAACTTTCAAAATAATGATAATACTATTATTATTTCGACATTTTCTTACCACAATATGGTTAGTAAATATACACATATTTCTAGTCCCGCCAAAAAACCACCCTGCTCTTCTCTCATTGGCTGTTGTGCCATGCGTACGCGACCGAAATAAAATATATTCATCTCACTCCTGTGCGCACGACCTCGCTCCCATGCACACGACCAACTTTCTGCTATTGTGAATCGTTAGGTTAGGAAACATGGTGTTCATATCCTATGCACAAGACCTACTGTTACTGTTACTGTTATTTTTTCAATTGTGAATCCAGCATTACAGTAGAGACTGAAAACATGTTTTGCGAGATATCTGTTTCGTGGGCCCATAACTACTAGCAAAAAAAAAAAAAAAAAAAAAAAAAAATCGGCGCTGATGAAGTTTAAATCAGAAGTTGTTAAAATGTTAATTTAACTACTTGAAGACTTTATAATTTATAACAGAGATCCAGACAGTGCGAAAAACACGGAATACTGTTTTATAATAAATGAGCAGTAGATGCAGTTTTTTTCTGGTTTGCCACACCACAAAATATGTGGCTATCAAGATTAAGTGAATTAATTCCACTGGTTTTATGCATTACTTCTCACAATCAATTTATCTTTGTTATAAATCTATTATGAAAGCTACCATCTTGCGGGCGGGCCAGAAACTACTTCGTAAAACTGGGTCTCGGTCTCGGCAGTTAGAGTTTCCCCCATCCTCGGGGCAACTAAACACTCGGGAGAGTCGCCATCACGGCGCGACTGGCCAGCAAGATGGCGGAGCACGGCTCGCCAATCAGGGGCCAGGGTGGGCCGGGAGTGGGCGTGGTCCATGGGGGAGAAACTCTATTTACCGAGACTGAGTCCTAGTTTTTTTTTGAAGTAGTTATGGGCCCGTCCGCTAGATAGTAGTTTTCATCATTATATTGCTGACATAACTACATTAATTTATTAGGAGAAGTAATGTATAAGCTATTATCAGGCAAACAAACCAGTGAAAATTCACTCTATTTAGGTAGCCACTAATTTTGTGGTGTGTAATACAATGAGTTTTTGCACCTCCTACACCTTTATTTATTACATAACGATTTATTACAAAACAGAATTAAGTTTTTCGCATCGATTAAATTAGTTTTGCGCCGCCAAGAAGATAACTTAATATAACCAAAAAAGCGTATTGACTCTCTATTCCGATTTTTTATCTGCTGGTAGTTATGGGCCCGCCCAACAATAGCGACACTTGTCGCGTGAAACATGGTCTCAGTTTCCACTGTAAGAGTCGCACTTCTTATTATTTCCCTCCTTGTTCTGTTGCGTGGTCTTACCTACAGCCGCCGCAAACAGCTGCCTGTACACCCGCCGCCATTGGACCGCCTTGCCCGTCATGTCTGCTGCGCGTCGAATGACTGACCTTCTTCTACACCTGGACGGCCGAGACCTTGCCATCTGGCGATAGCATTGTCAGCACTATCACTACAACCACCGAGAAATTGCAACAGTTCGCGTGGCCTTGAGATAAACGACCACTTCTTTTCAAGTACACCTGGGTCACGTTGCTTAACATGATCATCTTATTTACATGCATGCCAGCTAATCCGAAGTTTTTTTTTTTTAACTCTTGCCAAACGGCTTATGTTGCTCAATTATGCATTAAGGCGGAGTCTCACACACCATGTTGATCGAATTTCATTATCCCGTCGTTACTGTTAGTTCAGGGCTTTTTCCTTGAAATTTAACATTAGGAGTTTGGTGGTCTGCCCCAAATATTTTCAACAGATATTTACTAAGTGTTATAGAATGGGTGTAAAAAGTCGCGCAAAAGTTTGTAATTTATTATCACTTCCTCGACTTTTCATAATGATTATATGTACTTAGCAAATATCTGTTTAAAATGTTTGTTGCATAACAACAAATGCAAGGGAGGTGCAGGGTTACATTTACAGAAATAGCTCTTCCTAAAAGAAATGATGCGTAAATAAAAAAAATTTATAAAGGAATGTGAGACACCATCTTAAGACATGAAACTGGTTGTATTAATGACATCACATTTGAAACAGGTGTAAAACAGGTTTTGTTTAAGTTTAACTTCTCGTATACAGGGGCAGGATTGAGTTTCGAATGTCGGTTCCAAGATTTCCATTTTTCCTGGGAAGGCATGATGCACAATTCAGATTAAGCATTGCGAAACGCCCAACAAACTAAGGGGTACTAACCGAGATCTTAGCAAGAAGAAGAGTACAAACGTAAGACTTGCCTGTGTATTGTTTAAAGAAAATTTTTTTCCCTATAGATGTTTGATATGCACATTTGAATAAATAAAATAGAACTTACTTGTTTTGTCTTTATAATGTTCTGCCACCTTCTGATGTTTTCAGCATTTAGGTTACTTCCTCTGTGATGTTTTTACCTTGATGTACATGCCAGGCCCCACCTAGGCAAGCAAAAGTGTGTGCCTCGTGGGTCGGCAAGGGTCGGTGCTTGCAGCTGGGGCTATGCCTCACGCGAACTGCAACATGGCTCCTGGTTGTCCCTGGCCCCGGGGGTCGCCGCTCGGACACGAGTAACTGGTAGGTCGGGCTGTCGGCTCGGGAGGCGCCTGGGTCAGGGGGGACTCGGTGGAGCCCGGCGTGAGCTCGGCCATGCTAACAAGAGGGCTGGGGGAGCAGGGGGGCACCCAGGGCACAGACGTTGCGGGGTGTGGAAGGGGCGGTCCTTGGCAGAGGGTTGGGGGGGACTCGGGGGAGCTCGGCCATGCTAGCAAGAGGGCTGGGGGAACAGCGGGGCACCGGGGCACTGACGTGCGGGGTGTGGAAGGGGCGGTCCGGGGCAGAGGGTCAGGGGGGACTCAGTGTGGGCTCGGCCATGCTAGCAAGAGGGCTGGGGGAGCAGGAGGGCACCCGGGGCACAGACGTGCGGGGTGTGGAAGGGGCGGTCCAGGGCAGTGGGTAGGGGGGTCCAGGGCAGAGGGTCGGGGGGAGCTCGGGGGAGCTCGGCCATGCTAGCTAGAGGACTGGGGGAGCAGGAGGGCACCCGGGGCACAGACGTGCGTGGTGCGGAAGGGGCGGTCCGGGGCAGAGGGTCGGGCGCTCAGACACGGCCTCGCGCGACGCGGGGCTGTGTGCACGCGGCGCGGAGTGATTTGCAGACGGATCCCGAGGGCAAACAGCGGTCGTGACGGGCGAGGACACATCTCCGCCGAGCAGGTACGCCTGCGCGTGAGAGATGAGCCACATATCGTCTCCCTGGGGGGCCACGCCCCGGGCGGAGAGAGGGGATATAACGGCGCGGCAGGCGGGTGTCGGGCCTTCAGTGGCCCGCGGGAGCATTGTGTGTGCGCGTGTGTGCGTGTGTCTGCGAGGGGCGGAGTGCGGCCGGGGACAGCTGCCAGGTAGGCGCGCCTGTGACCTTGACAGCACCCTGTCCTTCGTCACGCCTTTCTGTGACAGTCCCTCCCCCTTCCACGGGAAATACCTCCTTATTGCCGGGGCCGAAGACTATATTCTTGAAGTTGTCTCGGGCCCACCCGCTAATGTATTACTAACATAGCTACATGTCACATTTGAAAATATTTTATCATGTATTTTACATTTAGTTTCAAAATAAGTGACTTGACGCTTCAAAATGCTGCTCAAGTATAGTCGCTTTAAATTAGTAATATTATCGTCAGCCAGATAAAAAATATGTCCAAATTAAAAGGCCAATATTTATGACAAAAATAAATGTGGCCAACATGCGCTTTGGAAGTGAAACATTACACTTCCATTATTCTACTCGAACGATAAAAAAACTAAATACTGAGAAATAAACTTATAAAATTAAAACTAAACAATGAAGTACACAATAACGCAATGAACAGCTTTTGTGTAGGCGAGGCTCCACAACTTTGCTCTTTTCATTATGCTCTGATTATTAATCGCATTGACTTACTATAGATACTATATGGAAAAAAAGTTACACTTTAATAAAATAAACATGAGCAACCATACACGCAGCTATGCTAAGATAGTCGAAGATAAAAAAAACCTCAAGTAAATATTTATACAATTTTGTTTAACAGACATGAGATTATGTATTTATTTATGAATGATACATTTTCCTTCAAAAACATAGTTGTTACAAAAATATTGAAAAAAAGTCAAAATCGACTGTTCTAATGCAGAATGTTTTTCACTGAAATTTTATCTGCATAATACCTCTTATACAGGGGTGCCCACAAGGGGGGGTAACGACGCAGACTGCGTCATTAAATTTTCAGGGGGTGGGGTGTTTTAAAGACGAGAAAAATGTATATATTATTTACATAATTATAGCTTCTAATGTGAAAATACGTTTCTGGTGCTTTGATAATTGAAAGGGATCTTGTAAATCAAATTGGCAACCCCACACTTTCCTCAACAAAAGCAGTTTGGCATCTGTCGGTTCAGGATGGAAATATTACCTGATATGACCAAAATTATTATTATTAGAAAATCAGTTTTAATTAATGCAAAATGTGATAAAATATAATACTAAAAAAGTAAAATATTATAAAATAATTGAGTAAATCAATGAGAAAATGGCATAAAAATTTCGGGGGGGGGGGGGGGCGCATCATGTGGTTGGGGGGGGGGGGGTGAGTCATAATGTTTGGGGGGGGGGGTGGGCACCTCTGTCTTATATGTCAAAAAAAATAAAATATTTCAATAAAATGTAATTCTACCAATGCAACTATCAGATCCAACAATGATTTGTTTCGCTATTATTATCTTGAAACCATGCGCACTGCAGTGTAAATTATATTAAGTAACATAGTGTGTGCACAAATTTGTTTTCTGATATCATAACATGTAGGTACTCTTGTCCATTTACTAAATATATTTCAATGTTAGTGACAAATAACTGCCAACGAATAAGCAATACAAGTATCTATAGTGGGAATTCCTATGTAATAATCCGACAGAAAATAAAAATTCATAAGAGCTTGGACGGATGAGATTCTATATGAATAACACATAATGCTAGATTTTTTTTAGTCAAATTTCTTTACTTGGTGTAGACCTTGAAGTGGCATGAAAAGTTTTTCCGGAGAGTATTTTCAAGATTGACTGGATCGTGATCAAGAACATGCCCCTCAGTTAGTAACGTGATCTGTAGGAGCCGGGGGTCCTTAGCGTGCACTGACGCAGGGAGCACATGCACTGTTTCATTTCTTCCTGCACCTGGCGCACAGACTTGCCGTTCGTCTCCGGGACGATGAAGTACACGACGACGATGGCTAAGATGCAGCAGGGGAAGAAGCACCAGTAGATGTACCGGTGGACCGCCCACGTCATGGAGTAGAACGGCCAGGACATGAGCAGCTTGAGCAGCCAGAAGTACATGCCGACCAGCGCTGCTCCGAGACCCCGCACGTTGGGCGGCATCAGCTCCGCCATGAGGGTCCACAGCAAGGGGCCGAGCCCGACGTTGAAGGCGAGCGTGAAGACAAAAGCGGGGAGGACCGGCACCCACGTGTACGCCGGATCGTCGGGCAGGAAGTACACTCCGAGGAACAGCAGCGAGACAGTCACGACGAGTCCCGTCGTCAGCAGCAGGACCCTGCGGCCCAGACGGTCGGCGAGGACCAGCCCGAGACACGAGCCCGCCACCGGCACCGCCACCACCGCGAGGATCGTCAAATTGGACGTGCTGCTGCTCGCTAGCACTAAGAACCTCATGGACATCGGCTCCACGAAGTCGTGGCCGCTGAACTCCTGGAAGGCCACTAGGGTCATCGAGATGCCGAGCGCTTTGGCCGCCACGGGACTGCAAGCCAGGTCCCTCCAAGAGCCCACCGGTCGGGCAACCTCGTCGACGGAGGCCTGGAGGGACTGCAGTTCGCCCGCCACGTCGCGATGTCCCCCGCGCAGCCAGCGCAGGGACGCTCTGGCCTCCTGCCGGCGGTTCCTCGCGAGCAGGTGGCGCGGGGACTCGGGCATCCAGAACAGCACCACCGTGGAGACGAGAGGCACCACGAAGCAGCACGCGGCCAGGAGGACGTAGCTGTCCGCTAGATTCAGCAGGTCCACGAAGAGGATGCCGCTGCTGAACATGAGCTGCAAACAGTGCAGTCTGGCATCAATGTCTCAGGTCCAGTAAGCAGAAATAGCAAGGTTCGACAAAGCTCAGAAATAAATAAAAAAAAGGTGAATGTAAAAGTACTTTAAAAAATGTGGAATAATACTTAGCCGAGTATTGAACAAAAATCTATGAACATGGTTTGTTTGAATGGGAAATACAATTAATCTTATAAGACCAGGCATCAGTCCACCTCTGACACACACACATACACACACACACACACACACAAACATATATATATATATATATATATATATATATATATATATATATATACGTGTGTGGGTTGGTGTGTGTGTGTGTGTGTGTAGTTACTGGTGATAGGTTCTGAGAGTGGAGAGGTGGCGCTAGTGACCTTGAACCGTGTGATGTCCTGGTTAGACTTACATATTCCCATTATTTGGTCTATAATGTTATACCTAGTTTCTCAAAATTTACCGTTTTTTTTTTTTTTAAATATTTTTGAAGATAAATCGGCCTATATGACTCCCATCCAGGCTAACACCTTTAATCTTACCAAATACGATATAATAAAGTTTAAATAAAATAAATTAAATTATATTAAACAACCCATTCCATATTCGACTTCAGATGTCCCCAAATACACCATGCAATTGCCAACAGTAGTAATGTATTTTAAAATACTATAGAAATTAAAAATAATGCTTAAACATTTAAAATAATCATTTAAATACACTTAAATAAATGACACATATCGAAAGTCACCAGTTTGATTACTTATGGATAAACTTACAAAAAAAATAGATTAATCTTTTTCTAAACAATGTCCATCAGCAAACTGATCCCTACCATTACATTCAAGGCATACAGTATTGAAATGCTGCAGTTGGAGCCAACACGGAGGGAACGTAAATTCCACAAAAGGATCATTGAGTTTATAGAAAACTGACTAAATTCCTGCTGAACAACAGTAGTAGTTGTCGAAACCATGTGATCCCCGAGTAAGTAACAGTCCTAAAAAGCCAGTTCTAAATCCTTGAAGAAAAAAAAACCTCAAGATGAAAAATGACAGACCTTTGTTAGGACTGAACATCACGATACTTAACATTCTACCAAATTCTTGCACAATGAGCGTCATCCACGTTCCGAGAGAGATTCGTAAATCGCGAGTCCACTATGGCACACAATCACTTACATGTATGAAGCAGCCCAGTTTCCCGCGGTTGGAGTCTTCCAGGATCTCGACGAGGTAGACGGGCGCGGCGACGTGCATGGCCCCGGTGGCGACGCCGAACAGGAAACTCGCGAGGAACAGCCACGCGCGGTGGGTGTGCAGGGCCAGCACCACCGCGTGGCCCAGGACGAAGGGCACCACCAGCAGCAGCAGCATCCCTCTGGGGCCGCGCCACTGCAGCAGGCGGCCGGCCACCAGCGCCCCCAGCATCGCGCCCAGGAGCTGCAGCCGGTACGCCGATGCCTGCTGCCCGAACGTCGGAGCTGCCGATTCCTCCAGCATGCCCCTCGCGATGCCGTACCAGACCAGGCTCGAGCTGCTGCAGAATGCCGTCAGCGTCGCTGCAAGGTCAATCGCGTGCCATCAGCGGGCATGCCCGGTTCGACATCAGCCACTGCTATTCTCAACAAATAATAGCTTTTCGAACAAATGCATTCAAAAGAATCACACAAACTATACAATTAATGGCATGATACACTTAACAATGGAACAAGTCAGAACATATGTGGTTAATTGCATACACAGAAACAAAAAAAAATAACTATATCAGAATTCGAAAAATGAATATGCTTACACAAACACAGGATAAAAGAATTGATTTTACGGTCGCAATGTTTGCCAAGGTTCTCAGCTAGTATGAAAGTTTACCTAAAGACAGGAAAAATTCCCAATCAAAAAAATCCCACCAAAGGTAAAACAATTGGGATTTTAAAGTCAGGGTTGTGCTATAAAGGCTTAGGTCTACAAGACCACAGAAGGCTCTAAAACAATTTGATAACCAAATTGGTGCTCAAGGATTATTCAAGCGGGCGGTTGGGATGGAACCCACAATCTTGGGCTCTTTGACCATAATGCCCAATCCTTACAGTTTCCATATGTAGGATTGCGACTTTATGGACATGTCCACGCACCTCGTGGGTCCGTCTATGGAACTCTAGCACTTCACCAGGCGGTACACCAGAGAAAGTAAGTGCGCACCAAACGAACTGCGCACATCATGGACAGGTTTCTCGAGAGGAAAAAGTTCTTTCTGTCTGTCACTTTGCCTTAAAAATTAGTTATCGCTTCAGTTTATCAGCCATGGTGGGTGTAGGGACAAGCAAGTGTGGAAGTGATAGTTGTAACTATGTTTCCCGTGTGAATTCTCACTCCTACAATATCTATCTGTCTATGAAAAGGAGTATCATGCAACTATACACCCTCTCTTAACCAATACACTCCTCACACCAAATGCTATGGACTGGAAAATTTTGGTCTTCAGTGGCTAACAGTGTGAGGAAGAATTGGCATATAATGTTCTTGTTTGCAGAAGAACAGAACACTCTTGTGCAATGTTCGACTAAGGTCATTACGTTTGCGACCCCTTGCCCTTTGCTGAACGATGGCCGACAGGGGTCACTACATGTCTGCTTGAATAAAGGCTATTTGGTGTCCTCTGGTGCAGTGGAGACTCGTTAGGGTGACAACACAAAGTGCATAGTAGTCACCGGTGCCTTGGGTAACTGTATCTTTTTGAAATGTGGCCAGGGATCGTTAGATAACAGCTTGGATAAAGGCTGTCTGGTATCCTCTGGAGCCGTGGATTCCAGTTGGGGTGAAAACATATGCATGCTTAGTAGAGTCGCCGGTGCCTCGTGTGACGCACGAGAATCCATGGTTCTTTCATCTACAATCATTCTGGTAGGTCTTTAGGGGAGAGGTGGTTAAAGTGTCCTGCTTAAGGCAGGCTCTGGTGGTCATCGGTGCAGTGCAGACTGGGAAGAGTCCCGCGAAAGGCTATGACATCGTCTACAGGAATAAGACTCGTTAGGAAATGTGTCTGTAGAGGTGTGATACATCTCAGTCCAATTCATTTAGCTCCTGCAGGTTCAACCCTGTGGTGTTTTGTGGAACAGTGAGTGGGTTAAATGCTTTCGCGTGGAGCGATATAATTTTTCTAGATTCAAAAGTATGGAAATGACATAGCACGACATTGGATAACTGCAATTGCCTAGAACTCTACGCTGACGAGGCACTGACATTAAGCTCTTGGACAAAGAGGGCATCAATGACTAGGACCAACCGGGAAAAAAAAAGCTGAACTCATACCTTCGAGTCGTTTGCATGGATCTTAGTCGTAAAAAATCATTAACCTTTTCAATAAGCTATGGCCGAATTTTCGTCACATCTTTTATTTTACTGGCCTGGGTTGTTTGAGGTTCAGCATACCTGTCTAGCAGTCTAGTGGTCGTTTGTTCCAGTTCCACCTCAAACATGGGTGTCTCTAGGAACTGTTTGTAAGCCAACTCCTAATACACTTCCTGATATGATATGCCAATGCATGAGGGATGTGGTTGAAAATGGTCACGTGATCGTTATACTAGCAATGTTACTTTAAAAACACATATATTATTATTGTGCTAGTTTCTCCTCAAATTCATCGTGTAATATGCTGTAACAAATAAACAGACAACCAGGCAGACCAAAACGTAAAACATTAATCACATTTTATTACAAGTCCTACAGATATTTAGAAACTGTATTATATGCACAGAAATAAAATTCTGGTTATAATTTAAGGTAAAATATATTTTTTATAGATGAAAAATAAAAAAAGTCATTATTAATATATTAAAAATGTATCAATGCAGGCATAAACCTTTTATAACATAATTTTTGCTCTTTGAAAACTCAAAGAGATTTTCTTATCAATTTGTGAACACATGCCAATACTAAAAAAATAAATCTTGAATACAAAAAAATAAATATCAATAATTGAACTATTTAGTGACAAACATATGTAAATGACTGCAAAATGCTCATGGCATGTGTACTACGAGATTTGTCTGCACCTCTCGAGCCAAGCTGGTATAGTGACCATCATTCCTCAGTTTTCGTTCCCGGGTCGTGGGTTTCTTTCCAACAGCGGACATACATAGGCGTGACGAGGTGGGCCGGTTATGCTAAGGACCACCCTTCAGGTCTGACAGGTGACACTTGCACAGGTGAGTCCACTTGCGGTGGCCAACAAACAAGTGTGCCTACAAACAAGTGACACCACCATTGACTAAACTGTATCAAGGATTAATGCCGAATCGCAAATGGCGGGAAAATGAAAATAATTTTCATGCAAACATAACCATTGAAACACACAAAACCTGAATGTCAAAATTGCTTTTAAAATCTTTTTTATCTTACATTTGCATTTCACCTTGAGAAAACATAGCTAAAAAACAGGCTAATAGATAATTATTAACTCATTCTTAAATAACTAGAGGCTATATTCAAATGTAGTTTATACTATTTTACGAGTAATAATGATGTGTTTACATCTAACACTGATATCCTGTTATGTATATTGTATCGTATTAAATAAGAATTTTTCTGCTTAAAAGAATATACAGATACAAATTCTTTATTTTTTTTTATTTTCGACGATAATAATAATAATATATGTTGGGACTTTATCACACTATATAATATACCAAGGGATTTGCACTTCGATTCTAGGAATTAGACCACCCATTGCCAGAAATTTAGTCACATCTATGCGTGCGAATGATTATTTGGCTTTCAAGCAGGCTTACTGTGGCCTCCATCATTGTAGCAGGAATTTAAAACACTCCGAAGTTATAAGAGTTTGCGATTGGGCAGTAAAAGAGGAAAATGGAGTTGAGGATCTCCTGGCTCCTCCACCTAGAGGCCAGAGCCATGAACTGCAAAGTGTGGAACATAATTTCGATTTTTCCCGTCGCAGGATGATGGATGCTAGAGAGAATTTAGTTGAGTAGTCTACAACACTCCATGTTCAGGTGGTTACTGCCATCACAGCCTTCACCAGCAGATGCCCCAAGAGGCAACACGGGACACCTACCTGAGAGAGCTGCCAGGTACTGGGGCAGCGATCTCCTTCTGGACCACGGTCTGACCTCAGCCTCTTCACACTCCATCTCTTCCATCCTTCCAACAGAGCGACACACTTTAGATGGCGGACAGGAAGATGAGAAATGATTCATGGTTTATGATAAACTACTCATGGTTACTAACTGAAATTGCATCACGATGAAAAATCAATATCCGACTGTTCGGATTTCATTATACCTAGTCGCCATCTTCAAGAGTCGGAATTACCTTAAGGCGTTACGCTGGTGCGAACAATAAAATACGTTAAACGAGCAATCCATCTATGAACTGTGAGGTATATTGTATATTTTTACCTTAAGTTTGGGACACGACCTAAAACGTGGTGGGTAGATTTCCCCCTCTCCTCCCGCCGCATACAAGAAGGTGGGGATGATTTGGGGATTACCCCACGCCTTTTTTCACCAAACTTAACCGAAGTATTGTTCGAAGAATGAACCAGGGACAGAAGGCGACATAAACCAGAAAAAGTGTAGGGGTGGGAGTAAAAAATATATATTTCATAAAAAAAGGTTTTTCACTATTACTAAAAATGCATAGCTAGGAATATTTTATAGTAAGAGACACAGCATACCCGAAGTGGCCTGATGAACTTTAGTCCAACTGCAATTTAATAAATATGAAAACTAAATTTTAAATTGAACTAAAACTCTGTAACTTAAGTTAAGAGGTCGTGTCACAAATTTGCGCTCCTATCTATATCAATGTTATTTTAAAAGGCAGTTTTTCTCAAAGTCTATAAGAGGTAGGGGCCGGAAATTTTGCCTACTGAAAGTATACAATACATTTTTACATAACCGCTTTTTTCAAATTTAGTTATCATATCATATATTATTTCTGTGATGAAAATAATATTATCAATATTTTGATTTGTCCAGATACATTGAAATTTTGCTTATATTTATAATTATTTAGCAAAAACTGAAAACGCCATTGAAATGTATTGCACATTACCTTCCGATCAGTGTCTTCATGATCATGATGGGTTTATAAACCTGGGTGTAATCAAGTCTTTAACAATTACATGACAACATTTATACTTAATAATTTGGAGATATGCCTTTTCTATCCTCAGCCCCTGAGCTTTTACTATCTGGTCTGGCGACGGACCTGACACTCTTCAACCACCCCAGGGGTCTCCGATTGCACATCTTATCAAAAAAAAAAAAGCTGTTCGTTCATTTGTTTTTGTGTTCGAGCGAAGGTTTACTTCTCCATAAGTGCCACAGACTTCACACATTTATGCCAAGGGAATATTCCGCTGATGTGACGCTATACGAATGTATTATTCGCGACCATACAACTTTTTTGTTTGTCATCGGGAAAATGACGCCGCAGTTTGATTTTTTGTGGTGATATAAAATAAATTTTCTTGCTAGGGAATGTTCATTTTGAATTGAGCATTTTTAAATGTCAGCGTAGAATATGCTTATCTGCCCATTTTGTTTCTTTCCATAATAATGAGTAAAGTTAACATTGTCATAGACATTTTATTATATTCGTTTGCCGTCCAAGTACAAATGTCACACTATATCGCACGTAATTCTATTTTTTACTAATTTGTTAGTTGTAATTTTATTTAAGTTATAAATAACAGTAATAAAAATTATTACTTAATAGTCCAGAATAGAGATTGAGTTATTTTTCATTTAATAGGAGTTTAAAATATGGTACTACATACATATTTATATTATCTTGTTGTCTTCTTTGTAACTTTACTGGAAGAATGGCATTTGGTATGTATGTTAACTCACAATGAAAATACTTCAGAAGTACTCAATTAACAGTGAACAACCTAGGGCCTATACTAATTTCATTATGTTCATGAAATATAATTGATATTACTAATAATGAACTGTATGTGTTTTGCGTAGAGATATCGTACGAACTGTATGTGGTACAGACCAACATTAGCTAAGACTCTGTAAATAAGTAATTTCAGTTAATGTGTAGAGAATATTAAAAGTTAGAAATAATGATATATATATATAAAACAATGCAGAGTAATCAGCATAAAAATAGAAGTTGTTTTTACGTAGCGCCTACTGGAATGTATATTTTGTGTTGAATTATGTGGTATGATTAGTATTCTCTTATTGTAAGATGTGTTTTGTTAAAATCTTATAAAACATCACTTACTGTTGAAGGATTTTCATTTTTTTTGTGATGATCTTACTTAAACAAGTTTTAATTATATTACACATGTATATTTTAAAAGCATTTTAATGTATACTTATAGAATTGTAATAGGCTTTATACGGACTCTCACGATGCATGTGAGCATCTATAATTAATAGAGACCGGAAAAATTCGCGGATTCATTCGGCGATAGGCTAGAAGTCAAATACATATACCTTTTAGATGATTTTGCTATTGGCTTACTGTTCATCTGGACGAATCTCAACCAATTATAAAACACCAACCAAAGAAGGATCGAATCACAGACAAACAAGCTGAGACGACTAACAAGTCAGCAGCAAATGAACTGCCGTTATTTGCCCGAGTGTACAGGGGAATGTGCAGTCTATCCTGAAGGCCGTCGAAACCGCGAATTTTTCCGGTCCCTAATCTACATCAATATTCTGGCCGTTTCACAAGATCAAATATTTATTGAATTCAATCTGTTGCATTCATTGTACATGATTTTCGATATGTACATTGAATTGAATACAAATTGAAGATGTTACTCAACTAAGCTTATTCTTATTAACTTATAAGTATTTTGTTTGTTCAGTACATAAAAGTAAAAGATTCGTTATTATTTAAATAATGAGCATCTTTAAGCAATAACGTTTTCAAAATATTTACATAAACATAATGGAATATATTTTTTAAATACTTTATATCTACGATCACATCAACGGCAGTATTATGTAATCAATGAGGTAATGAAATATCCTGAAAGGATATTTTCTTCTCTGTAAAGTAAATTTGTAATGCAGCCCTCTTAATGTTAGTCTTGTGAGTTATTTCGTCTTCTAATATGCTACAGCAATGTATAAAATTAAGTTTTGTTAGTGTTTTAGTCTTGTGTAATGTGATAAATTCAATATTTTTTTTGTATGTTCGTATTCATAAAGGTAGGCTACATATCGTATTAAGATAAATAGTAATATTTGTAAATTTAAATTCTTTGAAACAACGTCGATAAGAGGTTCACCTACCTCTGTTAAACTGTATGATGGTGCATTGTAAAAAATTAGGTAGTCTGACTTAAGTGAGATTGTATTTAGATTGTGTGTGATGCATATGCAATATCTAAGCATATGCATTTATGTTATTATCCTTTTAAAACGTTACATGATGAATTTCGTATACTTTTTAATGTCAACTAACATTATTTTTCACGGACTATTACATCCAGATAAAGAATAATTACCACATGTTTGAAGATTAATTGTATTCCGATACGTTTAAAGTATTAAAATTTTTAGTTTTAGTTTTAGATACGACTCATACTACATTTGTTAAAGTGAGGTTTCTTGATTCTGAATCCCTGCATCTGCAATTTCCTAGTGAGCCGCCGGTCAGATTGTCATCCTCTCAGATTGTCGAGGAACCAGATACATTTTTCGTCGAGTAAACTCGAGCTGTCAACCTTCCCACTAATCCTGTGATAAGGGTATAGTAGCTTTATCACGCGCTGCGGCTACAGTTCCTTCGGTTGAAAAAGCCACTAAATCTCACTGTTAAAAGAGAGAACTTCTAGAGCAGAATATTGGAAATAAACATTTACTGACACGGCCTCTTAAGTATGTAACTTGTTATTTTAAATATTTGTATACATAATGCTTAAGCTCTGCTTTGCACTTTACGTGGATGAAAGTAGAGCCTTGGTAGTTCACCAGGTCCAGTGACATGTGGTGACATAAGACTTCATCCTTAGTTATAGAGCATCCTACTTTTAGATTGCAGTGTGGAAGAAAATGGGCGCATTCTCTCTCTCTCTCTCTCTAACACACGCCGATTGCCGTTAGTGCTGTCCTTGTTTCTTCGTGCGTTGTTGCCAAATATCAAACGAAATTAAAATTTTAATTTTTGGACCAAGCTTTTTTCATATTGTATAGCATCGAAATACGCATCAGTCAATGCTTATTTTGAATACTTAACAATATTTTTTAAGTGTCCGAAAAAATTAAAAAAAAACATAACTTATTCACTGCGAACTGTTTTGAAGTATTCCGAGATGTTTCACATAAAAAAAATAACCTACATGTGTATTTCATTCAGAATTTTTTTTATTAATAAATTAATGCCTTAGGACGCCACCGAACAAATGTTAAGACAAAAACTATACAGGTTTCACTTAAATAATTTTTTTAATATATTGAAATGCATTTTTTCACAAACTGACACATCAAAAAGTTGACCAGCGGAAAACTTTTTTTTCTATTAAAGATAGATGGGGGACGAAAGCGTGGAAAATGTTCACAATGAATTGAATTAGTTTTTAAAAGCAGCTCCATCTCAATTGCTTCTACAGTTTCCGTGGAAATAGCTGTTAAAGATGTGTCTTATCAGTACAAGAGCGCGCTGCAATAGAGGTTTCTCTCACAAGCTGCCGTCGTAAGAGGAAACAGGGTCGTGTGTTTAGATAAGTAAGGTTCTGTCCTGCAAGCAATTTCAAATACATGGCTTCCTTAGTCAACCATGTATTTCCTTAGACACGCATTTCTGAAAACCAGCCTGCCAGTTAGTATCGCGTCTCGCGACGAAGCAACAGGTTGTGTTCGGTGACTCGTTACAGTTATAATTTTGACAAACAAATTATATATTGACATACGTGATTTTATTTTCTACATTTATTTTTATTACGTACATATA
This sequence comes from Bacillus rossius redtenbacheri, assembly GCF_032445375.1. Classification (NCBI taxonomy): domain Eukaryota; kingdom Metazoa; phylum Arthropoda; class Insecta; order Phasmatodea; family Bacillidae; genus Bacillus; species Bacillus rossius. The sequence goes on along the minus strand of NC_086341.1, from coordinate 2,319,860 downwards.
AAATATGGAAGTTAGAACACCGAAAAGAAATTATATCGGTAGGCTACGCGGGAGGGAGCGCAAGATTGTGTTGAATGTATTTGAGTATTTTTCAAAAAATATGAGTGTGTGCAATGCAATTAAGGAAGCTTACCATTCTTCTGGTCAGCTCTGTGCTACTCTTATGGAAGGGGTATCAACATTGGTCAGCGGTAGCGATACTCATTAAAAGGTATGTGATGTTATTAATTTCTTAATCAAGTTAACGTTACATTTATCGTATAAATTCATATAAATGAAATGTGTGTGAACAGATTCTTGTTGTAAGTTAAAGTTAAAAATAATTCCTTTTCGGCACAGCCTAAAGACGCAGGAAGATTTTGATGATTATATTTCTTTACATTAGAACAAAAAGGGATTTTTATATCCTTAAACCCATATTTTTTCTTCCCCTTGCAGTAATGGTTGTTACAATATATATTTTAATCGAATCTTGAACATAATATGTAAAATTTATAAAATAAATACCAAGGAATTTAATAGCGATGATGGTACAAAATTTTGAATTATTTTTCTATCCTTCTCAACACCAAGATTCTTATCAAACATTGTTTTTGACAAAGTTTTGGAAAATAATTATGATATTTACAAACAATTTAAACAGATTTGATAATGTGTCTACTAAGGCAGTTACGTTTTTTTTTGTCCGGTGAAAATATTTTTCGAACCCATGCAATTATGGCTGGTCGTATCAAAAATTTATTTAAAAAACATTTTTTTGGCATACGTTAAAACAGATGCGATATTATTCATATTATGGGAATTGTTGCGATTTTTCTGTTTTTCAAAAAATCTTCCCCATTTCGACCCAATTGATCGGATTTTTCCCATAACTACCTGACCGAGAATTTCCATTACCGTATTTTATTTATCATTTTGGACATGACTTGTCCAAAAATACGGCATTTATCGGGCCCATGAAAATGTGATTATATATAATATATGGGATTTTTAGAACATAAAAGAAAACTATACGAAATTTTCGTCTACAATAGGTAGTTTTTATTTAAAATTTACATCAAAGTGGCATTATTACAAATTTATATGTGTAATAGTATAAAATATTATAAATTACGATATGATTTCTTAAAATCATTCTTGTTCGATCCGAATTACAAAGACACACATCTCCTGAAATTCGTAATGTGTTAGAGATTTGGCATATATATATATATATATATATATATATATATATATATATATATATATATAATTAACGTTTTACACACAACTTGAAATTATATTTTTTTTTAGATGTATTTTTGAGATATTCTGCTGTGGAGTTCCAGCATTTTTGAAGTACAATGTTAAAAACGCCTTGTTAAATTGTATAAATGTTTTTTTATTGTATCACAATAGATCACCATCTTGGATAAATAATTTAAAACTTTTAAAACCATAGAATTACTAAAGTCTTCAATATCTTGAATATAATATTTGGCATGCGAATTTTTAAAGAAAAATTAAAAATGTGAATTCTGGTAATACGTTTTCTTTTTGTAATTCATCAAAACCTTCACCTAATAATATTCAATTTTTAATTCTTAAGTGACTAAACTGAAAAAAACATTATCTTGGGTTTCAAATATTTTTGTCAACAAATTTGTTTATATCTTTAATTTTAAAACCGTGTGCTGTCTTTCAGCAAGTAAATTAATTTAATCGAAGGCCTTGTTATTAATAGTAACCAACTGCTACAAATAGTAGACGTGAATGATTTTTCTTTAGAATTGCATTTTTGTTTCGGAATTATAACAGCTGAAATAATACTGTAAACAGACAATATTTATGGTCCTAGAATAATTAACAAAATAGTAATAATAATAAAAAATATTGTCAATAATTATAATTATTTAAAGATTTAAATGTTAACACCTGGCAACAGTGGATGCCATTTACACTGTACTGCATTCCAATCTGTACTGCAACATACTCTGTACTGCAATCTACTCTGTACTGCAACCTACTCTGTACTGCAACCTACTCTGTACTGCAAACTACTCTGTACTGCAATCTGTACACAGCTTTAGAAGAGGGCGTGTTGTTCATTCTGGTGTTGCGGACTGACCGAGCAAATACTTGAGTCTGTGAAGGCCGGACTTCATCCAAATAAAGTCCGACCGCGGGATAGGCATTTAGAAGCCAACAGAATCTTTCACGCAATTGCCACAATTCTTTTAATAACAGCGTCAAACAAAAACCATATTTGTAGTTTTGGAAAACCTTAGTAATGCTATGGTTTTAAAAGTTTTAAATTAATTCTGTAAGAAGATGATATAAAAAAAATCTACTTTTTTTTACTATGTGTTTTTAACTTTTCTTCAAAATGATACAATTGGTATGTTTGAGTATAATCAGGGGCGCAAAAACAGGGGGGTGGGGGAAGGGTATTTTGCCCCCCCCCCTCTAAAACCTTGAAGTGGGGGCAAACGGGGGCAAAGAATGTGCTGTGTAATCAATTTTTAGATAATAAAACTGCTTAAATAGCACCATTTTCCACCTTGAAATACAGATTTTCCCGGGGGAGGACCCCCGGATCCCCCGCTTCAATAGGGGGGATCGATGATTCTTTATACAAAGGTATATTGCCCCCCCTTTGGAAATTTAGTTGTTGCGCCCCTGAGTATAATACTTCTGTAAAAAAAATTTGTAACAGCTATTTGTACTGTTGTGTTCAATTACACGTCTTCGTTTGTACCAACACCAGTTTACTTTTTTCTATTCGTCTTCAAAATGTTTTTTTTCCTCCAAATTTTTAAAAAATGGAATGCCACACAAAACGATTTGGCGCGCACTGCGGAATTCCGCACGGGTCGACTAGTTGTTTGTTTACTTGATTTCTTTCCCGAACCCGACGAACGGAAATAGTTACTGTACTATCATAAACAAAACATGGAAACCCGAAGGACATCTCAGTGTTAAACATGATTATAAAATACATAAAATAGCGGAATTTTGTATTTTGTATAGCCAATACTACCTGTTACGTTCTTGTGTTTACGTACAACACACGGCCGTGTCCATGACACAGCCACACCCCATTTGTTTTCTTAAACTCCGACCACTGATGTCGTTTTGACGTCATATACCGTAACATTTGAGTAAAAACACATAATATCGTACGGTAGGATTTATCGTACCGGTGCTACTTTATTTACTACGCATGTATCCGTTGGTAATGTGAAACGAATAAGAGGTTAACAATGTATTGTAACTTTAGCTAGTATTAAATAATGTTGCACGGTTGTCTTTTAATATAGTTGTGTGCGTTAGGAGCCACACAAACATATTTACAATGAAGTTTAACGTAAAGAATATTATTTAAGGTTAGGAACTGTTACAGTATTTTTTAAATATTGTTTTATGTTTGCTACGGCAATACACGGGTTTTGAAATCATTGATAGACACATTTATTTTACTCTATCTTTAAATTTAAAAAAAAGTTATTAAAGAAATCATTGATGAATTTATATTCTCGAAATAAAATTTAAAAAAAGAATTGTAGATTATCATGAATCAAACTGTTCGTATTTCGCTGACACAACAGTGTATTTTACGCACATGCTGATTATTCAGTGGTTGCTTACCTTCGACGTCACCGATTCACACCGAGGCGCTCACGAGTGCCGTAACGGAACGCGCTCCGCGTGTTGGTGCGCAGTCAGAGAATTACGGTACGTTTTCCGGTGGAGCGTGGATAATATACCGTTATCAGCCCGCAGCCCCACGTCTGTAAGCCGGGTTGGACGCAGCACGCGCGGTGACGTACGGTAACGAGCTCACAGCTGGTGACTAATTAAGGGCCTTAAGGCCTGATGAGAGTCGCGCTGCACTACGTAGTTATGGGACGCGCCGTTTGAGCGTACAATCGCACTACAAAAGACGCTCGGGCGTTATGGCTGCGCACCACGTGGACACTGTAAACACCCTGACGACACCGCCAGAACACACGCTAATGCGAGGTGATACCTGGCGTGGCAGATGTGCAGACGACGGCACACTCACTCGGCGATGACGTAATGCGGACGGCGGAAATATCCCACGTCGCGCGGACGCGACTGTCCCTATTGGCCGACGAAGGTCGACTGCTGGCAGTGGTGCCAACTGCTGCGGCGCGTTCCCCCTAGATGTCGGTTGAAAAAACACCCTAAAGTTTACGCTGTACACCCTGTTAGAGAGCTAAAATTATTTTCTCTTGAACATCCTTTTTTTTTTCCATTATATATATATATATATATATTGCGTGTTTACATTTCCTTATTTTTCTGCCCAAACAGAGCATAATAATTTTGAAAAAATAACATGCAGTATCTACAATTTCATATACATACGAATTTAATTTTGTATGTATGTATATATATATACGCATTCTGGAAAATATTTGAACACGAATAATTAATTATTGTTATTATTGTTTGTTTTTTTTAATTCCTTGGCACCACAGAAAAACATAGACGACTTACTTTGCAATCCAATAAAACTCGGGAGTACACAACAAACTAACGGACACAAACTCTAACAGTCAACTTACAACTTGTAAACGTTGAACCTTAAAAGTAACAATGGGAATTCTCTTGACCAGCAAGTTGTTGGTCGTAGTGCGAAATTCAGCCACCAGCGCCACTTGTGCCTGCTGTTCTTTTTTCACTTTGTTTTCAAGATATACACTTTAATTTCACGCCCTCAAAAAGTTTCTTAAATAATCTACCCGCTAAAAAATCCCCCTAAAGAATCCCCCTAAATAAATGTACCAAACTAAAAAAAAAAAATTACATCTTGGTTCCCCCTAAATTTGGGGGGAAATACCCCAAGTTGGCATCCCTGACTGCTGGATTTTCCTGTTCCGGGAAGCCTTCATTTCACATACGAGAGAGAGCACCCGAAGTTCCCCGAAGTTCATGCTCGCTTTTTTTTTCCGTACCACAACAGGTGTATTTATTTGGGATGTAGCTTACTTATACGTCATACGTCGTTCTATCTCATTGTATAAACCGGTGTGGCATTAAATTTTGCGGTCGATTAGGATAGGTTAGGTAAATTATAAATACTTTAAAACATTGTCGATGGTTGGTTATATTAGGTAAGTATAGCTACATTAAAAATACTGTAAAATCATATTATGGTTGCTTAGCAAATAACTTTTTAATATGTAGTTATCCAGCGCTAGGAAACCGTTTACATGGTTTCACAGTATCTTTAATGTAGCTATCCTAACCAAATCAACCGTAAAATATGGCGGCGTACAAATAAATACCGTTGCCTTAATTATGGTCTTTCCTTTTATCAACACCGCTATATTTATTTACAATTTATTTATTTATTTTTTCCTAAGCTAACTAAAACTAAGTGTATTTTGGAGGGGTCCGGGTTAGGGAGGGACCTAGGTGCGTATCAGGCCGAAGCCTATACGCCTAGTCATGCTGGGATTAGCCATGCAGGGAGAGGGTCGCATGCATCATGTGCTAGGAGGGGATTGGCCAGCCAAGGCAACGATTGGCTGCCATGATTAACTCCCCTCACTCTTAAATCTAGACTATAACTAGATATAGGTTGGGCCCAGGTAAAATCTGCATAGGCACAGGGAAAACCCTGGGCACATTAATGCGGAAAAAAAAACGAAGATGCACGATCGGGCGTTTGGCTCTCTCGTCTGTGAAAAGAAGGCTTCCCTTCCAGTCCCAGCGTGCCACTCAAGGCCGACTTCGTACGGATCGTGGAATCATTTAAGTGTGCTCTCTAACAATTTGTGACGTCACTCTGGAGGTATTCTGCTGGAGTGGGTATAGGGAAATAAATGTACGTGAAGCTGTGTTTACATCCTGTTCAAACCGCGATTACCAACAACTATTGATTTTTATGGCAGCTTGATTTCCATTAAAGTAAATTAGAACATACATTAGATACCTATAATTAGTTTAATTGTCTCATTTATTACTAAATAAGTTCTTTATCGGTGCTTTTTTTTTCTGCCTCCCAACGGCATAGGTTTCAAATGGACGAAAGCTACCAGAGCTTTAAAGTTTGTCCATTTTTTTTATATAGCTCGGAGGTTTTTTTTAAAAATTGAAATACATTCAAAACTAAAGTTTGGCTGAAATAAAGTTGAACATTTGTAGCAATGACTTCAGTGAGTTATTGCTTGCCACGATCGTGACTAGTGACAATCGTCGAAGAGAACATGTATATAAAATGCCTGTAATTAACAAAATACTGAGCGGGAAAATAATAAATTAGTGGTTGTAGATACAGAGGAAAAAAAATTATATCGAAGGTTAGTTTAACCTCATCCGAAGAAAAGCCATTGCTTGCAAAAAACAAGGTAAAAATTTAATCATCTGTCCTCCTGCGATATAAAAAAAAATTATATAAAAAATATGTTCCATGGTTTATTAGACATTTCACAAAGCTTTCAATATGTAAATTTTCAAAATTTTCAATAATTCATACTTTTCCTTCCGCAGTTTTAATAGCATATCTGCCAGCCCGCTCCACTGAACTTAGCCAACATACTCTACACTTCTCTACCAGCAAATTATCTCTGTTTAAAGTCATGATTATTTCCTAGAGAAGGTGCTCCGCTAAAAACATTTAATCCCGAAAATATGTTTTTTTTTGTTGAGAAACACTTGTGCTACTAAACACCATTAAGTATTTTTAACGTTCCTAATTTAATTAATTATATATTTACAAAATAATAAAAATTTATAAAAAAAACAAACAATAATAAAATTAAAAAATTACAAAAAAAATATATTCCGCCAGCTTGTGAACTTATTCTTTGTTAAGCAATGATAGAATTCTAACACAAGCCATAATTTTTTTTTTATATAATTTTTTATTTCTAGGAATTTTCTATTTTATTTTAATTTTTTCCCCCTATAATTTGCTGATTTTGATTAAGAAAAAACATGTGATAGTTTTCTCCATGTGCTCCTGATTATTCCCACCAATATTTTGATGGTATTCTTCATGTGCTCATTATTCCTTTCAAGAATTCTGCTGATGTTCTTCGAGTGCTTCTTGTTATTTCTGAGAAATCTATCTCTGCACAATTTTTTTTTTTTTACTTAGTGAATCACGCAATTTTATTCAGAGTTACATTTAATTTATGAATTTATGCTACAAAATTATCACCAAAAATATTTTTATCAGGTGGAATTTAAACAAAAAACACACAACTTTTGTTCAGTCAAATAATATGCCTTGAAACAATTGAGATGTACTGTCATTCAAAGACTAACTTTCTTTTCCTTGGTGTCTAGCAAAGCCTTCATTTTCTTGCGACCGTAAGTACGCATCCCGCATCCCACATAAAAACAAAATAAATAATTTTTACCTCAACAAAAAACGTGGTGACATCTGTTGTCATGAATCGGGACTACTTACAACAAGTCTTTTGCATGAGAATTAACTCTCGCAGCTGAAATGGAGTTAAAGATAGAGCCATGTAATCTCTTGCAGTTATAGTTGGTCGTATCAAAAATATATTTAGACAAATGTTTTTCGTATAACTTCTACGATTTATAACACGTTCAGACTGATGCTTTTTTTGTCATATTACGGTAGTTACAGTGATTTTTTTTAATATTTCTCATTTCTACCCCTTTGGTGGAATTTTGCCCTTTAACTAACTCGACTGAGATTTTTTATTACTATATTTTATGTATCAGATCAGAAGTGAGTTGTGAAAAATTACTGCAGTTATGTCTATAAAAGTGTGATTATATATATATGTATATATTTAATCTTTTGAGTTGATGATGGTTTTTGGGGTCAATGGACTATAAAACGCTCGCAGGAGGTGCCAGAGGTGCCGACCACCATATTGGATTGTGACGTCACGGCAGCCATATTGGATGGTTGTGACCTTGACCTTTGACCTTGACCTTGAAATTTGACCCTCAAAAATTGCCAAAAGTTGTCGAAATTCGCCCAAAATTCCTCAAAATTCCTCAAAAATCACCAACATTTCCATTTTTTTTGGAAAAAATTCCGTAAAGGTGAAGTCCGTGCTCCTACTGCTGAACTACCTGCAGAAATTTCGACTCCTCGTTTTAGATTGGAGACTCGTAAGCGTACAAGCAAGAAAACAGATGCGCAGCAACCGATTGCTATGGCATCTGGGCATGGAACTAAACCTAAGACTGTGATCGGTGCTCTACAGGTGAATGATAATGGCTTCTACTTGGCGCAGTCTGCATTTCGTGGAACATTGAAAGACTACAATTATCTAAATACGTTAGGTGAGTCGAAAGACATTTCTAATTTTCTTGATGATATCAGACAGAACATAATCAATCAGCTTAATGATGATGTAGCAACAAACGGACCTTTGAAATTTAACTTGTGGTTGGACTGTATATATGGAAAGCAATATCTGTTTGATGAAAAAGTGAAGAAATGTGCATTCAAGACATCGGCAGCAGTAATTTACAATTCTGACGATGTGAAGCAAACTGTTAAACACGATATCCAGAAACTCTGTCAAGAAGAGGAGGATTATGTCAGTAAAGGTTCTGGTTGGTTTCTGTCTAGTATAAACCGATTGGAGCTACGAATTAGTCATTTCACACCGATGCGGAACTAAATGATTATAAGATTGCTGGCTTTCGCAAGTGTTCGTGTAGTAAAATAGAAATTATGTAATAAATATTATGTTTGTAAAAGAACTTGCGGTGTTTTATTTCTCGAACCTGACACTTTTCTGATATTTAAATTAAATTTATTTTTAGCTTCATTCAGAGATCGAACCAAGGACAGGAAACGATCGAATCAATATGTTAATTAATGAGTGAATTATTTAATGAATTTTATTTTTTTTCATTAAAGTCGGATAATAAATACAAATATCCAAGATGACGGTCGTACTGACTTATAGGATGATGGTTGATTTGGAAACTATGCTTCTTTTAAGACTTTGATAATTATTTATTACAATTATTATATTTTTTACATAAAATTAAATGTTTTGCATCGTCTAGGGATCGAACCAAGGACAGGACTCGATCTAATCAATCAGTATATTTATTTCAAATTTATTTAATGAATTTTGAAAATTTTCCCGCAATTCTAGCATTAAAATTACGGATTTCCAAGATGGCGCCCTAATTTCCAGATGGCGGATGTCACAGTAATAATAAATGATTACTGCACTCTAGCGGGTAAGAATTAAACTAACGTGGTATCAGCGCAATCTAGCAGACGATAACATGATGGTGGCTTCCAGCAACGAAGACAAGATGGCGGACTGACATCATACTAGGTGACGATATATACTTTGACATAAGTGGTGGGGGTCAGTCTGCCTGCAGCCACCGTGATGGAAGGATTGGACGCCATTTTTTATTTGCCCTCACCGGGTTCGAACCGAGGACTCCGAGCTCCGTGTCGTAAATGTTCGTTTTTTGATTATTTTTTATTAAAATTTTATTGATTGAATTTTTTTATAATTTAAATCTTTTTTCATTAAAATCGGATAATAAATAAAAAAGTTAAAGATGGCGGGCGTAACAGAAATTGCAATGGTGACGTCATAATCCAAGATGACATATTCCATGATGACGTCAGAGGCTTATCGGAGGCTGTAGACATGGATGCTTAAGCCTCTATATGGACATTTCTAGCCGCTGGGATTTTTAAGGACTAAAAACGGGAAATTTTCCGTTGAAACGGGAATTTTTCCCACGAAAAGAGAAAATTTTAATTTGTCAAAATTTTTCGGGATTTTTTGGCGGAATTTTTTTCCAAAAAAAATTGAAATTTTGGATATTTTTGAGGAATTTTGAGGAATTATGGGCGAATTTTGACAACTTTTGGCAATTTTTGAGGGTCAAATTTCAAGATCCAGGTCAAAGGTCAAGGTCACAACCATCCAAGATGGCTGCCATGACGTTACAATCCAAGATTGTGGTCGGCACCTCTGGCACCGCCTGCGTGTGCCTGCACTCGGACCGTCATTTACATACTACTATCATATAAATTTTTTCTGGAACTTGCACCATTGTAACAGCTACAATAGGTAGTCTTTCTTTTAAATCTACTTAAAAATTGGCGATTAAAAGTAATGACCATGAAATTAAATAAACAAAAAGAGATTTTAGCATAAAGTAGTTACTAGTATCATTTGAAGTTAATATTGAAAAAAATGAAGAATAGCCTGTGCCTGATTTACATAATATTTATTTTTTTCTTAAATATTGTCAATTAACTGGTGACAGATGAATAACAATGTTTATAGAACTATGCCGATTAATGAAGAAATTTTGTGTTAAACACAAATGTTGTTGACATGGAAAATTAATTAAATTAGATAGTGACAGGAAAATACAGATCATAGTTTTCTCTCCCCATTTGAATTTTTTTTTCCATTTTATCAATAATCATGGTTTGTCATATCAAATTACATGAAATATGAAAAAAAAAACTAAACCGAAAGTATTTTTGAGAGTAGGGTCAAGTAGGAATCAATAATGTTCATGTGTCGATGACATTGTACCCAATGAACAGGAAAGAGTAGAAGAATGTAAGTAACACCGCTCTCTCTACTTGATTGTCATTTCTTCCTGTATGAGTCGGAGGGACTTGCCCTTGGTCTCCGGCACGACGAAGTGGACGAACAGGACGCTGACGAAGCAGCAGAAGCAGAAGACCCAGAAGGCGAGGTGGGTGCCGGCCGCGTCCTTGAGGTCCTGGAAGGACTTGGCGACGAGGAAGGACAGCAGCCAGCAGAAGGAGGAGCAGACGGACCCCGCGAGGCCCTTGGCGCGGGGCGGCAGCACCTCGGCCATGACGACCCACGGCAGGGGCCCGAGGCCGACGCAGTAGGCGACCATGTAGACGGCGGAGCCGAGGAGCGGCGCCCAGGCCAGCGTCAGGCGCGAGAGCGACACCTCCATCAGCAGGAAGTGGCCCCCGAGCAGCCCCGAGGTGAGGGTCAGGAGGCAGCCCGACCAGAGAAGCAGGACCCTGCGCCCCAGGCGGTCCGCGAGGAGCGACCCGAGACACGACCCCACCACCATGACGGCGCCCGTGACAGCGGAGCACGCCCCCGGTGACATCGGGCTGCCCGCCTCCAGGAAGATCCTCTCGGCGTAGAACAGAACGGCGCAGATGCCGCTCAGCTGCTGGAAGGCCACCAGGCCCAGGGAGATGCCCAGGGCCTTCCTCGCGCTGGGGCAGGACACCAGGTCCCTCCAGGTTCCCTCCTCCCGGCCGGCCTGGAGGGACTGCAGCTCGCCCGCCAGGTCGGGACGACCCCCGCGCAGCCACCGCAGGGACTCCGTCGCCTCCTGCCGGCGGTTCCTCGCGAGCAGGTGGACCGGGGACTCGGGCATCCAGAACAGCACCGCCGTGGAGGCGAGAGGCACCGCGAGGCAGCACGCCGCCAGCAGGACGTAGCTGTCCGCCAGACCCAGCAGGTACACGAAGAGGATGCCGCTGCTGAACATGAGCTGCGAACGCGACAACCGGCCCTGCGCGTCTCAAACACGGACATATCATTTATTTCTACATGACAAACTTCTACTTTTGAGTTTGTTGGAAGAAAAAAAAAAGCTCTGCTGACTCGGTTAGGTTAAGCATGTTATTTCAGAACGCGTTCCCACTCTCGTCGTCTTTGAAATGAAACTTAAAGAGACTAGCATGTAACAGCAAACAATCACTACTAGAGTATAGGCTTACCGTGTATCAGTAAATTTAGCATTCGATTAGAAAGCGTAGTTCCTTTTCAATCGTACTTCAAAAATGGCAATTTACAAGTAATGTCCTTTTAAGTGAATGGTATCGTTCCTTGCAATATAATGTCGTGTGGTAAGTAGCATTATAGTAACATTAATAAAAACACATTTTTATTTCTACCACTTAAGTATTCATATTGGATACAACACTTAAGAATTTCATGTAGGTGCATGCCAATGCTCACCCTGATATGGGCAGAAGGACACACACGAGCCGAAATAAAGTTATCAGAAGAGCTTTATAAGATTAACAGACATCAAGAGACAAAATGATTTGTTTATAAAAGTGCCTAAACTTCCCTTATGTCATTAATGGTACTCTTAATGCAGTAATTAACAACATAGTGTAAGAAAACATAATGATGAAGTCACAACAAAAGACTTTTAATTCCAATTTTATGTATAATTGAATGAACCCATCTACAAACATGTACACTTAGGTTGATCTAGAAGCATAATTACGTCTGTTGATGTCAAATGATGATATTGGTACGCACAGTGACTTCAAGAAACTCTGAGTTTGCCTTGGTAAAGAGACCCCAGAGAATCCGGGTAGTTCGGAAGATCCTACAAACAGTAGGTGTGCAGAGGTAGTTATGGAGTAGGTACTCATACAGCCAACACAATGAGGTTTGGATGATATAAATAAGGGATTTACTACCGCCGGTCGAAGTGAAAGGACCACACATCGCCTAGTGCTTCTAACTGAGCACAGCGACTTCAAGAAACACTTGTGTGTTGGAAGTCATCACGTGCTGGAGTTTGTCTTGGCAAAGTGCAAGGCCCACACATTGCCTTGTGCTTCTAGCTGAGCACAGCAATTCAAAGTTATAGGTGTGCTCGACCCATGTTTACTTTCCCATTGGTTGATTTCTTAGCATTTTTATCCTTGTTATTTGGCACTACATGATTCGCTTACTTCTCTCCTAGCTGGGCATCATTGGCTCACGTTCGTAGAGGGGCGTGTCCAAACAACTGCGTGCCAATCATGAACACTGTGCGAGAGTGTGAAGGTTTGCATTCTAGCTTGCGACTAAATGAGTCCGCGAAATTTCTGGGTCTCTACCGATTAACAATTGGAACCTGAAAATTTCGCGGAATCATGTCGTGATGAGTTACAATTCAAACAAATATACCCCTCTTAACTAATTTAGATTTTGGCGCGTAGTTTATAAGAAATACTACTGGCCGATGAGAAACCCTAAACCCTAAACCCTTGTGCTTCTAGCTGAGCACAGCGAATTCAAGAAACACTGGTGTGTTGGAAGTCATCACGTGCTTGAGTTTGTCTTGGCAAAGTGAAAGGACCACACATCGCCTAGTGCTTCTAGCTGAACACAGCGACTTCAAGAAACACTGTTGTGTTGGAAGTCATCACGTGCTCAAGTTTGTCGTGGCAAAGTGAAAGGACCACACATCGCCTATTGCTTCTAACTGAGCACAGCGACTTGAAGAAACATTGGTGTGTTGGAAGTCATCACGTGCTCGAGTTCGTCTTGGCAAAGTGCAAGAACCACACATCGCCTAATGCTTCTAGATGAGCACAACGACTTCAAGAAACACTGGTGTGTTGGAAGTCATCACGTGCTCGAGTATGTCTAGGCAAAGTGCAAGGACCACACATTGCCTAGTGCTTCTAGCTGAGCACAGTGACTTCAAGAAACTCTGGTGTGTTGGAAGTCATCACATGCTTGAGTTTGTCTTGGCAAAGTGAAAGGACCACACATCGCCTATTGCTTCTAACTGAGCACAGCGACTTCAAGAAACTCTGGTTTGTTGGAAGTCATCACATGCTTGAGTTTGTCTTGGAAAAGTGAAAGGACCACACATCGCCTATTGCTTCTAACTGAGCACAGCGACTTCAAGAAACTTCGGTGTGTTGGAAGTCATCACATGCTTGAGTTTATTTTGGTGAAAGCGCAAGGACCACACATCATCCTACCTGCAGGAAGGAGCCCAGGCCGCCACGCACGGAGTCCTCGGAGATCTCGGCGAGGTAGACGGGAGTGGCGACGCACAGCCCGCCCAGGGCGGCCCCTGACAGGAGCCTCGCGGCGTACATGCACGCAGGGTGGGCGTGCAGGGCCAGCAGCACCACGTACCCCAGGGCGAAGGGCGCTCCCAGCAGCAGCAGAGTCCCCCTGGGACCTCGTCGTGGCAGCAGCCAGCCGGACACGGGCGCCCCCAGCGCCGCTCCCAGCGGCAGCAGGGACCCCGCCCAGGAGGCCTGGGCGGCCGTCAGCTCCCCCGCTGCCTGCAGCAGGGGCGTGGCGGGCGACGCCCAGGCGAGGCACGTGCCTCCGCTGAACGACATCAGCGACGCTGCAACGACACCGTCCGACCGTGACTCCTCCTGCTTGATCGTCGCTACCCAAGACTTCCGGAGCTCACCCAAATCTCGGGAATCAAGTCACTTCAAGATTTCGTGCACAACTGTAAACAAATCTAAACATCAACGATGCCCTACCTGCAGCAAAGATGTGAGGGTTGGCATTCAGGTGACTAATTCACATCACCCCTAAGAGACGGCAGTCCGAATATGGAAAATGTTACGTTATAACATGTTTGATATTCTGACAGGAAAGCCCTCGAAGACTTTCCCATAAAATAGGGAAGTAAAATTTTTGAGTTTTCTCACTAGTTTTTCTTGTTGTGCTAGTATTTATTTTTAAAAAATCGTCTCTTTGGCGATTTCTCGGGAAGAAATTTAAACACATAAAATAAATAAGTTTCATGTGGACATTTCTAACAGTGTAATCAACATGGTGGTTTTCCGAGATAGATCTCTGGGTTTGCCTTTCCAGAATTTTACAACCGCTAAAAGAGTTGGTGATCAGTTGTTTCCTCGGAGCACTGGATGTTTTCTCCCAGCTGCATAATCCATTACTGCTTCGTAACAGGGCATCAGCATATGCCCCAGGGCCTCCTGTTTGGAGTGTGCCACTCGGTGGGCAATGCCCTGCTCTCGGATCACCACTCTTGAGTTACCCATCTGCATCACCATCATAACCATTATCACCATCATCATCTCTAGTCAGCCTCAAGGTAGGAGTCATGCGGAGGACCGACCTGAGAAAGCAGCCAGGTACTGGGGCAGCTTCCTGCTGCTGGACCACGGTCTGACCTCAGCCTCTTTACACATCATCTCTTCCATCGCCACTGCAACAGAGTGACATAGTTAAGAGCTCACTGATGCACTCTATGGAGCGAGGTGGTGGGGTGGTTACACACAGGAATCTCTTCCCAGAGGACCCAAGTTAAAATCCGATCTGGCATCTTGATTTCAGTTTCCCATGGTTTCCCATGATGTATCGAAACCGCTCTATGTGCATGATGGGATGGTTACTTGCTAATAACATTGAACGATTCCTTTCCCAAAATTCTGGTTTGTACAAATGTGTAATGATGTACTTGATCGACGTGACTGGCGATTTATGGCGATGTGCTTACATTCGATTGGTGAAAGATTTTGATGAATAGTTTGCTGATTGTGATGATGACCCTCGGCGAAATATTAAAGATTAATCCATGTAGTTCTTATATTTATTGCAGCAGTCTGATGAGATGGTTAAATGTAAGTCTTAGAATAGGGCAGGCCCGCTTGATGAATACTCAGCTCCCGGTGGAAACCACAGTGGAATGACTCTTCAATTTATAATGACAATCTTGAAACAAAATTTAAAAAAAGATACTGATTAGCACGTTCTTGTTTATACCATCCGAACCTCATCGTGTTAGCTACTCTGTTTATATCTCTGCACGCCCACTGATTGTAGCGTCTTTCAAACTACCTGGAATGTTTGTTCAAAGTGGCTCAGGAAGATAATGGGAAATCAGTGACGGTTAATGCGTATAGTATCTTTCCATGTTGTTGCTTTGCTTAAACAACAGTTGTTTGTACATACCGCAGATAAACACACATTTGATAGCAATAATTCAAAAAAATAAATAAACTAATCATCTTGAGGAGCTCCCTCCTTACTGGGTCACGGAAAAAGGTAACCTACTGCACATGCTCCATCTCTGGGCGGGCCTGAAATCATGTTTCATTCTCTCATCCATGCGAGAAACAGAATCTCGAAAAGAAGCCTTGGAGACAAAAACCGCATTTATGACGCGACTACAATTGCACAACGTGACGTTCCTACCAGACCTGCTCCGTTAAGCCTGGGACTTAGTCGATGTGTGCGTTCACGAAGCTGTTCCCACAACTCGTGCTCTTATCAGGATCTTCCTCAACCTGGGAATAATGCAGGCAACTTAACCTCAGTGTGCCGCAGACAATGTTCCGTAGCCCGCCACAAGGTGACAGTGTGCTAGAGCGTTGCTAGAGCTTTGCTAGAGCATTGCTAGAGCTTTGCTAGAGCATTGCTAGAGCTTTACTAGAGCGTTGCTAGAGCATTGCTAGAGCTTTGCTAGAGTGATGTGATGCATGATCACCTAGTCGTGCCGCGAGACCTCTCGATCACGTGATACATTGTCGGTTGGAAAAATTATGCTATTGCCAGATTACGTCACAGAGCACAAACCTTTTTTTTTTTCAAATAGAGCTTTATAATTAAATGTATTTTTTAAGTACAAAAAAAAATGTATATTCAAAACGAATTTAAGAATGAGAATTTCGGAAATACATATTATTGATGCATTTCATCCAGACAAATAATTTGATATTATCTATTTTAAATTTTAAAAAAGTAACACAAAGTCTCCGTCTTGGTTGCATCATATTTTGAATAGTTTTTATATCATTTCATATTAACGTTTTTGGCTCTGTTTATAGTACATTGTTAATTGAGTGACTTGTTATTAACAGTGAGCGACTGCTACAAATATTTTCTCCTTTGAAATAATAATTGGTGTTAATAATTTATATTTTTTCTTTGAGAATTTATACAACTGTCAAAATGCTGTCAAAAGACACTATTTTATGTTCTTAGAAAACATCAACAATTATTAATTTTTTCAACATTATTATTATAATTGGTGGTACCCAAATAGGAATCTTTATGTTAACAAGCCGGGTAGAATGAATATGTTTCAACAGTGGACGCCATTTGGACTGCTCAGTCAGAACTGACAGTTTGGACTGAACTGAAGCCTTCCCCAAACACGAACAGTCTTGTGGTTGCTATAGCTTTTGGATGTATCGCTCCATCGTGGAATACGGAAGAAACTTTAGTTGTTTCTATTGCAGTTGCGGTTTTGGTTAAGAAAAAAAAAGGGGGGGAGGTACAAAAGCAACCAAAGAGTAAATGTTTGCCATGACACTCAGATGATGGACTGACTGTTTGTACTGGCGAGGCGCTGTTCCCACATACGGCAGTTCCGACTGTTAAGTTCCGACTGATAATACCGAACTGACTGACTGACGTACCAACTTCTTGGTATACGAACCAAATTTTATGGTCCCGTAATATGCACCAACGAAACATTGCTTTGATTCTCAAAAATTACAACTTTTTGTCGTCCACCATGAATTTATAATTATT
The DNA here is from genome assembly GCF_032445375.1 of Bacillus rossius redtenbacheri. NCBI lineage: Eukaryota > Metazoa > Arthropoda > Insecta > Phasmatodea > Bacillidae > Bacillus > Bacillus rossius. Next base: position 2,302,596 of record NC_086341.1, on the reverse strand, counting down.
TATCGCCAAGAATAAATGCAATTTATTTTAATTAATACTTGCAACATCGATTACAGTTATTGTTAGCTGTTGCACAAGGAATTCCGGGCTTACAGAGGCCGCCGCGTGGAGTGGCGTGAATAAGCGTCGCTGTTCTGGATGTTTCGGGCGTCGGGTTTTTCCCGGGATGACGCGGCACGTCACAGCCGCTCTCGTCGGTTCGAGAAGGACGCCACAGGTATTTAAGCAGCGACGCCGGCCTCCGCGGGAGTTCCGAGAGTGAAGGGAAGTGCGAGATCGGCGAAGAGTGCGAGAGACCCCCTCGAGAGTGGCGCGACCGAGTGGCGCGAGACTGTGTGTGTGGACAGGCGCGAGGTGAGGGGCGAACCACTGTCGAGCCCAGCTCCAGTGAGGAGTGCGAACTGCGGGACTTGACAGACATCGAGTGACTTGAGGATTAACATTTTTAACTGCGAGTGATTGGTGTTAAGACTTTTTTTTTTAAGTAAATCGTTTATAAGTAACGTGGATATAAGTAATCGATAAAAGAGTTATAAACGTAATTGGGGTGTCCCTTGCGAACCCAGTTCTCACCACTTTACACTCGTTAACGGTATCCTTCTGGACTTGGGCGACTTGGTCCTGGCCGTGAATCAGAAGCGAGGCCGCGGGGCAGCGCCTCTCGCGATAAGCGACGACCCCCGGGGCGCTGATAGCCGCGTCTCGACGGCCCGCGATGGCCGCGAGATCTGTAGATCACGTGACCCGCGTCCACGCACAGCGCCGTCTGGTGTCCGACACCGCGAACTGCACGCCGGGTCGCGCTATAGTGCCGGGGAAACCGTCAATGGTGCGTTCAGTCAAGGACAAGGTATTACTTCAAGACTAATCAAATTGTCATTTTTATCCCACCTTTATTATTATTTTTTTTGACGTGACAACGTCTAATAAATCGATGAAACGCCGGCTGCACGCACGAAAAAGTGTCCCGTTACGCACATTGTCCCGTTACGCTGTGTCCCGTTACGCTGTCGGCGAGTGCAGTAATAATAGGTTACGTTACAATTGACTAAAAAATTATGGTGATTCATATAATTGATGATAGATATTTGATTACACTTTATTTATTTGAAAACTTGTTCATAATTATATTTAAACTTTATAGCTGAACGCCAGTTTTTAAAATTAATTACAAGTCATCTACACGTGAACTGTTTCGTCGACTGTTTATAAAGTGAAGTGAAAAGTTAATGTGGTTTTCATTGCTTATTACAACAAAAATTTCGGCAATAAAGGTTAATTATTCTTGCATTTTAAAAATCTGATTACAAGTATAATTTCAAGTATTTATTCTTTTATTATTAAAATAAAAATGATTCAATTTTATTCATAAAAGTATGCAATAATTTCATCGATCATTTGTTATGACGTTGTCACGTTAAACTATCGTCCGTAAACCGACTTTAGAGACAACCAATTTTTTTTCGGAGACAGTTTCTGTATCCGAATACAGACAGCACACACATCCCTACATCCCTTAGCAAATGCAGCCACAATATAATATAGGACGCATTTCTGATGGATGGATGGATGCATGGTATTCGAATATTTTTTGCTGCTAGCACCACCTGCTTACAGTTGGTCGTACTAATGTGCATGCGGCCATTTTGAGTCGTGAGATCCACGAATATTCAGCCGGACGTAAATAGCAACGACCCACTTAAAAAAATACAAAATAAAATTAATGTTGCATGGATGTTATAAATGCTAGCAATAAAAATATGATGAGCATTAATGACGCCTATAAGTTGAAGTACGCATTTTGGTAATTTTTACTAACGTTTTTATTTGTATCTTTTTGAGTTATCACCTATGCATTTAAACATTTAGGACAAATTTCATGCTAAAAATCTGAATTATTATTATTTACAATGAAAATAAAATACGATTGCGTAGCTGATTGATGTAGGGATGCATCTGTGGAGGCGAGTGTTGCATCACTAGAAGTCAGTGGACGCAAGTATGGATGCACCGACATCCCTTGTGGGGATTCTGAAGAAACGCAAAGATGACCGCGTCCTCTACGATGCACTTCTAGTGGATGCCTTAGCTGAGGGAAGGGAGACTGAATGCCCTCTGAAATGCACACTGCTGTCTGAGGATGAGATGCGCAATGCATTCCGTCTAGGGTGCTTCTTTATGCACGCCGACTCTTTGCAGTCTCGATGACAGCGGGGAAACACTCGCTCGCGTCCACAAACAACTCCGAAATACCTATCTACTCGCAAACAAGATATCGCCTCTGTGCTAGTGGTCAACACACTCAACCCTGCTACCAGAAGCAACAATCGTTTTCGATAGTGATATCTGACCTTTCACAATCGCCCATATCTACACTAATGAGAACCGCAGTGAACAGAACTAGGTACTTCACGAAGCTTATACAATTCCTAGGTTACACTCACTCACATCAGTTCAAAACACACGACCAGACACGATGGTGGCTACTTTAAGACTCGCGGGATACCAGTTATACTTAAGATGTGGAATTTATGAGTTCAGTGAGAGTCTTTTCTTGATGAAAAATAACTATTTTTAAAGTTAAACTAGTCTAAAAATTAACTTCAGTTAAAATTAAAGTTTAATAAAAAAATTAGTATTATGATAATATCATAATGTGGTATTTTCAAAACAATATAAATTTAAGATTACGTTGCATCAAATTTACATACTGAAGTGAAAATCACAAAATGTATGTATTTATAAACCAAAAATAGTAAAATACATTTTAAAAATCTTATACGCATAAATGATCCAAAAGTAGGAATAGTATGTTGATTTCGATTAGTTTTATGTGTGTTTGTATATTCACTTTTTTTTCGTCCGTTGTTGAGATTTCTTATGACTCATAGTGTAACCCAAAAAAGAGTTTGTCTAAAAAAAAAATTGGTTGTCTGTAAAGTCGGTCTACGGACGATAGTTTAACGTGACAACGTCATAACAAAACATTGATGAAATGATTGCATACTTTTATGAATAAAATTGAATAATTTTGATTCAATTATCACTATTTCGTATGGATACAAAGAAGGAGTGAAATGAAATCTACAATTTTATCGATAAATTTACTTTCATTTGCACTCATTAATTCAAATATGTTTATTACTTTAACGAAGAGATTATTTTAACTATAACTTTTATACATGTTTGCTATTTAACTTCTTCCAATCTGTGTTATTCTGTTAAGGATAGGACTATGATAGGAAAAGTAGGAAACGAATGGGAGTTTTTCAAGTTAAATGTGCCTCGAAAAAGTCAAATCGATGGTTGTTCCAATCGAGTGGAAGAGAGATAGATGCGGCGCAAGTGTACAATGAGCGTAACGGGACAATGTGCGTTACGGGACTCTTTTTCGTACGTGCAGCCGGCGTTCATCTATTTATTAGACTTTGTCACGTCAAAAACAACCTTAATTTAATGCAGTGTCTGGTGCATTTAAATGCGTACTTAGTTGAAAAGGCAATTGAAATGCAGTCGTTATTCTCAGGACGTGCAGTGGCTACGACGGCTGGCTGTCTCGGACCGCAGGTGGCCGGGGTCTTCGCTAGTGGGTTATCTCCGGGTGCTCCTGTTTCCCCAGCCCGTTCATTCCGCCGCCGCTCCTTTCTCGGGCCTCGTCCGACCTTGACGAGAGAAGCACATTCATTCAGTCATTCATTGCTTTTAGACTGATGTTGTTGTACGTTTCGGATAACCTTTGATAATTATCTTTGAAAGATTTGTGCAACGGGAGTGCATGACTTGATGTAAGCTTTTGGACATACGCCATTGCTAAGCACATGTACGTCTGTAGAAGAAAACTACAAAAAACACAAAAGACAAAAACACAAATTAAGCAAAAAAAAAAAAGGCTGTTGTCAACAGGATATAAACACGACATAATATTTGAGAATAATTGCACAGGAGATTGGTCAGTGAGGTAAAATCTAATTATATTTCTTCAAATGATATTTCAGCCTTGCACGGTATATTGGCGAACTGTTAAGACAAAGCTTAAGCAGGGCTCAGGAGACACGCCAAGTTTGAAGTCCGTAGGAAATACACTTTAAAAAACGGGAAATTACGATTTTTTACGCCCTTCCAAAAAAATTTTAGAACTCCTTTTTAGAAAAAAAAAACGTTAAATTTTGATTTTGAATGTCCCAGCAACTACATAATATAAGGAAAATCACTGTCGAGTTTGTCTGTGAGACATGCAGGTACTTGAACAAATGTGAAATTCTGATCTCTTGCGCTCCAACAAAAATTTAACGGAGATGAAGTATGCATCAGCAATGCAACAGGCGTTTCCGTGGAGATTTTTGACCAAAAAAATAACGGGAACTTATATCTTACTGAATAACGTTCCAGATCTATCCCACAGGAACCGCGCATTTCTCAGGGATAAAAAAAAAACGCTTATGTCACCCTCTGGCCCATAAACTATCTCTATGCAAAAAAAATCATGTCGATCCGTTGCTCCGTGAAAAAAGGACGAACCAACAAACACACTTTCGCATTTATTACCTGGTGTCAAATATCATAAGAAATTAAGGTTTTCATTTGTTTTCCCTCATAAATCCATACAATGACTATAAATAAAAAAAAATTCTTTTAAGAGATAAGGAAGTTATTTTCGTCATGATGTTGGTACCATGTGAATTAAACAGTAAGAGAGTTCATACCGGGGGGAAGCCTTCATTTCACAGACGAGAGAGCCACGCCCGAAAATCCCCGAAGTTCAAGCTAGCTTTTTTTGATTTCTGATTTGACAGTATCTTTAATGTAGCTATCCTAACCATATCAACCGTCCACAATGTTTTAAAGTATTTATAATGTAGCTAACCTAACCTAATTGACCATTAGTTATCATGAGTCACAATGAACCAAAAAAAAACCAAAGATGCACGATCAGGGGCGTTTGGCTCTCTCGTCTGTGAAAAGAAGGCTTCCCCATACCGGGCATGGCGTCTGACATCTATCGGACCGACGCCGACGCGGCAACAGCGCCAGGTTCTCGGACGGAAACCCCTGCAGCTGCGGGGTGATTGGTCTCCAAATGCAACCTTTGAATATATATACTGTATAGAAGTCGCCAGCCCAGGTTAAAATTTCTAATACGGTTTTGAGGTAGTTGGTTAATTCACCGCCGCAATCGCCACCATCTCTAGGGCATCGACTCGTGGTGGTCCCTAGCGGACAAGACGTGTCGAACTCTTCAAACACCCCTTCCCCCTCCCGTTGAACGACCTCGAGCTGCAGTGAATGATAGGTGGTGTGATGCGGGGAATGACAGCGGGCGACAGTGCTGCGCTCTAACGTGTAAATAACAACCTAAGACGATACAGAACGTTACGGCAGCGCCCTGCAGCGGTGAAGTTCCCAAGCTGCTCATCATACGCTTCTGAAAAACGTAGAGTAAATCTTATCCACTCGCGACTTCTATGCAGTGTGTGTATTCAAAGGTGCAACTCACCTGGCTGTGACGCAGTGCGCGTGGCTGTGACGCAGTGCACGTGGCTGTGACGCAGTGCGCGTGGCTGTGACGCAGTGGCGGACCTCAGACCGCGCCGTCACTCGGGCGCGGACTGCGAGGCTGCTCGGGTTATCTGCTCCCCTTCCTCCCCCCCCTTCACCATCTGCCCCAATACCATAACCTCGATGCCCTTCTCACAACCTTCTATGAGGAGAAGCCTGAGATGCACATCAAGTTCTGTCCCTGCCCGAGCACGCCCGAATATTCAACCTTCGGCCAACCTCGGGATTTGTTTTATTTTTTGCGCAGGAAAAAAAAATGAATTCAAATATTAAAAGTGGTCGGTTAGGATAGCTACATTAAAAAACTTTAAAACACTATGGACGGTTAGTTAGGTTAGTACAGCTACATTAAAATAAACAGAGAAATCTATACTAATATTATAAAGCTGAAGAGTTTGTTTCTTGGTTTGTTTGTTTGAACGCGCTAATCTCAGGAACCACTGGTCCGATTTGAAAAATTCTTTCGGTGTTGGATAGTACATTTATCGAGGAAGGCTATAGGCTATATTATATTATCAACAACATTAGGGATCCTTACTAAAAGTCCAATTTAGAATCAAATGCGTTGGAGTGGGTTAGATACAACATGCTGTACACGTACGAAGTGTGTGTTGACAATGCCGCAGGCGCTAGAAGTTTATTTTCTATTGCCTATTAACATTGTTGCCACGCACTAGATGCCTTATCATTCTTAATTTTCCCATACAAGTAAAAAACACCCGTGTGATATTAACAACGAAGCAATCAGTACCCTCATATAGAATACATAGAGATAGTGTGCGGTATATATGTAGATATAAAGAGATAAATACAGATAGAGAGATACATAGATATATAGGACTATAGATGTAGATAGAGATAAATATATATTTAGATACATGGATAGATTATTTGTATATGTGTAACTACTTCAAACATATTACAAAACAAAACTGAAAAAGGCATTGCAATGCATGCCGAGCATTAGCTAGATAATGGAATCTTTTCAATATTAGTAATCCCTTTTTTTTTCAGTTTTTTTTTTTTTTTGCTATATTGCTTTATAGAGTCTAGATAATATACAGACCAGGTAAATAATTATACACTGGCAGAACAACGTCTGTCGGGATCTGAAAGTGATATAAATTAATTTGCACACTTGACATTCAAATTAAGAAGACAATTACTAACTACATCTGATCTCTAAACAGTTCCCCTTCACCCTGTGTTCAGCCCGGGCAACGCCGGGTACTGCAGCTAGTATAAATATACATATAAATGAAGCCGAGGTTGGCCGAAGGTGAATATTCGGGCGTGTTTGGGCAGGGACAGAGCTTGATGTAGGTACATCATAGGACTTGTGTCTAGCCGCTGACAAATGAGCCACATCTTCGGCTAGCCTCGGGTATGCTCGGCACACCCGACACTCCTGACGAAAAAAGACGGCAAAAAAAAAGATGGCGCGGAAGGATGGACAACTCATGATAACCAATGGTCAATTAGGTTAGGTTAGCTACATTATAAATACTTTAAAACATTGTGGATGGTTGATTTGGTTAGGATAGCTACATTAAAGATACTGTGAAATCATGTAAACGGTTTCCTAGCGCTGGATAGCCACATATTAAAAAGTTATTTGCTAAGCAACTATAAAATGATTTTACAGTATTTTTAATGTAGCTATACTTACCTAATATAACCAACCATCCACAATGTTTTGAAGTATTTATAATGTAGCTAACCTACTGAATAATTCTTTAAATTACTTCTTGCTAATTTTAAGAATGACATCTTATAAGTTAAAGGCAGTTTATTTGAACACGGTAACTGAAAGTGTGAGCGCAGAAAAAATTGTTGTGGTTGTTGTGTCGTTCATGCACTGTCACACTCACGAGCAGCGGCGTGAATTCCCGAACTAAGCCGAAGATGCGGCACAGTTGTCAGTGGCTAGACACAAGTCATCATAGGCTTCCCTTCCACGAGAGCCGTCCCAGCAGTCTCCTGGAGCGAGACGAGGGCTGCCAGGGTCTCTTCACTCGGGAGTCCGTCATCCCCCCAGCGAGACAGCGCGCAAGCAGCCCGCTGATCGCATCTCCCGCGTGGCAGGGGCGTGGGCGGGCGTATCTCCGCCGATAAGCAATCGGCTACCGTCGGACACGACTGTCCACCTGCCACCTGCTAGAAGTGACCGCAGTAGTTGACCGTTGCTCCGCGCGGGAGTACAGATATATTTCGGCCCGAGAGAGACGACGGTCGACGGACACCAGGAACTGCGGCGTAGGCCAGAGGATCGCAGGTGAAGGTATGAGAATCAGTCGCCGGCGTGTACGAAGCTGAAGCGGCGTGTCCGATACTAAGGCCCGAATTCAGAGTTGACCTTCGAAAGCGCATCCAACTCTCATTCATCTGGCAGACTCTCCACCTCTCATACTTCAAAAACGCCTTTCGAATGACTGCCAGCTGAAAGCTTGTTCCCATCCACTTTCAGTGAAGATCTGGCAACATGGCACAAAAATTTTCTTTGATCAAGTACTTGGAGTGTGTGTGGAAAAGCGCCCTATTTCATTTCGATTGTCTTTTGTTTGCTCTCCCGCTGAAAATAATATTTTGTTTGGATTGGGTTAGGGTTACCAGACACTGATAATAAAAAAGGATGACATTCATCTCGCAAAAGGAGGACATTTCACTGAAAAGGAGGACAATATATATTTTTTTTAAAAAAGCCATGAATTAATTACAATGGAGTACGATATTTTACAATGTTTTGGTATTTAATACAGTTTCAGTATAAAGAATCAAACAAACTACGCATATACAGCATATTAAAAACACGTGCTTCTGCATGTGCTGCTACCTGTCAAGCTGTCATAGTACTACTTACTAGTGGGATGACTCTGCGGACAGCGCGAACTTTGCCCAGAGTGTAACTGCAGGTATTATCTCACTTTATAAAAAAGCCGGACATTTTGGAGCATTAAGGTAATCCGGCCGGACGCAAAAAAATACATAAAAAGGAGGACATGTCCTCCTTTTGCCGGACGTCTGGTAACCCTACACGAGGTTGAGAAATTTTCTTAAGATGGATACGTTGCCTAAAATTATAGTGTTTTCTCCAAATGAAAAAGCGATTATTTTTTATCTCGTGAGAAAGCACAAAACCGTAATCGAAAACAAAACAAAAAAAAAAAAAGCAGTTTCTTACAGAGGAAAAAAAATTGTGTTTCGAACTCTTGATCCCGACAAAAATCAAACGGGTCTGCTAAATTTCTTATATACCTTCGCGGAACTGGATTTTCATTTTTAAGATCATCAAAAAATTCAAAAACCTCGTCAATGTGATTTGGAAATTCATCCATATCTTCTGCCATCGCTACAAAACACGTGTCTGATGCACACTTTGCGGGCGAAACGATTTCTTTAAAAACGCATATTTAATTCCAAAACATATTTTACATATCTGCCATATGACAAAAATGTTTTAAACAATTACAATCATACATGAACACGTTTTTATGTGGGAATTATATATTAAAACCATTAACTGCTCCGCCGATTTTCAACTGAACAGGCATTCGAATGAGCTTCAGACCACATTCACTTTCAAGTGGTTGGCTCTCCTTATCCAGCAGTCAACCAACCACTGAAAAACGTCTCTGCCGAGCAGCTTCAATGGAAAAGCCTTTCGGTGTGTGGATAACCGTCGAAAGAGCTCTCTGAATTCGGCCCTAAGTCGCCTCCATGTCTTCAGTCTGTAACACGACCAGTCCAGCTCAGTTCGAACTGACTGTTTTGGACTGAACTGCACACGCGATAGGTCCAGGCGCTCAGCTCGCACCCGGACAGTCAGACTGAAGCTTTCCCCCACGCACGATCAGTCTTCTGGTAGTTGTCGCAGTTGGATGTATCGTTCCAACATTGACCATAGGAGAAACACTGGACGTTGCCATTGTAGTTGCACCTTCAGTTAGAAAAAAAATGGTTGTCTGTAAAGTCGGTTTTAAGACGATAGTTTAACGTGAGAACGTCATAACAAAACATTGATGAAATGATTGCATAATTTTATTAATAAAATTGAATATTTTTTATTGAATTATCACTATTTTGTATGAATACAAAGAAGGAGTGAAATGAAATCTACAATTTTATTGATAATTTTACTTTTATTTTCTCTCATTAATTCAAATATGTTTATTACTTTAACGAAGAGATTATTTTAGCTATAACTTTTATACATGTTTGCTATTTAACTTCTTCCTATTTGTGTTATTCTGTTAAGGATAGGACGATGATAGGTAAAGTAGGTAACGAATGGGAGTGTTTCAAGTTTAATGTGCCTCGAAAAAGTCAAATCGATGGTTGTTCCAATCGAGTTGAAGAGAGATAGATGCGGCGCAAGCGTACAATGAGCGTGGCGGGACACCGCGTAACGGGACAATGCGCGTAACGTGACACTTTTTCGTGCGTGCAGCCAGCGTTCATCGATTTATTAGACGTTGTCACGTCAAAAAGAAGATATTTCAAAGTAACCAAGGAGTGCAAACAAATATGTCAGCCACGACACTCAGCTGATGGACTGACAGTTTGGACCGGCGAGGCGTTGTTTCCAAACACGTGGCAGTTCCGACTGGTCAGTCCACAGTCCTTGCTCTAACACACGAGGAAGTTCCGACCGTCCAGTTCCAACTGATCAGTCCAAATTAAAAATTCGGACTGATCGTGTGTAGGGGCCTCCAGCAGAGCTGCATGTCCACTAGTGACTCTGTGGTGCCGGGGGTACATCTGTAGCGCCATGTTGAAAAAAAAACAGTTTCTTTGTCCATACGAAAGCATTTATTTTGTAAATCCTACAACCGCCAGATTGGGAGCAGAAACCGTCTGGTCGTTTCCTAGCAATGGCTAGTGATTGTTGGTGTCCAGTGAAACACATAGAGAATCAACTTTATTGTGAACGTTAGTTTACTTTTTGTGACGGCGGTTGAAGAGCTGGAGTTGTATTTCGGAGGACCTGGGTTCCAATCCCTGTTCGACCATCATGATCAGTGTTTTTTCGTGATTTATCGAAGTTTCCCCCAGGAGAAAGTTTTTGGGATTATTCCTTTACGGAAAAATAAAAGTAATTGGCGATAAATTCCTCCTGTTCGTGGTTACGGACATATGGTTGTCTTCGTTTGCGTCCGTCGGCGAGACACGAGACCTCAGGCTTTCTCGAAGAGCGGCGAGTGAAACACTTGACATTGTTCCACTCGGCGAGTGTTGCATTTGCAGGGGAGCAGCTGGTTAACTCGCCCCACGCGATCGAGGCTGAAATGGTAGCTTGCTCGCTACTCGCCAGCGCATTCTCTCGCTGTCACAAACCTCTCAAGAATTCGCAGCTCGCTCGTCACTGCAGTGTTTTCATTGGCCGTTGAAAACTGTGTTAAAATTTGAAGTAAGAAAAATACTTTATAATTATTATAATATAACTATCTTAGCCGTGAATTCGTTAGCGTGAAAAGATTAGTCAGCTTAGGTTATAAAACAGAAATTTTTGAAATAAATATTTCAGGACCGAAAACTGAAAAAAAATATAATTACTGATGTTATCGAATAAGAAAATATTTATCTACTCCCAAATCAATTGTGATTTGTTATATTTATAAATAAGACTTTGAAAAAAACAGAAGTAATATTAACTGATAACAGATTAATTTCAAACATTAAAGCCAAACACTGCATTTCTATGTTTCTGTTAAAAAAAACACGCTTAGTCATGTCAATTTAAATATTTAAAAAAAATATTTTAAATTTATGCGTTCATATCACGCACACTATGTAATTTAAAATAATGAAATTACAGTAAACTCATAGCAACACGTTGAAATGCTTTACAGAAATTAATTTTTGATATTAAATCACCAAAACTTTGGAACCTTTTGAGACTTTAAACTTAAAAAAAGGTTAAATTATTGTTGGAGTTGCTATTTAAATATTTAATGAATTTAATTACATCAGAAGTTCTTGAGTTGATTCGTACAGACAAAAAAAAAGGTTCAGCGTTAGATTTCGATATTTAATACGTAATATTCCTAAACAACTGACAAACGCTTACATTTAGTTTATTTGATTAAATTTAATTATTTAAAAAAGGAAATGTAGTAAAGAATAAATTATATTATATGTGATGTTAATAAAAAGGTAGAAATAAAAATTGTTTTCCAGTGGCGAGGTTTTAACCACGTTGAGCCGAGCCTGTGACGTCACGCTCACACACTCGCTCACGAGTAGCTGGCAGACTCATCCCGTGTGTTCGAGGCCTGAAGGTGGCAGGCCTGTTCCCCACCAGTGCTGCCAACTATAGGGGTTTGTGGAGGGAAGCCTTATTTTCACAGACGAGAGAGTCAAAACCCGAAGTTCCCCGAAGTTCATGTTTTTTTTCCCGTATCTTCGATGTAGCTATTCTAACCAAATCAACCGTCCACAATGTTTTAAAGTATTTATAATGTAGCTAACCTAACCTAATTGGCCATTAGTATCTTTTTATCAACACCGCCATATTTATTTACAATGAACAAAAAAAAATAAAAAAACGAAGATGCACGATCGGGCGTTTGGCTCGGGAAGCCTACAACTCACGTAGTTTCGGTTCCCTACCACGTTCGTGCAATTTCGGATTTCTCCCAAAAATTGAAATTAAAAAAAATGGAAGGGTTAGGTTAGGTCAGTCACAACATGCTTGTTTTCATTGGAAACTCCTGAATTAGAGGTTGAATTGGCGTTAATACCAAAACGCAAAACTTCGGATATCTTCGGAAATTCTTGCAGGGAACCGAAACCACGTGAGTTGCAGGCTTCCCGTTTGGCTCTCTCGTCTGTGAAAAGAAGGCTTCCCTGTGGAGGTGTGGAGGGGTGGAGGGGTGGAGGGGTGGAGGGGGTGTGAGGGTGCAGTGCAGTGCAGTGCATGGAGCCAGACAGTAGTCGCGAGCTGTCCGGCAGGGTCGTCACGGAGAGAAGAAGCCCTCCTTTCAGCACGTCAGCCCAGGTAGGCCGTCTCGGGTCATAGAACAGAGAGGGCGATACAGAAGCGCGACCCTTTCGCACGTTGTTCTAGCACTACAACCGTTCGCAAAAATACTTGAAGCTGTTTCGTAATTTCACAAAAAAAAATTGGTTGTCCGTAAAGTCGGTTTACGGACGATAGTTTAACGTGACGTCATAACAAAACATTGATGAAATTATTGCATACTTTTATGAATAAAATTGAATATTTTTATTGAATTATCACTATTTTGTATGGACACAAAGGAGTTAAATGAAATCTACAATTTAATTGATAAAATTTACTTTTATTTGCACTCATTAATTCAAATATGTTTATTACTTTAACGAAGAGATTATTTTAACTATAACTTTTATACATGTTTGCTATTTAACTTCTTCCAATCTGTGTTATTATGTTAAGGATAGGACGATGATAGGAAAAGTAGGAAACGAATGGGAGTGTTTCAAGTTCCATGTGCCTCGAAAAAGTCAAATCGATGGTTGTTCCAATCGAGTGGAAGAGAGATAGATGCGGCGCAAGCGTACAATGAGCGAAACGGGACAATGTGCGTTATGGGACACTTTTTCGTGCGTGTATCTGACGTTCATCGATTTATTAGACGTTGTCACGTCAAAAAAAAATCATGTTCTATGTAAATGAGTAGGAGATTCAAAAATGTCTGGTGTGCCACACCACAGAATGCGTGGCTAGCAAAATAAAGTGAAATAATTTCACTTATTTTATGCGTTACTTTTCACTATCAATGTAGCTAGCAGTATATTATGAAAGCTACTATCTAGCGGACGGGCCCATAGCTACTTCAAAAAAAACTAGGTCTCAGTTTCTACAATTAGTTTCTCTCGTATGGCCATGCTTACATTAATATTTACAAATGACATCACATCGTGTTTAACAGAAATTCACCTGCAGTGTTATCTACCAATTATTACTTCGTCTTTTTTTTTTCTTACGAGGCCTGTTTCTTGACGTGTTCCATACCATTAGGTACAAAAAATTAAGTGGTCAAATGGACGAAAAAAAAGTCTCATCTGAAGAAAACTCTAAAGTTATAACTTTCAATAAGACGACTAGGTTTTAATCACCATTATTTGCGATTCGAACGTGAAATTGTATGCGCACAACAAACGTTAGTTGACGAAATTGCTTAGAACCTCGGGACTCCCAATTTGAACTCGTGTTTTTCGTCGTTCGAAGCAAGGCACGAAGGCGTGAGTTTTTCTTCCGCTACAATCCGCGAGACTTAAAGGGGCGTATGTGTCAAGTGAGGCGGGATGGTAGAGTTTGACGCTCGCTGGTGCTTCTAGCGCGGTGTCGCCTCTGGACTGGCGCACAGTCTTCTCCCAGTGCATAGGGCGAACATGAGAGTTGAGTGGTAACATTGCTTATGGTGGAGGGAATGGGGATAAAGGTTGAACTGAAAGTACACTGGAGTGCTTTCAAGAATCTGTTCCGGGTGTTTTAATGGCTAAAAATTACTCTTGACAATCCGCGTTTTAGCTATTTTAACTCTTCAAAAAAATAGTGTGAAACTAAATTCTGAAACCAAACACCCATCCTTGGTGTATTCTTAATGCTTCTCGTGAACGGACACCACGTGGATATCTTCCGAAGCCCTGTGCGCCGTTTGTGTCCAGGTAGGCGGGGCTTACAGTCGCACCAAGCTCTGTCGAACCAACCCCGATGCAGGTTCAACTTGATTTTATCTGAAAATGGTTAAATGATCCCATTTTCAATTTTTTTAATGCTGGGTTTTATTTTGCTAACTTTAAACCATTTCGAACTGGACACAAAACTTAAATTGCTGTGCTATTCTTAAGGCATAAGACAATTCGCTGGAAGTTTCGTACAGTGCATAATTATAATAGTCTTCTGTAGCGGTGTGTGAATAATAGAATCGTAGCTTTTCCCAGGATTTCCCCACCTTATCGCCTGCGCAGTAGGCCTCTTAACCTCTGATGCCATTTATCTTTATTAATGAAATAGTTGATACAGTTAAAAAAATGTTATCGCTCCTTCGTTGGCCCCTGCGATAAATTTAAGACCGGACACCGCTGGTAAAACACGTGCCTATTTGACCTTTTTACTCATTATTTTATGTAGTCGGTCTGGTTTAAGCGTGGTCCTAAGTGTGCAAATGTAACATTTCAAACACTTACCAGCTGATTCTCTGGACGTGAACAAGTGTTCTGTAAACCGGGGTGGTTTGTTCTGTGTTCTCTCTAAGGGTTCGAGTCTTCTGCAACCGAAAGATTTACCTTTGAACGCTGTACTCTCTCTAATGTAGGGTTCTTTAGACGCAATAATCACTAGACGTAATAAGTTAAATAACCACGTTTATAACATACCCGTCTATAGATTACGTAATACGCAGGTATTAAAACTTTTAAAATACTTGAGTTTTGACTTAGGTTTCCGCCTTCCATTTTTCATTCGTTCAAATTTATAGTCGGGAATAGGCAAATATTTTTTTTCGTTTGTATAACTTTCGCAAAGTAAAATATACTTTTAAATCCAATTATTGATAGTTCTGCATGTTTACATAATGAAAAAAATTAAGAGGCCCTGGAATTTTTTTTTTAAATTTACGTTGTAGATTTGGTGACGTCGCGTCGTGGTGACTTTTTTCTTGTATAAACAAAGGTTGCTGTCTTGCATTTGCTGTGAGTGCGTCTATGCGCGCTTGCGTTTCTTGCCCAGTTTACAATCCGCCCAGTTTCGTTAGTTATGAACACAACTGAAGGCCTTTAGGACCTCCGTAACAGAGTCGCACGAAGTAGTGGCAGCATTCAAACGGCGACCCTGTTCTACAGGGTGTGGCGAAAAAACTGAAGCGTTCCCGAGAAAACTTTCAGCTTGTCTTGAAAGTGCAAAAATTAAAAATTGTTTTGTTATGTGTGGTGGCATTAGTCTTTGAACGACGTGACATGTTCATGACCTTGTGACCCCATAATAGTCAGGGATTATGTGAATAATTGACGATACAACACATCCCAAAATAAATTTTTGGATAGAGGTTTTAAACGCAGTATAACAATTTTGATGTCACCAACATAGTGGCACCAAGGTCATTACTATCTGTATATTAAATATAATCACGCGGAATATTGTGTGTGTGTGTGTGGGGGGGGGGGGGGAGAGAGAGAGAGAGAATGCATACTTGTTTTGAATCCCACCCATGTAATATTTTTTTCAATACCATTTTCATAATTTTAGTTATTTTAACGTACCGGGTATAGTAAATATACTATATCCCATTATATGCTAGTATTGAACATGAAACCATTCATATCACCTGCGGTATCGTATTCTACAATATAATTCTACCAGGTTTAGTATATTTTGTTACCACATTTATAAAATTTAATTTTTAGTATGATTTAAACTTCTCGGCTACTGTCTAGTGTAATACAGCGCTACCTATTCAATCAACAGATAAAGGGAAATAAATTATTTCCCTACTCTTGTTATTTTCTCAGGAAACATATCTTGTGTTAAATAAGCTTATGAATCTTCCCCGTGCAAAACTATCTACTCCCGTACTTTTACCACGAGAACGTACAGGTCTTAATTACTTCATAAACCACCTTGTTGGCGACTTCGATTTTCCCTACCACATTGTAATGAAAACTTATGAAAAACATTACGCTGACCTACCTTCACCAAACTATTCTCTTTATTTCTTGAGTGTAAAACTAACCTACCCTAGTTAAACTAAAAGTTTTTACATTACTTAATAAATTAATTCACCTACTAAAAAAAACAAATATTTTATCTTAACATCGGCAATAAAACACATCTCACCTAACACAGCAAACTAAATTCACACAGAACATTACAATAAATTACAAATAAGTTATTCTATAAAAAAACTCTTAAATTTTCTGGCTTTATGGTGTTCATTTACTATAAATAATACTTCGCACATTATACACCAAAAATATTACCCAATACACTTTTAAATTAGTTAAATACGACTAAACACTTAACGCTTCTTTCGCGTCCCCTCAAATCACAGCTCCACATTTTCTATACCGTATCATTTTATTAATTCAAGATACACTAATTTTTATCGTGATTATTATTCATTACCAAACATATCGAATTTCGGTAAATATGTTGTTGAGCGGTATTTGCGAAAAGAAATGTTAAAAATCCGAAGATACCATTATTAGATGCTCTTCAACTTCCTCTTTTCATTAAAAGCGACGGAGGTAAGAAATTCCAAATACTTAAGGAGATATCGAATTTTTAAATTTCATCATATGTAGATGAGCGGTAATTGCGAGAAAAAAATGTTAAAAATCCGAAAATACCTTTATTTTATGCTCTTCAACTTCCTCTTTTCATTAAAAGCGGCGGAGATAAGAAATTCCAAATACTTTAGGAGATATCACCGTTCTTATTTTGCTATACAAGACCTGTGTTTATCATTCGAATGGCGCCATTTTTATTATTTTGCCGTGTGTTTGTGAATGCCTAATTAATGAAAATGGTCGATTATGTCAGGTCAGTTACATTATAAATACTTTGAAACTAAGCGTACATTAAAAATAATATGAATTAATTTCAATGGTTCTTAAGTTTTAAAGTATTTATAATGTAACTGACCTGATCTAACAAACCGGGTCAAAGGATGAACAGTAACAACTCACGTAAAATTTTTTTGTTACTTATTACTTCCGCAACAATAACAAATAAGACTTTAAAATTAGAAACGTTAAAAACTCGCCTAAGTTGGAGGCGGTAATTAAACACAGTTTTAAACAATAAATGAACTAAATAATCACGTATTGATTCATTTGAATTCTGGCCTATCACGAACAATCACGTGACATCATTATCCAATAAAACAATAGATACTCGTAAACAAGAAACAATGGTGGAATGCACTGGTATAATTGTGATGAAATTTAAAAATTCGATATCTCCTAAAGTATTTGGAATTTCTTATCTCCGCCGCTTTCAATGAAAAGAGGAAGTTGAAGAGCATCTAATAAAGGTATTTTCGGATTTTTAACATTTTTTTTTTCGCAAATACCGCTCAACTACATATGATGAAATTTAAAAATTCGGTATCTCCTAAAGTATTTGGAATTTCTTACCTCCGCCGCTTTTAATGAAGAGGAAGTTAAAGAGCATAGAATAAAAGTATTTTCGGATTTTTAACATTTTTTTTCGCAAATACCGTCCAACTACATATTTACCCAAATTTCTTAAAGTTTTTCGCTTTTATTAAAACTTCACACTAATATTCCCTTCGTTCCTCCATTCAAGTATGTCATTATTGGCCGAATTAAATGACTTCATGTGTTTCCCCTATTTTTTTCCCACACACGCGTTGCTTATCTATATCGAGTTGTGAACTTTGCCCAAGTTAATATAGCACGTAGCCGTACCTTTTAAATTCTATTTTTGTTAAAACGTTTGCTTCACTTATTTCATGGAGTATTAACAAGCGTATTTCCACAAAACGTTTTAAATAATTTAAAATTTAAATGCAAAGATATTATTTCCTAGGGAGAAAAGCTGGGTTGATAATATTAGCAAAAAGTGACAGATACAAACACGTAACATCCTAGAAAACTTTTGTATTTTAAATCACGGAAGCTGTATGACATCACAAACCATATTACTTAAAACGGCAAAAAAAAAAAAAATTCTTCGGTGTTATTGTAATAAATTTTTTTCATGAAAACTTGTGCAAATAATCTTATATAAAAGTGCAATTGCCTTCCACTGTGTGGAAGTTTAGTAAGTTAAAACTTGATGCGTGCAGTAAAATATAATCGCAGACACACACTTTACCTTCAAGCATACGGAACACCTTCATTTCGAATTTGGAATTCGGAAACGCAAGCCGAAATGAAAGAAGTTGAAAGTAGGGAAATGCTTGCGTTGCGTTTACGCGTTTTACGTTATTTATAACGGGTATTCTGAAATGTGATGGTTTAACTGCTTGATTGTTTCTGACGTAACTTATAAACCAGGTCCAAGTGTAAGTTGCGTCTACGGAATAGGAGCTCGCAGAATTTGACTACTCAAAACACTAGCGGAAGAATTTTAAGGAGCCTTAAACATTCACAGGAGTCCGTCGCCTCCATCCGTCAACGATTCCCAACGATTCTACTTGGTTGCTCCCAATTAATTATTATTGGTTAAATTCTTCGAGAATTACTTTTGTAAAGGTTTACCCGTCTTGACGACCTTGTACGCTAAGCACTTACAAATCATTAAACAAACTTTAAACTATATTTTCGAGTTAACCGTGAATTATTAATTCTTTTTGTCTCGGAACGGTTATTTTTTTAAATTCGAATATCGAACTTAAAACGTGTCCATAAACACGTTATACGGGAGCAGCTTGGCAAATAATAAAACAAGAAAACTTTTTAAAATAGACAATTCCTTTCAGACATTTTTTTTTTCAGGTTATAACTTTATCCATGAGTTCATCGGAAGTCAAAGCTTTTCAAGGTAATGACGGGACGGTTATAACTTTACGGGACAACTTGTCACGTGATTAACGCACTTTATGCGCTACATAGTTAGATTCGGAACAATTTTTAATGCGTTGTGACCTGTTGTAGGCAGGGTAGCTTAAAAGAACAAAAGTAATTCTGTGCACTTTATGCGCTACATAGTTAGTTTCGGAACAATTTTTAATGCGTTTCGTCATCTGGTGTAGGCAGGGTAGCTACGGATGAGACGGGTCATTGTCGAGTCCAGCTGTACGCCCGGTGTGACAGAGGCCTGAGAAGTGGTGGGCCTGGGATGTTAAATGCTCCCGTTTCGAGCGAGAAGCGATGAGCCGAAGGACGCCAAGGGACACACTCGCAGCTGGCAGCTGTGACGGCCCTTGATGGTCACCCGGTGCTCCTGAAGCCTGGTTCACACGGTGACTGCCGTAGCTCGACCAGTGTACGACCGGGATTACAAGCGCCTTTTCATCCGTCCATAGTAGTAGTATAGTAGTTTTATTGTCCAAGTAGACTACAAAAATATACAATTATATTGTACATGTAGTATAGGACTCGTCAAGAATATTAAACATTAATACACATTTAAGTACAATCATATACACATGAACAAAAATAATAGTAAAAAACAAATAATGTACCTAATATGATAATAATAATAATAATACATCTAAGCATAGTTTTGCTTCCATAAAATCATTAATAGAATAAAAACTGAATTCCAACAGCAAATCTTTGTTTTTTTTTTTCAATTCTACCAAATCAGCGTTACCGACTAGCCCATGTTTTGTCTCTTGAAGTGAAAAAGTCTAATCGTACGTTAGTGATAGCCGGTAGAACTGTCTTGTTTGACTAATAATGCGTCTACAGTGGTTGAGCCGACAACTGATACGAGATCGTCTGTACGCGTTCCTCCCGTTATTTTTTTGTTTTGCCTGTGACGTCATCGTACCGGTGTGGACGAATAGTTACGAATTAGCTTCGTGTAAAGTTATAAATTGGTGCAACTTGTAAACAAGCGCGTTTGCTAGAACGTTAATTCGGGTGTAGTTGTGAAGACCCAAAAAGTGACAATTAATAAAAATATGCGCCGAAATATACATGAATATCGATATTAAATTGAAAATTCCAAAATAAAAATCTGTCATATGACTCTTAAATGTACTCGGAAATATATAAAATCCAAAAAGCCTAAAATGTGCCGAGCACATACCAGAGATATGGCAGCGTCGAAAATGGAAATGGAAAAAAACTACTGTGTAACTATTGTATTGGAGATTAATAATTAAATTACATAAAAACGCAAAACATTAATACTATCCGAACGTTTTCACGGAAAATCTACGGCATGGATATCTGTTTTCTCTTTGTCGTGTTTCCGTACGTATTGTATGAAAAAAATCTTCGGAAAAATTCATGGTTTATTGGTTTAGGCGAGAGTTCAAAACAGAATCATTATTGATATGCAAATTGGACACCGAACAATTTTATGGACAATCAAATTCAACATTTCTTGTTTTTTTTTTTTTTTTTTTTACACTTGACAGGCAACCAATCGTAGATGAGTGAGAACCCAGCCACATGCTCTAGTCTGTGTCTGAGCTGATGACTAAGATGATGCAGATGTGGAGGTGGCATTAGATAGTTCACGTGCGGGAATAGCCGTGTGGAGATGGTGAGTCTGACGGCAGCTGGTAAACTAGCGGTCACAGCACCCTCTGCATCCTACGTCATTAACGATATTCGCCAATGAGAAGCGTTAGCGTAAAACTGTAAAAATCCCGCTGATATGTTTCGTAACAAATATTTTAATTAGTTTTTTGAGGGGAGTTAGTCATGGCGCCAATCGCTGCCATGGCTGGCCAATCCCCTCCTAGCACACGATGCATGCTTCCTCTCCCGCATGGCTAACCCCTGCATGATTAGAGCGTATAGGCTTCGGCCTGAGACGCACTTAGTCTGTCCCTAATCCAGACCCCTCCCAAACACACTTAGTTTTAATTTAGGTTAGCAAAAAAAAAATGTCTTGGGTACCCTTTAGTGATTGTATTTCTTTACTTTAATAGTATAGAAGTACCCGAAATACAATTTGCGAATGTAGAAAATTGCGTTAAACGTGAAAAACTGGTTTGGCCCAAAAATATATAGATTTTGATAAAATTGAAAAAAAAAATCGACTTCAAATAAAATATTGGTTAAATCAATATTTTCTTCGCTAAAAGTAACGAGGAAAGGCAAAACAAATATTAGTAGTAAGAATGTGCTGGTCACGTCTAGTTTTTGATACACACAAAAGTACCTCTAGGTACGCTACTGCAGCTTTAAGGACGGTTTGCACAGTCGTGACTTGGGGCGAAGTGAAGTATCTCTCCATCTAATTCACCCTTAAAGGTTTGCGTGGATATTACTTGACCTGAGACTGCAAGCGGCCCTTTATCTCAAGGACGCGGTCGGGGTAAACCCCCGAACTTGCCGAACTTCGAATGACGGTGACATTCATTGACACATAATTGTTTGTGCCCATGATCGTTCGACGTACTTGAAGTAACATTTGTACCACGGGATTAATGTACACGTTGTAAAGGGATGAACTGGGATGGGTGATACGGAACAATTACCATGCATTCATATCTGCAGTGAATTCTCGAGGGTTATCCATGGCCAGCAATGATGTACGTCCCTGCTAGGTTAAATCTAAAATAATAAAAAAATTGGTTGTCTGTAAAGTCGGTTTACGGACGATAGTTTAATGTTACGTCATAACAAAACATTGATAAAATGATTGCATTTTTGTATGAATAAAATTGAATCATTTTTATTGAATTATCACTATTTTGTATGGATACAAAGGAGTGAAATAAAATCTACAATTTAATTGATAAATTTACTTTCATTTGCACACATTAATTCAAATATGTTTATTACTTTAACGAACAGATTATTTTTTTAACTATAACTCTCATACATGTTTGCTATTTAACTTCTTCCAATCTGTGTTAGTTCTGTTAAGGATTGGACGATGATAGGAAAAGTAGGAAACGAATGGGAGTGTTTCAAGTTTAATGTGCCTCGAAAAAGTCAAATCGATGGTTGTTCCAAGAGATAGATCTGGCGCAAGCGTACAATGAGCGTAACGTGACATTTCTACGTGCGTGCAGCCGGCGTTCATCGATTTATTAGACGTTGTCACGTCAAAAAAAAATTGTTATGAATCTTGTTTGCTGGCTAATCCTGTAGTTAATAGCAGTCAAAACTACAGGTCCGACCTGCTCTGGAGTGGACCACCACAAGTGAGGTACTCAGGGTAGCGAGAACATAACTGCAGTTGAATTGGTCCACGGCCTAAGTGCGTATCGCAGACACATGACAGTACGGTGTGCTTTGGAGTAATTTGCTAGGTCTCGCTTACGTGAAAGCAGACAAATTTAGTTCGTAGATAAAACATCTAAATCAAAATTTAACACTTTAAATGTTTAACGTGTATTTTAAGTGTTACGTGAAATAGTGCTCTGGATTGAGGTGATAAGTGTAGAATATGAGTGCCCTGCCTGCCGAAATAGTGCTCTGTTTGAGGTGATAAGGGCTAAATATGAGCGCACTGCATGCCGAAATAGTGCTCTTGTTTGAGGTGACAAGTGTTAGATACGAGCGCACTGCATGCCGAAATAGTGCTCTTGTTTGAGGTGACAAGTGTTAGATACGAGCGCACTGCATGCCGAAATAGTGCTCTTGTTTGAGGTGATAAGGGTTAGATATGAGCGCACTGCATGCCGAAATAGTGCTCTTGTTTGAGGTGACAAGTGTTAGATACGAGCGCACTGCATGCCGAAATAGTGCTCTTGTTTGAGGTGATAAGGGTTAGATATGAGCGCACTGCATGCCGAAATAGTGCTCTTGTTTGAGGTGACAAGTGTTAGATACGAGCGCACTGCATGCCGAAATAGTGCTCTTGTTTGAGGTGATAAGGGTTAGATATGAGCGCACTGCATGCCGAAATAGTGCTCTTGTTTGAGGTGATAAGGGTTAGATATGAGCGCACTGCATGCCGAAATAGTGCTCTTGTTTGAGGTGACAAGTGTTAGATACGAGCGCACTGCGTGCTGTTGCAGGTGGTCGCCAGTTGTTCGCGTGACGTCATGGTGTGCGAGGAGTCTGTCGGCGTGGAGATGCCCAAGGGGGCGGCGGCGGCGGAGCTGGGGGCGGCGGGGGCGGGCCCCCCGGCGGAGCTGAGGCGGCGAGTGTGGCCTCAGCACACCGCGGCCCTGCTGGGTGAGTACTGCCCCTCCAGGTCTACCATCCGCATATCGTGTCCGTCTCACGTGTTCCGTTTTCTAACACACCAAGCATGGGCGTCGCAAGGATATATATTTTTTTGGGAGGGACTGCAATTGATTTAGTTATTGAGGAATATCCATCCACTGGGGCCGGCCGCCCCCCCCCCCCCCCGGGAAAATTTGGGGTTTGAAGGTGCAAAACAGTGGTTTTTAGGCATTTTTCTTTCCTAAATATTCTAATTTTAGTGGGTTGCAACATATAATTTATCTTTTTATAAAAAATATTTTCAGAGAACAAATTTGTAAAAACACAGTGCTCACATTACCACGATTGTACTAAATGCACCATGCGCAACATATGGGTTGTATCACAGAAATCATATTTTTAATATAACTAAGAAATTAAATATATTATTGGAGGGGACGAAATTGAAGACTTTTATTATTGGGGGGGGCGTGTCCCCCGCATCCCCCCCCCCCCCGGTTGCGACGCCCGTGCCCCAAGTTTGCTTTCCTGCCGACTTATTTTGGCAACACCGTGCAGGTAAGATGTTCCTGAAGGGGGAGCCTTCTTTTTCACAGACGAGAACCAAACCACCGATCGTGCATCTTCGGGAGTTTTTTTTGTTCATTGTAAATAAATATGGCGGTGTTGATAAAAATGATAATGGTCAATTAGGTTAGGTTAGCTACATTATAAATACTTGAAAATATTGTGGGCGGTTGATTTGGTTAGGATAGCTACATTAAAGATACGGAAAAAAGCATGTACTTCGTGTTTTGGCTCTCTCGTCTGTGAAAAAGCGTCCCGTTCCTGAAAAGGGGGGGGGGGAAATTCTTATTTAAATGAACTTACTTAGGTTATGTCTGCTAGATCAATAATACGAATTTAAAAAAAAAAATGTTAAAATATAAGTTATGTGCATTTGACCTAACTTGAAACACCTTTTTAAATTATTTACTTTATTACCTACAAGCAGCTAATTTCCCGGATTACAAGTTTTCAAATATTATTTCAATGTTCATAATATTGCGTTGAAATCTTTGCTACGATTAACTTGGATCAGTGACTGTAATTTTACCCTAATCTTTGTTGACATTTAGTTTTCTTAAGATTTCTGACAATACCTGGCTTGGACCTTGATTAATATTTAGTGATCGCCACACACAGATGTCACCTCACGTTAATTTTCACAGCTGCAAAAATTTCTAAGTTTTTTGAGGAATTGGGGTTTTTATTTTTTGCTTTGAGGAAAATGATAGTTAATATAATGCATTTCAGAAAACTAGTTCGTACATGCTTCACTAAAAACAAAACCAATAATATTTTAAAAAATAATTTTATTAAATTCAATTTCCTACAATTTGTATAATAAAAACAATGCAAAGTCTTCATCGTGAAATATTATTACATTAGGGTGTAAATGTTTTTCTTCCCGCCCTTATTTTACAGGTATTTCTAAGGTAAGAATTTTTCTAATTTATGACAAGTTAAATGGTCAAAAATGGAAAAACGTCTTGAGCATGACTAACAATCAAGCATACAGAGGAATCGTATGGATTTAAACGAATAGGAAATGATTAGAGAATGGTAGATTTTAAAATCCGCTACTGAAGTGCGTGTAACCATACGCTTGCGGGAAAAATGTGTAAGCCGAATAGAATAGTTAAAAAAAATTATGGACATCACGCCGTTGATGGTTTAGAATGTCTCTTAAAACAATAAACAATGTTAAATATATACACTCAGAAAAATATCCCTAATCAGCTGGTGCAAAATGTAATTTCATAGTGGAAAGAATTTTGTTCAAAAAAATACAGCAAAGACTAACACGGGTTGACGTAGTTTCAGCAAGAACAGTAAAACAAAGAACATAGGACAACACTGGGACACAGAAACTAGCCCAATGATGAAACTTAGATATTCTAGACACAACTATGACAGCACAGACTAACAGTGTACTTCTTAAGCCAAAAGGTGCGACTTTTCAGGAACTGAGATTATTCCAGTGTTGTGCTGTCCAGGCGTTTAACATTTGACATGAGCTAAATTTTGTTTCTGTGTTTTATGTATTCATTTTTTTGCCCATTCTTCAGATTTTTCCATTATAAAGTGTTGACCAGCATAGGTTATCCATTGTTTAAAATCAATTTTCCCCGTTGAAAGAAACTTTCAAACAACTTAGAATTATATCGTCTTATAAAACTTATCATAAAACTATTGTACGAAATATCAAGGCTCATCCTTACACAGGTTTTGGTCATTATTTTATTTTCATTACTTGGGTTTTAGGTTTTTCCTATCAATATATTACACATAGCTGACTTGCATTTTATGTTTGCAAATGTTTCCGCCTGATATTTACGAAATGTGGTTCAATGCCGATAGCCCCTCAACTGTTCATGATAATCACATACGTGACTTTAACAGTTCCCATAAAGATTTGGTAAATATCTGGTTAGGAAATTCGAAACCAAATACAAAATTTGGGAGCTAGCGTAATAAACGTACGGGGAAAATCAGTATAAATAAAATCGTAAAAGTTTGTTTGTTCACAATCTTCAAAATCTTAAATCTCGGATAGTTCTTCACAGATATCTTTGAAATTTAGATGTAATGTTACATTCGAATTCGCGCGTGTTTATATGCCTATGTTACACGTGTGACAGACAAAAGATAGATAAAAAATTTAGATATATGAATGCTTCTTACTTGTCCTTTTTTTTTAAAGATAAAGGCAATAGATACAAAGATATATGCATAGATATATAGAGTAACAAAGATTTGGAGAGGTATGGATGGATATAGAGACGTAGAGAGATATATAGATTCTTATATATATATGACGGTAATATAGTGAGACTTATAGATGGACATTATTTGTGTATATGTGTGAGTATATATATGTAAATATTTGTATGTATACCAAGTTGAGACAGATTACAAAAGAAATAAAGAGACTAAACAACATATGAGACCGAGCTTTGTGGTAAAACAAATCTCACAGAACGCCCGATTGTGTAATCAAGTAAGTTTTTAAATTAGTCAGTCGCTTGAGTAACCGTGTAATTCTGCTAGAATTCAAGTCGCCTCGCATAACTCAGCGGCAGTTAGGATAGACTGTGTTGCAAATACCAGCATCTCCACAGAAAGCTGAGGGCTTGAAGTGTGCTTGGCATGGTTAATTGGGAGTTATAAATCCAGTAAGCTGTTAAGTGTAACATACCATTTGCATACGTTTCTCTGCCGTCTGCAACCTTATTTTTAAAGTGTTTTTAGCAACTGTATGTTAAGATTTAAGGTTTGACTTCAGCCAAACAAATTACACCTTAATTACAAATATAAGGGTAATTAATAAGATACACGACAAACAATAAGACTTGGTACAATTTTATATTCTTGGATCATCTTATTTTTCATTGGTTGCTGCTACTTAATCTAATTGTATGAGAACCGCGTGTTATTAAGTTCTCCCAGCTCAATCATCCAGGAAATATCAACATTTGCTGTGGTATGCTTACAGGAGCAGCATATAGTAATAACCATTGGGACGTACCTATGCCATAGGAAACAAAATGAATATGATTTGGATGACAAATTAATAAATTTTATTCAAGTTACTTTAAAAAGAAATAATATTCATAATTTAAAAAAAATCTTTGATGCTTATGTACACCTCCAGCACAAATATTACACATATTTCATATGTTTTAGAAAAAATTACATAATTTAAGTAATTATCTAAAATGTATCTGAAATATTATATACCGTATAGGGATTATGTGTTTGTGAAGTAAGTGAAAAAATTGCTATATGGCCTATTTATGATTAATGGCTGTAGAAAGTTATTTAATTTGGTTCCTGATAATACAAGAATCCCGTTAAAGCACAGATCAGATTTGTGAACCTCAAGATAAACTGATACCCTTGGAAACGTGTTCCTTCCTCATTTTTTGAAGTTAAAAATTTGCTGTAGTGAGTAGAAAAGCATGTGTTGACACGTGGTGGTGTTGCTGATGGAGTGAGGTGTGTAGCAGGTGTAGACGAACAAATGTGCTGACGGAGTGGGGTGTGTAGCAGGTGTAGACGAACAAATGTTCTGACGGAGTGGGGTGTGCAGCAGGTGTAGACTAACAAATGTGCTGACGGAGTGGGGTGTGCAGCAGGTGTAGACTAACAAATGTGCTGACGGAGTGGGGTGTGCAGCAGGTGTAGACTAACAAATGTGCTGACGGAGTGGGGTGTGCAGCAGGTGTAGACGAACAAATGTGCTGATGGAGTGAGGTGAGTATGGCAGGTGTTGATGGGCTGAGATGTCGGTAGTGAGGTGTGTAGAAGGTGTTGATGGGCTGAGATGTCGGTAGTGAGGTGTGTAGAAGGTGTTGATGGGCTGAGATGTCGGTAGTGAGGTGTGTAGAAGGTGTTGCCGAGGACTGAAGGGTGATAGCTGTTGACGAGCGGCTGTGTTGCAGCCACGCTGCTGGCCATGAGCGGGGGTATCGTGATGGGCTGGTCGACGCCCGCCGTGCCCTACCTGCAGACGCCCATGCCCCTGGGCGACGGCAGCAACGCCACCACGCTGCCCATCACGGACGAGGAGGGCTCCTGGCTGGGCTCCCTGTCCGCCATCGGCGCCCTGGTGGGGGCGGCCCCCGCCGGCTTCCTCTCCGACCTCGTGGGCCGCAAGCGCATGCTGCTGCTCTTCTCCATACCACTCATCGCCAGCTGGGTCATGATCATCCTCGTCGATAGGAACGTGAGTGCTTCTTCGACCGTCCTTCGTCCTTCCCCGACCGTCGTTCGTCCTTCCCCGACCGTCGTTCGTCCTTCCCCGACCGTCGTTCGTCCTTCCCCGACCGTCGTTCGTCCTTCCCCGACCGTCGTTCGTCCTTCCCCGACCGTCGTTCGTCCTTCCCCGACCGTCGTTCGTCCTTCCCCGACCGTCGTTCGTCCTTCCCCGACCGTCGTTCGTCCTTCCCCGACCGTCGTTCGTCCTTCCCCGACCGTCGTTCGTCCTTCCCCGACCGTCGTTCGTCCTTCCCCGACCGTCGTTCGTCCTTCCCCGACCGTCGTTCGCCCTTCCCCGACCCGCCTCGTACCAGTCTCCCTGTGTGAAATTGGTTATCTGGTTTACATATTTCAACCTCTAGTATGCCTTTGACAGCTCTTCGTAAATCTCTTCAGAATATAGGAACAATTCCTAGATAAAGTTTAGTGGTTTCACTTTCATAAATAAATGGTTTATTTTATTACAGCAAGATTTTTTTGTGAAGATTATTACAAATATAATAAAAATTGTCTGTTTTAGTGTTCTGACGATATAAAAAATTATAACATTTTTTTTTTATAAATTACTAAAACTGTTTAATGTCAGTATGGAATAATTATTCTAAATACTTTAAGAAAATCCCATTGATAGTGTTTCTCGAAATTACTATCGGATTAACTAGACCATCCTAGTTGCATTTGTTTGATACTCGAAAATATGGTTAGTTTTTTGACCCATATACTAGTTATTAGATTTTGATAGCAGTGTGATGAACATAAAATTAGACGTAGTATCAAAACGTCAGAGCATTTTGGTAACTCGTTACGTCTTTTAGAAGTGATCGTAACACATTTGTTTCCTTATTCCTGCAGTCATATTTCAGTAGTGATAGAACTGTTGTATTTTTTTCGAAGATGCCCCTTCTCTACATAGCCCGGATTCTGGGAGGAACTACTATTGGCACGTGCTACACCATTATCCCGGTGTACGGCGAGGAGATCTCCGAGGTGCGCTGTCGCGGTGCCATCGGCACCTACTGCGAGATCATGATATGCGCGGGTGTGGAGGTGGCCTTCGTCGCGGGCACGTACCTGCGGTACCTCCACTTCCTCGTCTTCAGCTGCGCGCTGCCCGCGGTCTTCCTGCTGACCTTCCTGTGGATGCCCGAGTCGCCCATGTGGCTGCTGATGAAGGGTCGCGATGGGGAGGCTGAGAGGTCCTTGAGGTGGCTGCGAGGGGCGGGACCCGGGGAGGACAGCGGTGTCTCCAAGGAGCTGGAGGACATGAGGGTGTTCCTGAGGACAGAGGCGGAGCTGGCCTCGTCCGAGTCCACCGAGAAGCTGGTGACCCCGACGGAAGAGCGTGGCTCGTGGATGTCCCCCGCCGTGAAGGCCACCGTCATAGTCTTCTGGCTGATGGTCTTCCAGCAGATGACCGGGAACAACGCAGTCATGTTCAACACCGTGTCGATCTTCGAGGAAGCCCGTGTGCCTTTGGACTCCAGCGTGGCCGCGATGGTGACAGGGCTGCTCCAGGTGCTGGCCGCTGTGACGTCGTGCTTCGTGGTCGACCGGACCGGGAGGAGGCCCCTTCTGATCTTCTCGATGATGGTCTCCTGCGTGCTGCTGTCCGCGATGGCCCTGTACTTCCAGTTCAGGGCGCAGCTGCAGGGGGTCTCGTGGCTGCCCGTGGCGGTGATCAGCGCCTACATATACAACATGGAGGTGGGTCTGGGCCCGCTGCCCTGGCTCATCCTCGCCGAGCTGGCCCCCCCGCGCGCCAAGAGGGTCGTCGGGGCCATCGGCGGCTCTGCCTGCTGGTGCCTCCTGTTCGCGGTCACCAAGAGCTACACGGACCTGGTGGCCGGGCTGGGGCTCGCCGCGACGTACGGCGTGTACGCGGGGTTCTGCTTCGCGGGCAGCTTCTTCGTGTACTTCGTGGTCCCGGAGACCAAGCACAGGACCCGGGAGCAG
The DNA here is from genome assembly GCF_032445375.1 of Bacillus rossius redtenbacheri. NCBI lineage: Eukaryota > Metazoa > Arthropoda > Insecta > Phasmatodea > Bacillidae > Bacillus > Bacillus rossius. The sequence continues at coordinate 2,272,530 of NC_086341.1, read as the reverse complement.
ATCCAGCACGAGCTGAGGTTCGGGGGGCGCCCCGCCAGGACGGGCGAGGTCGTTGCCTGACCCTTCCGTGTCGTGGCCGCACAAGAGATAACTCTTTCACACTCGACTGACAATTAGACTCGTTCATGAAATAACTTATTGAAACATTTGCAGAACGTGGACAATTTTGACTCCTGAGAAATGCGTAATTTCGTCCAGAAGTTCGTGAGGATTTCTGATGAGATGAATTAAACTGTGATGTGCTTAGTTGTTTTTAGTTTATTATGACTTGGCTTTTTTCTGCTTGCATTTCAGAAGTTTTAAGATATGATAATTTTAGACTACTGAGGTGAAATTGATTTTCTAAATAAATAATTATTAATTTACTTTTAATGCATTTTATATTTAAGCATCTTTTACATTATGGTTGGCTTTTTGGTGTGTGAAAACTATTGCAATACTAAAGTTTCTATTCCGTACAATTTAAATGATTTTTTACAACTTTTAATAGCTTTATAAAATTTATACTGAATTTGCATTCACTAGTTTTTAAAGAAAAACTTATTTATATCAGTTTAAATTATGCACCATTGGTGAAGAAGTACTTTAAAAATGCTAATTTTGTGTGCGTTATTGCATACATTATTAATAATCTTTTTAAAGTAGGTATACTGTTTTTGGCTAGATATGTTTGAATTTAATTTAGGAAAGTTTAATGTTTCATAGTAAGTAACGATTGTAAAATCCTTTGTCAGTACTAAAACATTCTCAAAATAATAAAACACCTATTTGTAAAGCCTCGTGTTGAAGTGCCGTTTTTTTTAATGTTCACTCCGTGCAAAGATCTTTCCCGCAACTAACCGAGTAAATGCTGCCTAATGGTTGCCGGTAATAACTGTGGACTTGCTTCCTGCCATGACGTGCACTGATTTAGAAATATCGTAGCGAGAGTAGCTCGTCGCCCAGGTAGCTTGTAGAAGTGCTAGTGCTCAGGTTCCCAAACACCAACTTCCTGCCAGAAAGACCAAAAGGCTCTTTTTACTTATGTACTTAAAAGGAATTTGTCAAGTTCTTGTACCCTGTCAAACGGTGTCATATCTTCCAGGATCTGCCCGAGTGCTGAGCTCGAACCTATCGCGGACATTTCACGATTTAAAAAAATTAATTCTGAAGAGTACAACATGACTACTCCTATGAGCTAGATCCACGCGGACTGGCTAATGGCTAAACACTACCGTTGTGGGAATCACCCCTTGGCTCGTTGATTACATTTTAAATAAATCGGAGTTATGTTCTGATGTCGGAGATACGGAATGGCCAGTCCAGAGCCACGGCGCGAAGTAAGTTTGAGGTGGCAGAGACTGATGATTAAAAGGCGATGTTAAAGAAAGAAAGGGAGGCTTCGGCTTCCAGACTGAAAGGTTCCGAAGATTCCCCAAGGGGTTGTCGAGAAGTATTGTCTTCGATATCTCGAAATTGGTGGTACTGGACGATGTCAGCGAGACCTACTGAAGTGTCTGAACCAAGTAGAGGTCGACTCACACGAGGCGACTGCTAGCAGAATGTGGCTTATGGAGCGGACCAGGATAGCTCTCTGGTGGCCTGGGAAGGGATTACTGGGTACTGGTTACTGTGGGAGATTCCAGAGGGCAGGCGATTAGCGGGTGTTACACCCAGGGGAAGTGATTCGCAAAACTACCGCTAGGGTGCATGAGCAGTACTTTTTGGGACTAGTGTCGTGGCCTTGGGACAGGCCGACCCTGGCCGGGGTTAGTGGCCGGTCATTGCTCTTAGCAATGTTCCCAGGAAAGCTTGGCGAGGGCGGGTTTTAAAACAGCAGTGGCAGTGGGAAGAAGGCTCTACTGAGCCTGGAGGTGTGACTATATATTGGTGAAAATTATTCGAGATCATGTCCAGAAGTGCTCGCATCAGGCGAGGTCTTAGAAGTAGCTTTCTCTGCGAGCTTGCAGGACTTAGCAGTTCTTGTCACAGATCGGAAGCGAATTACAGGCGACGTTCGTGCGCCAAGGTGGGGATAAAATGATGCACGGACTGACTGGCAAAAAACTCGGCAAAATTAGATCTAGAGCTGGGAAAACTTGGAGACAGGTCTGACAAAAATTGAATGGGAGTGTACAGGAGGAGGTAAAAGTTTTAAGTTCTTGGAGCAAAGAATGACTGGTGACATTATTTTTTTAAAGATTTCAGTTTAAAATTGTGCCAAAAATACTAGTTGGCGGTACTGTCTCGAAGTCTCGCTGGGCAGTCATCTTGCAATCATTTTACCATAAAAAATAATATAATTATAAACTCAGTCTATAGTAAAAATTAATAAAAATTTACTGTTAATTCAATTAGTGAAGTTCTAGGACTCTCTTCAGTACGATGCCCAACTGGGAAATGTCCAATAGATATTTTAAAAAAAATTTTTGTAAGGCAAATGTTCCACACTGTAGGGTTTGTAAAATATATATTGGATCTTACTACAATTTTATTGGTTTGTATTATGTAGAGTGCAGGTTAGTTACAAATATATTTGGATATTATAGGAATCGTTTTAATCGAATCAAAAATTTATTGCTGGAACATTTAAGTTTTCAGCGAAAACATCTGTTGCAATATTACACGCATAACTGTTACTCTACTGCTCTAAATTAGAAAGCGGTAGTTCTAAAAGGTTTTTTTATTTTCTTTCTCTGAAGATTCCGCTCCTGTACCTAGCCCGCATCCTGGGAGGGTCGACCTGCGGCGTGGGTTACGCCCTTCTGCCCGTGTACTGCGAGGAGATCTCGGAGGTGCGGTACCGCGGGGTCACCGGCATCTACTGCGAGATCATGAACTGTGTTGGCGTGGTACTGGCCTTCGTCGCGGGTGCGTACCTGCGGTACCTCCACTTCCTCGTCTTCAGCTGCGCGCTGCCCGTGGTCTTCCTGCTGACCTTCCTGTGGATGCCCGAGTCGCCCATGTGGCTGCTGATGAAGGGTCGCGACCGTGAGGCTGAGAGGTCCTTGAGGTGGCTGCGAGGGGCGGGACCCGGGGAGGACAGCGGCGTCTCCAAGGAGCTGGAGGACATGAGGGTGTTCCTGAGGACAGAGGCGGAGCTGGCCTCGTCAGAGTCCACCGAGAAGCTGGTGGCCCCGATAGCAGAGCGTGGTTCGTGGATGTCCCCCGCTGTGAAGGCCACCGTCATAGTCTTCTGGCTGATGGTCTTCCAGCAGATGTGCGGGAACAACGCTGTCATGTTCAACGCTGTGAGCATCTACCGTGCCGCCAGCCCTTCCTTGGACTCCAACGTGGCCTCCATAATCACAGGACTGCTCCAGGTGCTGGCGGCTGTGGCCTCGTGTGTAGTGGTGGACAGGACCGGGAGGAGACCTTTACTGATCTTCTCGATGGTCGTCGCCTCTGTCTTCCTCGCCGCCATGGCCCTCCTGTTCCGCTTCGGGGCCCGGCTTCAAGGGGTCTCGTGGCTGCCCGTCGTGGTCCTCAGCTCGTTCATCTTCACCGTGGAGGTGGGCTTCGGGCCCATCCCGTGGCTCATGATGGCCGAGCTGTCCCCCGCTCGCGCCAAGAGGACCATCGGTGCCGTCGGCTGCGCCGTCAACTGGTCCCTGGTCTTCACCGTCACCAAGACCTACACGGACATGGTCGGCTCCCTGGGGTTGCCCATGACGTACGGCGTCTACTCCATGTTCTGCGCCGTCGGCATCGTGTTCGTGTACTTCGTGGTCCCGGAGACCAAGCACAAGACGCGGGAGCAGATACAGCACGAGCTGAGGTTTGGAGCTGGGAGCGCGGACCGTAGTGATCCAGTTCAGAACTCAAAGTAACTCTAGAGTTTTAAATGCAAGTGATCTTGAGCTTTTTCATTAGCATATATTTTGTTGGAACTCGGGTGACACGAAAGTCTTCCTGAAGAGGCTTGTGATAAGGAAAGAAAATTATTTTTAAGGACTGGATATTAAAATAAGATTTATTTCTATGGTAACTGCACATGCGGAAAACTTTAGAAAGTTTAAAATTGTGGAAAGTTTTGACTGTAGGTACAAGTGGTACACGCCAATTACTTTTGAGATGTAGATTGTTCTTATGTTTTCGTATTTTACATACTTTAATAGTTAAAAGTAAATTAAGATTTTAAAATTGTATGATGGGATAAGTTCAGGCAGATATTCCATTTACAGCTTTATTACAAAAAAAAAATAGAAATCCTTGGTGCTATAATTTGAGACATAATAATCAAGAATCATTTATATTTGTGCTAGTGGTTTTATTTAATGTTTTGTACGATACATTCATATTCATTGTAATATATTTTGAACATTTATTACATGCTAATATTTATCTTAACTGAAATTAAAATTGTTTTTGATCTTTGTTAAAATATGTAAGTAGATAATCACTATTTTTCCATATTTTATCGGTTTTAATTAATTTTTTTTGTTTTGACATTATATCCTCTTTTGCGTTAATTTTTTTGTTCCAAAACATTTTAAAAATATCTTTAAAAAATAGTCGCTTTACCTTTTACCACAGGTACACTGCTGGTAATGTCTGAAGCTTCTCGTAACAGGGGTTGTCAAATGCAACACTTTAAGGCCTCTGTTAGCAAGAGAAATGAGTCTATTAGTAAGAGAAATATTTCCTCGTGTTATAATCGAGTTAAATTTTGCCATGTGACATTGCAGCCACTGTTTGTCTTGAACTACAAGCTCGCTTTACAGATGGCACGCCCGCCAGACATTCAGGTGCGTCTTAAAATCTCGAAAGTTGCCTACTGACTAGGCGATAGAGCATATACGTGAAGTCTAGCTGCTTTTAAGAGTAGGATAAAAATTAGCAACATAAGTATCAAACGAGATGTAGTGGTGAACAAAATTCTCAGAGCTCCGATTTTATTTGAGTGGAGATATTAATTTAAAAACGTATGTAAATAATCCCCTAAATTAAATAATAATTCTCGATATTTTGATTTCTAGGTTAGTATGTCAGATCTAGGGACTAGTTTGCGAGTAATGTGACCTATAGAATTCAGTTATTTTGCGGTAATCAACCGGATAAGAGGATTAGGGTGTTTTATTGAAAATTCGTACTGAGCATACTTACCGAAATTATGCTTCAGAGTACGCTGTGAACTCTCGAACTCTTTGTCTTGACAACGTGAGATTGGTAACTGTTAAGTGAAATTCCATACATATCTGTACATATCTCAACTTAATGCCAGCCCACTATCGACTGTGCTAGACATGTAACAGGGTATCAAGTAATTTCTAATGAAATTGTCTCTGACATCTTAGTTTAGCATGATAAAATCTCTTTTTATAGCTCTTTATGCCATTCGTGTATTTGTATTGAGATTTCCTATGGTAAAAAAAATATTTTTGCACTGCCAAGCTCTTGAAAACGGCTATAAAGTCAAAATTACTGAAAAACCATAATGTTAATTTTTGAATTGGGATTCTTCCAGCAGTGTTATAACCTAGAAATATAATTCATATTGTTAGTTGTGTTTGGACATTGTTTTAAGAATTCTAAAATTCTAAATATTCTCAAACCACTATACATTTATTGTGAAATAATTCGAAATTTTCTTCTAGCTTACAATCTAACTGTTGTAGAAGGTAGTGTTTTCGAAGCTGGTTTTGCCGAGTGGGAAACTTAAATTCATAGAGAGAATGAAAATTCCTGAGTCACATTATTCGAAGTTACAAATATGTCTTATCATTTTAATTGAAATTGTTACTGCAAAGTAATTAACTGTAAACTTTGAGCTAACTTACTTGGGATAACTAACTTGGAGGGAACATTACGAAGGTGGTGTAGAGGTTAATTTCTGGTTAATGTTATTAATTTTACTTGTATTAGTGCCACCACAGGTAGTCTTAGAGATTTTTCGTGTTTTTTGACACTCACAAATTTGCCTTAACTTGTTTTTCTGGAAGTTGCATGGCCATGTGGTATCAGAAGTATGAGTTTTAAGACTAGCTTATTGGTTGGTGGACATCTGTTTTAAAACATACTTGTTTACGTGAGATTACACTGTACCAGTCGAAAGTTAACATACTTAAACTAAACATTTATTTTCTGATTATCGTCTCACGCACATCGGGAGAGTGGTGAAATGCCGCACACTGCTACTAAGCAGCTGTGCTTTCGTTAAAATGAAACGGTAATCCTTGGTTAACGAAAATCGACTCGCTATTGCATTTGCAGGGCCATCAACTGTACGTGGCTACATTTCATTTACATTATGAAGAACTTTGGTTATAAATTATCCAAGGGTCTATCTTCGTAAGTTTTCGGGTTTTAAGTTGTCACTTTGAACATGAATCAACGGTTATCTTATAGTTACAAAACATTCAGAAACTTAAGTCTAAAGGGAAAAAAAATTCTCCCACATGTGTTTAACACAACTGGGAACTCGGCGTAGGTTTGTGAAGAGCCAGTTACCTGAGATTACGGAGGACTTGTTTATTCCGTTAATTATTCGTGAAAAATTCCGTAAATTTATTGAATTTTAAGTGCTGTGTGAAATTTCTAATGAACATTTGCTTGCATGGCTACTGCAGATATTGTTCCGCTGAAGGCTTCAGAGGCCCTTAGCGATTTGCTTGTAAAGTTTTTAAGTTATAAACTGCGGTACTGTTTACTTATGATTTGGTAGTTTATCTTCAATGCGATAGAACGGTTTTTTAGTATTACAGAATGTGATTTAAATATTCCGAAAATTTATAGTAAGTCTGTGTTTTAACTTGGAATATATACGAGTTAAAACCAAACATATAGGTTCAGTTAAGAATATCGTACATGCTGCAGTGAGATGTTGTGACGCAGGGTCTGCTATAAAAACCTCTAGAACTGCTAGTTTGTCTTGGATAGTCGATGTGAAAGCTTTAAAAATGGTCTGTACTTTTGTTCCACTGTGAAATATTTTGAGTTAGTCTGCGAACCTGGCCAGTGGTACAGTTTAGGTTTCTTATGGATTTTTTTTCTCTCTTGGGAGTTTGCATGTGTGGATGTGGTAAAATAGGAAAAAAAATTTTACCAGACACACTCCTCAGATTGGAAATACTTTACCTGCCACTGCGTTATGTCTGTCCTCTCTGGAGGATTTATGGCGTAGTCTCTCTGTGGTGTTGGACGTCAACTGTCAGCAGCGGAGGGGACATGGTCACACACTGAGCTCTGCGCCGTCTAGAAGCGACTTCATGTGGGTCCTGGAGACTTCGTGACGCCGGAGGACAAACTGGGTCGAGGGGGAGGAGTCTGAAGAGTGACCTAAGAGATGACCTCTAGGATGGACATGTTGCCAGACTATGTTGGTATCTGGTCTGGGAGCCATCTCGTCTCGCCTGTGGCCATGCTGGCTTAGTCAGACGTAGAGGCTGCTGGACCGGTCTTCTCGGAGGCTGCTCTGTGTGCCCCCCCCCCCTTTCTTACCACCGTGATGCTAACTTAAGCCTCGGAGGGTGGACCCACCATGTCGGGCATATGCAGTATTTTACGTGTAAACATGTTATATTTTGGAATAATTTGTTGCAGAATAGTTATCTTTACAAAATGTTGGCAAGTCTGTTGTGTTAAAACTGTTTCGCATACTGAATGCTTTGTCTCAACATCGGAAGAATCGCCCGTAAAAGGTCCGGAACTGGGAGAATGTGAAGGTAGTTCGAGAGTATGTCTGAATTTCTAGGAAGAATCTTGTCTCGCTTTAGGGAAAGAACCGGCCACCGGTGGCTCAATTGGGAGGACAATCCTGAGCGGGGTCGTGGGGGGGGGGGGGGCGGCGGCAGCAGGCCCGAAGTGCTTGGGTCTTTGAAGAAGTGCCACAGCATCATGGAATGGTCTTCCTGTAGTGTGGCTTCATGGAGTTAACTGGTGCTGAGTTTCCCTCTTAAGTGTTTCGCCTCTAGACGAGCACCACAGCCCCATGCAGTGGTCTTCCAAGACTATGGCTTCATGGAGTTGTCCAGTCTTTAATACCTCAATGACGTCAAAAGACTTGTTCCTCGCCTAGTCTAATTTGGGGCTGCGGCTGACTACGGGAAGATACGGCATGATAAGAGAAACCAAAGAGTTCATTTCGTGGAAATATCCTGTTTGGAATCATTATGAATATGTTGTAATATATATAAAAACATTACGTGTGTGTTCAAGCAAAGCAACTGAATATAAATTAGCTACGATCGTTAATATTTCAGTGGTTTGTACTTTGTATAACCATTAAGTGTGACGCATGTTAATTGTTCATTTACTCTATATAATTTTAATTATAATAGTTCGCCAAGTTTTAGTGCGCTTTTAATTTGTGTTTTATTGCAATATTTGTTAATTCTCATGTGGGGTAATTTAATGGGTGAATTTTGTTTGTAAATTATTTCCCATGGCTATAAGTACCGAAATAACTCCCCATGAGTTTTCATTTAAAAGCAACTTCACGCTGTAACCACGTATTTATGTGAAAGGGTATGTTAGAAATGAATTACTGCGGACTTGGGTAGCTGATAGTCTGGAATGTGTCCAGTAAATTAACTTGTGTTTGACATCTTAATACTACCCATTATTGACATTGCTAGTTAAAAATTGGCTCTTAAGTTTTCCGCTAATAATTTCAGCATAAGTTCAACGCTCTGCAAGTTAACAGTAGTGGATAAGTCTAGCGACAGGTTTACACCATGGCACTTGTCTGAGAATGTTACTCCTGCTCCACTTTAACGTCAACAAAAAGCGAGCTCTACAAAACCAGATGTTGCAGCCACGCTACTCAACTCTACACCGGTTTCAGAGCACCACTGTACAGTCAGTACACGGCTCTTGTTGACACCCCACCGTGGAGCACGGCGGACTCTGGACTCGGAACCCGCACACAGTTACCGGATGGTCCAGCTGTACACACGGAGCGACGCCAACACCGTACACAGACCAATCAGGTGACTCGACATGTGCATGTGAACTGCAATTCTGCTTGCTGCTTCTAACACTTCGGCCGACATCCATGGTGCACCAGATTGCAACCTTGCAGTCACACGTGAATTATTTTAGCAGGAGAGTACAATATAGTAACGAACATACTGTCAACAAATCTTGGAAGTCGATATTAACGAACAAACTGTCAACAAATCTTGGAAGTCGATATTAACATACTCGATTTGAAACTTTGCAAGTATACCTATGTAATACAGATGATACTACAATAATTTGGTACCATCGAACTGATCAAATGATGGAATCAGGAGATTGATAGTGCAAATCGTCAATGGCTATTAGTAAACCCCTTGCATTTTAGTCTGCTACTGACGAAGGCGTGTTTTGAGATTTTTAAATATCATTTTTGATTAAATCTTGACCGCGAATTTTGGCCTTTTAGGAGTAAAGTAAGAGATGTGTCTTTTCATCCATCACTGTGACTGCAATGGTTGAAACTCATCAGAACATTGTCATGGCGCTTACCACACACGCTCAGGCCTCGCTCAGTAGGTATTGCTTGCTGACCCCTGCTGACCCCTGCTGACCCCTGCTGACCCCTGCTGACCCCTGCTGACCCCTGGTTCCAGATCGTGCTCCTGTACGTGGCCAGGTTCATCTCGGGCATCGGCCTGGGGGGAGCCACGGCGCTGTCGCCCGTCTACAACGAGGAGATCGCCGAGGTGAAGATACGGGGCGCCCTGGGCACCTACTGCGAGGTCATGATCTGCGTGGGCATCTTCTACGCCTTCTGCGTGGGCTCGTACCTGGACTACCTGTGGTACCAGGCGGCGTGCGCCGCGGTGCCCGTCGTGTTCCTCCTGAGCTTCGCCTGGATGCCCGAGTCGCCGGTGTACCTGGTGCTGAGGCGTCGCGACGCGGAGGCGGAGCGCTCGCTGCGCTGGCTGCGCGGGGCAGGGGCGGGAGAGGACCGCCTCATCAAGGCGGAGATGGAGGGCATGAGGAGGTTCGTCGAGCAGGCCAGGCGCTCCAAGACCTCGACCGGCGACCAGGGCTCTTGCGTCAACTCTCCCACCTTCAAGGCCGCGTGCATCGTGTTCGGCCTCATGTCCCTGCAGCAGATGTGCGGCACCTGTGCCATCATGTACTACACGGTGAACGTGTTCCGCGACGCCGGCAGCACCTTGTCGCCCTACGTCTGCTCCATCATCGTGGCCTTCGTGCAGCTGGTGTTCGGCGTGGTCACCACCCGGGTGGTGGACCACCTGGGCCGTCGCCCCATGCTCATGTTCTCCACTCTGTGCCTGGCCGCCTGCCTGCTCGTCATGGCCGCCTACACCCAGGTGAAGCAGTCGGGAGTCGACGTGTCCGCGCACACCTGGGTGCCGCTGCTCGCGCTCAACATCTTCGTCGTCGGCTTCGAGTTCGGCGTGGGCCCGCTGCCTTGGCTCATGATGGCCGAGCTGGCGCCCAGCAACTCCCGGGGGTTCATCAGCGGCGCGTCCGTCTGCTACAACTGGTTCCTCGTGTTCCTCGTCACCAAGTGCTTCACCAACATGATCGACGCCATGGGGCTCGCCATGACCTACGGCTGCTACGCCATCTTCATGTTCCTGGGCTTCTTCTTCGCCTGGCTGTGCGTGCCCGAGACGAACGGCAAGACGCGCGAGGAGATCCAGGCGGCGCTCAAGTACGGCAGCAAGCAGGCGTCGTGACGCCCGACCCCCCACCTCTCTCCCACACCCCGGGACACATCTCGCTCAAGGTCCTCGGTGTTTTATGCTTGCAAGCAGTGGAACGTGATCGTTAGTCTGTCAGCACATTTAACTCCTTCATTGAAATTACTTGTATATCATTTTACCGGCATTCGGACTAATTTGAAATTTTCCACTAATTTTTGTTTCTTAATGAAATGCAAGTTCTTCTTTCATCTTGGTGATTTTTTCCCCCATAAATTTTTTAGTGTGCTTATAAATTTTAGATAATATTTAAATGTTTGTGTAAATTATTTATGATGTTAGTTCTATATTTAACTTTTCAATTCATTTTAAAGAAATGTGTAACTTTGAATTCCCCTCATTATGTTAGCCTGAGTTACAGGTAATTCTTGTAAAATTAAAATCCCAAGAATTTTATGTAACTTTTTAACCGGTTAAACTTCTTCAGTATTATTAAAACTATTGAAATGTTTGAGGAATTTAAAGCTTTATATATATTTAAAGTACAAAATGTAATCTTCAAATATTTATCATTGTATTACCTATTTAATTTTTGTCTATTTTAAACAAACTTTAATGTTTCTGTATATTCTTTCCGAGGAAATTGTATAACATTCCATGTGTGTGAGCGTATTGTTTCTAATGTTGGTAGCTTGAAGTTTAATATCTAGTCAATCAAGTTTTCTTAAAGGCCAACGCTTGTTGAACCAAATATATTTTAGTAATATTTTATCAATGTGTGCCAAAAATTTATTTAAATTGAAATGTTAAATTATACTGTTCTTGGAGTAGAATCTCACTATGTAAAAAGTATTAAACTATATATTGTTCACGAAGAACTATAGTATTAATTTCCTTAAGCCACCAAACACAGGAAGGTTAGTGGATGGTGCACTGGTCGAGCAAAGCCTGGTTCACACGAGAATGTGCAGGGCGCCTCGGTTCACAGGTTGGAAGTGGCATTGTTCCCCAGCACAGCCAATCTGCTAAAAAGGACTTGCAGGCAAGTTGTCTTGGCTTGTGGTATGAATCAATCCAAGGAGTGGAATTTTTTCCGCGTCTATTAGAATTCTTTCAAGATACTGAAGGCCCATCTACAGTTATAAAAGGAGCTAAAACTATTTAAGATTAAACTACGGGTGATTCTTCACTGGAAGAAATTGCACTGGATGTTTTTTAGTTGTCCATAATTAATAGTTTTGGAGTACTGAAACTTCGCCTTGTACCTTCACTGGGTGTGGAAAAACAAATGGTAACATTGGTAACTAAAGTACCACGTCGGTTCCTTTGATATCTTTACTATTCGCTGACTATTCAGACCTGGGTTTCCAGTTGCATAGGATATTCCAATAAGCACAGTCGTGAACTAGGAATAAGATCATATTGATTTACGAAAAGTCTGTTTCCAAGTTCTTCTAAAAGTCTCTACTTTGTGAGCCTGGGTCCTCTATTCAAATTTAAGTCTTTTACTCGAACTTATATTTAGTGTACTAAATTTACATTTCAAACACTGCTGTTCCGGCTGAAGAAACATTGCTGTTTGATCAGAAGTTACTTAACAAGCATCCAAGCTTGTAGTCTGCCGAACAAAACAGCCGCGATCAACTGGTCTCGACTCAGGCCTTGTTCCTAATGCACATTTTGGAAACGTAAGTGGAACCATGCAATAAATTTCCGTTGACTGATACTTGACGTAAAAAAATTCTCAATTGGCAACATTAGGGAAAAGCTAGGTACATCTAAGAGCTAAATATATTTACTAATTTCTTCTCTTTCGAAATGTTTAATTTCAACCGCATGAAAGCTTGATAAAAGTGAATAAAATATGCGTTCTAAATAAAGCCATTTACTAAATTTATAATTAGATATTTACGAATGGATTCGTGAACATTAGGCAAGTTGTGTGGCTGAGATCGCACAGGACGCGTGTGTATAGGCGTCCCATATTTCTCTTCCACCTCCCCACCTACCCCCTTATAATTTAGCATTATGGGTACTGGACTAAAGAGGATGTGTTAAAAATTATGTACGGTGGATACACCACCTTAATGTTGATCATCGCCGTGATTGTTTTCGTAATTTTTTTTTGCAGTTTATTTTTTGAATAAATATTTTCAAAGTAGGACTACAGCAGCACTTGTATACGTACATCAACATGTATAAACTTCTCGTAAGTGATCGCGAAGTTGCGCGACCATGTGTCAGGGTTATGTGACTCTGATGTGGTTCCGCTGGGTCATGAACCTTGCATATCTTAAGTTTACTTAAATCGTGTTTAGTACGCTTCACACGAGGATTTTCCCTGCAAACGTACGACTTACATCTTTGGAGGACTCTTGTTCGCATGAAACGACTGTAGTTATGCCTCTTAGCTGCCTGCTAATATCATGGCAACTGTTCGCTTTGATGGCTACCTCGGCAGACCTCTGGTCGATTAAGCACGATTAATAACGTTCGAAAGTATGTCGCTATTACGTAATGTTTTTCTTTATAGTACGTTACTACATACCTTCGAAACACAGAATTTTAATGTTTAATAATTAGAAATGAGAAATCCATTACTTTACACGTTTGAAATACAGCTGCATTACACATCGGAGAACTTCTTCTTTTTAAGTTTATATAATTCTGATATTTAACCCTTTTAGCATAATCGTCCACTGAAGTGGGCAATTTATCTCTGTAATAACATGGAGTTCATCAAACCTGAATGCTTATCTTAATGTGTACGTACATTCTATTGGTCATCATACTTTGTCTATGAAATAAAGTTATTTTACTTCAATCGAAGAATAATTATATATATTATAGTGTAAGACACAAAAATTAAAAACTGGAGTTACTATAAAAATATTAAAATCTTAGGATTTAGCATTGGTCCTTAAATATATAAATATATTTTAATATATTATCACCTGATGTGATGTGACCAACTGACCTTTGAACTGATTGAAGCACCTTGTAACTTCCATAGGACATCAGAGGCGTGGCCTGGATTGCGCCTGCTGTCGCCGCATCACAGCTGGTTGGCATGATTGCTGGACAGTGATATCGCTACAAAGGCAACTGAACACCCAGCTGTATAGGACATGCATCGCTGGAATACGTCTCGTGTTTAAACAAGCGATCTGGAAACTGGGAAACTTATCTTAAAGGTCACGGAGTGAAGAGTTCCAGATTTTGTCTGCAGAGATTTCAAGAACTCTAATAAAACTGTAATAAGGATTGGGGGGGAATGATGTGCGTGTCGCTTTGTTTAGAAATTCGGATAATGTACACGGTTTGCCTAGCTGCGTTATAATGAAATCCGGATGTTTTCTTTATATAAAATGATTTAGTCGCTTTCGTAGTTTAAATGACAACAGATGATGCCCTTAAGGTGACTTAAAAGTGCTTACTTAATGATTAATGTTTTTATAGCCACTGTCTTCTGATCATAATGACAATTCCTTCAGTCAACAGGGTTTCCATGCATGCATCTCAGCGCGGTCGTTATTGCGAGACACCCACAACATTGAACTGCAGCGTTCGTATTGTGGAAACACTATTGAAGCACTGTATGTCATTAGCTGTGCACAGAAATGAAGATTCTAATTCGCACGCGGTGACATCCAGACGTGGTCAATGTTCGAGCAGCATTCCCGCAATGTTTTGGGAGTTGCCACATGGCAATGGAAAGGCAGCGAGTGACTTCAACTACGTGATAGCAGGTCGTATCCTGACAGTTCCTCGCCCCTCGGTTCCATCCATGGGCATATGACGTGGAAGATACAGCGAGGAGTCTCGACGTCATTTCTCAGTGTTTCCAATCATGTATAAACTTGGCCAGAAGAGTTATTATCCATCCCCAAACTCGTAGCAAAAAAATAACCTGTTAACGTGATAACGATTGTCATGTGGTAAGATTTTGACATTTGTTATTCGTCTGCAAGTAACTAACACAAGTCACGCATGTTTATGTAGCTTCTGACACCTGTTGTTCTATTTAGAACTTAGCCTGAAAACAGATGTAGGTAGGATGTTTGGACGCGGCAACCTCTGCCGTCCCTGGAAGCAGAAGTTGGCACAAACAATCTACTTAAAAATGTTGCTACCAATGCGTTATAATAGTGAGTGTAAATTTCTTAATTGTATTTTATTCCATAATTATAGATTATTATGTTAAACAGTTGACCAGTTTTTTTTTGCCCTGAATGTTTCATAAATCCCGCTTTCCTATAGAGCCTTGTGGGTTCATCGAGACAGCACGAATATTTTTTTTACCTTCAACAAATATATTTTTGAAGACAATACTGAACTAAACTTTGATATTATACTCATTAAAAATAAGCATTAGTTAGTGTAAAAGCTAGATTAAAGATCAAAACAATCCTGCACCTAAATCTGCAGAAGGGAATTCTTTTTGTATGAATTTACTGTCTTGCTACACATGCATTAACATTATTATCACCCAACAAAGATGTTTTTGTTTTTTTTCAGAAGTGACTCATTTTATGAAGAGAAGCATTCATTTCACAGACGAGAGAGCCACACCCGAAGTTCCCCGAAGTTCATGCTCGCTTTTTTTTTCCCCGTTCTATCTCATTGTATAAACCGGTGTGGCATCAAATTTTGCTGTCGATTAGGATATGTTAGCTACATTATAAATACTTTAAACATTGTGGATGGTTGGTTATATTAGGTAAGTATAGCTACATTGAAAATACTGTAAAATCATTTTATGGTTGCTTAGCAAATAACTTTTTAATATGTAGCTATCCGGCGCTAGGAAACCGTTTACATGATTACACAGTATCTTCAATGTAGCTATCCTAACCAAATCAACCGTCCACAATGTTTTAAAGTATTTATAATGTAGATAACCTAACCTAAAAAAAAAAAAGATGCACGATCGGGCGTTTGGCTCTCTAGTCTGTGAAAAGAAGGCTTCCCTTTAATGAATGCTGTTGACATTGCAAGTGAGACGTGTGCACGTGATCTGACCTCGCGCCAGTAACGCCGCTTCCTGCCAGCAGATAGTGCTGCTGTACGTGGCGCGGTTCATCTCGGGCATCGCCCTGGGAGGCTCCACGGTCATCTCGCCCGTCTACAACGAGGAGATCGCCGACGTGGACATCAGAGGCGCGCTGGGCACCTACTGCGAGATCCAGCTGTGCGTCGGCATCTTCTACGCCTACTGCGTGGGCTCGTACCTGGACTACCTGTGGTTCCAGGCAAGCTGAGGCACAGTCACTCCTGCTTTCCTCTCTGGTGTCCGTTCCTCTTGGGCGCAGCACAGGGCAGCACACGGCAACTTAAGTCAGCACTGTGGGACACAGGGCAGCACAGGGAAGCACAGGGCAGCACAGGGCAACACAGGGAAGTACAGGGCAGCACATGGTATCACGTGGCAGCACAGAGCACCACAGGGAAGCACAGGGAAGCACAGGGAATCACACGACAACTTAGGTCAGCACTGTGGGACACAGGTCAGCACTGTGGGACACAAGGCAGCACAGAGCACCACAGGGCAGCACATGGTAGCACATGGCAGCACAGGGAAACACTGTGAGTCTCAATTGCCCAACGTGCATTTGACAGCAGTTCTGTGAGGCTGTTGATGGAGGCACTGCCTTGCGTGATATTCGTACTCGATATCCTGGTCTGCAATTCGGTTGATGCCCTATTTGAACTCTGAGTCAGATTTCGATGCCGAACTAAAAATAATTATTACTTCATCATAAGTCAAGGAAGTTAAATTTGTAGAAAGGTTAGTATTTAAAAAAGTTGAGCGAGTCTTTTAGTACTTGCCAATGTGTAAACATCTAACCTTTCATTTCCGTTCCACATATCTGTTCCATTGCCTCGCAATCACTCCTAACTAATGCCGAATACCGAGAGCTATCATTAACAAACCTCAAAAACTCCGTCAAATGACACACACTGAGATATGAAGGAAAGCGTGTCACAGAGTCTGAGAGTGGTCCACAAGCGAGGTGCAGGTCTCCAATGCTGCCCATAGTGTTTTACAAAATTTCATTGTAAAATATGGGTTGGTGGACGGTCATTGACTACTCTTTGGCCTCTGGATGAGTTCATGCAGGTACAGTACATTCCAGGTAATCCGTGTAGTGATAATCAGGACAGAGGGAATCCATTTTACACAAGCGTTCCTGTTCGCAATCCCACGTAACGTCTCTTAACCACAGTCTGGATTGCGCCTAATTCTACTAAAGGCATTTCAGGACAATTAGTTTTTTTTTTTTTAAATGCTAGAAATCACTTACTTAAAGATTTACATTATTTATAACTTTGAAGGTTATTTCTTTGTTTAACTTAAATCATTTTATTAATCTAATAATTACGTGATTAATGAAAGACCAATTATTATAATTACAGTTGGAAGTCGCCTGAGGGAAGTAATAAGTTGTTTCCTCACGTTGCAAAGAGGTGTATGTTGCTACTCATACTCTCTTCCTTCACTTGTGTAACTTAATTGTCCCCTTAAAATGACTTTAGAAGACTGGTGGATCTTTTAGTTTCAATGGCCAAATAATAACCCAAGTGATTTAGTCTAAATATAAGTGCATCTATGTTTATTGAACTCTTAATTACTTTAACCTCAGTCGAGAAAACATGGATTCCACAAACAGGTTAAAAAGTAACTTAATTTATGTATACATATTGACAAATATATTAACATTATAACATTCAATGAATTGGTTGACAAATATACTAAAATTGTATTATTTAATAAATGGGTTGGTAAATATATATATTTATATATATATATATAAACTGCAACACTCAAAGTATGGGCCGGAACTAATTAGAAAATTACTATTAAGTTTCATTGGACATAATTAAAACAGAATAAGAAACAATCGCTTAAGAAAAAACAATCCCCGGCGAGTTTATTTTTAGGATTTAGAGTTATTTAAGTTCTGCAATAAATATATTCAGATGTTCCAGTCTCTTTAACGGAGTCAACTAATTGGTCGCGCTGTAGACATCCCAAAAAATCTGAGGACTGGAGATTTGACATTCGCTGGCCGAAGATGAGCTGTTACATGGTATCAGGGCGCCTTCTTTTGAAAAGCTACTCACTACTATTGCTGCAAATGGCTTCGCTTCTCGCCTGATATTTGTGATCCGAGGCATTAAAAGTAAGTGCCCCACTGTTAAGTCAGAAGGACGACTTTTATTAAACAAATACAGCACTACTAGTCTTTCTTTGTCCTTCATATGTCTGAAGGTGTTCTCTCTGTGAGCATTTTCATTGTATAGTAATTTAATGCTTTGTGCTTTTAATACAATGTTTGATGTGTGAACATCTTAGTTCACGGTATACGGCATTTGAACTAAACGGAAGTCGAAATGAACGGAAATGTGTAACCACGGTGCCGAAGTCACCAAGATGGCGGGTGAACGCGTAGCAACATAAATCCGTATATATTACCTTTCGTAAACGTGAAGGAACATACCAAACGTATGGGTCTTAGTCGCTTGCGCCTTAGTCGTCCTGTCTGCTGGAGGAAGGAGTCGAGGTTGGTGTAGTCATGTCCACATCCGGCCCTTTGACCCTGTCTGTGAACAAGCCCCAAATCGAACACGATCAGAACTGGTTCACAGGCAGTTAGTAATATGGCAGAAAATGCCCACTAAAAATGGAGATGGCCGAGGATTAAAAGTTTGACAAAAAACTCTCCAGACAGGGAGGTGGTTACTAGTGTCAACAAAGTACCCTGCCAGGATGCGAAACTCGCGAACACGCGGTTGTCGCGGATGTTTCCATAATTTAAAAAAATTCAATTAAATGAAGCGGAGTATGACTATTTCTATGAGGCACGCAGACTGACTAATTACTGATTAAGAAATGAGTTATAGGGACAACATCCCTTGCCGAGATGACTACATATTTGAACGAAGACCGGTCTGAAGTCTTGTTGTGCGACTCGCTGAAGATACGATGTTGTCAGTCTGCTCTCGCGGCGCGAAGTATTTTGTGGCGGTAGCGACTCGTAATTAAAAACAGCCGATGGCTTTCGAAAGAAAGTGGGGGGGACTTCGGCTTCCGGACCGAAAGGTTCCGTCGATTTCCGAGGGGGTGGTCGAGAAACACTGACTTCGATATTTCGAAGTTGGTGGTGGTGGCCGATGTCAACACGACCTACTGAGGGGTGACCGAAACAAGATTTGATCGACTCGTGCATCTCTCGCACAAGACCTACAGAAATAATGGAGGGGACTAGTGCAGTGCTCTGGTGGATTGGAAATGAACTACAGGGCACTGCTTGTTGAGTGAGGCGCCAGGGGGCAGGCGTTTAGCGGGCGTTCAAACAACCAGGGGAAATAACTCGAAAATCCGCCGCTAGAGGGCAGAGGCGGTGCATTCGCAGACTAGTGTTGAGACCTTGAGACAGGCCGGGGGTTGGTGGCCGGTCGGTGAACTGGGCATGAGGACAGTAGAGGGGGTGGTGGTGTGAAATATGCTAGGGCAAGTTGTTTCGGGCCGAAGCCCGGCCTAGCCTCGCCACCTCCACCTCCTAGGATTGAACCCGTGAGGGTATTCCAGGAGCACTAGCTTTTCTTCTTTCCATCCAGATGTCACCTGATCTTAATGGCATCTGGATGATTTGGCCTCAGATGTTTCATACGCCATGGTTTTGAATGGTTAAACACCATTCGTTTGCCTCAACCAGAAACAACTTTTCCATTCTGTTTGAGCCGCCGTGCCTGCAGCCAGAATATAGGTTTGTCAGTTTTTATTATATATTGTCCGATGCATCCATGCAGATTTAAAACACGACGGCTGATGTTAAAACACTTCAGTCACTCCGCTAGGGCAGTGGGAAACTCTCTCGGCAGCGGTGGAGGACAGTGTGTGTGTCTCTGGCCCTCCAGGTGGCGTCGTGCGCAGTCCCAGTGCTGTTCCTCGTCACCTTCGCGTGGATGCCCGAGTCGCCGGTGTTCCTGGTCATGAAGGGCCGCGACGGGCAGGCGGAGAAGGCGCTCGCCTGGCTGAAGGGCTCCAGCCGGCACGACGCCGCGGTGCAGGGCGAGCTGGAGGCCATCAGGGTCTTCGTGGGCGCCGGCCAACGGCCCGGCGCCGCCGCCAAGAAGACGGGGCTCGACCAGAGGCTGAGGAAGGTGCTGACGGGCATCTCGGAGAGCTCGCCCACCTTCAGGGCCACCTACGTGGTGTTCGGCCTGATGGTGATGCAGCAGATGTGCGGCACGTGCGCCATCATGTACTACATGGTGAACGTGTTCCGCGACGCCGGCAGCACCTTGTCGCCCTACGTCTGCTCCATCATCGTGGCCTTCGTGCAGCTGACGAGCGGCTTCGTGGCTTCCCGCGTGGTGGACCACCTGGGCCGCCGCCCCATGCTGCTCTTCTCGTCCACCAGCCTGGCCGTCTGTCTCGCCGTGCTGGCCGCCTACACGCACTTCAGGCACGCGGGCGTCGACCTCTCCTCCTACACCTGGGTGCCGCTCGTCGCGCTCAACCTCTTCGTGGTCACCTTCGAGTTCGGCGTGGGCCCGCTGCCCTGGCTCATGATGGCCGAGCTGGCGCCCAGCAAGTCGCGCGGCTTCATCAGCGGCGCGTCCGTCTGCTTCAACTGGCTGCTCGTGTTCGTCGTCACCAAGTGCTTCACCAACATGATCGACGGCATCGGCCTCGCCATGACCTACGGCTGCTACGGCATCTTCATGTGCGCGGGCTTCGTGTTCGTGTGGTTCTTCGTGCCCGAGACGAAGGGCAAGACGAGGGAGACCATCCAGCACGAGCTCAAGTACGGCCAGAAGTCCGTGCCCTAGCAGGCTGCAGCCTCTGTGGCAGGCTGCAGCCTCTGTGGCAGCCTGCAGCCTCTGTGGCAGCCTGCAGCCTCTGTGGCAGCCTGCAGCCTCTGTGGCAGCCTGCAGCCTCTGTGGCAGCCTGCAGCCTCTGTGGCAGCCTGCAGCCTCTGTGGCAGCCTGCAGCCTCTGTGGCAGCCTGCAGCCTCTGTAGCAGCCTGCAGATACTGTAGCAGCCTGCAGCCTCTGTAGCAGCCTGCAGCCTCTATAGCAGCCTGCAGCCTCTGTGGCAGTCTGCAGACACTGTAGCAGCCTGCAGACACTGCAGCAGCCTGCAGCCTCTGTAGCAGCCTGCAGCCTCTGTGGCAGCCTGCAGCCTCTGTAGCAGCCTGCAGCCTCTGTGGCAGTCTGCAGCCTCTGTGGCAGCCTGCAGCCTCTGTAGCAGCCTGCAGCCTCTGTGGCAGCCTGCAGCCTCTGTGGCAGCCTGCAGCCTCTGTGGCAGCCTGCAGCCTCTGTGGCAGCCTGCAGCCTCTGTAGCAGCCTGCAGATACTGTAGCAGCCTGCAGCCTCTGTAGCAGCCTGCAGCCTCTATAGCAGCCTGCAGCCTCTGTGGCAGTCTGCAGACACTGTAGCAGCCTGCAGACACTGCAGCAGCCTGCAGCCTCTGTAGCAGCCTGCAGCCTCTGTAGCAGCCTGCAGCCTCTGTGGCAGCCTGCAGCCTCTGTAGCAGCCTGCAGCCTCTGTGGCAGCCTGCAGCCTCTGTGGCAGTCTGCAGCCTCTGTGGCAGCCTGCAGCCTCTGTGGCAGCCTGCAGCCTCTGTGGCAGCCTGCAGCCTCTGTGGCAGCCTGCAGCCTCTGTGGCAGCCTGCAGCCTCTGTAGCAGCCTGCAGATACTGTAGCAGCCTGCAGCCTCTGTAGCAGCCTGCAGCCTCTATAGCAGCCTGCAGCCTCTGTGGCAGTCTGCAGACACTGTAGCAGCCTGCAGACACTGCAGCAGCCTGCAGCCTCTGTAGCAGCCTGCAGCCTCTGTAGCAGCCTGCAGCCTCTGTGGCAGCCTGCAGCCTCTGTGGCAGTCTGCAGACACTGTAGCAGCCTGCAGACACTGCAGCAGCCTGCAGCCTCTGTAGCAGCCTGCAGCCTCTGTAGCAGCCTGCAGCCTCTGTAGCAGCCTGCAGCCTCTGTGGCAGCCTGCAGCCTCTGTGGCAGCCTGTAGAAGCTATATGGCTGTTCAGAGTGACCGAAGACAAATACTCCATCTTGAATTCAGCAGTATTGAAATCATGATAACTTTGAATCTCTTGTTACTAAAAATTGATATACGCTCTGGGAAACTAACATCCAGCATTAAGTCAGTAATAATTACCAGTAGTTACTGTTTTATGATCTCTGATAATTAATGCGAATAACTTCTCTCTCATCTAGGACAACAATTATTTTAAAATAACTATATATAAAACATTTTTATCACCAAAATAATTTCAGTCCATTTCGGCCTCATTCTTGCTGTCTCTTATTAGTGTTGTATCCATCTAGTTGTGTACTGCTGCAGCTAGAGAATATCTCTTTTTTAAAATCATTTAATAACAAATAATTCTACAAAAAAATTGTACATCGATGACTCGTCCAAAGCACACTACAGAAGTGTATTCAAATACTGACGAAAACATCATAATTATTCATCACTTATGATCACTGAGAGATAGTAAATTCCTGGCAAACACCTAGCTCGATTACTGGGATGAACTTGTTTGCTGGAAGTCAGTGCTTTTTAGTCATATGTGTCCTGTCACGACTATGTTTACTATAACTCTGTGCTCACTGAGCAGAAATGGTCGGTGGTCAGAGGTTGACCATTCTTAACATATCTCACCAGCCTTCAGCTTTTATAGTGCCCAATGAAGGGTTAAATTCAACCTCTGGAATGGCCTGGAGTAAACCTCGTTACTTTTAAAGATCACTACATCTGACCAAAAACAACTGCATGCATCATTTGAATGTATATGCTCAGTCGACACTTAGTTAGGTGACATACTAAGTACTGTACCCGAGAATGCGCACCCCACGGATAAATTCTTAGGAAAAATTCATGCTTCAAGTTTACAGATGCTATAGGACTTAATTTGGCAAGCAACATTTTATGAATGTGTTTTTTTATAGGTTTAACCCCATAAAACTTATAATACTTGATCTGATTATTTTTCAATTTTCGTAAGGAATTTAGTAATTTAGTAGCTAAGCAGTGCCCATGGTTGCTGTGCTTCCAGTCCAAGTTATGGTGAAAATTTGCATCGTGTCTTAAGACAAATAAGTCATTTTTTTGGTATTTGGTGATACTTCATGTAGGTATATATGTCCGTGGATTAAGAATCTTTCCATTATAATTGAATTGGCATTAAAAGTATACAAAACACGGAATTTTGGTTCTAAAATTTTTTTTACCGTGTAATAATTTAGTCTGAAAGATTTTATGACCAGTTTATGAAGAGAAATTTAATCCATATAGCTTAGTATTTCAAGTGTTTTTTTTTCCCTTAAAAAGTCAATAATTGTTTTTGAACAGCAAACTGAACGATATTGTTCAATACAGTTGTAGTTCAGGCAAAGAACCCGTAAAATAATAAAAATTTTATCCTGCAATAATAATAGAGTATATAATTAATAAGAAATAAATAATTTTCGGATTGTTTGTAAATAAAAGCCTTAATTCTGTAATAGATCTGATTTTAGAGTTGTCTATTGTTACTAAGAATTTTTTTTTTTTGTGTTTAATGAACTCGTACAAGTGGAATTATCTGTAACGGAAAAAAAATGTTTGTGAATACACTGAGAATTGTACCGTAAATAGTTCAATAAAACATTTTTTAACCGTTTGAAAGGAAGGATTTAATCTCACTTATGTGTTAAGGTAAAATGGTTCAGTTTTCTGAAAAACTGACAAGAACGTGTTAAAAATAACCAAGTACGCGATTTTATTCATCTCAACTATAATTTACAGGAATAAGGCCTCTAATTAGAGCCTATGATACTGTGTGAAAATCACCACGATGAAGTCAAGATGTGTTGGAAACCACAATAATATATCCGTCATTCAAACCCCAACACGTAATACTATACTCAAACCAATTTATCCGGAGCTCAAGTACAGTACGAAAGCGGAAAGAAAACAATTGACTGTTGTGTGAAGCAAAAAAAAAAATTCCGTCACAGTTTTACAACATTTGTCTCAAACATAATGAGTTATTAGTGAACTGAAAAAACACCAGATACGCTAATGACAAAATTAATATTCTATTAATAAAACATTGGTCTTTGTTAGAAGTGAAACTATGTAGATAAGAGGGATAGGAAATATTTAGGGTACTTTTATGTTTAAAACACGCGTAATCGTGCTTTTAAAATGGGCCTTTATTTACTATTGTCTGGCCCATGACTTCGATTGAATCTAAGATTGAATTAATGGGTTTCTAATAGCTAAAATATTATACTTGATGTAAGTTTTTGGACATACGCCATTGATAAATGGCGTATGTCCAAAAACTTACATAAATTCATGCACTCCCATTGCACAAATCTTTCAAAGACAATAAAATATTATACGTTGCCCTATTGGAAATGTATGTGCAAAAAACATTATTTAATTATTTTTACTTTTATATAGCGAATATACTTTATTTTCATAGCGACATAGCTAAAACATAAACTGAGTGTAACGGGTGGTATGGATATTAAAATAATGTCTAGGTTTTACTTACTTATGAAAACGGTACCGAGATTTTCCGGTAATTTTTGACGTGACGTCTAATAAATTTATGAACGCCGGCTGCACGCACGAAAAAGTGTCCCGTTACGCACATCGTCCCGTTACGCTGTGTCCCGTTACGCTCATTGTACGCTTGCGCCGCATCTATCTCTCTTCCACTCGATTGGAACAACCATCGATTTGACTTTTTCTAGGAACATTAAACTTGAAACACTCCCATTCGTTTCCTCCTTTTCCTATCATCGTCCTATCCTTAATAGAATAACACAGATTGGAAGAAGTTAATTAGCAAACATGTATAAAAGTTATAGTTAAAATAATCTCTTCGTTAAAGTAATAAACATATTTGAATTAATGAGTGAAAATTAAAGTAAATTTATCAACTAAATTGTAGATTTCATTTCACTCCTTCTTTGTATCCATACAAAATAGTGATAATTCAATAAAAATGATTCCATTTTATTCATAAAAGTATGCAATCATTTCATCAATGTTTTCTTATGACGTTGTCACGTTAAACTATCGTCCGTAAACCGACTTTACAGACAACCAATTTTTTTTTTCATGGTGTCAAGGATAATATTTTTTGGACAGGCAGATTCTACGTTATGTTTTTACACTTTCAACGCAAAATATTATTTTCTGACAGACGATTAGAAATCTTGTTTTATTTCTTACCCTGAGAGTGTCGCCCCAAAATGTCTCCCCTCTGCTGCTTGATAGCTGAACCACGCCTACACCAGCGACTGAGTACGCATGTTGGCGTTAACAGTTCTCCGAAAGATAGCGGTGACCTCGACAAGAGAGGTTCGACTCTAAGAACACGCAGCGCGCAGCTTGCCACGTTGACCACGTGACGAGCCATCTACAGATTACGAGCAGACTATCAGGACTCCTCACTTACGGACAATGTGCTGCAAGCCTTTGTCCCGTCGGCGCTATGACAATGTTATCGCAACCACTTCGGTTTGCGTGTTTGGAAACTCCAAAAGCGTCAATAGATTTTTTTTTTCCTCCTTGTTCTCGCAATTCTACAAATTCTTAAGACTCGGTATCACACGCCAAGTTGGATTTTTTTTGGTTGCCCGTATTGAGGACTATTTCTAATATTTGACCACGATACCTCCCTCGAATATGTTGTTCTATCACAGACAATTTTAACAGTTTTTCACTTAAGGTGATGTCATAGGTGTAAAAAGTCACGCAAGCCCAGATATCAACAAAAATTGCGCGGCATTTATACACCCATGATATTACACAAAGTGAATATATGTACAAAAAAATGCAAATTTTGAAGACTTTACAAACTGAAGTTTCTGATGGCGTCAGCATTCAATTAATTTGAAAAATTGTTCATTTTGCATTGTCTAAGATTCTTCTTAGTGTTATAAACATTACTGTGACAAAATATTTTATAGCGAAAAGGAATGATACACATATGAATGATTTGAACCTACCAGCTTTATCTATAAATTTATAATATTTATTGCTTTCCAAGAAAATCCTCCAGTATGCATAATATTGTGACCACTAATACGAGTTAAGTGACCACCACATCACGTGATATTAAATTAGGTTAGACAGTGTTTTTAGACATGGATTACATGCTTGTAACTATTATATATCTGTGAGATTTAAAAAAAATCATCCAAGAGTCCAATTCTGTTTATCACAAATGTATCTTATAATTGCTCAAAGCTGTGCGTCAATGGTTTTTTTTCTCGAAAATACAACGCCAAATGTACATTATAATAGCAGTGATAGTGTTTCCACTGTCCATCTTCTATCACTGACATTTGCAGGGATGCACTCCAAAACATTACTTTGAGAGTCAAGTTTACTCAGATGGGGTTCCAAAACAATTCGAGTTAACTTCTTGATCTATTCTCACAACTAAAAAATAAACATTACAAGCAGAATTTTCTGAATAAAATATTCACGCATGTAATTTTGGTAGGTAACGTAAAATAACTAATTACTGAAAGCTAAATACGAATACAATGAAATTAATGAAACCCAATAAACAAAATTATGACATTTTGGACACTAACAGAAAATTTTTCATTTTTAAGAAAGATTTATTTGGTGTGAGGCCATTGTGTGATAAATTCTTTGTTTTCAAGTAAATACTTGATAACATTGAACTAAATGCGAATCAGTTAATTGTTGTAGTTACCCAAGTAATTGTGTATACTTATGTACTATGGTGACAAACCGCAAGGTCAGAGATCTGCGTCTCTGATACCGCTAGTGGTATCACTCTCTGACTCAATCAATGGACTCAAGTTCAGAATATTGGTACAACGGAATATTACGTGAAGAACAAAATTAAAATTCATTGTTACAAAAAAAACTGTACTTCTGCGGCGGATAAATATACAGCAGTAACAAATTGCACTTACATGAAACATAGTAGTAAATAATTACATAAGTACTATATCTGTTTATATTTTGTTTGCAGCAAGTCTTCATTCTTTTCGGTGAATTATTGACTGTGGTTGTCAGCCTATTCCTTATTTTTTCCAGGTATGCTTGTTTCCTATTGATTTATAAACAATTATATGAAAATTTAAATTTGACTAAGTACAGATATTTCTTATATTTGTAAGCTTGCCAGCTTTAACTTCAGTAGCTAGTCTGCAGAAAGTTGCATTGAAACTTTAACCATTTCTTCAACAAGGTTCAACATTCAAAACACATTTTATGGTGTATTTGAAAATTTTTTGCCTGGTACAGAGCATAGGTAATTAAGTATTCCTGCAAGATTTCTTTTCGAATATGGCGAATGAAACGACATGTTAGTTTAAGTAACACAAACAGGCAAAATGTGTCCCGTAGCTGTTGTGATAAATACTCTCATCCACAGCCAACTAGTTGTCCGTGGATCATACAAAACATTTCTGCGTGTGCTCAGCGCCTCGCTAGGGCATATCGGCTCTCGGTTCCAATGAAAACTCGTGAATTTGGCATGAGCTTGTGTGAGCACATCTTCCTGTCCTGTGCAGGAATTAGTTGTGATCTTCTAATGCTTGTTCCGCAGAACAAAGAACAGTTCTCTCTTGGCAGAACATTTCTTCTGTTTGCGCAGAAAAGACTGGACATTCATGGCTCGAATACATTTGCTTCTGATTCAGTTGTATTTGGTTGTTGAAAACCTTCACGGCTTCCAGAAGACACGTAGCACTCCTAGCACTGGCTGCTGGAAAGGAGGCTGGACCCATCGTCGGCCAGTGCTACTTGTATCTCCTCCCGGGACTTGAGCTTGGTCTCCGGCACCCAGAGGTACACGAAGACGGTACCCGAGATGCAAATCCCGCAGAAGACCGAGACTTCCAGAAGACACGTTGTGCTCCTAGCACTGGCTGCTGGAAAGGAGGCTGGACCCATCGTCGGCCAGTGCTACTTGTATCTCCTCCCGGGACTTGAGCTTGGTCTCCGGCACCCAGAGGTACACGAAGACGGTACCCGAGATGCAAATCCCGCAGAAGACCGAGACTTCCAGAAGACACGTAGTGCTCCTAGCACTGGCTGCTGGAAAGGAGGCTGGACCCATCGTCGGCCAGTGCTACTTGTATCTCCTCCCGGGACTTGAGCTTGGTCTCTGGCACCCAGAGGTACACGAAGACGGTACCCGAGATGCAGATCCCGCAGAAGATCGAGAAGCTGGCGAGGTCGCCCAGGTCCTGCAGGAAGGTGTTCAGGTACTGGTTCACCACGAACGACAGCCCCCAGTCAAGGAAGTTGGCCAGCGGTTGGATGGAGTTCTTCTCCTTCATGGGCGACAGCTCGGCGCACAGCACGAAGGGTATGGGTCCGACGCCGAGGGAGAAGGCCATGATGTAGACGTTGGAGATGAGGATGAGGACCCAAGGGTACGCGGCGCCGTCCTGCATGAGGGAGTTGGCGACGAGCGCCGCGTGGCAGGCGGCCATCAGGGACCCGGAGACCAGCAGCAGGACCCGTCGCCCCACGCGGTCCACGACGAAGGCCGACGCCGTCACCGACACGGCCTCTATGCTGGTCACGATCATGAAGCACTCGAACTGCGAGTCTATGGGCCCGCTCCTCGCCTGCAGCAGCGATATGGCGAGCATGACGACGGTGCTGAGGCCGCACAGCTGCTGGAAGCACATGAGTCCGCACACGACGACGGTGGCGCGCACGGCAGCCGGCGTGATGTCCGCGTTCAGGACGAGGTCCTTGACGAAGCACGGGACGCGCACGATCCTCGTCAGCAGGGGCGTGGTGTCGATGGCCGGGAACTGGCCGAGCATCTTCTCCAGGCCCGTGATGCCCTTCTGGACGTCCTCGTCGGAGCTCTGCTCCGTGTACCCACGCAGCCAGTGCAGCGCCTGCCGGCAGAGGGACCGCAGTGACTGCAGGGTGCCACGTCCCAGTCTTAACTGCTAGATGTACACAAGTTATCGCATTTTCTTGGCTTCTGGGTGTAGGCCGTGTCAGGTAATTGTCTTGCGACATTCCGGCAGACATGAGGTAGACTGATGATGTAGAGAGATGAGAGTCGGACTCAGTCTACCTGATGGTGGCATCTGATATTACTGCCGAAACGTCGCAAGACAGTTACCTGACACGGCCCACGCCCAGAAGCCAATAAAATGCAGACAATGGCCGTGAAAGACTGAGATCTTCTATAACAAGTTATCACCTAAATCGTAATGAAGTTTACGGAACAACTGTAGATGTAGTAAAATTTGAAAAATTGAAATATGCATTGAATAAATGTCAGCCTTTGGAAACATTTTCTCGGAGATTTTAATGCAAGACTAAGCGAAAACTTGTATAAATGTAAAATTGTGCAAAATATAACCATGATATTGCTGCTGATCTTCTGTAAATTGACTGATTTCAATTGGAAAACTTCACGTATTTCACGTGGAGCGTGTGTCACAACAGGCAGAGGTACCTTCTCGGCCCTGTCCCTCTCGCCCTTGCACAGCAGGTAGACGGGGGACTCGGGCATGAAGTAGAAGCTGAGCAGGAAGACGAGAGGCACTCCCGTCGCGGCGACGGCCAGCCAGAAGTAGTCGAGGAAGGCCCCAGCCACGTACACGAGCAGCCCTCCTGCAGTCAGGAGCACGTCCATGTACACCTCGAGCGTTCCCCGGATGCCGTCCTCGGCGATCTCCTCGATGTACATGGGTGTGATGGTGCAGGTGACCCCCAGCGCCACGCCCGCCACCACTTGCGACACCAGTATCACCGCCAGCTGGGGCACATGCCAGTATCACCGTCAGCTGGAGCACACGCCAGTATCACCGCCAGATGGAGCACACCCACTGTGTTCTTGGGCTGTAAGTTGTCTAAGGTGGACAGACGAATTATGTCAGTAGTAATAAGTGTTTCTTTTGGGACAGTTTCTAAAAGAACAGTGGAGGGGGTCAGTGACTGGTCACACTTGCATTTGGCAGTAAAACATTTCTCTTTATTCCTCAAAAAGTGCCAAAATCACCCTGTTTTTAGAGAAACATTTTCCATGCCCAAGCCAAAATTCCCATTTCTTTTCCAGAAAAAAAAGAGGGTTCAATTTTCCTTTAAGAGGGTTAGTATTCCTTTAAGTGGGACACATACATTTAAAAGGCCCTATTTTAAATCATGACCTTGAACTTGGCCATTGAAGATCTAAAAATTCGAATATTGCCAGATGTCACTGGGTTTTAAAAAAAAGTTCGGAATTTAAACATTGTTATAGACAGTTACAGATGTTAGCAGCATACTTAAGCATACTTTTGAACACTTTCGCATGCTTTCTCATAGTTTTCCATACACACGATTGGGTGGTGTGTTGGGGGTCGGTAGTAGGAGAGGGAAGGAGTGAAGAGGAGGAGGGGAGTGGTTTGATTGGTTCTTTTTGACGAGGCATGATTAGAGGGAGGGTTTTGAGGGGAGGGGTAGGACAGGAGTGCGATTCAATTCCTTAATTTTGATGTGGATTCAAAAGTGGTTTTAAACTCTTCTGCTGCACCTACTAATACTCCCATTATATTTTTTAATTCGTGTTAGCTAGCATAACTGACAGAAGTTAAGTAAGAAAACTAGAACTCTACTATTTTCAAAATTATGTGCAAAATTTGGAAGTTCAAGAAGCTGCCATATAAGTGACTATATTTACACCAATGAACCGAGTATGGACTTAACTAATATATAGTTGTGACCACCTGTAAACAGATTAACAAATCTCGATCTTGAATAACATATTTTGCTGTCAACAGGGTTATGTTCAATTCCTATTATTGGACGTAACTGTAGATAAATACGAAAACCAGTCACCATATTGCAGGCGCAGGAACTTACGCTGAATTTCATAGCGGTGAAAGTGGGGGGGGGGGGAAGATATAGAACCAGTTTTCAAATTGTTTTCTTTTCAATTATTTCCATTTGTTTAAGATAAATTTGTTTATGATTTCAGAGGAGTATACATTGCTTATCTCCTCCAAATGTTTCAACCCTGCTTGCAGGTAATAAACAACAGTATCGATAACCGTATCTACCAGTCAAAAAGGTCTACAGTCAAAAGAGATTAACAAAGTATGGACCAATTTTATAATAGTTTACAACCCTTAGTCAAACACTTACCATCTTGGAGACCATATTTAAAAGCAAACTATGTATGACTAGACTTATCAGTTATCACAGACACTAGTCAACACTCCAAGGAGTCGCCAATTGCAATTCCATATCTAGCACGCCACAATGGACCGACGGTACCGGTGATCACCAGGATGGACAGTCACAGTCTGGTGGAACTCACCAGCAGGCAACATAGTATAGACTTATCTTATAGATGTTCACAGCCACTAGTCGACACTCCAAGGAGTCGCCAAATGGGATTCCAGTGTCTAGCACGCCACAATGGACCGACAGTACCGGTGTTCACCAGGATGGACAGTCACAGTCTCAACGAGATCACCAGCAGGCAACATAATATAGACTTATATTATAGATGTTCACAGCCACTAGTCGACACTCCAAGGAGTCGCCAATTGCAATTCGATATCTAGCACGCCACAATGGACCGACGGTACTGGTGATCACCAGGATGGACAGTCACAGTCTCGTAGAGATCACCAGCAGGCAATATAGTATAGACTTATCTTATAGATGTTCACAGTCACTAGTCGACACTCCAAGAAGTCGCCAAATGGGATTCCAGTGACTAGCACGCCACAATGGACCGATGGTACCGGTGATCACCAGGATGGACAGTCAGTCTCGTAGAGATCACCAGCAGGCAACACGGTATAGACTTATCTTATAGATGTTCACAGCCACTAGTCGACACCAAAGGGGTCACCAAATGGGATTCCAGTGACTAGCACGCCACAATGGACCGACGGTACCGGTGATCACCAGGATGGTGAGAGCTCACCAGCGGCGAGCAGGGGGCTCGACTCACCAGCTCGGTGGTCATGACCAGCAGCCAGCAGAGCATGTAGGGCACGGCGGTGGCCAGCAGGAGGCGCCGCCGGCCCAGGGAGTCGGCCACATCGCCGGAGAACAGCGCCCCGAACAGCGCCCCCACGTAGGGCAGCGCCCCCACCAGGTTGTCCTCGTAGTTGCTGAGCGCCGGGTGGGAGCGGTTGTAGGAGGCTTCCTCGCCGGTCCACGAGAGGTCGGCCTCCTGGAGGTACGGCTGCACCACGTTGGACCAGCCGAGCACCACGCCGCCGCTCAGCGCGCCCAGGGAGGCTGCCGGCGTCCCACAAGCACACGCGCCAGAGGTGGTGCTTCAGTCAAGAGACGTGACTCTATACACGCCGAAACTCTAACCAACAATGCGAACCAACAATGCTTTTTATACCTTACAGAAGTTTCTGTACAGTTATTACCAGTTTAATTTAGAAGTTCAAGATGGTAGCATTACAACCGGAATGATAAAGCATGAATGCCTGGTGTTAAAGTGGAATGGGAGAGCATGAAATATTTTTTATTTTATTTTTGGTGGATATTTCAATTGTTCATTTTTGAAGTAAAGTTATGGTGTTTCTATATTGTGGTAATTGATTTAAAAAATATTGACCGAGACAAACTAATTTTCTTTGAAAATATATTACATGGTATTTTTTTTTGAAATTCCATATAAATAATTTTAATTAATGTGAGTAGGGGGAGCATAGGAATTCTGTACCAATAATGATATGCAAAATAGGTACCGTAATTAATCGCTGTCATTACACCCCCTTCCCCCTCCCGGCTCATCTACCCCCTGTCAGTCATCAATCATTTTGTTCTTTTGTTCTTCCCCTCTACCTGGGTAGTTTCCATCCTCCCTCCCCCCCTCCTCAAAGGGGGTTAAGCCCATTAATAATTATTTTGATCTGTTGCTTTATGGGTGTGAGTGTCAGGTGTACTCCCCACTCCTCGCCCCCTCCTATCTTTCCTCTCTATTTCCTCTTTCTTTTTCATACTCGCCGCGGCTATTTCCCAACTACTGCACTCCCACCTTACCCTTATCATGACCTCGAAGGTCCAGTTCGACAAGATTCTGCAAGTCCATTCTTATTCATGAGGAGCTGCCCGCCGATCAGATCTTCTTCCACGGCTTGCGGCATGTAAGACTATAACAGGCCTGTTTTTAAAACTAATCTATTCAAAAAATATATTGGTATAGGGCTTACAGCGTTACATGAAAAAATAAACATTGACCCCTTTTATTTTTATTCTATTATCTTTGTCGCTTTTTGTATGGTCGTGTACAGAATTGGCGTTCCTCTTGGAGCAAGGAAATTATCTTGAGAGTAAGAAAATTTAAAAAAATCTTGCTTTATATACTATAAGGAGTCATTGGTGCCAATCACTGGCACAATTACTGATCGTAATTAACGCATCCTCAGCACCCAAAACACTAAAAATTTCAAGCTGCAAAATTAGCACACCTTACCTAACAGAGGCATTTGTTAGTCGATAGTGTTATCATTCTGAAGCAGTTATGGTAGGCGTTTAAAGATACCGCTTTTATTGTCTGTATCGTGACATCCTTTTCACAACTGTATTTTGAAGTGTTTATTTATCAGATAACTGGATATTGCAGTCAGCGTGCTAAATATTTATCAGGTCTTAACTTTCTTTGTAATTACCTACCTCACGTATCTCACATATGACATTCCGGTATTGATACTTTAACTGTATTAGTTCATAAGGTTGTGAAATTGTTTTTAATTGTGCTTCAGTCAATTATAAGTCATAAATATAATGATGCATGCGTCTCAAATATGACTGTTAAAGTTGATCAGTTTGATCGATTATGGTCATCATATAAATAGTGAAATACTTGGCTCCTATTCAATGTGTTTAAATTGTCAATCACAATTAATTTGCATACAAGTACACTAGTTAATCGCGACTTACATGGTGAGTGCATTCACACTTAGCACCGCCAACAGTCTATTATAAATGTACAATCCGTTGCTGTACCTTCTGTTCCAACACGTTATCTACCTGTCCGAGGATATATTCCTCAATCTAAACCTATCTTGAGGTAGGCTAAACATATGTTTTACAGCAATTAAATTAGGTTTGCTTGAAACACAGCTGCATATTGTTGCTAACTCCCCTGATGTTTATCTCTGTTTATAACTTGAATCTCAATTTCACAGGTGTTTATCTAGATTGCTACATGCTACATACACACTGGTGTCTGCCGTCGTAACTAAGAAGCTGGATTGCATGGTAATAATCCAGTGACGGTAAAATAAAAAAACTAGAGACATGAATAACAACTAAATAATATTCTCTGCCTTAACTTTGAAGTTTTTTGTAAACATGAATTATTTTGCAAAAAAATTTTTCGCATATTACTCTCAAATACAGATGAAAACCATAGTTTTGATAATGACTTTTCAAGACTTCAGAAATAAGATAAAATAGACATTAAAAAGCCTATTATTATTATTTTTTTAATTTTCGCAATCCTCCTTTAACAGGAAGGTATTATGTACCATCCTAAAAACCTCTGTTCATCACCGCCCAAAATAAAAAAAAATTAAACTGGTTGCGCTACTGATAAGCTCTAGCTATTAGCGAGTGTCAGTTGTTTATCCTCGTGGCAAGAGCTGCAACTGACTGGTATCGGGGCTAGCGAGTGTTGTTACCTAGCAGAGCTGCCAAATGCTGTGGCCACGTTCTTCCGCGATTCTTCTGAACCTCGTTGGCTTCCAGATCTGTCTTCATGTCCCCCCCTCCTCAGGAAGGTATCCAAATGCCTCGCTTAGAATGTGCGCCAATCTGCGAGAACATGAAATATATATATGTATATATTTTTCCATTTCGTTAAGCTTTGCTGGCAGAGTAGTGTTTGCTCAAATCTGAGCAGTAATCTAACTTTTTCTTTGAAATCTACCAAATTTATCTTTTTTTCGGACCTCAGTCTTACATTCAAATTCATAAAAAAGTAAGGGTAAAAAAATCCAACATATCACAGACAAATATTATGTCTTCTTAAAATCAATCAGTTTCTTGTTTTTTCTTTATCTTTACGTGCGTAGTAAAAACATAGGCAGAAATACTAATTAGTTTTTATTTTCTTTCAGACTGTTCGGTATATTGGACAGGACTTCTGATTGGTAGATTAAAAAGGATCTGCACAACTCATACAAATGGTGCCTACAGTAGATGCGTGCTTAAAAACTTCTGCAGACCAGCTCTATGAAGCTGATAAAAATCCCTCTAAATCGGTGATCTTTCAAAGCAAATTTGCACAGTCAGCTGCATTTTATGTCCACCAATGAAGCAATTTTAACACATACGCCATTAAAGGTTCTGATTTTCAGTTTAATCTACAGTTTTACATTTATAATTATTGCATTTTTTACCATATACACACACACGTCCTGTGCAGGTAATTATAAAAATTTACATCTTTCTCTGAATTATTTAAAGTGGAATGTTTTTAGCTGCAATAACAATTTCTGGAACAGACCCAGTTTTTTTTTTACTAACTCTCGTAATAATATATATAAAATCCATCAGATAGATGCAGTCTAGGTGATCGTCTGTGGTCTGGATGACATCTAAGGGAAGTCTGGCGCCAAGCAAGGGTGTGGCGCCTCAGTGTAGGAGGCTGTGCCTCAGTGGAGTGGACTGTGACTTAGTGGAGTGGAGTGAACTGTGCCTCAGTGGATTGGACTGTGACTCAGTGTAAGAGACTGTGCCTCAGGTGAATGGACTGTGCCTTAGTGGAGTGGACTGTGCCTCAGTGTAGAGGACTGTGTCTCAGTGGAGGCGACTGTGCCTCAGTGTAGTGTAGTGGACTGTGCCTAAGTGTAAGAGACTGTGCCTCAGTGTAAGAGACTGTGCCTCAGGTGAATGGACTGTGCCTTAGTGGAGTGGACTGTGCCTAAGTGTAAGAGACTGTGCCTCAATGTAGTGGAATGTGCCTCAGTGGAGTGTACTGTGACTCAGTGGAGTTGACTGTGCCTCAATGTAGGCGACTGTGCCTCAGTGTAGAGGACTGTGCCTCAGTGGAGGCGACTGTGCCTCAGTGTAGAGGACTGTGCCTCAGTGGAGGCGACTGTGCCTCAGTGGAGGCGACTGTGCCTCAGTGGAGGCGACTGTGCCTCAGGTACCTGCGTGCCCAGAGACCCGGGTGGCCGGCCTCAGCGCCGCCGAAGACTCCCGACAGCTCCTGCAGACCCGGTGCTCAGCTGGCGTGCTCCGCTGTCCGCCATCGCGGCTCGGCTGTGGCCGTGACAAGGGTCCGCGAGCTCCAGTAATCGCCAGTGAGACGTCACCTGCACTCTATCGCGGCAACCACTCGAGTCCGCGGCGATTAACCTCTAATTATAACCTCCATCTTATACGCCGTGATTTCCTGCCGAGATGAGTGGAACTCCTTTACGAACTGTGCAGGTACTTCGAATATCAAGGAGGAGAAATAGGTAATAACAACAGACGCAATATTGGCTTTAACACCGTAACAATATTTATATGTTTGTTATTAAAAAATTTGCCTCTTTTTTAATGCAGATGTAAGTTATTAAGAGAATTCCACAAGTTCTAAAATGTTGTGTCGATTGACAATATTGTTAGAGTTGTAGTCATTCCACACAAACATGTTAAATGCTTAACTCCGATGACTTCAAATGAGAAAACATTTTATGCAGTCAGTCAATATTAACTTCCAAGTAATCTGAACAATAAAATACTGTGCTTTTAAGAAGAACAATCTTGAAAATCAAACGATAAAAAAATTTTACGTTCTAAAATATGGCGTCTTTCGGTTCCTACCGCTCTACCTGAGAAGCCTGTCTCCCTACCTGAGGTCCTATCTCTACCTGATAGCCCTAGCTCTATACCTGAGAGACATATCTCTCTACGTGATGGGCATATTTCTCTACCTGATGGACCTATCTCTCTACCTGATGCACATATGTCTCTACCTGAGTGACCCATATCTCTAACTGGTGGACATATCTCTACCTGATGGACCTATCACTCTACTTGATGGACCTAACTCTCTAAATGATGAACCTATCTCTCTACCTGAGGGATTTATCTCTCTATATGATAGACTTATGTCTCTACCTGAGGGCCCTAACTCTCTACCTGACGGACCTGTCCCTCTACCTGGTGGACCTATCTCTCTACCTGATTGACATATCACTCTACCTCAGGGACCTACCTCTCTACTTGATGGACCTTTCTCTCTACCTGAGGTACCTATCTCTCCGAGTGACCTGTCCCTCTATCTGAGAGACCTATTTCTCTACCTGAGGGACCAGGACCTTATAAATTGTTTTTGTGACCATCGCAGTACTGAGCACTCGTGCTGATATGGCGCGATCGTAGCTGAGCCGATATGTTTGGCCGAAACACATATTGGTATAATATGCATTGCATTTCAGCAGGGCTCATACAGCAACACCGTCCACAGAATATGCCCCAAGCGATCAGAACAAAAGATTCCCATGGGGCAAGCATAAAATAATTTGATAATATTCTTGATAGCCGTTCGATGTCGGGCTGACCATGATACATGCCAGGAACACACCTGCCACACATCGTCCATACAATGCACGCGAGGGCATTGTGTCTCATGAGTATACACCTGGGACATTAGGAGACATTTAGGACATCATTGGCGGTCACAAAGGGGGAATAGGGGGGACAGATCCTCACTGAATAAAAATAATAATAAATGTGCGATCTCGGTCAAGGCTGCAATTATTTATTATTAGTAATCAATAAAATTGTATGAAAAATACTTGGGCTAGCCTTTACGAACCCGTTTTCCCCACATCACTCGTAAAATATTTGAGTTAGAAATGGGATAGCCCTAATTAAAGAATTTAGGATTAATTTACAGTAAATTAAAATTATCATAAACTGTAAAAATATTATAATTTAGATTTTTTGAGACTGAAATTAGTGTTAGAAACTGTAGTTAGTTTTGAGGGTAGTTGTAAATTTAGGGTTAGTTTTGAGTGTAATTGTAAATTTAATGTTAGTTTTGAGTGTAGTTGTAAATTTAGTGTTAGTTTTGAGAAGATGTTTAGGTCAGCTCATAGGTGAAATTATAGTGTAGTAATAGTACCGTAGTGATAGTAACCGACTGATAGTGTATGTGGACAAAGAAGATGGCTGCCGACGAACTTAAGACGAAATGAAGAATGAAATGAAAAGTAACCAGGAGAGGATGAAAAGTAGGCTGGATGCAATGAAGAGTAGCCAGAACGAAAAGAAGAGTGCCCAGAAAGACTTGAAGAATGAAACGAAGAGTGAAATAAGGAGCGGTCAAGAAGAGGTGAAGAATTCCATGAAGACTGCGATTGAGGATATGAAGAAGAACCGAGAAGAAGTGAAGAAGAAGCAGCAGCTCGCCCAACAGTAACAACCAATTCATCTTGAACAGGCAACCGAATGTAATGTAGAAGCTGTGACCGAGGAGTCTTGTAAGATGACGAAGGAAGCTACAGCTGCTGCGAACCGGGAGAGCAACTCCGAGGATGTCCCAGCAGACACCTCAAGATTCAAGCCACCCACCCTCGATGGCCAGTCTTTGTGGACGGTCCACAGAAGGTCAGTTTAACATGCTTGCTCATGTTGCCATGTCAATTGATTTCCATCACAAATAACTTATCATCAACACGTGTAAAATAAATTAATGACATTATAAACATTGCACTCACTATTTTTTTTTGTAATTTTTTCATATTTTCAGATTACCATTTAAGAAAACACTATCCACAAATGAGTTATTTTACTTTCTAAATAAATGTGGTGAATTTTCTGATAGTTTAAAAGAAATCCAGATGTGTTGAAGTGTTTCCCAGATTCCTGTACAAAATCCAGGAAATGTTCTTATTTATTATTATTACTGATACACAAACAACAGGAAAGTATACACACTCAAATAAAAATTCACCTTTTTGCTCTTTATAAAAACAATATATTTTTTTTTAATTTTGCAACCAAACAGTTTTTTAATTATCAAATTATCATTTACAATACGTACCTGGACAACTTTTGAAATTCATAAAAAAAATTTTTATTAATGCTGTATAAGTTGATTATTTTTACTTAATACTACTAAGAAACAATATAATTTTCTTAAACAATGCCGCATAAAAAATTATGAAAAGACACAATTATTTTATTAAGGACATCCGGTACGATGTGTGGATTTAGCAACACTGTTTCAAATTAATTTTGAAAGTTATTTCTTATATCATTAAATTTTTACTATTTTTTTTTTTAATTTTTATGATTTTTATCAAGAACACGTACAAAATAAAATAGATATTATGTTTGGACAGTATAAAATAAACACATTTTCATTAATGCTTAATTATGTAGAAGATAACATCAATTCATAAAAGTAAAAATTATGAGATGTTATTATTATATTCAATAAATTATGTCTTAAAAACATTAAAATTAAAGTTTAAGGTTACACTGCTTAGAGAAGAAATACAGGGTAAGCTAACTAAGTATAGACAATCAACCGAAACACAGCAGATGTTGTAAGTCAGTAATATACTGATAACCAAAAACTAATTAACAAACTACGTCGATTTCAATACAGTTGTGTTACTACAAATAGTACGATTGCAAATAAATTAATAAAGATACCCTGTTAAATTTCTATCAATGTCAAGACAGTTACTATCGACTAATGAAAAGGTAAATCAAGAATACAGCCCGATAAAGTGGTGACTTAGACCAAATCGTATTAGGCATTTTATGAACCACATCATCTTAGTCAATGTAAAAAACAACAACATGTCATACAAAGTAAAAACTACAAAATTCTAGGCAGTATGAAGATAAAAACATGATGGACAATGTATGGACCACTACTTCTTAGGCAATGTACAGACCGCAACATATTAGGCTATGTATAGACTACATTATATTACGCAATGTAAAAACCACGTGTTAGGCAATGAGAAAACCACATTTTAGGCAACATATTGAGCAATGTATAGAAAATATAATGTTAGGCAATGCAAATCCTACATCGTGTTAGGCAATCTAAAGGTAGGAAATGTAATTAACACTTTTTTTAAAGCTTGGGGAAAACTACCAGAAGCAAATGCTGTTATCAAATGTATTTCGTAAATGTCTTTCTATCAGTACAGTTTGACACATGCATTAGCGCAGACTCGAACCCGGGACGCTCAAGACGCCATGGAGGTAGTCCTTGTAGACCAGTCTTGAGTGTGTGGGCGCTGTGCGACTCACATTCAGCGGTGCAGAAAAACGGAAAATTATTTACAAAAACAAACGTCGAACTGTGGCTGACAAGACAAGGAACTGCTACAAGCCAACGGAAAGAGAAAAAAAAAGTTTGGCATTTCCGGAATTTTATAAAGTGCAGCGTTGAGAACAGGTTATTACTAAACACATAATAAAAGAAGAATTTTTTTTCCTTGTCATACATTTTACGTACATTCTATTGGACTCTTACACTTCTAAGCTCAATCACACACTACGTGAATAGCGAATGGTGGTTTCTGACAGGTAATTCTTAAAAAAAGTTTTCATGATGGTGAATACAAAAAATAATCTTATTTTCGTAACGAGAAATTTACATTATATTATGTAATTCAATGTTAAATAATGTTTATCCAATATTACAGAAATAATTTTATTGGAGTCAACACATACAACATATTGTTAATTCTTTATAATTTCTTTTTTAAAAGCTGAACGCTGTAGAAATATTTACATAAAGAATGTGATAGTACTACTTTAAACCTAATACATGCGTTCACCATTTAATATTTGAGTGTGTGAATCAGATTTCTAAAACTTTCTTTAATTCCAAAGAAAGTAAGCATGGCTGTCGCCAAAATACTTATAAATAACTTAAAATTTAACTTACATATTCAAGGCGTAGATATACACCACGCTGTTACTAACCCTAGTAATAACTATAGCCTTGATATAAATTGAAATGTTTTAAGTGTTATGTTTGAAAGTGTATTCAATCAAAGACGGACTTCTTGCACTTCTTCTTCCTGGGACTTGTAGAGAAGTCCTAGCTCCAACTCGTGGGTGTTGGGTTGAGTGATCAGAGAGTGGCGGCAGACTTGCCAATCTAGCTCAGAGTGGCCACTGAAGACATGCCAGGCTCCAAGTCGTCGGGGGCGTTCCAACACTGCCACTGTGTGTGGAGTGACCAGGGAGTGGTAGCTATTCTGCCTAGCTGATTTCAGAGCAGCTGTCTTGCACAGTGATGTCTTGTACAAGTTTCACTGCTTCTGTTGGCGACAGAACATTCGTGGCCGGACAGCTGGCATGGACACCAACATCACAGCTCCAAGTCTGCTACAGTTTGCCGAGTGACCGCGGTGAAGCTGGCCAGGCTTGCAAGTCTGACTCAGAGTGGCACTAAAAAAAATACTCTGCGGAAAATGCAACTTAAGAAGCCACTACAGTGTTTCAGGGGCACTACGCAACCCGTGTTAACCTCATAAGATTCAATGCTAATTTTCATTTTGCTTATAACTGATTAACTAATATAGATTTCGAAATGATGCTTGCTTGATATGTAAGACAACGATGCTCTTATCAAAGCCCCTTTCTTCAAAAACGTGCATAAATTATGGTTCAAACCTAGACAATACACTTATGCATATTAGTAAAGATTAGTATAAAACCATAATTTATGCACGTTTTTGAAGAAAGGGGCTTTGATAAGAGCATCGTTGTCCTACATATCAAGCAAGCATCATTTCGAAATCTATAATAGTTAATTAGTTATAAGCAAAATGAAAATAGCATTGAATCTTATGAGGTTAACGCGGGTTGCGTAGTGCCCCTGAAACACTGGAGTGGCCTCTTAACATTAAAAACTTTTAGCACTGGCGTGCAGCTGTTCAATCAGAGGACCCTTTGCAATGGACTCTGTCGTCTCCAGTTTAACGAAGACTGTTCCGTCGGCGAACCGTAACACCGAGTCAGGGTGCTGGCCATTGTGTTGCACGGTAATGTCTTGTAAGGGGGAAAACCCTGTTGATGGAGGCCCGTGGGAGATCGTCGGAGCTGGGTACAGGGGGGTATAGTTCCCTCAGTAGGGCAGCAGGCCGCTAGGACCGACACGCCAGCACCAGGGGCCGGAACCTCAGCCCGTCCTGTATCTCCTCCCGGGACTTGCCGCGGGTCTCCGGCACCACCAGGTACACGAAGAGCGTGCCCATCAGGCAGGCG
The DNA here is from genome assembly GCF_032445375.1 of Bacillus rossius redtenbacheri. NCBI lineage: Eukaryota > Metazoa > Arthropoda > Insecta > Phasmatodea > Bacillidae > Bacillus > Bacillus rossius. The sequence goes on along the minus strand of NC_086341.1, from coordinate 2,230,702 downwards.
GCGCAGATCCCGCCGTATGTCGCCGCGGCGCCGAGCAGCGCCACCAGGCCGTTGAAGGCGAACGTCACGGCGAACACGAGCACCCAGTTGACGAACACGGCGAGCGAGCTGATGAGGCCCTTGTGCTCGACGGGCGCCAGCTCGGCCATCATGAGCCAGGGCAAGGGCCCGAGCCCCAGCGAGTAGGCGACCATGCAGACGCAGAGACAGGCGAGCGGCAGCCAGCCGGCGGGACCGGCGCCTTCCCCGGCCGCCGCCAGGTCGACGGCGAGCGTCCCGACGCTGAGCGCGATGACGAGCGCCGAGGCGAGCAGCAGCGGCCGACGCCCGCACACCTGCACCAGCAGGAACGACGCCGCGGTGGCCAGGCACTGGACCACTCCCACCACGACCGTGCTGGTCAGCGGAGACACGGACGCGCCGGCGATGCCGCGGAAGATGTCCTCCGTGTAGAAGAGGAAGGCGTTGATGAAGGTGAGCTGCTGCACGACCATGAGGCCGGTGACGACGAAGGCGGCCTTGCCGGCGGGCGAGCCCAGGTAGAAGCTGCGCGCGGTGTCGCGCAGCGCGGAGAGCCGGGACAGCCCCAGGTGGCGGCGAACGCCCGCCACGGACAGGTGCAGGCGCACCAGCTCGCCCTTGACCGCCTGGTCGTCGAGGCTGCGTGAGCCGCGCAGCCAGCGCAGGGCCTTCTCCGCCTCGTCCCAGCGGTCGCGCGACGCCAGGAACACTGGGGACTCCGGAGCGCGCCAGAAGGCCGCCGCGAACAGCAGGGGCAGAAGGCCGCACAGCGCCGCCAGCCACACGTAGGGCACCGCCGCGCCCACGGCGTACGACCAGAGGATGCCGACGGTGACCATGAGGTCCAGGTAGATGCCCAGCGGGCCCCGCAGGCGGTCCTCGGCGATCTCCTCGTTGTAGATGGGCACGACCACCGTGACGGCGCCCATGGCCACGCCGGCGACGAAGCGCGACGCGTACAGCGCCGGCACCTGCGCGGGGTCACCATGAACTATCAACCATGAACCATGCACTATCTCTGTTCTATGAACCATGAACCATGCACTCTGCTTTATGAACCATGCACTCTGCAGTCTAAGACATGCACTTTGCACTCGAAAGAACAACCTTTATATCACACAATTAATAACTTTATTTTGGTGCGATATTTATTGGGTAGGATAAAGCATTAGGATAAGAATATTTATCTTATAAGATCATTTCATAGAAAGACACACAATGCCCCACAACTCAACATTTAGACAAGAATAGTTGATAGGCCAGTAAATTACCGTTCTGAAAAAAAAAAACACCAAATTTAAGACGTGTCATAGGTTTAGAGTTATTGACATTTCTTCAAAAGTTTTTAAATCCCTACTCCGCACCAAATTATAAATTACCCTGACTAAAAAGGAAAGTATTTTATGGTTATATATAAAAAACTAAAAACTAAAGAGTGACATAGTTTTCCAACTATAAGCATTTCTTCAAAAGTTTTTAAATCCCCACTCTGTGCCAAAATTTTAGATACAGACACTAGATTTTAGCTACGCAATCAAAATAACCATACTACTGATAACAACTCACAAATTTAATCAAACGACCTACACTTTTGAGAGAAATATTAATTACACGATTTAAGCAGCAACAATTCTTAATGAGGTAAATTTGACAATTCTTAATTTAAAATTTATTTTCTTAACTTAGCAAGTTATTTTCTTTAATTAGCAATATTTTCAAGTAATCTGCAAGTTAGTAAAGTAAATTTATAAACAGTGTGAATAGTCAAAGTTGCCCGATTAAAAATTGTTGCCACATAAGTCATTCAAGACAATTTTTTATCCAAAAGTATCGATGTTTAAATTTATTTTGAATTGTTATCAATAGCGGGATTATTTATAAATTCATAGTAGGCCCTATCTAATAATTTGTCAGGTTGGGGATTTTAATTTTTTTTTCAATAATATCTTTAATTCGAAAAAGACACCTTTTAATTTAGATTTTCCAGGAGGCCCCGTGAGGCACCATGAGTAGAGACCGGAAAAATTCTCGGATTCCTTTCGCTATAGTCTAGAATACAAAAAAAATAGTAAGTTTGCCTTTTTACCGCATCAGTGATTGGGCCACAGTTTATCTTAATGATACTCGACCAATTAAAAACCTTTAACAAAAGAAGTATCGAATTACTAGCGTCCCAGTTAAACAGGTGTCACGAGTCAGTAACCAATGGGCAGGTGTAGTTTTCCCGTAGTGCGTAGAGGATCGTGGAGTCTGTCCTACAGGTCATCGAAATCGCGAATTTTTCCGGTCTCTACATGAGGCCACAGAAGGCTCCACGATGCAACAGGAGGCCACAGGAGGCTCCATGAGGCCACAGGAGGCTCCATGAGGCCACAGGAGGCTACATGAGGCCACAGGAGGCTACATTAGGCCACAGGAGGCTCCATGAGGCCACAGGAGGCTCCATGAGGCCACAGGAGGCTACATTAGGCCACAGGAGGCTCTATGAGGCAACAGGAGGCTACATTAGGCCACAGGAGGCTCCATGAGGCCACAGGAGGCTCCATGAGGCCACAGGAGGCTACATTAGGCCACAGGAGGCTCCATGAGGCCACAGGAGGCTCCATGAGGCCACAGGAGGCTACATTAGGCCACAGGAGGCTCCATGAGGCCACAGGAGGCTCCATGAGGCCACAGGAGGCTACATTAGGCCACAGGAGGCTCTATGAGGCAACAGGAGGCCACAGGAGGCTACATGAGGCAACAGGAGGCCACAGGAGGCTCCATAAGGCAACAGGAGGCCACAGGAGGCTCCATGAGGCCACAGGAGGCTACATTAGGCCACAGGAGGCTCCACGAGGCAACAGGAGGCCACAGGAGGCTACATGAGGCCACAGGAGGCTCCATGAGGCCACAGGAGGCTCCATGAGGCCACAGGAGGCTACATGAGGCCCCATGAGGCCACAGGAGGCTACATGAGGCCACAGAAGGCTCCACGAGGCAACAGGAGGCCACAGGAGGCTCCATGAGGCCACAGGAGGCTCCATGAGGCCACAGGAGGCTCCATGAGGCAACAGGAGGCTACATTAGGCCACAGGAGGCTCCAAGAGGCAACAGGAGGCCACAGGAGGCTACATGAGGCCACAGGAGGCTCCATGAGGCCACAGGAGGCTACATTAGGCCACAGGAGGCTACATTAGGCCACAGGAGGCTCCATGAGGCCACAGGAGGCTACATTAGGCCACAGGAGGCTCCATGAGGCTACAGGAGGCTCCATGAGGCCACATTAGGCCACAGGAGGCCCCACGAGGCAACAGGAGGCCACAGGAGACTCCGTGAGGCCACAGGAGGCTACGTGAGGCCACAGAAGGCTCCACAAGGCAACAGGAGGCCACAGGAGGCTCCATGAGGCCACAGGAGGCTATATTAGGCCACAGGAGGCTCCATGAGGCCACGGGAGGCACCATGAGGCCACAGGAGGCTATATGAGGCCACAGGAGGCTCCATGAGGCCACAGGAGGTTCCATGAGGTCCCAGGAGGCCCCATGAGGCCCTACAAGTCTCCACAGAGAGCCCGAGAAGGCCGGCTCACCGTGACGGGGAAGGCCACGACGAGCAGCCAGGCCAGCGCGAAGGGCAGCGACAGCAGCAGCAGCACGGCGCGGCGGCCCAAGGTGTCGGCCAGGTGTCCGGCTGGGAGAGCCCCCGCCAGCCCGCCCAGCGCGGCGATGGCGCCCACCCACGAGGCCTGGTCGGCGCTGATGGGCGCCGGGGCACCGGCGGTGTAGTTGGTGCCTGCCCCCGCCTCGTGCAGCAGGTAGGGCAGAGCCGGGGCGGTCCAGCCCTGCACGGCGCCTGCGCACAGCGCGCCGAGCCCCGCTGCAACACGGGGAACCCCTGCTTACTGCCGCGCCCTCGCACAGACCACTCGGAGGGGGAAATCTCCTTCATTTAGAGCTGTTCTAGTGGTCAATGCGACGGCAAGTAGAGGTCAAACCAGTTGATGCAGATGAATGAGATTTTTACACGTCATTGAGGAAAGGTATAACGACTGATCCCAGTTGTCAGAATGTGGTTAATGTTGTTATTAATGAAGCAAAATTAATTAGTAAAAAGGTTTATACTAGCACAAATTTGACAACTTGCAGAAAATAAAGTAATCAGAATAACAAAATAGTAAAAACTGAACGATTGGCATGTAACATTCTTTCATTGTATATGATTTTTTGGAAATAATTATCTTCACACAATTGCGAATTACTTGCACACGCGTAAGTCACTGCACATTCATGTTTGAGCCGAAAATTTGCCACTTCACTGTTTGGAGATCTGTCTATTAACGGCGCCCGCCTCGTCAGGGGTGTATGAGTGTTAGTGAGGCGGGATGATAAGCGCGATGCTCGCTGGTGCTTCTAGCACGGTGTCTCCTCTGGAGTGGCGCGCAGTCTTCTCGCCGTCACAGGATAACTGTGAAATTTGAGCGGTGACCGTAACATTACATGGCCGAGAAATGAAGATAAAGGTGTAAAGCAAGTCCCTTAAGTGCTTTCAATGATCTGTACCGGTTGTTTTACGCCATAAAATTACTCTGAAAACATGCGTTTTAGCCATTTTAACTCTTCTAAAAATACAGTTTAAAAACTTAATCCGAGAACAAAAGTACTTTTCGGCTCTCAGCGAACTCTTAAATGCTTTTCGTAAGCAGACCCCACTCGGATATCTTGAGTAGTTTTGAGATCGCGTTGTTTTTCCTGAAGCTCTGCGCACCATGTGTGTTCCCGGGTGGACAGAGCCCTTAAAGCTCGTCACAAACTTAAATTCAAACAATTCTTTTGCTCATTTATATGGAGAAATTTTTGTAATATTTAAATTATCTTAAGTTATTTTTATGAATTACTAGTTGAAGTAACCGGCATTTCCCGGGCTAAACATGCCATAATATAAGAAACTTGAAAAACGGGAAATTTTGATTTTTAAAGTCCCAGTGGTTGCACAATCTCTTTTGTCTCAAGGCTACGCATCAGAAAAGCCGGGACGCCAATCTTCAGCTTCATCTTGTGGGAAGGCAGGTAACCCCTAGGCAAGACGTGACGGATGCTCCAAACGATAGCGCTATACAAAACTCAAGGCAACGCCATCTATTGACGAAGTTCTAAACTAAACTGTTATTAGCGCCTTTGGTTCGCCAGCAGCCGCGAGCTTCACTAAGCGGATGGGTTTCGCCAAGGAGAAGGATAGGAATTTGCCAGGCCTTACTGTATGACCGTGAGGCGGACATAAAGAAATTACACAAATTCACTAGCCTGGACTGACTGTGACCTGGGAACTAGCCTAGACACAGTGCTCTACGCGGGACTGCCTCACGTAGAGCAGCCCACATTACATTATTAGCCGCTAGATCCATATTTTCCTCGTGTACCTAATTATTAGTGATCACACTCGTTTGTGTGGCAATCAGTAACATATCCCAGGGAAATCAAGCGTGATGAATTATGTTAACTCTTATTTAAAAAAAAAAAAAAAAAAAAAAAAATTGGAGAATATTGCAAACAACGCGACGTTCAAAAACATAGGAGTATCACTTCTACTATAATTTGTATATTAAATATCACACACATTCTTGTTCATACGAAAGTGTTCTAAAGGATGATAAAATAATTTTTCAATGCATTTTTCTTTATCTCAGACGTATTAATTAACAATAAATAACATATTAAGTAATAAAACAGAGAAGTTACTCATGAAGAATGTTTTAATCACTTTATTTATCAATTTCTGATGTACATCATGAAATCCAGTTTAAATTCCAACACTTAGCAGTACCAAATGAAAATTAAATTGCTATAGTTGATATTATTATTATTATTATCTTATCAAGGGACCCTAAATTATAAATTATATGGCAGCATCAACTCATAAAATAAAGGAACATGCTTTGTCGTGTTTACATAAGATACTTTTTTACTTGTAATATTTTAGCCACACGAGGCCTTGAAATTATTTAGTCGGGCGGCAATCTTCTTCGAGCACAGGAATGGCTTATATATTCGACAACATAAGTAGAACGTTTTTTTTTTTTAAACCCAAAGCATGCCTGATTAGAGCGAGATTAGCATAACCGGTCGAGAGACCCTTCCCCGTGTGAACCCGGGAGCCGAACTCTGGCTCAGAACACGGAAGCACTCAGGTCTGCAGAAGATGGCTGCGCCTTATAGTGGGCCTAGTCGACGACTAGTGATGCAACGAACACTCTTATCTCTTGACATTCGCATTCACAAAATTCATGCGAATATTTTGCAACTATATTTATCAGGAAAAAATAATAATTTTTTTAAATGTGAAAACAATATTATAGGAGTATTTCTTACTATTTTTTTAAGTAACTTCAGTTTTTTTTTTTCACTGTGGTAACCTTTGAAATATATATTTTATCATCCTTTACTTCAACGTTAGATTATAGGTAATAAAGCTATAGACTTAGTATAATAAATTATCAACATTTTTTTAGAAAACAAAAAATTTAACTAAAAAACAAAAAAAACATTATTCTCCTATACTTTTATTAATATATACTTTCAAATAATTTGGTATATTAGAATTTTAAATTATCATTTACTTTTAAGAAACTAAAAAAAATAATAATCAATTAAACAAACAAAAGCTTTTTTCTTCTCTTAAACTTTCATGCCAAACTTTAATATTATTTTTACTTTTGAAGACAAATAGTCAACTTCTTAAAAAATATATATTTTTTAAACCTAACAAAAAATGTATTCTTTTCTTTTACACCTTATTACTTTTTAAGTTTTAAACAACACGTTTATAATGAAACTTGAGTAGAGAAATATTAAACTTGAATACGGGAATTTCGAAAACTAAATATTCTCATTCTCGAATGCCTAGGAATCTCCCACACACCGCAAACACTTTGCGGAGTCTCCCAGAGACAGCCGTGTGGTATCTTGGGCTGAGGGCGCCAGTCTGTAGGGTGCAAGGATGGGGGGTTTTAACCGACACAAGTCATCTCTGGACAGGGCGCTTGCATGTCGCACACTGCCCATGTGTTGGCCTATATGCATGCAACAAGCAGGAAACTTTAAAGTATACAGACGTTTTTGACGTTTACGTTTAAAAAACCCAGTTTCAGTCGCACCTGTGTTTTCGTACCATGTGTGTCTCTGCCTGAGGACGGGAGCAGATAGCAGTTCCCGAAACGTCGCTTGTTTCTGTTTTGGTAAAACTATTGTGTTTGTTTCTTTTCGTTTTGTCGTGTTTTTGTCTCGTTTCAACTGTTGTGCTGAATTTTTTTTTGGGTTCAATATTTTTGTGCTGTCATCATATGTGGGTTTTTTTTTCGTTCTCTTCTGTTTTGGAAAACTATTGTGTTTGTTTCGTCTTTTCGTTTTGCTGTGTCTTTGTCTCGTTTCAACTGTTGTGCTGAATTTTTTTTGGGTTCAATATTTTTTGTGCTGTCATCATTTGTGGGTGTTTCTTTCATACTCTTAGTCCCTTTTTCTTTGTTTTTCTTTGACCATATTCCTGTTATTATGTGGTGTTTATATCCTGTTAAAAAACAGCAATTATTTGCTTAATTTGTGGTTTTGTCTTTAGGGTATTTTTTTATTTTTCTTCTACAGACATACATGTGCTTAGCAATGGCGTATGTCCAAAAGCTTACATCAAGTCAGTTTCATTAGTCACGAATTTGCTAGCGCAAGCGGATCCCCTCAGTGATGTGCTTCTTAGACCCAACCACCTGGTACCTAGGCCCATGCGCTTCAGCGCCGTGATTGGCTAGCCCCGGGCCGGTGTCGCGTCCCTCATTCCAGCTGCGAGGCTCCAGCTGAGAGGACATGGTGGGTTCCGAACCACCTGGTGGTTGCGCTGTTTACAGGCCGAAACCACGACCTTCGCCACACGGGGACTAAACAAGGAAATTAACTACTTAACAACGTGTTTCAAGCATTTCGCAAAAAAATACCGTATCCTTGAATAACTTCATCTCTAATTATTAATGCTATGCAAACAATTTATTTCCATAAATGCTATCTACCTCCCATTGCATGAAAGCGTAGTAATTCTATTAGTGAACGTTCATGCATATCAAAAACACGAGGATTAGTTTTCTACTATCTGTAGCCATTTACATTTTGTAAATAGTTTTTGGTGCCTACCAGAGTATTTTGCGCAGAAACTTTAATTTTAAAATGTTTTGCAGAAGCATTTCGCTCCAAAGCTACGGAACGCAAGACAGCGTCAGCTATGCGCCTACGAGTGGGCAGGTAGCAGAGCTTCCGTGTACGGCGGGTTGCATGTCACGAAGGAAAAACGGAACGACCGGCATTCACAACCGTAATTTTCGCCGAACACCCAGGGGCCTATTCCGCGAAGGTACAAGTGTACAAGCTACAATTGTACAAGTACAAGTACTACTGAAGACAAGTTACAATTTACAGGCATTCCGCAGAGAATTGTTACAATTGGAGGAAAAAAAGTACAAGTACAAAGTACAAGTGTACAAGTTGGCTGCATTTACTCTGTTGTGGTTGACATAACCAAACTTGTGTGTATTTGTTTTAAAAAAGGAAATTGTTTAAAACGTGAAGTCTGGAAAGACACTAAGTAAACTGAGTATTCTAAATGAGATTAAAGAAAAGGACATACTGTTTTCTGCATTTTCTGACAAATGCACCAAACAAGAAAAAATGAAGGAATGGTTAGCAATACATGGAAAGGCTTGTGGGTTGGGACTGATCCCTGCAGGCAAGGACTTCACCTACACCAGAGACACATTTTGGCAGAACTTTAAAAAAAAACGCAAAAGTAAGTATATTTATATTAAAATTTTTAATTTATTTTGGTACAGTCTTGTCAATATTTTGTGTTTTATGTAGCCTACATTTGTAAATGAACTACCTAACCTCACTTAGGGACCAGCATTGGTTACGAATCCCATGTACAACTATAAAAGAAATTGAAACATTTTTGAAGGCACCTATATATCAAAGTCAACCATTCTTAAGTATGTTAATAGAGGCTAATTAATAATATGCTTTTTTGTTGCAGAAGAAAATTGACAACTAAAAACAGACAGGTAGTGGAGGTGGGGTTGAAAGCAAAATAACTGATGTAGACAATGCAGTATTGGATATTATTGGCCGAGAAACGCCATCAGTTGTTGGTTTAGAATGCCCTGAAACATGGCAGGACGAACCTGTGTTATAAAGTATAAACCATACAAGTAGTGCAGACACTTTTATGACACATATGATGACATATGATGACAGCAATAGCAAAACACTGCCCTCTACGAGTTGCAAACAAGTTAACCAGCCCAAACCAAAAAGAGGAAATGATATGGGAGAAGAAAATAATTTACGGCTTAAGAAATTTAAATTACAGGTTGAACTACTAGAAAAAGAAAGCTATTTGAAAAGTCTAAATATTTTAAAACTCGAGAAAGAGCTGGGAATTCCTGGTTCTAATTTCACAAAGGACTTGCCTATCGATGGTGACACTATTTATGTGACATCAGATGGTTCTATCGGAGAACATTGAGTAGTCACTGATCACAACTCTTGAATGGTTTTTGAAATTATTTAAATTTTATGACTTTTTCGAAGTAATTTATTTCAACAATACATTTCATTTTCATTCAATGCATTTCATTAACATATGCTATTATAAAAAAATTGAACAATAAATGAAATTGAAAATTAGTCCTACATAAGAGTTTTTCAATTCTTTCATAATAATTTGTATCTAACTATAATTATGAATCAACTGTGCCAGCCGTTGTTGGGCTGCAGGGTGTATATTAACGTTATTGTGATCCATTTCGACATCGTCTTGCTCTTCATCTGCTTCTATCAAGGGCTGCACACCATCCTCACTTCGAGCAATGTTACATAGTGCAGTGCAGCACTTAAATACTTGAGCTGCAAATAATGGCTTTACGCGTAAGTGCTTCAGACATGGAAATTTCTCTTTGAGAATTCCCAGTGAGTTTTCAACTAATTGACGTGTGGATTTGTGTGCCCTGTTAAATATTACCACTGCAGGATCTTGAGGAGCATTCATGACCGGTGGAATCAACCATTCTTTCAATGGATAACCCGAGTTTGCCAAAATGATGGCACCGGGTACTGGTCTCCAACCTTCTTCCATGCGCTGATTTAGTGTGCTGTTTCTAAGCACTCTGAAATCATGTACACTTCCTGGCTACCTAGCACTCACACAATAGAATGAGCAGTCTGGACCCCAAACCATGCAGTTCAAAGAATGATTTCCATGCCTGTTCACGTACTGCACTTCATTAGCTTAAGGTGAATCTTTTTTTATAAGTGTACCATCAACACATCCAACAACATTAGGCATACCAGCAATAGCATAAAATGCTGCAGACACTTGCACCGTGTCTTCAGGCTAGTCAACCACTTGGGGGAATTTTATTGCATTTACAGCAGTTACCACATTATGAACAGAACGACACACACTAGCCTTACCTATGCCATGCATATCTGCAACAGAATGATATTGTCCACCAGTTCCCAACCAGTGTAGAGCAACACATAACTCAAATTTTGCTGGTAATGCTTTACTCCTATTAGTGCGGCGATGAAGTCTATGTCCTATATCATTAAGTAAAAATTGAAGTTTGGCAGCACTCATTCTAAATCTCTCATTAAATTCAAACATGCTTACAAAACTGTGATTCGTGCGTATTCTGAATGTCCATCGTCTAATAAGTGGATGAGCATTCTCATTTTCTTCATATGATGACGTATCCCACATGTTTGTTTCTGATAACAACACACTTTAACCTACCTCAAGAGGTAGGTAGACTTGTATTAACTATTCTACAAGTTTAAGTTAAACCTTGTACTTTTTCTTTGCGAAGAGCTTGTACAATTGTAGAAAAACACCTGTAACTTGTTACAATTCACTGGGATTTACAAGTCTTTACTTGTACTTTTGTGGAACACAATACGTACCTCTTTTCTACAACTTGTATATAATTTTGCCTGTACTTTTGTAACTTGTACCTTCGTGGAATAGGCCCCAGACGTTTACGGGGGAGTTTTGGAAACACTCTGTATCGTACTGATGACGTGGTGAGCTTAGGACATCCAGAAGGCTATCTTCCTTCTGCGATAAAATCGCAGGGGAGTCCCAGGCTGGGCGAGAAAGATAAATCTGCAAGGGTTTCACTTCACCTTCTGCGGTACGGCATTCCGTCAAATCATAACAACCATTCCTGATGCCTGAGCCTGAGAAGGAAACTGTTCGGCCAGCCACCGACCAAACCTGAAATCCAGACCGGTATTACTGGCCGACAGACAGGGGTTGCGTGCCCATTTTACCAGAAAGGTTGTAGGTATCATGTACGTTACTCAGAAACATGTTGGAAGACTTAACTCTTAAAAGTTTAAAATTTGATTTGCCATTTAGTTCAAGAATAAAATTATATTAATATTTCTGCAGCAAAGGTCCTGACTCATTTAGTATCTACAGTAATTATTATCAAGTACATTTTCTAGTGCATGCCTTTTTTTTATCAAGACTAAGATATTTGAGCCACTCCCAATTCATCATTATGCTACCTAGGTAATTAAATACTCCACTGCATTATCATAAACTCCAATGCATTAACAGCTATCGTATATTTTAGTCCCTTCTGTATTGTTAGATTCCATACAGTCGAGAATATACTGTATTATCGAGACTCGGAAATATTAGACACTATTGTATTATCACTACTCTAATATTCTATAATTCGTTGTACTATCAGATATTATAAAACCATTGTACTATCGGATATTCTATAATCAACTGTACTATCTAATATTTTTTAATCTACAGTTCTATCTGATATTCTAGACTCCACTGTACTATGGGATATTCTGGACACCACGGTACTATGGGATAATCTAGACCCCACTGTACTATGGGATCTGCTAGACTTAACTCTACTATGGGATGTGCTAGACTCCACTGTACTATAGGATATGCCAGACTCCACAGTACTATGGGATGTGCTAGACTCCACAGTACTATGGAATGTGCTAGACACCACTGCACTATGAAATGTGCTAGACCCCGCTGTACTCGGGGCTATGCTCGACCCCGCTGTACTAGGAGCTCAGCTAGACTCCACTGTACTAGGGGCTATGCTAGACGGAAGGAAGGCAGTGGCCCGGACGGAGCAGCTCACCCAGGAAGGCGGCGAGGTGCTGGTTGCGAGTGCCCTCCCAGCTGTGCGAGCCGCCCTCCGACCCGTGCGTGGAGGTCGCGTGGTCCCTCTGGATGAGCGGCAAGGGCACGGCGCCGTACAGCGAGTCGTCGCTGTCTTCCTCCTTGGGCAGCAGCCTGTCACACACACACACACACACACGCTCCATCAGAGGACCCAGTCCAGCACCCAGCTGGGACTGCTCAGCCCGGCCCTCTACACACACCATCTGTCCAGCTCCCAGTTAAGGAAAAGAGAACAAGTAATATACACCAGATCTCTCTCTGAAAAAAGAAATAAAATGATGACAAAAGCTACTCCCCGGAAAATTGTATAAGCAAGTTAAAAGTAAATGATGTATTATATAATATAAACAGTATTATATTATACAATATATATATATTATTGTGTGTGTTAATATTGTAATCTGTGTGCAATAAATAAAACATACTACTCTTGCAAACCTTACAAAAAGGATTATATCCAGAGTAGTCTTTAAGTAAACATATATAACCTACAAATATTTTCTATAAGCTACAAGATAATCTGCTCAGCAGGGAGTCCACAGTTAGTACTTTCCTACTATATCTAGTACTTTTATAACTTTTTTAGTGGTCTAGTACATTTACGCTCGGATCTAGTACTTTATTTCTTTAATATAATAATATTACAGTAACTCCAATATGTTTTATTATTAAGCGTAATTATTTTTAAAAACTATGGAATTTTATGAGTATGTGTGGTGTGATATTTAAGTTCAAGCATTGCAATGCCATAATAACTTCCTAAATTGTTAAAAACCATAGAAAATTATAATTTAGTACTTTTTTTTCAAATCTAGTACTTTTTTCTCGCCTAAGTTGGTACGAAATATTTTTTTTCCTTGTGTACACCCTGCTGCTCAGGCCGGCCCTCTACACACACGATCATTCCAGGTGCTCAGTTCGGAACCAACAGTCCGAAATGACAGTTTAGGAATTAGCTTAGCCTTCCCCAAACACGATCAATCTCGACGTTTACGTTGCTGTTGGATGGATCGTTTTCATCGTAGAATGCGGAAGGAACTTTGAATGTTGCAAAATTGCAATTGCATTTTTTTTTCAATGTAAAAAAAACTAGCAGAGAAACCAAAGGTTATAAACAATGATGTCTGTCACGACACTCAGCTGATGGACTGATTGTTTGGACTGGCGGTTTGGACGCTGTTCTCACACACAGTCCAATTTAATGGGAAGCCATCGGTTCGTGAGTCCGTCATTTCGGACTGATCAGTCCACCGACCAGCGTCCTTAACACATGGGGTTCCGACTGTTAAGTCCCAACTGGTAAGTCCGCACTGATAAGAACGAACTGACAGTTCGCACTTTAGTAAAAAGCACACGCCAATATTAGTAGTAGTCAAGTGGTTGTGTGTTTGTGGATTCAATAAAAAAATAGCTATGATTATACTTCATTGCTAGGGCCCTGACCAATCCGGCTTATTATTGAACAACAGTGCGGAATGCTGAACTGCCATTGGCCCTGTGTCGCGAGTTTCCTGCCAACCCGAGAGGCATATACGGTAAGCAAACAGCCGGGATAAATATCTGGCCGAATCATGTGCAACCTGGAGAAAAGATTAAATGTGGCACATGGTTTGGACTGTATTAGACGCACGTTTGTGTCTGATGCCACAAAATAACGCAGCTCTCTATCCTTTTAATATTATTCTACTGACAGGGGAAATGTGTTGTTACCTTGTGGTTAAGATTCAAGAAGTAATAATTAGTGTGATCTATGAGCAATAAACACATTGCACAATATTTGAATAGTTGACAATTTCTTATTTCCAAAACTGAAATCAGTATCCGATTGTGATCAAAATAAATGAAAATAACGTGAGCGAGTTTTCAAAAACTCGCCAATGATGTGTAACCTCTAACCACGGCATCGAGCGAATTCTTATGTTCTCACGCAAATACACTTATAATACGAAGCCCAGACACAAAATTTAACTTAGGATTCTTTAAAATAATGCTGAGCGAGATAAATATGCGCAAATTGTGTTTTCAAGCACATTTCCTGACGCGAAAAAAAACGCGTAATTTTCGCTAGAATTCACTTCCGGAGCAGCTATGTCAACTACTGAATCCTTTGCATTAGCAGACCGAAAGTTTAAACTATATAAAGGAACGGCTTGATAAAAAGCGAACAAAAAAAACCCGAAATAATTCTTAACCTTTGGACCTTTTTTTTTTCCGACGATGAATTTTATTGAAATAATTACCCATCTTGTTAAAATTCATTGAACAGTTACTGCCCTAAATGTTCTTTTTTGGTTAAGTCAACTTTGGTTCGCGCCATTCGCTACAGATGGCAAAACCGCGGTTACACAGTTCCGTTTCATGCGTCTTCCGTTCCAATTCACGAAATTACTCCGACCTAATGCCGTATACCGAGACCTAAGATATTGCACACCAAAAATATTGCACAGTGGTTTAACGCCCAGAAAACCCATTTTTGACGCGATAACGTCTTACAAATCGATGAACGCCGGCTGCACGCACGAAAAATTGTCACGTTCCGCCTGAGCCGAGCGTGCAAGAACCGGCCAACCACCGTGCGAGAAAATCTTCTATAATATCAAACAAGGTAAGGCGGGCTTTTTAACTAATTGCTTGTGATTATATTTAAACAAAAAATTTAATTAAATTTGCAAAAACTGTAAATAATTTTTGAAAATTAAAAAAAAATTATGCAATTTTTCATCAATGTTTTCTTATGACGTTATCACGTAAAATTATCGTCCGTAAACCGACTTTACAGACAACCGCCCTTTTTCCCTAGCATTCGAAACATGCGAAAGACTCAGTAAAATGAAATGCAGGAGATAAGAGACAGAACAATGGTTGCTGTCAACATCGGTATATTATCTGTGCAGCGGTTCCTTTGCACGTGAACTGTTGTTAGATAACCGATCCTTGTGACATTCACCGAGTCCAAGGCAGCAGCGGCGCACATATACTTGTCAGCCTCAAACCTCTGGTTAGGGAAGCCTAAGATGTACATCAAGTTCTGTCCCTGCCCGAACACGCCCGAATATTCACCTTCGGCCAACCTCGGGTTTATTTATATATATATATTTATATTTATCTGTTTATTTTAATGTAACTATACTAACCTAACTAATCGTCCATAGTGTTTTAAAATGTTTTAATGTAGCTAACCTAACCGACCACTTTTAATATTTGAATTCATTTTTCCTGCGCAAAAATAAAACAAAACCCCAGGTTGGCCGAAGGTGAATATTCGGGCGTGTTCGGGCAGTGACAGAACTTGATGTACATCTCTAAAAATAATGTAGCGGTAAGTAAGATTTTTGAAATGATAACCAAGTTTTGATGTCTGGATGTTTGTTACTCAGTCACATTAATATTAATGAACTTATAGTAATGATTCATAGAACAGAAGATATCCATGTATTTTTTTTAATCTAGGGCACATTGCATCCCATTTAAAAGCACAGTTCCTTAGAAAATGCCCATTATAATCAATTCACAATTGTGACTCGAAACGAATCAGGCTGCAGTAGTGAAAGCAGCAGGGAGAAAGGACGTAATTATTTCGTTTATATTGTTACATATTGTAAGGTAATTTTTTTTTTCCTTACGACCATATAGTGAAAATATGAGTTATTTTCATGGCAACGTAGATGAACCAGAGCGCTTTGTGATGTATTTAATAACAATTATACGTGTATTTATTACTTTTTTAAAGAAAATCATCAGACATTTCACTTAAGGACAAAATATTAAATATAGTCAAATAAAAAACAAAATATTAAATGTTCATTTTAATTTTTTCAAGCAAAATCACTAATTCAATTTGTGTCTGTAAACGTGGGCGTTTTAGTGTGACAGAGAATTATCTTTCAAAATTCAAATGATATAACGGTTATGCCGGACCCCACTCCACAAAATCCATGTTATGGCACTGGTTATTCGCATGAAAAATGTTTTATCACGTTAAGCATTATTGACGTGACAACGTCTAATAAAACGATCAACGCCGGCTGCACGCACGAAAAAGTCTCTCGTTACGCACATTGTCCCGTTACGCTGTTTCCCGTTATGCTCATTGTACGCTTGCGACGCATCTATCTCTCTTCCACTCGATTGGAACAACCATTGATTTGACGTTTTCGAGGCACATTAAACTTGAAACACTCCCATTCGTTTCCTACTTTTCCTATCATCGTCCTATCCTTAACAGATTAACACAGATAGAAGAAAATAAATAGCAAACATGTATCAGAGTTATAGTTAAAATAATCTCTTCGTTAAAGTAATAAACATATTTGAATTAATGAATGCAAATAAAAGTAAATTCATCAATTAAATTGTAGATTTCATTTCACACCTTCTTTGTATCCATACAAAATAGAGATAATTCAATAAAAATGATTCAATTTTATTCATAAAAGTATGCAATCATTTCATCAATGTTTTGTTATGACGTTGTCACGTTAAACTATCGTCAGTAAACCGACTTTACAGACAACCAATTTTTTCTACTGACCATAACAGTAATAAATAGCTACAGTTGAGAGAAATATTATGAGGGGGGAATAAGTAGCCAGATGTTTTCACCGCCACTGAACGCAGAACTTGATCCAAACGGAACAAAGTGTTCGCGCTACGCCGCCTCGTAGCGGGACACACGTGCGGGCGTCCCAGCCAATCAGCGCCCAAGGCCGGCGAGTGGCCCCGCCCCCTCGCGGGACACGGGCCAGGTCCAGTGTAACGTCGCCGCTGAAGGGGAAGCGACGCACTTACACTAGGTGTCGCCGGGCGACGAGCAGAACAAGCAACTGCCCGGCGACCCACACGAAGTACAGTCCCAAATCGTATAAGTTAGCAAGATTTTCAGGTGTACCTAAGTTAGCAAATGTCGTTTTGTGTCCAAATCGTCCGTTTTAAAAATCCACCAGCTTAGTAAAACCAGAGACCGAAAAAACTTCGTGATTTCAATAACTTGACTCAACGCTCCTCTATGCAATCGAGAAAAAAATTACACCTGCTCATTGTTTGAAAGGGTAA
The DNA here is from genome assembly GCF_032445375.1 of Bacillus rossius redtenbacheri. Classification (NCBI taxonomy): domain Eukaryota; kingdom Metazoa; phylum Arthropoda; class Insecta; order Phasmatodea; family Bacillidae; genus Bacillus; species Bacillus rossius. The sequence continues at coordinate 2,213,392 of NC_086341.1, read as the reverse complement.
ATTTTTTCTAAATTTTCGGCAAGGGGGAGGGGAGGTTGCCTCCAAAAACAAATTAATGGCCCAGCGCCCCGCAAAGTCTCCGCCCATGCCGGCTACCGGGGCCAATCACTCTCCGAGCTGGGACTCGCGCGGGCAGATGACAAACCACTCTCCGCGTATTAGCATGATCGTATTCATTCTCGGCAGGAAGGCTCGGATGAAGTTTTGGCGGTGACGGTAAGGGGGGGGGAAGAGGCGCGCAGCGAACTGGTGGACTGGAGTCAAGGTCGGACCAGGCGGTCGGTAGTTTCCTCCACGTGTCGCTCCGAAAGCTATAAACCAGCCCCGACTCGCACGAGCCAGGCTCGGCCAACTGGTTGCAAGGAGGGGAAAAAAAAAAAAAAACAAGATTCGCACACTGAAACTCTACCAACTTCATCAGAGTTTCGTTCTTCGAATGTTTCTCGCAGTGTGGGAAGACTGGTGTTCTGTGTGCCCACGCCGCTGCTAGTTTCCACTGTCTGCGTCACGAAGAAACCACAAGAATGACCAATAAAGATGAATACACAAACACACAGGGGGGAAAGAAGCCCATAAATCAGCCGATGCCAAGTATCAAACGAATGGACAGCACAGAGAATTTCCGTGGACGGAACTAGTCAGAAAGAAAAAACATATATATCGGGGCACAGACAAACACAGTGGGTTTAGGACGACACAGTTGTAACAGGAACAGAAAGAAAACAACAGCCTTTGACAACACAGTGAATAAGCACAGGCGACCCAGCGATGACACTGAACAGGTGTTCTGGCCAACATCACGACGACGGAACATACGAACACAACTGGCATCTGTCCCCGTCATTAGTAACAAACAGAATAACACTCGAGAATAAACAGAGGGTTTGAAGCAACGTCCACAATTGAAAAAATTACCGTACAAGACATGACCGCCATGTTTTCGAGCCTACTGACACAATAGCGCATAGGACGTTCGTGTGTACAGGAAGGAAATGAACATGTTTCATTTCTGTTGCGGACGCATGGCGCAACAACCAATGAGAGAAGAGCAGGAAGCCATCTTTGTGGGACTAGAGAACTGTTCATATTTATCAATCATATTGTAGCAAGAAATTATCAAGATATTACAATGTTCAGGTACATATATTTCCTGCTTGTAAGTCCTGGAAGTTGTAACCATTAGATATACCTCCTCAGCTGAAGCAGGGACTGCGTGAACGATTCGTTCGAAATGAAGGAATCTTTGAGCGAACGAAAGCACGTGTGCGATTCGTTCGCCATGCGAAGAATCGGTTCTTTGGGAAACGGATCACTCGAAAGCTGAACGCGATTCGGGAGAAAATGAAACGCAGACAGATCGAGAGCAGAACCGGCCAATCACGACGTCGGGAGTGAGAGAGATCGACGACCAAATAAACAGGGTGCCATTAAGAGGGGTGGGAGTGAGTAGTTAATGACCGAACAAGTATCGCGTTACAATTGTCATGCGTGTCCCGTTACGCACATTGTCCCGTTACGCTCATTGTACGCTTGCGCCGCATCTATCTCTCTTCCACTCGATTGGAACAACCATCGATTTGACTTTTTCGAGGCACATTAAACTTGAAACACTCCCATTCGTTTCCCACTTTTCCTATAATCGTCCTATCCTTAACAGAATAACATAGATTGGAAGAATTTAAATAGCAAACATGTATAAAAGTTATAGTTAAAATAATCTCTTCGTTAAAGTAATAAACATAGTCTATTTGAATTAATGAGTGCAAATAAAAGTAAATGTATCAATTAAATTGTGGATTTTATTTCACTCCTATTTTGTAACCATACAAAATAGTGATAATTCAATAAAAATGATTCAATTTTATTCATAAAAGTATGCAATCATTTCATCAATGTTTTGTTATGACGTCACGTTAAACTATCGTCCGTAAACCGACTTTACAGACGACATTTTTTTTTGTCGCAGTCAGCTTGCAGTTAGACATCTGGAATGTCAGCTGTCCGAGATTGCGATAACCGGCCAGGCGACTAGGCCAGCCCCCGAGACGTGATGAATACTCGAATGGGTGAACGAGTTACGACTCTTGGGATGTGCCGTATCCAATTTTCGGTGGTCACAATACTAACAGAACGAACTTGAAAGAATCTTCTGAATCATTACACGGAACTGATTCAACTGAATCGATTACGTCTTTACTATTTGGTCGTCTGTTCCTGCAGGCGTGTTCTCAGGCTGCCTATCTGCCTCGTCCTTCGTGAATCTCGAACGGTGGGCGCCAGTACGATGTCATATCTACGGTGATGTACATTTGTTTGTCTAAGAAGTTGTTGTTCACGTTGGGCTTCTCTAATCTTCTCGTAGCTCGATGCCCTTCCCCCCGCCTCTAGAAAGGTACACAGACTCCATCAGTACGAGTCGCACTTGGCGCACAGCTGACCTTTGACCCGAGGCCGCTCGGACGGTCTGTATGTTTCTGTTTCGCCGCGTGGAACCCAACAACTCGCCAGGACGCACCAACCCAGCCAGACGTCGCAGAATTAGACTCGCCCTAGCTGAAAGTGGCTAGTCTAACATGGGGTGATAGGCGGAACATTATTTAAAAAAAAAAAAATTGGTTGGCTGTAAAGTCGGTTTTACGGACGATAGTTTAACGTGACAACGTCATAAAAAGACATTAATGAAATGATTGCATACTTTTTTTAATAAAATTGAATATTTTTTATTGAATTATCACTATTTTGTATGAATACAAAGGAGTGAAATGAAATCTACAATTTAATTGATAAATTTACTTTTATTTGCACTTATTAATTCAAATATGTTTATTACTTTAACGAACAGATTATTTTAACTAAGTATAACTTTTATACAAAGAAGGAGTGAAATTAAATCTACAATTTAATTGATAAATTTACTTTTATTTGCACTCAATAATTCAAATATGTTTATTACTTTAACGAACAGATTATTTTAACTATAACGTTTATAAATGTTTGCTATTTAACTTCTTCCAATCTGTGTTATTCTGTTAAGGTTAGGACGATGATAGGAAAAGTAGGAAACAAATGGGAGTGTTTCAAGTTCAATGTGCCTCGAAAAAGTCAAGTCGATGGTTGTTCCAATCGAGTGGAAGAGAAATAGATGCGGCGCAAGCGTACAATGAGCGTAACGGGACAATGAATCATCCTTTTTCGTGCGTGAAGCCGGCGTTCATCGATTTATTAGACGTTGTCACGTCAAAAGACATATTTTGCATTGATAATATTTGGTTCGTTTTGTTTCAAGGGCCCCGTATATCTAGGCGCACATGCGGCATGCAGAGCTTCAAGAGAAACGACGCATATCGAAAACAGTACAAAACATCCGAGTGGTGTTTGTTTACGATAAGTTATTAAGATCAGTAGATAATTATGTTTCGGTATTTCGTTTTTGAACTTAATTTTTAGTGAAGTAAAAAGGGCTCAAACGCGTGTTTTCAGAATAATATGTACGCATGAATTTCCAGGTAGAGTTTCTTGAAGCCACTCAAGGACCTTGCATTACTCCTTTATCTTCATTTCTTCGCCGTGTAATGTTGTCGTCACCACGCAAATCTCAAAGTCTCCCTAAGCACGACGATAAGACTGCGAAACAACCGACATATTCTTGTCTCTGTTAAATTTTTCTGCTCTCTTTTGACGTGACAACGTCTAATAAATCGATGAACGCCGGCTGCACGCACGAAAAAGTGTCCCGTTACGCACATTGTTCCGTTACGCTGTGTCCCGTTACGCTCATTGTTCCGTTACGCTGTGTTCCGTTATTTTGTCGGCGAGTGTAGTAATAATAGGTTATGTTACAATTGACTAAAAAATAATGGTGATTCATATAATTGATTATAGATATTTGATTACATTTTATTTATATGAAAACTTGTTCATAATTATATTTAAACTTTATAGCTAAATGCCAGTTTTTAAAATTAATTACAAGTCATCTACACGTGAACTGTTTCGTCGACTGTTTATAAAGTGAAGTGAAAAGTTAATGTGGTTTTCATTGCTTATTACAACAAAAATTTCGGCAATAAAGGTTAATAATTCTTGCATTTTAAAAATCTGATTACTAGTATAATTTCAAGTATTTATTCTTTTATTATTAAAATAAAAATGATTCACTTTTATTCATAAAAGTATGCAATCATTCCATCAATGTTTTGTTATGACGTTGTCACGTTAACTTAAACTATCGTCCGTAAACCGACTTTACAGACAACCAATTTTTTTTATGCGATTGAATTTTTCTCACTGGAGCTCGTTGCTTAAGTTCTTACGCGCCAATGCAATCCAGTGCATGTTGGATGTTGCTGGATCCTGGAAGGCTCCTGACTTGGCCTGTGGTGGCGTCCGAGTTGGTCTGAAGTATGCTTGAGCCAGTGTGTACTTGTCCCTTGAAGTGACAGCGCAGTGAAGTGCGCGAGTGTGCAAGTGTTACTACTCACAGGCTTTCAAACAAATCATTTTGTAGATTATGTTTCGTTTGGTAATTAACTAACTAAAATAATCATTTCATTTCACATTTCACCAGGATGGACACATATAATCAAGATTTTAATATCTTAACAGGTCAGTAATAAAGTTTCAAAGAAGTTGTGCACATATCCTGGTCGTTACTTACAAAATGTACGACATTAAATAGAGTGCAATAAATTCACGTGTTTGTAGCCGAGTGTTCAGATTTACTATTTTCAACTTAATATTTTTGATGAGATTAATATTATTTATTAAAAAATAAAAGTCGGCAACCTAATTGGGGGCTAATAACAGTCATAGAGGTTTGGAAATTCACGTTCTTTCGCACTTCTCGAGTACGCCCAAGAGGCGAGTTAAGTGCGCGAGTATGTGTCTTTCGAATCTAGACACGGCCGATATTTTATTTAAATCTTCCGTGATTCTTGATTGTTCCAGACAAAAAAAATATATTTGTGGCTCGCCTTTGAATCATATAAACCTTGTACTCTGCATGAATCAGCTGTGGTTATCAGCCCGAGCGCTGCCTTCGATGGGAAACTGTTTGCCAGCGAATGCCCTTCCAGAGTTCCTGAGTCATCTCAACAACAACAACACAGCTGGTTTATCGGGCTGTGTTGACAGCGATAATAGGTAGTTTACAATTTTCGGGGTACTCGAGACATCTCCGCGGTCAAACTGATGGAAATCGATTCTATGGCGGTCTGATCCACATCCCGTGGTAGAACTACCCCAGTCCAACTCAGGGTGTCCACAGTTAGTACTTTCGTACTAGATCCAGTACTTTTATAAGTTTTTTAGTGGTCTAGTACATTTACGCTCAGATCTAGTACTTTTTTCTTTAATATAATAATATTACAGTAACTCCAATATGTTTTATTATTAAGCGTAATTATTTTAAAAAACTATGGAATGTATGGGTGTGTGTGGTGTGATATTTAAGTTAGAGCATTGCAATGTCATAATAACTTCCTAAATTGTTTAAACCATAACAAATTATAATTTAGTACTTTTTTTCAAGTCTAGTACTTTTTTCTCGCCTAAGTTGGTACGAAATATTTTTTTCCTTGTGGACACCCTGAGTCCAAGTCTAGACGAGGATGCAACCTGGAATCGAACCCGTGATTTTTCACCTACACATAGAGCATTCGTAATATTACTAAATAATTACATGAACTACCAAATTAATATCCCGTGACATCTGACCAGCAATCTGTGAACACAGGTTTCCAACATGCAAATTAATTTGGACTATGTAAAAAAAATTATTTTACCATTCCATTCATGAAAACGTTCTTTTTTTTTAAAATTTTTCATTAATTGCTTCTTACTTTTTATAAGAAACAGCAAATGATTTTTTAAGCAGGAATTACATACACCTGAGATTTGTAATATTGTTTCTACTGTTTCTTGCCGCGATATTATTGATTCTTACAAACAGTTCTTGAGTCCCGACAAAATGGTTCCTACTCTACTATCACTGACTGTTTCGCCATGCGTCCGGAACAGAAATAAAACATATTAATTTCCCTCACACGCGAACTACCGTCCTGTGCGCTGTTGTGATCAGTAGTTTGGAAAACATGGCGGTCAGGTCTTGTGCGAGCGATCTGCCGTTACTGTTACTGTTATTTTTGCAACTGTACACCCGGCTTAACACCAACCGAGAAGCCTAAGATGTACATCAAGTTCTGTCCCTGCCCGAACACGCCCGAATATTCACCTTCGGCCAACCCCGGGATTTGTTTTATTTTTGCACTGGAAAAATGAATTCAAATATTAAAAGTGGTCGGTTAGGTTAGCTACATTAAAACACTTTAAAACACTATGGACGGTTAGTTGGGTTAGTATAGCTACGTTAAAATAAACACAGAAATATAAATATATATATATATAAACCCGAGGTTGGCCGAAGGTGAATATTCGTGCGTGTTCGGGCAGGGACAGAACTTGATGTACATCTTAGGCTTCCCTAACACAACCTGGCGCATCAACAAAGACGGGCCTATACATTTTCGGCAGTCATTTGTTTGAGTTGTCAAAAAAAATATTTCACTCAACAGACTATTGCTTCGTTTTCACTAATATAACTTTAGAATGGATTTTTCTCAGAAATTGTGAATCTTAGGGGGAAAAAGGTGTAAGGACCATATTTGTAGAGAATTGAATGATCCACAATTTAAGTCTGAGCTATTTTTATCATAAAACTAACAGTTTCGCTAAATAATCCAAAAAAAAACATTTTTGCGAACATTGACCTTGCATGAATTTTTTTTGCATACACGGGATTGATGGGGACTTTTCACAATTTCGTTATAACGGTATCTCTAACGTTCATGCAAATTTTCAGCTTCTTGGGAATCTATGCGATGGTTAATGTCTAGGGAGACCTAAGATGCACATAAAGTTCTGCCATTCCCGATTACACCCGAACAATTCACCTTCGGCCAACTTCGGGATTTGTTTTATTTTTGCGCAGGAAAAATGAATTCAAATATTAAAAGTGTTCGGTTAGGTTAGCTTCATTAAAACAATTTAAAACTCTATGGACGGTTAGTTGGGTTATTATAGCTACGTTAAAATAAACACAGAAAAAATTTACCCAACAGACTATGGCTTCGTTTTCACTAATATAACTTTAGAATTGATTTTTCTCAGAAATTGTGAATCTTAGAGGAAAAAAGGTGTAAGGACCATATTTGTGGAGAATTTAATGATCCACAATTTAAGTCTGAGCTATTTTTATCATAAAACTAACCGTTTCGCTAAATAATCCAAAAAACGCATTTTTGCGAATTTTGACCATGCATGATTTTTTTTTTGCTCAAACGGGAGTGATGGGGATTTTTCACAATTTCGTTATAATGGTATCTCAAACGTTCATGCAAATTTTCAGCTTCTTGGGAATCTACGCAAGGGTTAATGTCTATGACCGGACTGTAAAAGATGGCGCCACAAACCCCTCGAAGGACACAAGGATGCATGCGAGAACTCGGGCGACCAGTCCTTGCAACGGCGATTACGTAAGTCTCTTTGCAGTTGTGCGCAAGGTCAACAAAACTGGCCGACTTCCTCTAAAAACGCACAGCTCCCGGTCACATGACCCGGGTTAGTGACGCATCGACGGGCATGTCACGGGATCGTTACGTAAGTAACGCCGCGTTAAAATAATCCTCTTGCTCTCTCTCTGTCTCTCTCTCTCTCTGTCTCTCTGTCTCTCTGTCTCTCTCTGTCTCTCTCTATCTCCTTGTCCAGGTATCTCCGGCCCTGCCTCCTGTACATGGTTTCAAGGCCTGGTTTGCTGCCAGCACTCAGAGAAAGGTTTGCTTGCCCTCAACAAAATATTCTTTTGTATATGGCGAAATAAATATACACGTGCGTCCATGCAAGAGTGTCTCAGTTTCAACGGTGCATCGCAAAAGTTTGATCTAGTCTATTTACAACAATTCATACACCTGATTTAAAGTAAACTAACCTAGTATTTTTTTCTTACAGATGTTCACTTCGTGCACCTTTAGTTATATACGGCACACGTCCAACCTAAAGTCCAATAAATTCTTCTTCCCACACTTTGGTTAACACGTCAGTTCTGTGTCTTAACCCCGGGCAATCATTAGCTAGCGTCCCAAAGGTAAAAATCGCGTGGCGTTACGTAAGGTGAACGTGGAGGCCAGCGAAAAAGAGCTCTGTCGTCTCGACCACAACGACCAATCCAAAGGTCAGGGACTTGGACGTTCAAGAGATTCCAAATGGGGGATAACTGTTGCCAAATAAAGTTTGCAGGTTCACCCTCTACAAATTACGCTCAGGAGTCGCCATTTTGCGTAGGTGGCGCTGCAAACGGGAAAACAACCAAGCAGTTCTCGCGCATGCGATTATCTGAATCTGAGTTACTCTTTAATTGTGTTCTTGAACCAAAACACGTACACCAACACGCTTACTGTTAATACTGTTAAAATGTATTACTGGGTCATTCTTTTATGGACATGCTGTAAATATTTTGAAGTAGGAACGATTTTCTTGACACAACAAAATGATTTTGTCAACTCAACTGTATATTTGGCTAGGTGTAACAAATGATTATTTTTACTTGCCAAATTTAGTTAAGCTAACAAAATATTTTGTTGCAGCAAGTAAATATTTGTTTCGCCATATATAAACAACTCTGTATTTTATTCAAACAAAACTTTTCTCTGTAGTTTATGTAAGAGCGATAAAATCCATCTTACACGCTGCGACAAGATTTATCGCGAACATGCTTGGTGTCAATATAGTGCACAATACACAGTACCTTCTTTATGGTCTTACGGTTGAAAGAAAAAAATACGTGGCATGGTTATTTTACGTGGTATGCATTCCCTCACTGACTACTTAGATGCGCAACGAGCTTCCATCGACGATCAGAGGAAACAAGAAAATAAATGACAGTCCCGCAATGTTAGTGGCGATAAAAACAGAAAAAGTGACAGTCTCGCAATGTTAGTGGCGAAGAAAGCTGACAAAGTGACAGTCCCGCAATGTTAGTGGCGAAGAAAGCTGATAAAGTGACAGTCCCGCAATGTTAGTGGCGAAGAAAGCTAACAAAGTGACAGTCCCGCAATGTTAGTGGCGATGGAAGCAGTCAAAGTGACAGTCCCGCGATGTTAGTGGCGAGGAAAGCAGACAAAGTGACAGTCCCGCATTGTTAGTGGCGAAGAAAGCAAACAAAGTGACAATCCCGCAATGTTAGTGGCGAAGAAAGCAGACAAAGTGACAATCCCGCAATGTTAGTGGCGCAGAAAGCTGACAAAGTGACAGTCCCGCAATGTTAGTGGCGAAGAAAGCAGACAAAGTGACAGTCCCGCAATGTCAGTGGCGATGAAAGCTGACAGAGTGACAATCCCGCAATGCTAGTGGCGAAGGAAGCAGACAAAGTGACAGTCCCGCAATGTTAGTGGCGAAGAAAGCAGACAAAGTGACAGTCCCGCAATGTCAGTGGCGATGAAAGCTGACAGAGTGACAATCCCGCAATGCTAGTGGCGAAGGAAGCTGACAGAGTGACAATCCCGCAATGTTAGTGGCGAAGAAAGCTGACAAAGTGACAGTCCCGCAAAGTTAGTGGCGATGAAAGCTGACAAAGTGACCGTCCCACAATGTTAGTGGCGAAGAAAGCTAACAAAGTAACAGTCCCGCAATGCTAGTGGCGAAGAAAGCTGACAGAGTGACAATCCCGCACCTCATGACGGCGTGGCGGTCCTGCTTCACACGGCTGACAGCTGTCCCGGGGACATGGCGCGCACTCGGCTGTGGCTCGCTCGCCCGCACACTGGGGCCCGGTGAGCCGGCCACCACGTGACCAGCAAGACCTGTTCCCCGACACTGCTGCGGCCTGGCGGGAGCAGAGGCAACCAGGCGGTGCAGCGCTGACACCGGATAGGTACCCCGGGCCTGCGCCTGCGGTCGGCAGACTTTCCATCCTTCTCCTCGGCGTCTCTCCCGGCCGCCGATGGGAAGCCTTCATTTCACAGACGAGAGAGCCACACCCGAAGTTCCCCGAAGTTCATGCTCGCTTTTTTCCCCCCGTCCTATCTCATTGTATAAACCGGTGTGGCACTAAAAGATTTTTAATTAAACAAGCACTTGTATTTTAATTAAACTTTTAAATGTTTTATTTAACACATTATTTATATATTCCGTGTATAAATATGACAATTCTTTTTTCCATAAAAATTTGGATCAATTTATTCAAAAAAAGTACTTGTTTTTAAAACTAAACGACAAAAATTGTACAGTTACTAAGCAGTTGCATGTGTGATGTAACGAATATATTAGGATAGGTTAGCTACATTATAAATACTTTAAAACATTGTGGATGGTTGGTTACATTAGGTAAGTAGGTATAGCTACATTAAAAATACTGTAAAATCATTTTATGGTTGCTTAGCAAATAACTTTTTAATATGTAGCTATCCAGGTCTAAGAAACAGTTTACATGATTTCAGAGTATCTTTAATCTATATACTAATATTATAAAGCTGAAGAGTTTGTTTGTTTGTTTGTTTGTTTGTTTGAACGCGATAATCTCAGGAACCACTGGTCAGATTTGAAAAATTCTTTCAGTGTTGGATAGTACATTTATCGAGGAAGGCTATAGACTATATTATATTATCAATAACATTAGGGATCCTTACTAAAAGTCCAATTTAAAATCTAATTAGATTCAACATGCAGTACACGTACGAAGTGTGTGTTGACAATGCCGCAGGCGCTAGAAGTTTTTTCCTATTGCCTATTAACATTGTTGCCACGCACTAGATGCCTTATCATTCTTAATTTTCCCATACAAGTAAAAAAACATCCGTGTTATATTAACAACGAAGCAATCAGTACCCTCATAAGAGTTCAATTAGTATTTAAATACTTTTTATCACTTTAAATCGCAAACCTAAACTATTGTTTTTTTTCCTCTCTGTGTGTTTAATTTGTTTTTTTTTCTTTTACTAGAATTATTTTTATTATTTTTAATTAATTTTCATTTTTCGGACCATCAATAATTTTCCTCTCCCGTTACAATTCTGACAAGGAATTGTGTGTGTGTGTGTGTGTGTGTGTGTGTGTGTATATATATATATATATATATATATATATATATATATATAAGCGAAATACCACTCACTGACTCACTCATCACGAGATCTCTAAAACTATACACCCGATTGACTTGAAATTTAGCATAGTTACTCATTTTGTGATGTAGACGCTCACTAAGAACGAATTCTGCGGAAATCCGATCCCAAGGGGAGTTTCGGGGGCGTAATATATTAAAATTTCCAGTTTTTGGTAGGAAATCACCATGGCAACGGCTGTTGCTTTGTTGATGCTTCATTCGTCTCTATGGCAACGACTATTTCATTGTTAGTGCAGTCCTCATCACCGTTTAAATTTTGCGGGTACTTTAAATATAAAAAATTGCCCCTTTTTTTTAAGTATATATATTTTACAGACTTGAAACTTTACAGTAATGTTCCTTATGTTACGCAGTATGACATTTTCCGAAAATTAGATCCCATGTGTGGTTTAAACCAGGCAACAGTGGGTACTTTGTCTGCATGAGAACAGGATTTTTCATTGTTCATGCCTTCTGCGTCTCCATGGCAACGGGCATCGCGCGGCAGTGGCGTACCCACAAGGAGGGGCATGTATAATGAGCGGCGCAAGAGTGATCTGCCTGTAGACTGCCGTAGCGAAGTACGGGTACATGCAGTTGTACGTTGCGTGCACGAGTCGGGAAACCATCGGTGCTATTCATTTTCTCTCCGGTACATTATACAGCATTGTAATAAATTTTCACTGAATTTTTTATTTTATTTACCATTACTGTAAATGGGAGATGTGGCTTAATGAAGCCTGTTCGGGCAGCTAGTGTGTAGCTATCCAGGGCTAAGAAACAGATTACATGATTTCAGAGTATCTTTAATGTGTAGCTATCCTAATCAAATCAACCGTCCACAATGTTTTAAAGTATTTATAATGTAGCTAACCTAACCTTTCACAATGAACCAAAAAAAAAAAACGAAGATGGACGATTGGGCGTTTGGCTCTCTCGTCTGTGAGAAGAAGGCTTCCCGCCGCTGATAGCCGCCGCCTGCCTAGTCTCGTGTCTCTAAGTCACCACAACCCGTTGGCATCCTCAAGTGTACACCAAGTTACTCCTTCCAAATGCCGCATGCCGAGAGCTAAGATATTACACAGCAATAAACTATTAAATAGTCGAAGTCACATCACAAATGTGAAAGTGTGCCTAAACGTGGAACGAAATTTCGTTGTTTTTTTTTTATCATAAATATTTACCTAGTAGGTATTCTTTTTTTGACGTTACAACGTCTAATAAATCGATGAACGCCGGCTGCACGCACGAAAAAGTGTCCCGTTTCGCACATTGTCCCACTACGATGTGTCCCGTTACGCTCATTATCTTCCGCGGAAACCAGGCACGCGCGCGACACTACAAAAGTAATAAACATATTTGAATTAATAAGTGAAAATAAAAGTAAATTGATCAATTAAATTGTAGATTTCATTTAACTCCTTCTTTGTATCCATACAAGATAGTGATAATCCAATAAAAATGATTCAATTTTATTCATAAAAGTATGCAGAGGTAGATTTTATCATACAAAAGATAGAAAATTTAAAAAAAAAAAATACTTCCTCAAAGAATAACATATATTTTAATGCTTAAATGGTTTGGTTGCAAAAACCTATTTGCTCAGTTGCAGGCCGAATTGGATATTTCATTTTCTTCTGGATCAATCATTTCATCAACGTTTTGTTATGACGTTGTCACGTTAAACTATCGTCCGTAAACCGACTTTACAGACAACCAATTTTTTTTTTTAAGTTTAGTTTTGCGATGTTTCTGTTCTGCTTTCCGTCGCGTGACACGACACGACGTAAATTAGAAATGTAAATCTTCTTCTTGCGGGCCGTCGGGATTGCGTATGTTGTCGTGCTGACGTCACGGCGACAGTGTGTTTCATTGGCCGATGAGCGTGACGGGTCCGTCGTGGCGTTGTGACTCCAGCTAGTGCAGCTCGCGGCGGCTGTGCGAACTAGCGGCGCTAGTGGTCGACACTACTTGGCTTAACATGAGAGGTTCGCATATAGTTGGATGACATCTGTAATTCTTTCAAGTTTTTTTTTTTTGTGCCAACCTCGGGGATTAGTAGCTACAAGTATTTACCAATGAAAAAATACAAAACTGCAATAGAACATTAGCATTAGCAAGGTGCATAATGAAAGACATGTGAACTCTTAAAAAATTAATACTTCACAATTTCGTTCAACAAATAACAGTTTATTTGTTCAAAACAAGTAACATGCAACTATGCGACTAACAGCGATAAGTCGGAAGTAAGCACATAAATGTACAAAGTCTATGACAATAACGACCAAAAACAATTAAGGCGTACCTGCACTAAAAACTAGTGAATACAGTCGCAATAGCAATGACTAACCTTTAAATCATGCAGATGCAATATAATGAACAATTATTGCAATACAATAAAGTTTCCTGCATATCATGATCACGTTTTCAAACGTGACGTTGACGTTTTCAAACGTCGTTTGCAGATTATGCATTTCCTTTTTTTTAGAAACTTCGTGTGTTTTGATACATAACACTGACTCATAATTTTACCGCAAATGTCAATTAAAAGTTGAAGTGGTGAGAACGCAGAACCCAAAAAAAATGCATTCCTCTCGTGAAAAGAATGTTTTATGTGTCAAGGGCTTATTTTAATCCAGAATATTCATGTGTTATAAAACTTAAACTTTAAGCATAATTAATTTCAGCCAAATTTTAAGCTGACGTTTAGGATTCATACAATAAATTATAACGGATTTGATAGTGTACCTATTTTTAAAAGTTATTATTTTTTATTATTTTAAGTCCTTGTCTTGCAGTTATAGTTGGTCGTATCAAAAATGTATTATAACAAAAGTTTATGTTAGGAGTTATATTACGTTCAAACGGATGTGATATTTATCATATTACGGTAGCTATAGCGATTTATCTGTTTTTCACAAAATGAAATTAATACATAAGAGTTCAATTGTTAATCGATTTTTGTTCAGGCCGTTTGCAGTCTTTTTTTTTTTTTTCTTAAACTTTCAAACCTATCATAATAGTTCAATACCTTGTTTCCACTCAATTGCTCTTCACAAACCGGGCGTACAAGTCAAAGGGTAATGATAACATCAAATAAAACAACCAGTTTTTAATAAAAATTTATATTATACTTCTTATTTATATTTATTTATTTACACATCTGAGAAAGTTATGTATCAAACATTTTCTCATACTCGAGTAGGTACAATGCACTTCAATAAATAATATCGATAAATAATCAAAATAATGTTAATAGAAAATGTATTCTATTTTAGTTATTTTAATAGACATTAGTATAGCTTACTTTAAAAATTAATGAATAAAATAACAATAACCATTTGATTTTATTTTTTGTGTATTAACGAATTTTATACAGCATCATAAGTTTCAAAGCTGGTAAAACGAAACTAAATAAAAAATACCTAATCGATTGTTTCAACATTAAGGACCCGCGTGACCTGTTTTCCGCCTGCTCTTGCCGGGCGCAGCACTGCCTGATTCCGGGAACTGGTTTCACTGGCAGATGCTCGGTTGTTTTTAGTGTCGAACAACATCTCGGGCTGATTCATTGAGACTGGACTCTGCACTTGTTAACACCGACATTCTCGTCGTGTTGTCAAGATTAGTTCACCAATCCATGGCATCAGCGTTTTGCATGCACGTATAAACTACTCATGTATCCGTAGAAACTACTCATGTATCCGTAGAAACGACAAATTTAGCCGTAGAAACTACTCATGTATCCGTAGAAACGACAAATTTAGCCGTAGAAACTACTCATGTATCCGTAGAAACTACACATGTAGCCGTATAAACTACACACGTAGCCGTAGAAACTACTCATGTATCCGTAGAAACGACAAATTTAGCCGTATAAACTACTCATGTAGCCGTAGAAACTACTCATGTATCCGTAGAAACTACACACGTAGCCGTAGAAAAATCACATGTATCCGTATAAACTACGCGTGTAGCCGTAGAAACTACTCATGTATCCGTAGAAACGACAAATTTAGCCTTAGAAACTACACATGCAGCCGCAGAAACTACGCATGTAGCCGTAGAAAGTACACACGTAGCCTTAGAAGCTACCATGGTTGCCAGGTCTCTCTGCCAAGTGCCGAGTGGCCTGTGCTGCTATGTACAGTATTTGTTGAAAACGCATGTTTTAAAGAAGTGTGAGCAAATTTGCGCTGAAGAATATTGTTGACGTTTACAACGACGTAACTATATTTCAACAAATACAGTGTAGTTATGGGAAATAATATTTTTAATTAAACATGCTTTGGTATTTAAAATAAACTTTTAAATGTTTAATTTAACACATTATTTATACATTCCGTGTGTAAATATGACAATTCTTTTCCAGAAACATTTGGATCAATTTATTAAAAAAAAGTACTTGTTTTTAAAACTACACGACAAAAATTGTACAGTTACTAAGCAGTTACAAGTGTGATTTAACGAATATATTTATGCAGTTTAGCCTGCCGGTTGTAAGAAGTGGTAAAGTATTGGCTGTCGACTAATGTTCGATACGTGGTTGGGGGGGGGGGGGGGGAGGTTGCAGCGTGATTGGCTCGTAATAGAAACAGGTCTAAACTTCACTTCTGACGTCAATGATTCGGTTAATCAGGTTGTACCGACAAGAAATTAAACTTGCAGATTTGCCAGGCAAGAAATGCAGCCAAGTCTGTGGCCAATTAGAAAAAGTCAACAGTTTTAAACCAAACATTTTTTTGTATAACTTACGTAAGATATCGACATTCGAAAATGTTACTCTCTTAGGCTGCAGAGAACATATTTTATTTTATTTTATTGTGTTTTTTTTTTAATATGTCTGGTTGTAATTTTTTTTACACCTGTAGCCAATATTCAGAATAACCGATTACTTAACTGTAATATTTGGCAGGTATAACTATCCCCACCTTTCCAGGCAATTTATTTCTTAATGGGTAGTGCCCTGTGTCCTAAAAACCTACTTTAACTTCAAATAAGCGCATAAAAGTAAGTCCCATGCCCCGTCATACAAAATAGGTATGTTACAGCGTAATATTTGAACTTCAAGATGGCATATGTATGTTCCCTCGCTGTGACGACGAAGCCCGTGACTCATTCACCCGCGCGGAGTCTGCGAGAACAGATCAGTTATGATTAGAGACCTGAAAAATTCGCGGGTTCATTTCGTGTTTTGCTAAAATTCAAATAATTTATACCTTAGTGCTGCTTCTGCAATTGGTTTACTGTTAATCTTGGAGGACTGAGGGCCAATTAGAGACCTATCACTCATGGAAGTGTCGAATCACAGACCACCCAGTCGAGACGACTCACAAGTCAGCAGCCAGTGAACCGTTGGCGTTTGCCCGAGTGTGTAGAGGATATTGGAGTCCATCCCGAAGGTCGTTGAACCCGCGAATTTTTTCCGGTCTTCTAGTTATGATGGACCACAGAATGGTTCATCGGAAGTGATGCTGCGCCTTGAGCCACTCTGCTGCTGACTCGCTCACCTCTGGGTGTGTCTCCGTGCTGGGCTTTAAGAGAAACTAGTCACTGTAATTTTCGCAGGCTTTCACGGCCGTTGTCTGAAGTCGCTTGGCTTCTGGGTTGTAGCCGTGTCCTAGGCGAATAATTCACCGAGGTTTCGGTCGACGTTGCAGTCGCCATCATCAGCAACTGTTACAACCCAGGAGCTAAGCTAATGCAAATATGTAATTTTTTTTTGTTGGTGACTACAAACACTTAGCCGCAGAGGGCAAAAATAATCATTTCCGCCGCAGATC
This sequence comes from Bacillus rossius redtenbacheri, assembly GCF_032445375.1. NCBI lineage: Eukaryota > Metazoa > Arthropoda > Insecta > Phasmatodea > Bacillidae > Bacillus > Bacillus rossius. The sequence continues at coordinate 2,196,454 of NC_086341.1, read as the reverse complement.
ATTTCCGCAGCGGGTCCGTGAACAGGAAGTGTACCTGTGAAGCCAATGAACAGTTTCCGATCACGTGGGGAGTCGTGTGTTCGTCGAGACGGGCTCCACACGGGAAGGAACAGAGCGCGATTAGCAGCGCTACAAGCGTTGGGCAACCTCCGCGCCTAGTCGTACAGCAGGTAAGATACAACCTGTTTTCGGCGGCTATTATACGATAAATCATCTCAGCCCCCCCCCCCTCCCCCCTCCCTCTAATCCCACGACGCAGGCTTCACATTCCACGGCTGCTCGCTGGAAGAGGCGCTCCCACAAGGTTCACAGTCCTGCACTGCTATAGCGAGCCTCGTCCTTATTCTCCATGGCGCCTTACTTACTCTCTCTCTCTCTCTCTCTCTCTTTTTCCAATATACACGATATCTGCCATTAGCGCTGTCCTTGTCTCGGTGAACTCTGTTTCAACACATACGCCATAGAGCAAAAAAAAGGGGGGGGATTGTCTGTTAAGTCAGTTTACGGACGATAATTTTACGTGATAACGTCATATCAATTCTTTTTTTTTTAAATTGCTGCTTTTAAAAAGCCCGCCTTAACCTGTTTGATATTATAGAATATTTTCTCGCACGGTGGTTGGCCGATTCTTGCACGCTCGGCTCAGGCGGTACGTGACAATGAGTCATGCTTTTTCGTGCGTGCAGCCGGCGTTCGTCGATTTATAAGACGTTATCAAGTAAAAAAAAAAAGTTTGGACACAACTTTGTATTGAAACGAAAAATGTGTGAAAATGTATCTGAACAGTGTGTGGGGACGCCTGAGTGGGGGCGAGTGAGTCGGAGAGTGCTGGGGGCCAGAAGGCTCGTTAGGGCGAGTTCCGCCTGCCTCATCAGCATGTGAACCATGCGACGAGCCCAGAGGCGTACGGGAGGAGGAGTGGGGAGAAACTGGAAGCTGGTCAAGTCCCCCGTCCGCCCGGGCACACACGCGGTGCGCAGAGCTTCAGGAATAACAACTACTCAACATATCCTAGCTGAGTCTGTTTACGAAAAGCATTCAAGAATTCGCTGAGGGCCGAAAAGTACTTTTGATACTGTATTTATAGAAGAGTTAAAATTACTAAAAAAAATGTGTTTCCAGAGTAAGTTTTTGGCGTAAAAGAACCAGTAGAAATTCTTGAAAACATTTAAGGGATTTGCACTACACCTTTTATCTTCACTTATCCGCCATATAATGTTACGGTCGCCGCTCATATGCACTGGGAGAAGACTGCGCGCCAGTCCAGAGGAGACGCCGCGCTAGAAGCACCAGCGAGCGTCGCCTCACTAGCACATCAAACACGCTCCTGACGAGGCGGGCCCAAGTGCGAAGACCGGTGCGGAAACTGTGGCGGCCAGGTCAACTCTACATTCTGTTAGCTCCGACTCAAGGATAACAACACGTGAAGAATTAAGCTGGGTGCACACAATTTTACCTTGTGGATTGTGTGGTTTGAGTTTCTCCCGCCGTTAAATTTAAGTTGAAGTGGATCTGTACGTCCGAAAGAATAAATTGGCTATTTATTTTTTACAATTACACAACAAAAATAGAAATTTTCTTGGATTTTAAGAGTAGTATTCAAGTTACCTACAGACTGTTTCGAAACTGAGCCAAGATACAATTCGCAATCATCAATTTAAGTTTTGTTTTGAAGAACTGTTTACTATTGTAATTCTAGTTGTCTAGACTAGTTCTCTATGGCGAAGTGCCATCTTATAATTCAAATAATAACATTTTGTAATAAGTAATGTAAACGGACTGTGCTAAACAGAGTTAAGTGTCTTTGTAAGGAACCGGGACTATTATTCGTTCAAGTTATCTTAAACAGGGGTTCTCTTTACAGCCATTCGGAGGATCTGGCCTTAAGAAGCGAGCACAGAATTAGCCTGAGTGATTAACATTTACTTGGTGTATGTTTTTGATACAGAGTGTAATAAACAAATTGTCAGGACTTGTGCTTCTGTTGTCGGACCTCCCGTGTTTCCCTTACAATCCTGTGGATGTGACGTAACCACAACAACTGTATGAAAGCTCTCAGGTTCTTGGGAATATTTCAACCTTTTATTACTAAAGACATTTGGGTCATTTTTTACATGTTTTGGATTCAGTGACCAAATGTTTAAAAATGGTTTACTTTTGATTACTTTATATGGATGATGTACTCATATGGTATTTAAACACATAGCATCAGGTGTTATTGCTTCTAGCACATTATGAGCAGTTTCTTAGCCTTGGGAATAAAGACAGATGAGGGCCACGACAATCTGGCCTTTGCATGAGAGTAGTTATTTCCTTCTAATTGTTAATGGGAGAATCCTTCATTAAATAGTGTGACTGCACAGCTAAGAAATTGTGTCATGTCACGAGTTCACAGCATGCTATTTTTAACATGCTATTTTGGTAATTTCATGAAGTGTAGTGGCGGTTGGCACTAGGATTACATTGGAGTAACTAGACTTGGTAAACAGTAAAATATAAAGGTTTTTTATTTGTTGGTAAGTTGTTAAGATTTCTCAACTGTATGTTCTTCCATGCATGGCACAGATAACACTATACAGTATATGTCTCAGTGGAATAAATAATTTTGTTAAGAGACTAGTTGGATACAAAATGTAACTTGGTCAATCACAAGCAAGTTCGTGTACTCGACAAGTGTTTGGTTGTCCACGGCCTTCAGTCTTCACGGCGAGGTGTGCAGTGGGGCGGCTGGCAAGTTCATGTACTCGACGATAGAGCATTCAGCAAGTGTTTGGTTGTCCACGGCCTTCAGTCTTCACGGCGAGGTGTGCAGTGGGGCAGCTGGCAAGTTCATGTACTCGACGATAGAGCATTCAGCAAGTGTTTGGTTGTCCACGGCCTTCAGTCTTCACGGCGAGGTCTGCAGTGGGGCGGCTCCCCCAGGTCAGGTGGGGCGGCTGGCTTGACTCCCGCGAGCTCCTTCTGGATGTCCTCCAGACTCTTGCCCCGGGTCTCCGGCACGAAGAGCAGCACGCCCGCCCCGGCGAGCCCGTTGACGGCGGCGTACCCCGCGTAGGTGCCGGCGGGTCCGAGCGCGCGCACCAGCCCCACGAAGAACTGCGTGACCAGGAACATGGCGAGCCAGTTGACGGTGGCCGCGACTCCCGTGACCCAACCCTTGGCCTCGGTCGGCACCAGCTCCGCCATCATGAACCACGGCAGGGGCCCCAGGCCGACGGAGAACAGCCCGATGTAGCCCAGCACGGAGGCGACGGGCAGCCAGCCCGGAGGCGCGAGCGCCAGGCCGGCGAGGCAGAGAGCCGACCCCCAGCAGGAGACCGCGAGGAGCAGCCTCCGGCCGGCCAGGTCCGCGATGACCACCATCAGCACGGTCACGGCCAGCTCGAAGACGGCGCACAGCATCGCCGCGATGGACGGCTCCATCCCCGCGCCGCTGGCCCTCAGGATGTCCTCGGCGTAGAAGGTGACGGCGTTGATGCCCGAGAGCTGCCGCGCCATCATCAGCCCCGTGACGATCAGCAGCGCCTTGGCGGTGGGCGGGGTCCACGCGCAGCGGCCCGGGGTTGCGGGCCTCTGGACGAGCCGGCGCAAGGACTCCAGCTCGGGACCCACGTCGGGGTCCCCGCCCCGGAGCCAGGTCAGGGCCGCCCTAGCGGCCGCCTCGTCCCCGCGCGCCAGAAGGTGCACGGGGGACTCGGGCACCAGGAACAGCAGCAGGAAGGACAGCGCCGCCGGCAGCGCGCAGCTCACGTTCATCCAGAGGTAGGGGGCCGCCAGCGCGCCGGCCAGGTACACCCAGAGGATGCCGAGGCAGAGCGCCGAGTCGTAGAGCACGCCCAGCGAGCCCCGCACCCCCACCTCGGAGATCTCCTCGTTGTAGAGCGGAGTCACCACGGAGCCGGCGCCCAGGCAGGCGCCTTGCAGCAGCCTGGCCGCGCACAGGTACACCACCTGCGACATGCCCCTCTGCTGAGGTCACGTGCTCTCCCCTCGCCTGATCACATCGACACTAGTCCCAGGCAGCCTGACTAGTATTTTGGCACAATTTTAAATTTGAATGTGTTAAAAAAATAATGTTTCCATTCATTCTTTTACTGCAATAACTTAAACTTCTTCCTCCTCCTGTACACTCCCAGTGTACACTCCTGGTGTCAGACCTGTCTCCCCAAGTTTTTCCTCAGCCCTAGATCCGATTTTGCCGTGTCATTTGCCAGTCAGTCCGTGTATCATTTTATCCCCGTCTTGGCGCACGAACATCGCCTGTAATTCGCCTCCGATCTGTGATGAGAACTGCTATGTCCTGCAAGCTCTCAGGGCAGGCTAATTCTAAGACCTCCCCTGATGCGAGCCATTTTCACCAACGTTCAGTCACGCCTCCGGGTTTCAGTAGAGCCCCTTTCCCACTGTCACCAGCAGCCCCCACACACCCCACCTCTCCAAGATTTCCTGGGAACACCGGCCCAGAGCAATGACTGTACACGAACAGTAGTGAGAGGGTGCCGGTTCCAGGACAGTGTAAACAAAGAAATGGGTGGTTGTCTGAGCGCGTGTCCTGGGTAGGCGTGGCAGGAGGTGGGCGTGGCACCACGTGGCTCCCGGCAACGCCCACCCAGCCACATGGTGCCACGCCCACGTCCTGCCATGCCTACCCAGGACATGCGCTCAGACAACCACCTGTTTCTTTGTTTACACTGTCCTGGAACTGGCACCCTCTCACTACTACGAACCCCGGCCAGGGTCGGCCTGTCCCCAAGGCCACGAATCTAGTCCCAAAAGTACATGCTTATGCCACCTGGTGGTAGTTTTGCGAATTACTTCTCCTGGGAGTTTGAACGCCTGCTGAACGCCTGCCCTCTGGCATCTCCCGCAGTAACCAGTACCCCGTAGTTCCTTCCCCGGCTACCAGAGTGCTGGCTTAGCCCGCTCCATAAGCCCCATGCTGCTAGCAGCCGCCTCGTGCGAGTCGACCTCTACTCGGTTCAGACACACCTCAGTAGGTCGAAGTCAGTACTTCTCGACAAGCCCCTCGGTAGTCTTCGGAACCTTTCGGCCCAAAAGCCGAGCCCCCCCCCCCCTTTTTTTTTCTATCTTTAACTTGGCCTTTTAATTACGAGTCTCTGCCGCCCCAAACTTATTGCATGCCGCGATTCTGGTCTGAATACTTCGCATATACGTCATCAGGATGCCTCTCCGTTTTTCTTTCAAGATGTGATTAACTAGACAAGGGATGATTCCCACAACGTTAGTGTTTAGGCATTATTCAGTCCGTGTATATCTAGCTCGAGTAGTCATGTTATAGTCATCATAACTAATTAATTTTATTTTAAATCATGAAACGTCCGTGATGGGTCCGTATGCTCAACGCCCAGGCAGATCCTAGAAGACATCACCCTGTTTGGTGAGTTTTTACTACCTTTACTCCCCGACCATCATCGTGACTAGAAGGCATTTTCTGCCTATTGCACCAACTGTCTATGAATCAGTCCTGAACATATGTGTTTCGGATCTGTTCACAGACAGATTACAAGTACCGGACCAGGGTACAAGTACCGGACCAGTTTACAAGAACCAGACAAATTCCAAGGACCAGATCAGTCTCCACTGACCGGATGACTAAGGCCCTCTGACATACCGTCAACTGTTCCACTTCGTCCAGAAACCTTCAAACTGCCAGCCCTTCAGTTTTTAAAAACCTTTTTGGACTAGCATGGAATCACGACGTTGAACAGATCAGACTGCCAGCAATTTTTCATCAGGACTTAAAAGATCCTGGGACTGCGACTCATTTTATTGTTACGAATTTTACTTAAATTATGTTAAAGATCTGTTTAATTGTCTAATAAGGGCCGGTCCATTATTTTAATGATGTGATTATAAATCCATGTTATATATATTTATTTTTGTTGATCAATTTATAAAATATCCAATGTGAAAATAATCAAAAGTAAAATAAAAAAGAGGTACTAATATCTAAACGAAATCATTATTTTGCCTTCTGAAACCAAAAGATCCACTAGTTACCCCCCCCCCCCCCCAGCCCAGGTCATCATGAGAGTGAATTGCAACAAAGTTGTAACATAACTTGAGTTTACTCTGTTATGACTGAGGAGTGTAACAGCACACAGGTACACCATCTGCGACACCCCTCTCTGCTGAGGTCTCGTGCTCCTCCCTCCCCCCCCCCCCTTCTCGCCTGAACACCACGACACTAGTCCTCTTGGCAACAGTCACCTTAGTTATCTCCAGATACTGTTCCAGACACATAGCTGGAAGTGGTGTATATGTAGTTGCATTTTATTTTTTTGGTATATGTGAGCAGGGACTATCGTGATAAGTGGATTTCAAAATTTCCAGCTAGATGCTTAGCAGTGAGCATTACAGTGTGGTTGTTGCTTAAAGGTTACTACTTATTGCCGTTGTATGTTTAAGACATCAATTTTGGACAACCTCTTGAAATCCTTTAATTTTAACAGCAATATTGTTAAATCGTCTTAACTGGTTTCGTTGATGGAAGCATTCAAAATGTTTTCTTGGTAAATTTTGCTTATTTGCATCAGTTTTTACAGTAAGTATAAGTCCACCCACTTTGACTAGCACCTGGTGTGTCTGTTTGGTGGGCCAGGGGGCACGAGTTCGATTCCCAGCTGGAGAGGGGATCCTCAGAAACCTTCTCCCTGGGTCCAGGACTGGGTGTTAGTGACGCTCTCACACCTTCATCCCGCGCAAGGCTATGGCAAACCATCGCGTAATCGACCTGTTTTGGCAAACATAAGGTCGTCATGGAATTCTAAATTACACCAGAAATTGTAATAGGGACGACATGGGAAACAGGTGAGAAATACGCGAGACAAGTGATGTCTGGTGGCGTGGAGTTTACCTACATGTTGGTACAATGTGCGTGAAACAAGTTACAGTAGTGGCTTTCAAGCGGCATGGAGTGTCTTGCGCTTGGGCAATGCTTACTGGCTAGAGTTTCCCATATTGTCTGATGGTTTGTGCTTAGAATTGACGATCAACAGTTCTGGTGTTGCAATATGGCAATGGTAGAGTGTAATCCCGACAAGACCGAGCTACATTTTGGTACAATGTGTTTCCAAGTGCGTGAAACTGGTTACTATAGTGGCTTCCAGCGGCTTGGGCAATGCTGGCTGTATAGAGTTTCCCATATTGTCTGATGGTTTGTGCTCGGAAGTGACGATCAACAGTTCTGGTGTTGCAATATGGCAATGGTAGAGTGAGATACCGACAAGACCATGCTACATTTTGGTACAATGTGTTTCCAAGTGCTTGAAACTAGTTACAATAGTGGCTTCCAGCAGCTTGGGAAATGCTAACTGGCTAGAGTTTCCCATATTGTCTGATGGTTTGTGCTCGGAAGTGACGATCTACAGTTCTGGTGTTGCAATATGGCAATGGTAGAGTGGGATCCCGACAAGACCGAGCTACATTTTGGTACAATGTGTTTCCAAGTGCTTGAAACTAGTTACAATAGTGGCTTCCAGCGGCTTGGGCAATGCTAACTGGCTAGAGTTTCCCATATTGTCTGATGGTTTGTGCTCGGAAGTGACGATCTACAGTTCTGGTGTTGCAATATGGCAATGGTAGAGTGGGATCCCGACAAGACCGAGCTACATTTTGGTACAATGTGTTTCCAAGTGCTTGAAACTGGTTACAATAGTGGCTTCCAGCGGCTTGGGAAATGCTAACTGGCTAGAGTTTCCCATATTGTCTGATGGTTTGTGCTCGGAAGTGACGATCAACAGTTCTGGTGTTGCAATATGGCAATGGTAGAGTGTAATCCCGACAAGACCGAGCTACATTTTGGTACAATGTGTTTCCAAGTGCTTGAAACTAGTTACAATAGTGGCTTCCAGCGGCTTGGGCAATGCTAACTGGCTAGAGTTTCCCATATTGTCTGATGGTTTGTGCTCGGAAGTGACGATCTACAGTTCTGGTGTTGCAATATGGCAATGGTAGAGTGGGATCCCGACAAGACCGAGCTACATTTTGGTACAATGTGTTTCCAAGTGCTTGAAACTGGTTACAATAGTGGCTTCCAGCGGCTTGGGAAATGCTAACTGGCTAGAGTTTCCCATATTGTCTGATGGTTTGTGCTCGGAAGTGACGATCTACAGTTCTAGTGTTGCAATATCGCAATGGTAGAGTGGGATCCCGACAAGACAGACCTGGCTACATTTTGGCACAATGTGTTTCCAAGTGCTTGTAACTAGTTACAATAGTGGCTTCCAGCGGCTTGGGCAATGCTAACTGGCTAGAGTTTCCCGTATTGTCTGATTGCTTGTACTCGGATGTGGCAACATGGCAATGGTAGAGTGGGATCCCGACAAGACAAACCTGGCTACATTATGGTACAGCGTGTTTCTAAGTGCTTGAAACTAGTTACAATAGTGGCTTCAAACGGCTTGGGCAATGCTAGCCGGCTAGAGTTTCCCATATTTTTTGATTGTTTGTGCTCGGAAGTGACCATCAACAGTTCTAGTGTTGCAATATGGCAATGGTAGAGTGGGATCCCGACAAGACAGACCTGGCTACTTTTGGTACAATGTGTTTCCAAGTGCGTGAAACTGGTTACAATAGTGGCTTCAAGCGGCTTGGACAATGCTATCTGGGTGGAGTTTCCCGTATTGTCTGATTGCTTGTACTCGGATGTGGCACAATAGCAATGGTAGAGTGGGATCCCGACAAGACAAACCTGGCTACATTATGGTACAGCGTGTTTCTAAGTGCTTGAAACTATTTACAATAGTGGCTTCAAGCGGCTTGGGCAATGCTAGCCGGCTAGATTTTCTCATATTGTTTGATTGTTTGTGCTCGGAAGTGACCATCAACAGTTCTGGTGTTGCAATATGGCAATGGTAGAGTGGGATCCCGACAAGACAGACCTGGCTACTTTTGGTACAATGTGTTTCCAAGTGCGTGAAACTGGTTACAATAGTGGCTTCAAGCGGCTTGGGCAATGCTATCTGGGTGGAGTTTCCCGTATTGTCTGATTGCTTGTACTCGGATGTGGCAACATGGCAATGGTAGAGTGGGATCCCGACATATCAAACCTGGCTACATTTTGGCACAATGTGTTTCCAAGTGCTTGTAACTAGTTACAATAGTGGCTTCCAGCCGATTGGGCAATGCTAACTGGCTAGAGTTTCCCGTATTGTCTGAATGCTTGTGCTCAGCAGTGGCCGCAACATGCAGTATGGCAACGGTAGAGCGGGACCCCCACCTGGCGGCCGCAGACGGCGATGACGGCCCAGCCCGCCACGAGCAGCAGGCTGAGGGCCTGCGAGAGTCTCCGCCGCCCCAGCAGGTTGGCGAGGTGTCCGGTGGGCAGGGAGCCGGCCAGGGCCCCCACTGCGACCAGCGACCCCACCAGGGAGCCCTCGTCCACCGTCAGGCCCCCCGCCGAGGCCGAGGAGTTGTCCGCCGGGGCCTGCAGATGCGGCAGCGCCGGCGAGGTCCAGCCGAACACGCACCCCGCCGTCACCGTGTTCACGACGGCTGTTGGCACAGTCCACCCCCTCGAAGTCACCACCTCGCAGTAACCACCTCGCAGTCACCCCCTCGCAGTCACCCTCTCGCAGTCACCCCCTCGCAGTCACCCCCTCGCAGTCACCCCCTCGCAGACACGCCCTCGTAGTCACCCCCTAGTAGTCGCCCCTTCGCAGTCACCCCCTCACAGTCACCCCCTCGCAGTCTTCTCATCGCAGTCACCCCCTCGTAGTCGCCCCTTCGCAAACCCCCTCGCAGTCACCCCCTCGCAGTCAACCCCTCGCAGTCACCCCCTCGCAGTCACCCCCTCGCAGTTACCCCCTCGCAGTACCCCTTCGCAGTCACCCCTTCGCAAAACCCACTCGCAGTCACCCCCTCGCAATCATCCCCTCGCAGTCACCCCTCGCAGTCACGCCCTCGCAATCAACCCCTCGCAGTCACCCCCTCGCAGTCACCCCCTCGCAGTCACCCCCTCGCAGTCACCCCCTCGCAGTCACCCCCTCGCAGTTACCCCCTCGCAATACCCCCTCGCAGTCTCCCCTTCGCAAAACCCACTCGCAGTCACCCCCTTTCAATCATCCCCTCGCAGTCACCCCTCGCAGTCACCTCTCAGTCACCCCCTCTCAGTCACCCCCTCGTAATCACCTCCTCGCTGTCAACCCCTCGCAGCCACCCACTCGCAGTCACCCCCTCGCAGTCACCCCCTCGCAGTCACCCCCTCGCAGTCACCCCTTCGCAATCACCCCCTCGCAGTCACCCCCTCGCAGTCACCCCCTCGCAGTCACCCCCTCGCAGTCACCCACTCGCAGTCACCCCCTCGCAGTCACCCCCTCGCAGTCACCCCCTCGTAGTCACTCCCTCGCAGTCACCCCCTCGTAGTCGCCCCTTCGCAGTCACCCCCTCGCAATCACACCCTCGCAATCACCCCCTCACAGTCACCCCCTCGCAGTCACCCCCTCACAGTCACCCCCTCGCAGTCACCCCCTCGTAGTCGCCCCTTCGCAGTCACCCCCTCGCAGTCACCCCCTCGCAGTCACCCCCTCTTAGTCGCCCCTTCGCAGACACCCCCCTCGCAGTCACCCCCTCACAGTCACCCCCTCGCAGTCACCCCCTCGCAGTCACCCCCTCACAGTCACCCCCTCGCAGTCACCCCCTCGCAGTCACCCCCTCACAGTCACCCCCTCGCAGTCACCCCCTCGCAGTCACCCCCTCACAGTCACCCCCTCGCAGTCACCCACTCGCAGTCACCCCCTCACAGTCACCCCCTCGCAGTCACCCCCTCGTAGTCGCCCCTTCGCAGTCACCCCCTCGCAGTCACCCCCTCGCAGTCACCCCCTCGCAGTCACTCCCTCGCAGTCACCCCCTCGCAGTCACCCCCTCGTAGTCACCCCCTCGCAGTCACCCCCTCTTAGTCGCCCCTTCGCAGACACCCCCTCGCAGTCACCCCCTCACAGTCACCCCCTCGCAGTCACTCCCTCGCAGTCACCCACTCGCAGTCACTCCCTCGCAGTCACCCCCTCGTAGTCACCCCCTCGCAGTCACCCCCTCGCAGTCACCCCCTCGCAGTCACCCACTCGCAGTCACCCCCTCGCAGTCACCCCCTCGCAGTCACCCCCTCGCAGTTACCCCCTCGCAATACCCCCTCGCAGTCTCCCCTTCGCAAAACCCACTCGCAGTCACCCCCTCTCAATCATCCCCTCGCAGTCACCCCTCGCAGTCACCTCTCAGTCACCCCCTCTCAGTCACCCCCTCGCAATCACCTCCTCGCTGTCAACCCCTCGCAGCCACCCACTCGCAGTCACCCCCTCGCAGTCACCCCCTCGCAGTGACCCCCTCGCAGTCACCCCTTCGCAATCACCCCCTCGCAGTCACCCCCTCGCAGTCACCCCCTCGCAGTCACCCCCTCGCAGTCACCCACTCGCAGTCACCCCCTCGCAGTCACCCCCTCGCAGTCACCCCCTCGTAGTCACTCCCTCGCAGTCACCCCCTCGTAGTCGCCCCTTCGCAGTCACCCCCTCGCAATCACACCCTCGCAGTCACCCCCTCGCAGTCACCCACTCGCAGTCACCCCCTCGCAGTCACCCCCTCGCAGTCACCCCCTCGCAGTTACCCCCTCGCAGTCACCCCCTCGTAGTCACTCCCTTGCAGTCACCCCCTCGTAGTCGCCCCTTCGCAGTCACCCCCTCGCAATCACACCCTCGCAGTCACCCCCTCGCAGTCACCCACTCGCAGTCACCCCCTCGCAGTCACCCCCTCGCAGTCACCCCCTCGCAGTCACCCCCTCGCAGTCACCCCCTCGCAGTCACCCACTCGCAGTCACCCCCTCGCAGTCACCCCCTCGCAGTCACCCCCTCGTAGTCACTCCCTCGCAGTCACCCCCTCGTAGTCGCCCCTTCGCAGTCACCCCCTCGCAATCACACCCTCGCAGTCACCCCCTCGCAGTCACCCACTCGCAGTCACCCCCTCGCAGTCACCCCCTCGCAGTCACCCCCTCGCAGTCACCCCCTCGCAGTCACCCCCTCGCAGTCACCCCTTCGCAATCACCCCCTCGCAGTCACCCCCTCGCAGTCACCCCCTCGCAGTCACCCCCTCGCAGTCACCCACTCGCAGTCACCCCCTCGCAGTCACCCCCTCGCAGTCACCCCCTCGTAGTCACCCCCCTCGCAGTCACCCCCTCGCAGTCACCCCCTCGCAGTCACCCCCTCGCAATCACACCCTCGCAGTCACCCCCTCGCAGTCACCCCCTCGCAGTCACCCACTCGCAGTCACCCCCTCGCAGTCACTCCCTCGCAGTCACCCCCTCGCAGTCACCCCCTCGTAGTCACCCCCTCGCAGTCACCCCCTCTTAGTCGCCCCTTCGCAGACACCCCCTCGCAGTCACCCCCTCACAGTCACCCCCTCGCAGTCACTCCCTCGCAGTCACCCACTCGCAGTCACTCCCTCGCAGTCACCCACTCGCAGTCACCCCCTCACAGTCACCCCCTCGCAGTCACTTCCTCGCAGTCACCCACTCGCAGTCACTCCCTCGCAGTCACCCACTCGCAGTCACCCCCTCGCAGTCACCCCCTCGCAGTCACCCCCTCGCAGTCACCCCCTCGCAGTCACTCCCTCGCAGTCACCCCCTCGCAGTCACCCCCTCGTAGTCACCCCCCTCGCAGTCACCCCCTCTTAGTCGCCCCTTCGCAGACACCCCCTCGCAGTCACTCCCTCACAGTCACCCCCTCGCAGTCACTCCCTCGCAGTCACCCACTCGCAGTCACTCCCTCGCAGTCACCTACTCGCAGTCACCCCCTCGCAGTCACCCCCTCGCAGTCACCCCCTCGCAGTCACCCACTCGCAGTCACCCCCTCGCAGTCACCCCCTCGCAGTCACCCTCTCGCAGTCACCCCCTCGCAGTCACCCCCTCGCAGTCACCCACTCGCAGTCACCCCCTCGCAGTCACCCACTCGCAGTCACCCCCTCGCAGTCACCCCCTCGCAGTCACCCCCTCGCAGTCACCCACTCGCAGTCACCCCCTCGCAGTCACCCACTCGCAGTCACCCCCTCGTAGTCACCCCCTCGCAGTCACCCACTCGCAGTCACCCCCCGCAGTCACCCTTGCTGTGTGATTCTGCATTGCTATATGCTTTCAGCGCCTCGTGTGAACGATCCTTCCACCCATCGAATCCCAGTGTCTTGGAAATTCGTAATTATTAACCTAATATTTAGGAAAAAGTTCTAAAACTCTATTTAAGAAAACCAATTAATGTAATGATTGATTCCATTCATTCCAGTACGTGGTTCAACCCTTGGTCGACGCAAAAGTTATTTATACTTTTAGATATTTATTTAATTAACTATGGTCACTGCAAACAACGACTCCTGCCGGATGAATAAATATGTTACTCGATATCATTACGCCTACCAAGGAGGTCTTTACCAAGACATGTAAACTTTCGGGCGCATAGGCTAATTGTACCTGCGTACCCGCACTACGGGGCCTTCATTCGACGATACTGGTTGTATATTTAAAAAAAGGGGGGGGGGGGTTGTCTGTAAAGTCGGTTTACCGACGATGATTTCACGTGATAACGTTATAAGAAAACATTGATGAAAAATTGCATACTTTTTAATTTCTCATATATTATTTACAGTTTTTGCAAATTTAATTTAAATAACTTGTTTAAATATAAATACGAACAATTAGTTAAAAAGCCCGCCGTAACCTGTTCGATATTATAGAAGATTTTCTCGCACGGTGGTTGGCCGGTTCTTGCACGCTCGGCTCAGGCGGAACGTGACAATGTGTCATGCTTTTTCGTGCGTGCAGCCGGCGTTCATCGATTTATAAGACGTTATTACGTCAAAAAAAAAAACATTTTTAAAGCTGATAACATGTGTGGCTTTAAGATATTTGTAACCCGAACAGGGAACGGGAACGTTTGTGAATTAATTGTACTCAACATCCTTGGCCTTGATACCTTTACTTCTGTTCATAAAAGAAAGAGGTATAAACCCCGACACTTCAGGTTCAGCCTCATGACCTTCATGATAATACCCAAGTTGCAGATTGACTGCCACTACGCAAGCAACAAGATCTTTCAGTGTCTGACTGAGATCAACAATAGGTCAACAAAGACTTGCTGATCTAGAAACATTAACGCATTTAATCAAGACTTGCGTGGATATGAAAAAAAAAGATTATTTTATTGGAACGTTCGCTGATATGAAAACGCAGATAAACTTTTTTTTTTTTAAGTTGTTCAAAATTACGTAAATTGTTTATTTCAAAAAAAAAATATATATATATATTGAAAAGTATAAAGGGATGAAATTTGTGTTTTATTTAGCGAAACATTTTAAAACTTATCTTAAAATGCCTTCAAAAACGCTTAAGTGTTGTCCTATTTACAACAGCATTAAAATCTCTTAAAGGTCTGCAGATATTTTTTATTTCTTTTTAATTAGCGAGGGGTTGAAGAGTACTGTATTAGTAAATTGGGGGGGGGGGGGGTGCGAAATAAGCATTATTTGCCCCCGGCCCAGCCTATGTATAATCAAGCCGTTCTAGAATACTGTTCGTCGATAAAAGACAGATAGCAAGGGGCGTCGCACGTGATTGGCTAACCACTTCTTGAGCTTGTTTGTACCTGTCTCAGGGTTATTAAGAGCGTGTCAAGATCACTGTATTCCGATCATCAGCTCGAAGCAGGCGTAAATATGCCTCGAAGTTGTCTTTGCTACCTAACAGCGACGTCGGAACAGGGGGGGGGGGGCAGCAGGGGCGAGTTGCCCCCGTGCTGTTATGCATGGGGGGGGGGGCGAGAGTAGCATTTCGCCCCCCCCCCTCCTTTTCCCAGAATAAATGTTTGGTCCTAGTAGTATTTTTTTCAACCAGTAGTTACAAACGTTGCATTGATGATCACATTGATTAGAAAATCAAATTTATGATTGTAAATATACTGTAAAATGATTTCAAATTCCTAGATGGTATTTTTATTTAAATTGTACTCCATCTACTGTCAGAGTAGTATTTAATACATACTACGTCACCAAATTTTTGGAATGGTATATTTAATTTTTTGGTTCGGAAACTCATTAAATAGCACAATTTTGCATCTAAAATTCCAAATTTTTCCGGGGGAGGGCCCCCGGACCCCCCACTCTAGGTCTGAGGTAAGTGTGATACATCTTTCCCCCCCCCCCCATCCCTCATGAAAACGTTCCAACGTCCCTGCGTGCCTAATGCATCCGCGCGGTTCTGATAATAGGTGGGTGTTCAAATTTAGGTGATTCCAATTTTTAAAATTATTTTTTTTGTGTATGCGATATGTTATTTCGGTAATAGCAATTTGTTGGTCATCTCGGAAACTTTGCCAAGTCTCTCAAAAACACCATTAGTTATTCTTATAAAACAGTCATAATTTTTAGCTTCCTAAAACTATTTATCGTTTGTGATTTATTTGAATAAAATTACCCCTTTTCGAAAGCTTAGAGTGAAATCATTTAGTGAGTATTGAAGTAACTTACAAAAGTTTAATTTTTTTTTAAAGTGTGAATTTGTAGGTTAAGGAAAAAATATTGGATATTATTTTTCGTTTGTGGGTTTTTTTTTTTTTTTCATAACAAAATGTATCGCGAGGAAATTATCACACTTATAATAACAACACAAGGAATGTTTCACTTTGAGAAATAATCATTATGATAAAATAATACTAGGGTTCGTCAGGCTACGTTTCGGAAATAAACTAAAAGCGTGCACTGTGAAACCAGGAATGTTCACAGTCAGCACCATGTCACGGAACTAACTGAGAATTATCTTATAATATAATGAGCATAATGTTAAAGTGTTATAAACGATTCTTCGTGTTAGGGGTTGCAACGTTGCAAGTGTATGACGCACCAACCACTCCTGCGAAATACTGAGGGAGCTTCCTTGACTTCTGACCCTGCTTCTGGGTGGCTTCCATCTAGCGCGGTGATCCAATAGGCTTGCAGCAACCTGCAACACAGGTCCATGATTGGTTAGAGGGCAGAACATGCAACACAGGTCCGTGATTGGTTAGCGGGCAGGGTACACACATAGAAGGAGAGGTTTACTGATTTCTTTTTTTTTTGACGTGATAACGTTTTATAAATCGATGAACGCCGGCTGCACGCACGAAAAATGCATGACTCATTGTCACGTTCCGCATGAGCCGAGCGTGCAAGAACCGGCCAACCACCGTGCGAAAAAAATCTCTATAATATCAAACAGGTTAAGGCGGGCTTTTTAAAAGCAGCAATTTAAAAAATTTGATTTATTTGTCCAATTTCGTCATTTCAAATTAACAATTTATTGACATGGATTTGATTAGAGTTTATTTCTATAACTGTTCGTGATTATATTTGAACGAATTATTTTAATTAAATTTGCAAAAACTGTAAATAATATTTGAAAATTAAAAAGTATGCAATTTTTCATCAATGTTTTCTTATGACGTTATCGCGTAAAATGATCGTCCGCAAACCGACTTTACAGACGACCCCCCATTTTTTAGTTATGGTTGGAGGTAATGATTTATCAGGAAAAATGATTTGCCCCGAGACATCATCTGTAACTTTTTCCTACACTTTTACGCTTATGGTTGCAAGAAATATTTTTTACGTGACATAGTTATTTTAGGGTGAAACACGGATGTTATGTATGTGTTTCAGTGAGTGTTTTCTCATTTGCTGAGTTAAATACAGGAAGTACTTCTTCAGCCAATAATTTCCAGTAAGGAAATGCTGGTTGCAAATATTGACATAGTATATTACAGCGAAAAGTCATATTCCCCAGTTAAGGTCAAACAAAGCATGGATATTAAGAACATTACCACGTAACTTGATGTAAGCTTTTGGACATACGCCATTGCTAAGCACTTTTTCTGTAGAAGAAAACTAAAAAATATCCAAAAGACAAAAAACACAAATTAAGCAAAAAATTGCTGTTGTCAACAGGATATAAACACCACATAATATTCCATAACAGGAATATGGTCAACAAACAAAGAAAAACAAAGTAAAATGGACTAAGATAACGAAAAAAATCCCCACAAATGATGAAAGCACAAAAATATTGAACCCAAAAAAATTCAGTACAACTGATGAAATGATACAAACCGAAAAGACGAAACAAACACAATAGTTTTCCAAAACAGAAGAGAACGAAAAAAAACCACCATAAATGATAACAGCACAAAAATATTGAACCCAAAAATATTCAGCACAACAGTTGAAACGAGACAAAAACACGACAAAATGAAAAGACGAAACAAACACAACAGTTTTCCAAAACAGAAACACGCTAAACAAAGAAAAAATTACCACGTAGGTAAATATTTTTGAAGTTTAGTTCTGTAAGGTTTCCGTTTTGCTTTCTGTCGGGCGGCACGACACGACGAAATCAGAAATAGAATCTATTCCTTACGGACCGTTGGGGCGCGTTAGTTTTTTGGGGTGACGTCACGGCTTACGGCTACCTTGTGTTTCATTGGTTGCTGAGCGTCGGACCTGTCTCGTGACATTGTGACTCCAGCTCTGTGACTTTGTTTGTACTCGTTTCGCTTCTCATTTGCGAGTGTTGTTCGTGATGCCAGATGCAGATGGCGCCGTCTGATCTGCCTGACCTCGGGTGTTCCATCTCGCCAGCTGCGGTCTGACGGATCCGCTCCGTGTGACGGTGCGGTCACAGGTCACGTGGAACCAATCAGATGCCGCGTCCTCATCGACGTCGGACAGAAGTGACTGCGCGAATGTGTCCGCCTCGTCAGGGGCGTATCTGCGTCGGCGAGGCGGGATTACAAGCGCGACGCTCGCTGGTGCTTCTAGCGCGGTGTCTCCTCTGGACTGGCGCGCAGTCTTCTCCCAGTGCATATGAGCGGTTTCCGTAACGTTATATGGCGGAGAAATAAAGATAAAAGGCGTAATGGAATGTCCTTGTGTGCTTTCAGGAATGTTTACCGGGCCTCTAATGACTAGAAATGATTCTGAAAAAAAAGCGTTTTGGCACTTATCACTTTCCTGAACATACTGTTTAGAAAAAAAATTGTCTGTAAAGTCGTTTTACGGACGATAGTTTAACGTGACAACGTCATAACAAAACATTGATGAAATGACTGCATATTTTTATGAATAAAATTGAATCATTTTTATATAATTACCACTATTTTGTACGGATACAAAGAAGGAGTGAAATTAAATCTACAATTTAATTGATAAATTTACTTTTATTTGCACTTATTAATTCAAATATGTTTATTACTTTAACGAAGAGATTATTTTAACTAAAACTTTTATACATGTTTGCTATTTAACTTCTTCCAATCTGTATTATTCTGTTAAGGATAGAACGATGATTGGAAAAGTAGGGAACGAATGGGAGTGTTTCAAGTTTAATGTGCCTCGAAAAAGTCAAATCGATGGTTGTTCCAATCGAGTGGAAGATAGATAGATGCGGCGCAAGCGTACAATGAGCGTAACGGGACACCACGTAACGGGAAAATGTGCGTAACGGGACACTTTTTCGTGCGTGCAGCCGGCGTTCATCGATTTATTAGACGTTGTCACGTCAAAAAATACGGAAACGAAACCTCTCCCGCCCCTCAGCGTGTTGTTAGTAGCTTCTCGTGAACAGACGCCAGTCTGACATTTATAGTCACGTGGTCCCTTGTGAAGCCCTGCGCACCGTGTGTGTGCCCGGGTAGGCGGGGGCCTTATATCCACTCAGGAGTGACCAGATATATTATTGTAGGGTGAGGAATAAGGGACTTGCTGACTGCGGCCGTAACACGAAGAAGGCCTCTGGGAGCTTCCACGTCAGCTCGCATGGCCGATGCTATGCACGTTTCGCTCAAATATTCTTGCCGTTTTCATTATTTTTATTGGTTGGTAACTTGCGATATATTGCGAAAGATTTTCTACGAATTTTACGAACTATTCTGTAAAATTACGTTGGTTAACTATTTATTAGGAGCACGCATTTTTTCGCTAAACCATTTTGAGACTACCTGTGAGCAAAATCATTGGCGTCGTCTACTGTCAGGACACCAATCACAACAATCCAGCGCGGAAGCAAACGCGTCCTGAATGGCCCAGTCAAATAAGATGATGCCTTCTCTTGCAGACGGCCGCCAATCACGAGGAAGAATCATCTGGCGCGGGTTACAATATTGCAGTCCAATAAGTTTTCAGAATTTTTTTTTCTCGCGAAAAAATGATTGCCATCACTAATTGGTTTTTTTCATTGGAAACGGCTAATATTTAGAGACCTGAAAAATTCGCGGGTTCATTTCGTGTTATGCTAAAATTCAAATAATTATACCTTAGTGCTGCTTCTGCAATTGGTCCTCTGTTAATCTTGGAGGACTGAGGTCCAATTAGAGACCCTCACTGATAGAAGTGTCGAATCACAGACCACCCAGTCGAGACGACTCGCAAGTCAGCAGCCAATGAACAGTTGGCATTTGCCCGAGTGTCTAGAGGATATTGTAGTCTATCCTGGAGGTCATTGAACTCGCGAATTTTTCCGTTCTCTACTAACATTATTTCTGTTGAATATTTATCATGTATATTCAGTGTTATTTATGGATCGTTACAAACCACCACAATGAAACAATTTGACGTCTTGTACTTACGGGTGTGTGGCAGAAGCTGCGAGTGAAGTATCGTGTTACAGCATGAGGTCGCTGAGGAGTTGTTATCGCAGCTTGCGCGCCACTGCCGGTAGCAACAGCGCTGTTTTTCCCACGCGGAGAACTACTGGGCAAACACAAGCCAGAGCGTGCGTGACTTCCAGATCAGCGAGTTTCATTTGTCTGCGCGCGCGTTTGAAGTGTTGCAGGTGTCGCAAGTCCCGGCAGTCTCCTAGTCCATCTGCCAGTGTTCCAAGACCTGGTCTACCCAGGGCCGGCGCGTCCATACAGGCGAACTAGGCGACCGCCCAGGGCGCCAAGTAGCTGGGGGGTGGCGCAGCACCACACACAACAGCTGATATATAATATGTTTAACGATTATTGAAACTAGATGAAAATGGATTTTTGTAACAGTTTGGAATGTTTATATTGATACAAGTAATTATTTAAAGTCCACGGTGACCTGTTTATGATTTGTGATTTGTAATAAGTAAAACAGTAAAAAAAAAAAAAACACAAGCTTGCTTACATTTGATTGTTGACAAAATCTTAGGCTTACGTGATGTAATTTGAGAAAAGGAAAAAAATTTTTGTGGTGTCCGGCGGGGGATGGGGGGGGGGGGCATTAAGGTTTTTTCGCCTAGGGCGCCAGGCTACCTCCAGCAGCAGCCGACACCTGTCAGGATGTCCAAGAGGCGCTGAGAGCTCTAAGGGCGACCCCGGCTCGATAGCCAGACTAGAGGTCGCCTCTAAGCACAATTGGGCGTGCAGTGTTCCAGGTGTATTGTACTGTTGCTGGTGACACCATCAATCAAACAGAGTAATAAATAATGCACAAGTTCACAGAATGTCACTATAAAAACACATATTGTTCTTCAGGGGAAATTTCGACACTAAAGACGGAAAAAATTAAATTTGTTCTTGGACGAAGAAAATATCGTAAATTATTTTCAAAATGAGACAGTTTATAGTATTCAGAATACTTATGTTCTCAAACGTTATCTTATTAAGCTATGCATATCTCCTGGCTGCTGAGTTTATTTGTATGATCCATATAAGTAATAACTGAGTGAGGGTGTTTTAGTGTAAGCTAGGTAAGTAATAACTGAGTGAGGGTGTATTTGTGTGATCTAGGTGAGTAATAAGATATAAATTTCTCGCGATTCGCATGCTCATTCCAATGGACCAGTCAATTACGCTAGCAGCCATGACTTTTTTTCTCGGTGTATTTTTTTCCTTCGGGAAACCAATAAACGGCCTTCGCAGCTGTTACCGTGGAAACTACTTGGATCGTTATCTCAGAATCTAAGTACATAGGTACCAGATACATGCAGTAAACATCAGCACCCGAGATCTCAAAAAATAGACAACGTAGATAGGGCTCATAAAGTATCTGCTTCTGGCATCAATCGTGGGATATTTTTGATCAGACCCTTTGTTTGTTTTTAGTTGTTGTTAGTTGTTAGTACTGCTGTCAGGGACTTGTCCTGCAGTCAGAGACTTGTCCTGCAGTCAGGGACTTGCCTTGCAGTCAGGGACTTGTCCTGCAGTCAGGGACTTGTCTTGCAGTCAGGGACTTGTCTTGCAGTCAGGGACCTGTCTTGCAGTCAGTGACTTGCCTTGCAGTCAGGGACTTGTCCTGCAGTCAGGGACTTGCCTTGCAGTCAGGACCTTGTCCTGCAGTCAGGGACTTGCCTTGCAGTCAGGGACTTGTCCTGCAGTCAGGGACTTGTCCTGCAGTCAGAGACTTGTCCTGCAGTCAGGGACTTGTCTTGCAGTCAGGTACTTGTCTTGCAGTCAGGGACTTGCCTTGCAGTCAGGGACTTGTCCTGCAGTCAGGGACTTGTCCTGCAGTCAGGGACTTGTCCTGCAGTCAGGGACTTGTCTTGCAGTCAGGACCTTGTCCTGCAGTCAGGGACTTGTCCTGCAGTCAGGACCTTGTCTTGCAGTCAGGGACTTGTCCTGCAGTCAGGACCTTGTCTTGCAGTCAGGGACTTGTCCTGCAGTCAGGGACTTGTCCTGCAGTCAGGGACTTGCCTTGCAGTCAGGGACTTGTCCTGCAGTCAGGGACTTGTCCTGCAGTCAGAGACTTGTCCTGCAGTCAGGGACTTGTCCTGCAGTCAGGACCTTGTCTTGCAGTCAGGGACTTGTCCTGCAGTCAGGACCTTGTCCTGCAGTCAGGGACTTGCCTTGCAGTCAGGACCTTGTCCTGCAGTCAGGGACTTGCCTTGCAGTCAGGGACTTGTCCTGCAGTCAGGGACTTGTCCTGCAGTCAGAGACTTGTCCTGCAGTCAGGGACTTGTCTTGCAGTCAGGTACTTGTCTTGCAGTCAGGGACTTGCCTTGCAGTCAGGGACTTGTCCTGCAGTCAGGGACTTGTCCTGCAGTCAGAGACTTGTCCTGCAGTCAGGGACTTGTCCTGCAGTCAGGGACTTGTCCTGCAGTCAGGACCTTGTCTTGCAGTCAGGGACTTGTCCTGCAGACAGGGGTTGCAGACAGAGGTCTCGCTCACCGGGTGACCGCCAGGGGCGCTGGCGAGGCTGCAGGCTGCGGCCGTGTCGCGGTGGCTGCTGGCGGGAGACTGCGCGCTCGTGTCTGGTGTCTCTGTGTGCCCCCTCCATCACTCCCCTTCACTCGCTAGCATTGTTGACAGCTGCTCGCGCGCCAGGTCTTTCGTGAATTACGCTTTATCGCTTCATTCCGACGCTTTAACGTCTCTTTCTTTCAAGTGTATTGTTTAGGCGTGTAACGACTCTCGTTAGCCTTACCTGCATCTGCCGGGAGGCAGACTGTAACGTCACAGCATGCATGATATCCACTGGCTTCCTCTTTCGTTCCACTCCTCATCACCCCCTCGCCCCGCTATTCCCTCATCAACTCACACCCTCTTCCCCTCACTCCATCACCCCTCACCCCCTCTTCCACTCACCCACTCACCCCCTCACCCCTCACCAACTCACCCCCTCACCAACTCAACCCCTCACTACCTCACCACCTCACCAACTCACCCCCTCACCAACTCAACCCCTCACTACCTCACCACCTCACCAACTCACACCCTCACCAACTCACCCCCTCACCACCTCAACCCTTCTCCTCCTCTCCTCCTCTCCCCCTCACCCCCTCACCCCCTCACCAACTCACACCCTCACCAACTCACCCCCTCACCAACTCAACCCCTCACCAACTCAACCCCTCACCACCTCACTCCCTCACCAACTCACACCCTCACCCCCTCACTCCCTCACCCTCTCCTCCCACCAATCCACCATCGAATGCCACACTCCTGAGCGCTGCCCTGCTGATGAGTCATCGTCTCCAATCACCCAACCGACACAAATGAAGTTTCGCTTTATAAAAAAAACTGTCATATGTTGCTTTCTTTGTTTTTTTTTCTTGCTGATGTACTGGATGAACACAAATGATGAATCTCTGAAAGTTACAGAGACTCAGTATGCGCTCCCCGTGTTACGTGGCAAACCTTGAGGCGGTATTCACACTCGTCCCACACTGCGTGCAGCGTGTCAGTGGTTATGGTGACCCCCTGTCTCCGATCCGACAGAGATGGCGGCAGAGGTGGCACGAACTGCTTGTCTCAGACAGGGTCCCACAGGAAGAAATCGCGAGGGGTTGAGTCCGGTGATCGCGGTGGCCATGTGCCCCACGCATCATCCTGGACAGCTGCGCGAACACACCGTCTCCCAGGGAGGTGTGTGCTCAGGTGTTTGTTCCCTTACAGCCAAGTGGGAGTGAGGCGGTGCAACATCTTGTTGGAAGATGAAGTCTTTTCAATCTTCTCCCACTCGAGGCAGAAGCCACAAGGTAGGTATGTCGAGCTACGAACTACTTGTGACAGTTTTTTGACGTGACAACGTCTAATAAATCGATGAACGCAGGCTGCACGCACGAAAAAGTGTCCCATAACACACATTATCCCGTTACGCTGTGTCCCGTTACGCTCATTGTACGCTTGCGCTGCATCTATCTCTCTTCCACTCGATTGGAACAACCATCGATTTGACTTTTTCGAGGCACATTAAACTTGAAACACTCCCATTCGTTTCCTACTTTTCCTATCATCGTCCTATCCTTAACAGAATAACACATATTGGAAGAAGTTAAATAGCAAACATGTATAAAAGTTATAGTAATAATAATCTCTTCGTTAAAGTAATAAAAATATTTGAATTAATGAGTGCAAATAAAAGTAAATGTATCAATTAAATTGTAGATTTCATTTCACTCCTTCTTTGTATCCATACAAAATAGTGATAATTCAATAAAAATGATTCAATTTTATTAATAAAATTATGCAATCATTTCATCAATGTTTTGTAATGACGTTGACACGTTAAACTATCGTCCGTAAACCGACTTTACAGTTAACCATTTTTTTTTTTATGAAAATCTTCTCTCTTGACATGGCACAGAACACGTTCACTTTCGGAAAAATCTCTCTCGTGCTCGATGGTGACATGTGGATTTTCCGTTCCCCAAAAACGCCCACTGTGCGTGTTCACCTTGACATTCGTGTGGAACATGGACTCGTCACTGAAAACTAACCTCATTGTTGTCGTTGTCAATTCTCGTGAGCAGAATGCATAACGTGAAAAATAATAATATTTTGTCTGAGTGCCTGGACCAACCTGTTTGCGCGAAATTTCCGACACCGTTCTTTGGGGCATCGGCTGTCGTTCGTTGCTGGGAATATTAACCCTACTGTGTTTCAATTTATTTATTTTCTAACATCGCTCAACCAAAACAATGTATTAGAATTATTTATATTTTGATTCAAATATTAAAGACCGCATGGTCGCAAAGTTTGAGTGCTGAAAATTACAACCTCAGTTTCTATTGGGAAAAAATATACACAAGGGAAAGATTTTTATTTACAGCCATTTTTTGATTTGCTCATTTCATTGCTACCAAAATAATTTTATATTGGGAAAAATGATTCAAAATTTGCCATTATAATCAATACGCCACTTCGTTAATATCCCATACCATAAATTCTGAACTAAGAATGTTCGAAAATATTCTCTGTTTTTTTTATTATTTTTTTATGTCATGTTAAAGAATGTCTATGTTTCCCTCTATTTGAAAGTTAAATTTCTGATGCTGGCATTTCTCGACCGCGCAGTTTTTTTTTTTTTTTTTTTTTTTTTAAGTGAAAACGTTTTTAGCCGCGTTGAGCGATTTTTGGTAGGCGCAAAACTTATGGGTTCGCGTCACCGACATGCTAGTTACGTGTTGCGCCAGACTGGCGAATCGCAGCGGCCTGTGTACATGTATATGCATATATACACTAATATTTTGTATATACTCGACTGTATCATGTGCGTGTTGGACTCTTTTTTTTTTTTTTTTTTTTTTTGGATGGGATGGGTAAAATCTTGTGAGTTCGCATCACCGACATAGCAGTAAGTGAAGTTAATTTGACCACTTGAATACATGACCTAGGTCATGTGACTAAAAAATTATGTATGGATAAATGTTATCATGCTAACATCGTACTGATGTAGGTAATACCAAAATCATTTTCTTACGTACATTTGACGTAGAAATTATGATGTCAAATTACACATTAAAAAACAATGTTTTAAGTTTTCACTTCTGTTGACAGTCCTAATGTCTGGCTATTTCTTTATTTATTTTATATGTGTTTTGTTTAAGAAACGTCTATGTTTTCCTCTATTTAAAAGTTAATTATCTGATGCTGGCATTTCTCAACCGCGCAGGGTTTTTTTTTTTCCAGTGGCCACATCGCGCGCGAGCAGTTGCCCTCCCTGCGAGCCGGCTGTGAGGCCAAGTGGGTGTCACATCCACTTGACTTCCAGACCGCGCTATGCGCTATGAGCACAACAAGTTATTCTGGCCTCACCACCGCCACCTCCTAGAACCTTTGAATATATACACTGTATAGAAGTCGCGAGTGGATAGGATTTACTCTACGTTTTTCAGGAGCGCATGATGAGCAGCTTGGGAACTTCACCGCTGCAGTGCGCTGCCGTAACGGCCTGTATCGTCTT
Organism: Bacillus rossius redtenbacheri; assembly: GCF_032445375.1. Taxonomy (NCBI): domain Eukaryota; kingdom Metazoa; phylum Arthropoda; class Insecta; order Phasmatodea; family Bacillidae; genus Bacillus; species Bacillus rossius. The sequence goes on along the minus strand of NC_086341.1, from coordinate 2,170,786 downwards.
AGTTTGTTATTTACACGTTAGAGCGCAGCACTGTCGCCCGCTGTCATTCCCCGCACCCCCCACCAATCATTCACTGCAGCTCAAGGTTGTTCAGCAGGAGGGGGAAGGGGTGTTTGAAGAGTTCGACACTTGTCCGCTAGGGACCACCACAAGTCGATGCCCTAGAGATGGTGGCGATTGCGGTGGTGAATTAAACAACTACCTCAAAACCGTATTAGAAATTTTAACCTGGGCTGGCGACTTCTATACAGTATATATATATATATATATATATATATATATATATATATATTCAAAGCTAGAACTGAACCCGTGAGGGTTTACCAGGAGCACTACTTTGCTTCTCTTATCGACCAAGCACACGATGGATGTGCATGCTTGGCCGATCAGGCCTTTTGTTGGTCGCTTTCGCCCGGATGAGTGGTGTTACCACCGACTCGTTTGCCTTCACCAAGAATAACTTATCCATCTAGTTTCACCTCCGTGCCAGCAGCCCCAGATAAGGCTTTGTCAGTTTTTAATACAGTCAGGGCCGCAACTAGAGTCTCTGTCACCCGGGGCATGAATGGATTCATGCGCCCCCCCCCCCCCCCCCTCTTTTTTTGCACATACCACACCAATAAAGCGGGGGGTCCGGGGGCCCTCCCACGGAAAAATGGTGCTATTTAAGCATTTCCCATACCTACATGTAACAGTTTCTGTGCTACTGTAACTTCCATGCAAAAACTTTTTACCAGTTACCAGTTGTAGTAGAAATTACAATGCAAGTGATTTCGGCGCCCCACACAGCTTTGCGCCCGGGGCGTATGCCCCGCTTGCTCCCCCTTAGTTGCAGCCCTTAATACAGTTCACATTCCTTCATTGCGTCCACGCATAAAAAAAAACGGCGGTGTGTTGTTGAAACTTTTCTCGGCAGTCCTTGTGAAGACTCTCCCGTGCCTCCGTGACAGGACGGTTGCTACGAGCACAACAGCACAACAGCACAACAGCGCGACGGCGCGACACAGGCGACAGCAGGGCATCGCGTCATTGTGGCGCGCGCGATTTCTAACAGGCCAACTCCTCGAGTTGTACTTCTCCAGGCGCCTTATGAAAACAAAAAAAAAAATAATTAAAGTGAAGTTTTGCGATACAACGAAAATAGAACGGATGAAATAGGCTACATACAAATAAAAAAAAAAAATCATATGTGCTTTAAAACTCATTAACTGTATTTTAGTGATCGATATTGAATTCTTGTTCAAATAATTAAAAACCGTTCATTTATTGTGATAATTAGTGATATCAATTGCGTTTATAAACTGTTCCAAGTGTATTTGTTTGAGTGAGTTTATGTTCCCGTATGTACAACGATGTCAGGTTGCTTGTAAGCTTCCGTCGTCGCTGGCAGGGAGTGTCTGTGGAAGGTTTAGTAGTTTCCTGGCCATTTTCACGGGAGTGTTTGTGAGGTCGTGTTCCTGTATGTATAATTCATTTGCATTATAAATCTTGAGTCACAGTGATCCCTCTCGGCCTAGCGTCATCCGTCTGTCACTCGTCCGCCACGCCAACAGACTATAAATCTTAAATACTGGTAAATATTTATATTTTATATATATTGACAATATATTTATAATATTGACAATCATGGCAAATCACTTAACAATCATTAAATTCGATTCTTTTTTTGCTCTGATATTTATTAAAATATTTTCAGTTGCATAAAAATATGTTCAAAAGTAGGTTAACAACATTTAACGGAAGCAGCTTAACATATAAAAACATTTTAAGACATTACAGGTCGCCGGCAACGGGTAACCCCAGGACCTGTTCAGCTGGCACTTAATGAGAGCCAACTGATAGCTACGCTCTTTAATGTTTATCTATAAGTAAGCACCCTCGAACACGTAAAAATTGAAAATTGTCAAAATATTAAGAGCGAACAATTTTTAAATGCAAAAAAATATTGTTGCCGAAAATTACTTCTGCAGATACTCCAGGCTATGTTAGCGTCAAGACAATCCAGGGCTAGATTCTCATTAAATGCAGATTTTAAATTAAATAATAATAATAATCCATAGTATCGGGAACAAAAGTGTATATTTCCACATTTAGGGAACTAACACGATAAAATTGAAGGTTGCTATTGTTTTTGAAGTAAAACTTATTTGCTGAGGAGGGCAACAAATTTCGGGCGTTACGAAAAATTCCGATCGCATGAGGGGAAATAGCTAGTTGTTGGGTTGGGGGGGGGGGGGGGGGTACCGGGAGAGGAAGAGAATAGTTGGGTACGTGGTGGGGGAACCGATAGAGGAGACGGCAGGGAAATGTAGAAGTGACACACAGCATACTTGCTCTCTTGCTCTTTTGCGTGTTCTTGCGCTCTTGCGCACTTTCATGCGCGCGGTTGTTTCTTGGAGGTGGAGGTGGCGCTATCCCCACTCCGGGGCCGTTGGTGCTGTCGGTGATCGCTGGAGCAGCCTTGAGCGGGCTCCACGTGGCTTAGTGCGGCTCAGGTCGAACCCTGCCATGCTGCAGGGATAGGGACCCGCCTGCGCCTGAGGGCAGCACAACGGGGTTTTATCTTTGAAAGGTTTGAGCAATGGAAGTGCATGACTTGATGTAAGCTTTTGGACATACGCCATTGCTAGAGACCTGTAAAATTCGCGATTTCAAATCCCTAAAGGATAGACTCCATTATCCTCTATGCACTCGTGCAAATTACATCTGCTGATTGGTTGCCGACTCGTAACCCCTGTTGACTGGAATGATCGTGATTCGCTAATTCTTCTGTTAAAGATTTTTCATTGGCCCAGAGTCCTTCAGATAAACTGTGGCCCAATCACTGAAGCAAAATAATGTCAAAAGTATTTGGACTCTACCCTATCGCCAAATGAATCCGCGAATTTTACAGGTCTCTAGCCATTGCTAAGCACATGTATGTCTGTAGAAGAAAACTACAAAAAACCAAAAGACAAAAAAAAAAAAAACAAATTAAGCAATAATTGCTGTTGTCAACAGGATGTATACACCACATAATATTCCATAACAGGAATATGGTCAACAAACAAAGAAATATAAAGAAAATGGACTAAGAGAACGGAAAAAAACACCACAAATGATGTTGTGCACTGTGCCACAGGCCATGTTCGAAAGAAAATATTTTTTTTATATATATATGTGTTATATGTGTTATTAATTTAATTACTTGTGTATATCAGTATTGTTAAACAGTGTTATTTGAGTATTGTTGTAGCTGTGTAACTAAATATTTCTGTTGGTGTAATGCTTTTCAAGCTATAGTTTGACATGGGTAATTATTTGTCACGAATTATTATTTTATTGACTTAATCACACACCGTATTATAGTTATGAGCCCACTAGTGTGTAAAATACGTTAAGTTGAACTAAGAGGCGTGAATATTTCTCAGTCGGAGTGTAGCTGTGGGTGACTGTGGCTCAACAAAGTAGCAATGAGCTAGGTCCTATTCGTACGCCATGTTGTCACTTTCGCATGCAAGATGTTTACACATGCAGACTACACACACCCATTTGGACAATTAGTTAAGCTGCATAAGCAACCTAATTATCGGCAAGCTTCCATTTTAAGAATATTTAAAATCAAATATTGTTTTAAATGTACGAGAAAAAAATTTCAGCGTATTTTTTTTTATTTTAATAATCTACAATTTATTTTTTTCTTGTGAAAAAAAGAGTTATTTCGTTTGAAATCATACCTGCCTCCTTACTATTCCCAATTATTATCTCTTGTTCTATTAAAAAATATTAATAATTTATTTCTATCTATAACTAATAAGCAAGACGTTTCACTTCTGCCGCTTGTGGACTCCACGCAGACATTTTTTTATAGGTTAGTTACTAAAGCCTCAGTCAACACCTCGTAAATGTTTATTACTGTATTTATGTGTATTGTGTATGCAAGACCTTATCTGCACATTACCTTTGCCACCAGCTGTTTTATGGAACTGAAGCTTTCATGAGAGTCTTCTTTCATTGTTGTAAATTTTTACTAACATCCGCTCTGCATGAACCACGACAAAGAAACAAAGTTGGCAACATTGACTCATGCTGCGAACGCTTTCCTAGAACTTAAGAACACACGGTTAACTATCCCTACAGCGTTTCACGCATGCAACACTTGTTAATTGTCAGTCGCTCCTTAGACACACATGTGTGTTAACACTCCATGTACCCTTTTAAATAACCATGCGATATTGGTATTTGGAACCTAGCATAAATATAGTATTCCTTCTTTACTTGTTCATTCGCCTGGATACAAAAATTTTTCAGACACGACAGTCTAGACCAGCGAGGTGGTGATGCAGAAATGTATGTACAAAATTATATAAAACTTGCTAATAACCCGCGACTTAGCTAACAAAATTCAAGGTATTGTTAACATCTTACCACTGAATGAAATGTATGTGGTTAATAATTACTTTATTCATTATAAGTTTCTAACATCCAGCTTTATTTGTTATGGAGACATGAATAATTTATCCTAAAACAAAACTTACTCCCTTTCCACGCCCTTAAAAGACGAAATCCGGAAAACTGATAAATTACAAGTCGTAACTCTATATGCCTGTTGTTCATTTTTAATTTCTAACCCTTAGATTTAGTTTATTCGGAAAAATGGTTTTTTCTTTGAAGAAAACTTAGTCTCTTTATACCCTTTAGGGGCGGAAAATTGAAAATAAGTAAAATATAATTACTATTTGATTATTTTTACCATTTAATATGCGTATTTCTTAATCATTTTCTGAGATACAATTGTTTAAAATAAAGGAAAACTTACCTCTTTAAGATATAAATTTTATTCTTAAAAGCATACTTACCCCTTTTTCACCATCTTTGGTAAGGAATATAAGGTATGTCTTTAAGGCAATACTACTAGCAATGTTTAAATTTTAAAAATAGAGGGCACCATCTATTTTTGAAATTTAAACATAGCTAGTACTATTGCCTTTAAAACATACCTTATATTCCTTATTTATTTCTTTACTCTTCAAATGACCTCGTGGTCTAGTGGCTAAGGTCTCTGATTTATAACCTCGACGTATTCACGTCTCCTGGATTGTATCTCTGCCACTGCCAGGTTTTTTTTTTTTTACACAACACTGGCGCCACCTGCCTTCGGAAGCAAAATGGCGCACGTCAACAAGATGACGGCACCAGCAGACGACTTGTTTTAATATCCACATGCTATTTCAACAACACTGTCCCCTCATCTACACACTTCCCCCTCAAGGGGGATTCTATTTACCAATGCTGATCATTATCCCTCTCCCCCCGCCATAGCCTTGTCATAGGACTCCCTCTCTCCCACTAGGTACTTCTTCCGGCATCCGTAAAGTTACAAAATCCATTAGTAAATAGAAATCTGCGAATTTTAAGGATAATCCACAGAGAGTTAAACATTAATGAAGGTAATGACTTTTATTATAAAATATTCATGACATAAATCAGTAACACAGGCCCTATTTAAACATAAAGCTGTTTACAATAAATAACAAAAACTTTGAATTTCCAACAGAAATGCTTCCATTTTAATTTTTATTTTAATGACATCAAATGCATTTCAAGGAATTGCACAAACCCTAGATTTTTTTTCAAAATGTGATATATTTGTTCATTAAAATATTAGAGAATATCATCTTGGTTGATATATTAATCAACCCATGTCCATATTTAGCGCTAAGATTTTAATACCATCGTATGTACACACAATTACAAGTCGTATGTAAAAGCTGTGATATTTGCCGACATTTAAAGTCCATTTGTAGGCAAACAGTTTTTGAACCAAAGTGGTGAAGACACTTGGGCAAGTTTTGAACCTCCAGAGACTTCTGCTCGTCACGACGATGACACAGAGAGACAGCAAGCATGAGAGCGACAGCACCAGGTGTGATGCGGTGTGCGAGGTCACTTTAGCAGGTCCTGCACCTCCTTCAAGGACCTCCTCTTGGTCTCCATCAAAAGGACCAGGTGTGACACTGGGTGCGAGGTCACTTGAGCAGGTCCTGCACCTCCTCCAAGGACCTCCTGTTGGTCTCCATCAAAAGAACCAGGTGTGACACGGGGTGCGAGGTCACTTGAGCAAGTCCTGCACCTCCTTCAAGGACCTACTCTTGGTCTCCATCAAAAGGACCGGGTGTGACACGGGGTGCGAGGTCACTTTAGCAGGTCCTGCACCTCCTTCAAGGACCACCTCTTGGTCTCCATCAAAAGGACCGGGTGTGACACGGGCTGCGAGGTCACTTGAGCAAGTCCTGCACCTCCTCCAAGGACCTCCTGTTGGTCTCCATCAAAAGAACCAGGTGTGACACGGGGTGCGAGGTCACTTGAGCAAGTCCTGCACCTCCTCCAAGGACCTACTGTTGGTCTCCATCAAAAGAACCAGGTGTGACACGGGGTGCGAGGTCACTTGAGCAAGTCCTGATCTCCTTCAAGGACCACCTCTTGGTCTCCATCAAAAGGACCGGGTGTGACACGGGGTGCGAGGTCACTTGAGCAAGTCCTGCACCTCCTTCAAGGACCTCCTCTTGGTCTCGGGCACGTACAGCACGACGAACAGCATGCCGAGGCAGCAGGAGCAGCAGAACATGAGGGACAGCACGGGGTGGTGCACGGACCCCGGCGAGCCGTAGAAGGCGCGCGAGAACATGAGCGCCAGCACGTGGTTGGCGCACGCAGCCAGGGACAGCAGGTGGCCCTTGCCGGCGGGCGGCGCCACCTCGGACACGACGAGCCAGGGCAGCGCGCCGAAGCCGGCGCCGAAGGCCGCGGCGTGGGCGAGAGCCGAGGCGACGGGCAGCCAGGCCACGGCGGCGAGGTCCTGCCCCGGGTGGGCGCCGCGCACGAAGAGGAACACCGACAGCGACAGGTGGCACACGGCCATGGCGGCGCCCGAGGACATCATCAGCATCTTGCGGCCCACGGCGTCGCCGCAGAGCGCGGGCAGCAGCGCGCCCAGCACGCCGGTGAGGGCGAGGGCGAGGGCCGGGGGACAGCCCGCCAGCCAGTGCGGCGGGAACACGGCGCGAGACAGCGCCGCCACGGCCCGCGCGCCCACCAGCTGCCGGAACATCATCAGCCCCACTGCGACCACGCCGACCCTGAGGAGGCGTGCGGCCGTGGGCCGGTCCGCGACCAGGTCCCCCAGCCGCCTGGCGGCGCGCGCGGGGTCTGCCGCCCCCAGCCGCGCCAGCGCCGCCTCGGCCGCCGCCACGTGGCCCCGGCGCACCAGGTGCAGCGGTGACTCGGGCACCCAGGCGAGGGCCAGCGCCGCCCCCGCGTGCGAGGCTGCAGCGACGGCGGGCAGCCAGAGGGGCGGCGCGAAGGCGGTGAGGGCGCGCGCCGCGGCGATGCCCGCTATGTAGAGCAGGAACTGCAGGCTGCCCACGGAGCCCCGGGGGCCGCCGCACGCCGCCTCGCAGTTGTACATGGCGAGCGCCACACTGCAGACACCCGTCGACAGGCCGCTCACGAACCGCCCGGCGTAGAGCAGCTCCCTCTGCAAGAACAGCAGCCATCCCACTGGCCTACTGCGAGCCATTGTGCTTACGTGATGCACACGAATAACAGCTTGCTATGCCCATAAACCACTAATTAAATATTTAATTATCTCTTAAATATGTTTTTCTCACATAAAAGAATTTAGAATTTAAACAACTACAATTTCTCTAATAAAAAAAAAGGAGGAACCCTGAAATAATAGCAACTAACCACGGTGTGAGATGATGAATTAACGAACGCCAAAATATTTTAGGTCACTATGTAACTTCTTTGTATGTAATGTTTTGGCTGCCATAATATTTTTTTTAGATGATGTAGTTATTTTCAGACTAATCATAAACGATCTTTAATGTTACGGCTGTGTTCTCACTGGGATTTTTTTAAAAGCTATATAGACTTCTTTCGCCATAGGTACATGTATAGATACACTAAGTGTTTTGAAGCATAGCAAGCAGTCAAGTCTTCTCTGTGATAAACCATTATCCCTGCCACTAGTCTTGGCTGCAGCCTCCGAGTTTAAGAATAGCTTTTTAGTTCACGTGCATAGCGAGCAGTCGAAATTTTATTACAAGTTCAACGAAGCGAATAGAAGTCTTGAAACATTTTACAAAGTCTTATTTATTATTTAAGAAAAATAATTTTATTTGAGGATATTTTGGCGGTACACAATAATATTATCTGTTCGGGGAACACGGAAATATACCTGTAAATGTGAAATAAAAGAGAGATTTTAACTCGAGACCAGTTACACTGTAGCCTTTTGTTCTTCACGAATAAAACAAAAAATGAATTCCACAAAGGCCCATTATAACACACCAAGAAGACCCAAACACAGACACTGAACATTCCACAAACCTGATACAACTATTTTATATTTGCAAATTTAACATTATTATATCATTGTTATACCTTTTCAACAGTTTTCAATGACAATAGATTAAGTTTGAATGTGGGGTGGTTTCATTTTTCACTCGTTCTTACTTTTGCCATTCTTAACATACCGTTTTGACCAGAATACATTTTAACCACACCCCTTTCGCGATCTATGCACATGCGGATACTGGCGGTCCTTTTTAATTGTAAGCAAATCATCACGTCAATTCAAGAAAGTGTACAAGCTATTTGGCTAATTGTGTCCTTTGAAAGACAGATTTTTATGTATTAAAAGTTGTCACTCATCCAAACAGCTGTTCCGAGAAAAGAACAAAGTGTAAAAAACCAAAGCAAAATTTCCAAACCAAAGGAATCAGTTGGTGTAGTTAAACATAATGTTTCTGCAATAAATGTTGAATTCCAGGGATGTTTATAAATCAATTTGATCAGTAGTCCAAATATTATATGCAGAATAGTCGGAAATAGAAGGGCATAAATTTAATTGGTGGCAATGATTGCCATTCAGTGCAAACTAGAAATGGCACATGACCAAAATAATGATGATGGTGGTGATGATGATGATGATGATGATGATGATGATGATGATGATTATGTCCCGGAAACTAGTTTGTGCCACAAGCCATAGCTGCGGAAATATGTCCACTGCATGACCAACGGGCCAGGCAGAGATGATACTCCAGCGGTCCGTCGTTGTGTTCCAAAGCATGCTCACCGTCCTCGGGGCCTGCCCCGCCGCAGCGACCAACGTCCAGCCGGTGACACCAGGAAGTGCCGATGCAAGCAGCACCGTCCTGCGACCCAGCATGTCGGCGAGCCAGCCCGCCGGAGCGGCTCCCACCACCGTGCCCAGCCCAGCCACCGAGGGTAGCCAGGAGTCGTCCTCGCCGTCCACCCAGTCCCAGCCGACCACGAGGCCAGCTGCCAGCGCCTGCAGGCTGGCTGCAAGCACACCCTGTATGTGACTGACTGAGAGCACATGCTGTATGGGAGCGGCTCCCACCACTGTGCCCAGCCCAGCCACCGAGGGTAGCCAGGAGTCGTCCTCGCCGTCCACCCAGTCCCAGCCGACCACAAGGCCAGCTGCCAGCGCCTGCAAGCTGGCTGCAAGCACACCCTGTATGTGACTGGCTGAGATCACATGCTGTATGGGAGCGGCTCCCCCCACCGTGCCCAGCCCGGCTGGCTGTGAGTCACAGGGTGTGCTCCGACAGCGGAAGGCGGCACTGATAGTTTGGGACACGAACTTAACTAGTGCCAAGGAGATACGGTGTTAAACTTTAATAATATGGTCTTAACGAAGGCGAATTTTCAGTATTAAAAAATAAAATATTTTTTTTTATAAAAATTGTTGAAACCAAAATGGCCACTTTCGGCCCCTATCTCTCCTCTTGGGTGTCTCTGTTTCTGATGACTTCGCTGTCGACGAGAAGTTAAGCTGTAATAAAATATTTTAAAAATACAAGCCTACTTCCATTTTGAATACATATATTATGTATACATGTAATATATTTCATTTCCGATGGTGAACCAGGTTTTAGTGTGACTACCCATGCAGTGACCTTGAGGAATGCACATTGCCAGAGCGGTACGTACCCAGGAACCCGGCGAGCAGCTTCCTCCAGCGAGCCTCACGCCGCCACCCTCCTCCCCCACCGCTCGCCACCACCTTGTCGACCATGCCGCCCCCGGCCATGGTCGCTGTACTGCTAGGGTTGCTCCCTGCACAAGCCACAACAGTTGCGAGAGTAGTCTTCAATTCATTTCCTGAAATTCCAAACACTTGTTGGATGATACAAATCCAGTGTTTCGGTCCGTCAATCCCCACTCGTCCGCTACATGAGAATACTATAAACTTGACTATATATCTGGCTCGCATTGTGTATGTGGTGTATTTAGTAACACATGTATGCAAGGAACAATTATTACAAATAAATCATGTTACATACTTAAATATGTATATGTGCAAAGATGAGACTATATTTATCCAAGAAAACTTAAAATAAATGGTAATATATATTAGTCAAAAACAATAAACAATCCATGATATCCTAGTCTTAAAATTGTATTAATAATATGAAAATAGGGGAAGCGGGAGCATTCTGAACCTCTTTATGGATCCACCTCAAAAGGATAAATGCTTCCCACCCCCTCCCCTCATAAAAATTCTTATGATGTGTGCCGAGAATAACCTTCCATATCAACATGATCCAGTTTTGCCACACTCCTTCCCCTCCCATAATACCTTAGGACCAATCACCCCTTCTCATCAAGGTTTTGAAGTTCATTGGTAGTTGCTGCTAGAATCGTCTGCAATTGTCGGCTATATTGTATGACCATCTTAGTTCCAAAGTTCACTCATAGGTTGCATAAGCCTGGTCACAGAAAATACATCACATAACTTACATTTCTGCTTTCCTAATCCTACATTTTGTAATACAAAATCTAGGGTAGTAATATGATTGCATTACTTTGCAGCAACTGTTGGAACTAAAATAAATGTTTGATATGACATTATACAGCATAGACAACACTTAGTAATAAATACTGCAATCAAGGTGGCGCCCACTACCAGCTAGTTTAGCAAGCCCCTAGTTATCAGTATTCAATATGGCTTTCCATGGGCCTAACATATTTTTAAAAATAAATCACAGTTAATTGTTTTTTATTTTCTGTGCACCTTATTAAATTACTTACTTTTCAAATGTACATTTGTTTGGATATGTAGCAGGCTTGCTTTTAAACTTTGAGATTATTGACTGTAATCATGGTTCGAATCCAGAACACCACAAGCAGGATTTTATAAATATATGAAAAAAATTTAAGTAATTGTTGTGATACCAGCTAACTTTAGAACTAAGATGGCGGCAATTGTGTCATACAGCCTGGCTGACAACTGCAGACGATACTATCGGCACCCTTCTGTGAACTTCGTAACCGTAATGTGATGGAGAAGGGGGGATAGATCATTTTGATGGAAAAGGACATTCTCCAAATGCATTATAAGAACTATGTGAAGGGAATGGCTGTGTAAGGAGCATGCCTGAAGGTAACCTTTTTATGTGGATCTAAAAATATGTCCAGAACACCCTTGCTCACTCTACATATGATTACATTTGACATTCTTAAAAGTTAATTAAATTCTCAACCCCCTATGTTTTAAGGTAAAAATATTTGCTTTAGTCTATCATTACCAACTTCACACATTTCATCTAATTAAATAATACTATGTTATTAAAGTTTCAGTAATAAATGATAAAGAAATTGGAATATCAAAAAAGTTGTTGAATTAATTTGTGACGACCTTGCGACTGTCCTTCCCACTTAGCATGCAGGATTTCTGCAAGCTTGTCATGTGTAAAATAGTTAGCTTGGATCAAGCTTGACCCAAGCTGGTACACTTACCATGGCAAGCTTGATTTCAGCTTGTTTCAAGCCTAGTTAGCTGTCTGGGTTGGGGGAATGTTCAGAGATGTCTAACCCCATAGCTTTGCAAGTGCAAAACATAGCGGACATTGCCATCGGCTGATTGGTTGTCTTGGGGTATTCCCATTTCCCCATCAAAACCATTCTGCCTGGCAGTCGCAATAACTGACAAGCTGCAAGTCCCAAGTTTGACTACCTCCTTCGCAGTCCCTCTGATGGATCCAGAGAAAAAGAGGCGGATAGTGGCCTGCAGTCCCTCCCCACCTCAAAATTCCTGAATAACTTTCAGATTTTCTCCTAATTCCTAATCATAGTTGTGTAAAACTTACTAAAGTATTATTTTACTGTAATGCTATAGATAATAGGACTTTTTTTTAACCACAAATAAAATGTGTACGATGATGAATTGATTAAAACTATTTCTGATTTTAAACAACTTTATGGACATATGCAACTGCTGGCTTCACAACGTGACTTAGAGAAACCACAAGACTGGACAAAAAAATTTGACTAGGCCTACACAAACATACAGAAAAACAAGTCAAAAACAGACGATGTCAAATTTATAGACAGCACAGAATTCCGTGGAAGGAATTGGTGGGGGGAAAAAATATCATGACGATCAGTGGGCTGATAACAATGACAGTTGTAACAAAAACATAAAATACAGACAACAACCCTGGAAAACAACACGAAAAAAAAAGAGACACAGGCGAACGCCGTGATGAAACTAAACCTATATTCTGGACAATGTAACGACGACGGCAAATACGAACACAGTAGGCTTCACAAGACGCAACAGTGGCGACGTTTCGAGAACTGGCATCTGTACGCGTCGTCCGGCAAAACCAGACTGTCCTTTCTTGTGGTGTCTCTACGACATACAGCGAACAAACCAGTGTATGCGCATAAAAAAATGTTTTCAATAAATCGTCCCCACTGACAGAATAACTCAAATAAAAAACAAGTTAACGTTAGTTTAAACACGAACATATGTACAGATCTGGAATACACTTGAAAATTGAAGATGTACTCAAGCTCAGGGGCGCAAACATGTAGAATCCTCAAGAGGGGCCGCGAAGCACGAGAGTTGTGTGCGTGGGGCTAACCGTAACATCATCTCTCGATACGGTGCTTGTATGTTGTGTACTGGCCTTCATGCATACAATAAGCAGAAAACTTTAAGATGTACAGAAAGTATTCCTTACGACATAGTTTTGTGACATCAAACCCGATTCCACCCCTCTCCTTGGGAGGGGCTTACAAATTCTAGGAATGGGGGTGCTTGTTCCATTCCCCACCCATGCTCAAAACTATTAATGTAGAAAAAACTTAGATAAGGCAATTCACTACATGTTAAATGACAAGCAATGTTGCTGCGAAGATGGTTCCGGGGGTGTGTGACGTGAGGCGCGGGCAGGATCTGAGCGAGGTTGGGTTAGAAGAGATCTCACCTGGAGTCGCAGAGGAGCGGACCTCGGAGGCTGCGGGCCGAGAGTGGTCGCGACGGTTAGCGCCCGCGCACAAATAGCGCTAAACGACAATGGCGCATCGCCCAGCCTGACACCGCAGCAAACACCCCCCCTCCTCCTGCTCCTCGCTTCGCTATCCAGCTCCTGTCATTCTCCCACACAGAGCAATTCACACGATGCTGCTTCTGTTCGCTCAGGCCAGACCAACGAGTTCGCTGACGGAACTGCGTAAGAAGCGGCTTCCTTTATTTTAAAAATATTTCCAAGAACAAATCTTGGCGCCCCTCCCCATCCACTTTTTTTTTCAAATCAACCAAACCACAACCTTTCCCGACAAACACCTCGTATCGCCACCATTTTTAATTCCACTATTCCAAATGTATTTGTAATTCAACTTAGATGGTAAATAAATAGATATATTTGAAGTCGTTTCCTTTTTTATTACATCGCAAAACGGTTTTTAAATATTAGGCCATACACATGTATGTCTTTCAAATACAAATAATTCAGTTCATCTGCTCTCCGATATATATATATATATATATATATATGTATATATATATATATATATATATATATATATATATATATTTATGGGCGTCAGGAATAAATTATGATGTATTTATGAACGAGCCATTGCAGAATAGAATGAAGCTATACAACATTAATGTTACAAAAATTGGGATAGAACAAGATCATCCACAGGTATGAAATAATATGTTATTGTTGAAAGATTCTGCCAAAGTGTAGAAATACAGGGATTAAATTACAAGTATTTCGTTAGGTATGGCGACTCAAGTGTGTATGCGAGTATAATGAAAAAAGATCCTTACGGGTACAGTTTTTTTAAAATGGATTGTGCTAATAGCTGTGTCAAAAATTACTCCGAACATCTGCACACTCTCGTAGTAGACAAGACTTTCTCCCATGAAGCAAGCATGCTGCTGAAACCGGCGATTCCTCGTCTTACAACCGCAACAAGATTCGCCATTCTAAACTGTAGGGGTAAAAAAAAAAAGGTGTGTAAGAACTCGTGAAGTACTTATGGAATTGCCCCTTTTATCTTTTTTGATAACTATTTCAAATGCCGAGAAACAATTAACATTGAACAAGTTCTTCATGCATATGGAATTTTTGAACAAACACAAATTCAAATGAGGCTCGTCGCAAAGGCTGAACGGCTCGAAGAAAAAAAAATATTAATTTCGGCAGAATTCTATATGAGCCTAGTGTGCTAAAAACAGTGTATCACAGATGATATTTAATAACTTTTGTTTTTGACATCCTCCATCTCTTCGCATTATAAACAGTACTTAATGCGTACTTTAATTTTAGCAGTATCTACAACCCTCTGAGCTCTATGCACATTGTTTCTAAAACTAAAACATTTTTATTTTATGAAATATGATACTTTCAGTGTGTATATAATTTAAATTTATGTCTTCTCACATTAAACCACTTTATTTACCAGTTTCTGTTCTATTATTGATATCTAGAAAACTGTTTTTATACACGGCCCTCCAGCCAATCAGGTACCTGTATTACAAATTTTAGTACATTTTAAATGAACTGAAATAGAATGTAATAGTGTCTAAAATGGTGTAACTGGACTTAGTTACGTAGTGTCAAGACCATTGAATTTAAGTGTAAAGTAAATTGACGGTCTACAACAATAACGAAGTGTGTTATAATTAGTGTGTTGATATAAAATATTGTGTTATTTTCATCCAGGTATCCAAGTGAGCAGTGTTTACGTGAGTACATTGTTCTGCTTATCTATTCCTCACAGACTGAACACTATTTTTGATAAGCAGAATTACATGTTATATGTTTAATGCGAATTAAAAAACACTGATTTTAAGTTATGTAAACTATCGGTCGTATTTCCACACACGTTAACAAGTTATTTAATGAACTCTTTGATACTATTTGTATGCGATAGATTCTCATAGAATCAGTGGTCCTGTTTTGCTACCACTAAGCTAGCCACAGCGAACCTTACTACATCTGTAAAGACATAATAAGTGTTGTGCTAAACATATGAGGCCTTTAAACTATGTACACTGAAATAACTTTTGTTACTATACATGTTTCCGAAGTATCATCCGAATTTGGTAAATATGTAGTTGGGCGGTATTTGCGAAAAAAATGTTAATAATACGAAAATACCTTTATTTTATGCTCTTCGACGTCCTCTTTTCATTAAAAGTGGCGGAGGTAAGAAATTCCAAATACTTTAGGAGATATTGAATTATTAAATTTCATCATATGTAGTTGAGCGGTATTTGCGAAAAAAAAATGTTAAAAATCCGAAAATACCTTTATTATATGCTCTTAAACTTCCTCTTTTCACTAAAAGCGGCGGAGATAAGAAATTCCAAATACTTTAGGAGATATCGAATTTTTTAATTTTGCAATACAAGACGTGTGGAACCATTCGAGCGACGCCATTTTGTTATTTCGCCGTGTGTTCGTGAATACGTGAATCGTCAATGCGTAATTAATAAAATGGTTGATTAGGTCAGGTCAGTTACATTATTAATACTTTCAAACTAAGCCGACATTAAAAATAATGTGAATTAATATTAATTATTCTTTAGTTTTAAATTATTTATAATGTAACTGACCTTACCTAACAAACCCGTAACAAAGGATGCACAGTAACAACTCACGTAAATTTTTTTTGTTATTACTTGCGCAACAATATCAAAATAAATAAGACTTTAAAATTAGAAACGTTAAAAACTCACCTAAATTGGAGGCGGTAATTAAACACCGTTTTAAACAATAAATGAACTAAATAATCACGTATTGGTTCGTTTGAATTCTGGCCTATCACGAACAATCACGTGACATCATTATCCAATAAAAAAAGTAGATACTCGTATCTCGTACGTAAACAAGAAACAATGTTAACCGCCACATCACGGCACTGGTATTGTGATGAAATTTAAAAATTCGATATCTCCTTAAGTATTTGGAATTTCTTATCTCCGCTGCTTTTAATGAAAAGAGGAAGATATAATAAAGGTATTTTCGGATTTTTAACATTTTTTTTCGCAAATACTGCTCAACTACATATGATGAAATTTAAAAATTCTATATCCCCTAAAGTATTTGGAATTTCTTACCTCCGCCACTTTTAATGAAAAGAGGACGTTGAAGAGCATAAAATAAAGGTATTTTCGGATTTTTAACAATTTTTTTCGCAAATACCGCCCAACTACATATTTACCCCGAATTTTACCTAAACAACAGTAATTAAGTCGTAAAAGTTCTTATTGTTTGTTTTTGTATTTTAAATATTTTATTATAAATTTATTACTGTTTGAATTATCTTTAAAACAAACCAATTTAAGAGAGAAACAGTAAATTAACATACTTGTACAGTAAAAAGTATTGATATTTTGCAACTACACAATCTGTGCATTTAATAGTATGTTCATTTTAAAAACAATACCAATTTTAATAATATGTTGTTTACTCTGTATATGTGATAGTTATAATTTTAGTACATTGGCCTACCTAGCACACACATAATCTATTTATCTGTGTTGTATTGTTTTTAATCTGAATAAGCATAGCTATCTCAACAATAATAAGTTGGATAGGAGTATCAGCACACTAGTTGCCAAATTTAGTGGGGGCAAAAGAAGAAATTACACATAACAAGGCTCTTTCCAATATCAATGTTACATCGCAGGACGAAGATTCTAGAAATGTTAGCTTGGGAGAAGAGTCCTTTCAAAACAAATATTTCAGATAAACACAAAAAAAAATTCGTAAAAATATCTGACATGGCACAATTCGGCGTAAACTGGCTTACCAAGAAGATTGTTGGTTGAAACGTAAACAGAACAAACTCCAGTCGACAAAACCAGATGCTGACTGTGGAACCTCATCAGAGCAAGTCTCTGACGGACATGGATGTGATCTACCTGAAAACGTACTATTAAATAAGTGTGAAAATTATATAGCATCACTGCAAGTCACTTAATTCAAACAAAGTACTATCATGAATGAACAAAAATTGCAAGCTGATGGTGAACTATCGCACAAAATGAGATGTGTGCAGTTAACAGCCAGTAATTTTGGCGCTGTTGGTCGCCGGGAAGAATCTACATTCTTTTCAAATCTTGTTAAACAGTGACTATAAGGCCCCCATTTTGGAATACGGTCATTTGGAACTCCTAGCTAGGCATACACCTACTTTCTTCAATGGGCCAGAGTTTGCAACACTGGATGACCACATGGTCATGCCGGTGCCCTCTTCCCTCAGAACAATACCTTTGACTCATCCCCTGTCTCAGTCATATCTCCGAGCACTACCTAGCGACCATGATTCACAACCATGACCTTGAAGCTTGCCCTTAATATTGGCTAAGTATACAGGGCTAATAAAAATTCTGAGTATAATAATTGTGAATTCTTTATTTCCTATTAATTACAACATGCTAGTCAAGTAGGTAAATTTCAGAAGAAAAAAAAAACTAGTCTTTCTATAAAAAAAAATTTCAGACACACAAAACCATTTCACACACTTTGCAAAACAACAAATCACATTTTAATAACATAAATATATTTATACACCTGTGGGAACATGGCAGAAAAAACAAGAGAAAATTATACGTACAACCAACCAAAAAAACAAAAACAAGACCACAGTCCATACCTGCCTCCTTTCTTCTTACGTATATCGGAGATCTGAGGTTACGAACAAGACAAGATATGTTTGCCTAAGCAATGTGTGACATGAGCAAATACTCCCAAGATTATTTTTTTAAACAAACAAGCATAAACCAGCTATAACTATTAGGTACTGCCTTTTTAATAGAGATGAGCCAATCAAATCCTCAAAAACCATGAAATATTTAGTAGGTATGTATTTGAAATATTTGATATTCAGGAAAAATGGTTTTTAAAAAAATTTTGAGCATGGAAAAGTTAAAACTGCAAATGCTAGCTCCTGTGAAATTGACAAGGAGTACGTTATTTATTCCTACAGAACCTATTTAAAAAAATGTTTTTCTATGCCACCAGTTACAATGCTCTGGAGATTTTGTTTAGCACTTTCAAAACAATTTTATACAAAAAGAAACTATTTACATCCTAAACATATTATATTTTTTTACGGGTTTAATGTCTCTTAAAAACTTAAATTTCTATATATTTTTTTTGTTCATACATTATTTTATTTCTGACTCTTGAGATCTAGATTTTGATTCTAAACTGTCTTGAGAAACAAATTTGAGATTCGGATTTGAGTAAAAATAGGATTTGACCCATCTTTACATTTTAGACATGTGTACAAAACCAAAATTAAAATGAACACATAAATAGTCATCAGTTGCCCTGCAAGAAAACCCCAAGGTGTGTGTGCATTTAAGTAGTCAAAATAAAGGGACAAATTTGACAGAGTTGTGAGAGAATAAAGCTGGAAAGATTACTATTTATCATTGCAACATATACAGTAAAAAATTTTCAAATAAATAAGACATAACACAAATGTTATCCTTGAACTGAAAATTTGTATGTATGTATGTATATACATATGTATGCTATCCAACTTTAAAAAATGTTTAAATGACTGGTGCATCCATCAAACAACAGATGATTAATTGCAATTTTTTTTTTTTGCTTTCAGTAAATATTCCTCAGATGAGTATTAAACATGTCTTGCAAAAAATACAGCTAGCCTGGTATCGGAAAAAAAAATTTTTTGTTATACACTAAGAGACAGTAATTATAAAAATATGTCAAACAAAATGCACCACAACCATACAATTCAAAACTGAAATCAAAATAACATTAAAACCAATCAATCTGGTCTTTTTTAAATAGGAGCAATCATAAAATCTACCCTTAACCTAAAGTGGACACACCTCTATGCATTCATAACACAACTGCGACAGTATGTTACCAATACAAAAATCTAACTCAGATGTACTCATAATAAGTAACCGAGTTAAGAAACTGTAAAATCCAATCATCACACTGTTGCCAACACATTGAATAAGGAACTTATTTTTCCACAAACAGCCGCTAAACTACATGCTGTAAGCATGCACAGTTTAAGGCCAGTTACTTTATGTTTTTGGCAGGTTATCATTTAAATTGTAATGAACAGCATTCGTACATATTTTACAACAAAACCATAAACCCCAAAAAATTTGATCTTGCACAACACATGGCAATTTCCAAGCTCACCAATGTTTGTATGTTTTTCGCTTCTAAAATTTTATGAAATTAATATATTGCAGAATAATAATCTGTCTCAGGGTGTTCTTAAAATTAAATAAAATCTGTAATAAAATGTTCCTGACTTTCCATGTCCAAAATTTCACATTTCCCTACATATTTTTTAAAATAATTTATTTTGAGTTATTGATTTTCTGAAATAATGAAAATGCAGCCTCCAGCGTTCCCACAGCTGGCCAAAAACTACACAACTAAAATTAAAATTCAACAGATACTTGCACATGCCATTTTATAGTGTCTATGACTATGCATTAAAACACCATCTGGGTGATAGCAGATTGGAGCATGAAATTTTCCTCTAAAATTACTCCACTAAGAAATTTGCATGACTTTTTCAGGATTCCAAGTAAAGTCCCTGACTTTTCCTACACTTTCCAGCAAGTGGACATCCTGACAATTCCTTAGTTATAAAAAACCTACCTATCAGAAGAACATCTGAGTTGGAGGAATGGAAATTAACGCTGCTGAGCTGATCTCAGGTGAAAGTATTTATACTGACAATAAATTTTCACATCCAACAGCAACACCTTGGGACACTGAGTCTGTGTTACATTTAATGGCGATAAGAAAAGCCACACTTTTGTAGACCAACCATAACTTAACTAACAATCTCCAACAGGCAATAGATCACGACACAGGAATGTGTTGGTGTCTGTATGGTCCACAATATCTACAACAAATTTTTTCATAGTTTCAGTGACCAAGTATTTATTTATTTTTTTTTTCCTTTGCAACATTTACACACACGGTAGATGTCAACCGTACTATCGACATGTGAAGATAAATTTCAAAAACAACATAAAGTTTGTTTAAAAATATATCTAAATTACTAACACTGTTGTACAATTTAATGAATAATTTCATACTTACGACACTACATTGGAAAACAATTATGAAACACAAATTTTTCCCCATCAGAAAATGCAAACACTTCAAAGATGAAACAAATATCAGATACCCGTTATTAAAGTCATGAAATATAACACTATAAAAATATTAATATATGTATGTACATGACAAATAAAACAATTTTTTGTCATCTGTACAAGCTTCATCAGCCCACAACAATTTTTTTTTACACACAGTTTTATTTACACGTGAAATTTACAGGGGAAACAAAAGCCTTTTACAAATACACCAGTCATTATTAATTGAACAATATGCACAATAGTATTGTAGAATTTACAAACATATTTCCTATTTTACAAATCCTTTTAAAGATGTTAATGCTAGCTAAGTTATAGTTATGTTTAGTTAACTGTAGTGAATTTTAAAATTTAACTGCAATGCAATTACAAGAAATCTAATGAAGACTCATAAAACTAACAAAGCACCAAAAATGTTGTAAGGAATGTTTCCATTTGTTTTACAGCTACAGTGAAACCTCATTATGAAGTACCTCACTTTAAAGAATTCCACTTTAAAGTATGTATATATATTTTAGATCCCTATGCCATTTTTTACAGTTTGGTAAAAAAAAAGTAGGTACTTTAATCATTTAGCACCAAAATGGTGAGTGTTTTTTTTTTTTTTTTTTTTTTTTCCTTTCAAGAACCTTGGATTGAGAGTTCACAAAATTACTTATAAACAGAAATTGGTCACTACAGGTAGCCTACACGTGACATGCCAACTGTCATAAGCAATTCAACAGATAATCAACAAATACCTCACCTTTACAAAATATTAGACTCAGAAATAATAGCTTGGCTGAAACACCGTGTCACACTACCTACACAACAGTCCATTTCTTTTGTGCCAACAAATTTAAAACAACAAAAAACACCGAAACTGTAGTCAACATTGCACATCATGTTGGCACCATAAAACCATGCATACTTAACCAGACAGGCATAAATTAATGACAATATTTTGTCCGAGTTGTGCTCATCTGCTTGACGATAGTATCAGACCATTCCCTTGTTCAGACTTCACGCAGCGATGCTGGCATGTACTGAAGCGAAACAGGAGAAGTATGTTCCTATTTCCGAATCCAAATGCTCTGGCCACGTGAGAAACAACACAAATGTTGCAAACAAAACCTTTATATACTTAAAAGAGAATATGCACAAAAAATTTCATCAGCATAAGTGCACTAATTAACATTTAAAACCATTAAAACAAAAGTCATATATTTAGGACGGAAGACACGTTTGGTAACTTATCAACGTCTAACCACGCATTTGGTGTATGTTTTGGCTACTGGAGTAGCTGAAAAGCATACAATGCCGGTCTGCCAATCACGTACCACTCTTTCTATGATGCCACCAATAATTTTCAAAGTGTATCCTACCAGATTATTTTAAAATTGTGTGATCCAGAATTCATTTGGTTGACAATCATATATACTAGTGAAGGACCAATCAAATCCTCAAATCGTTAGTATTTCAAGGATTAGTTATTCGAATAAATTTCAAAGAAAAATAAAACAGAAAATATAATTAAAAAAAGAAACACTGATAACCTCTAAAGTTTATAAGATCAATATTTTTCTCTATACATATCCCATTAGCATTACTAGTTCCCAAGATATTTTACTTTTTTAACATGTAAGTAATTAAATAAAATTACAAAATGTATTGATTCTGGAAACTTAGTTCATGAATAAAACTTTTAATTCAATGAATGTTTACACCATAGTTAATATTTTTCATTTCTTGTACATGATATTATTTTGGACCCTTGAGACACAGATTAAGTTTCGAGAAAATTAGGTATCATTTGATCCATCACTAATAAATATTGTCACTTACTAAAGTTAAAAACTCCTTAAATTTATACTGTGCATGCATTACCCTTACTGCAACTGGTATACGTGTAAGTATTGTAATCGGACAGCCCCGAAGAACTAGCTGTCTCAAGAGTTTACACGCAGCTGGCAAGATGTGTTAGCCCCAAGATCCACAGTGCAAGCAAAAATAATGATCACAGACTGAGCAACGAAAACATCAATATGTTTCAGTACCAGCGATACGGTAGTCCAACTATTCGCATGTCAAACCGCAAGGAAGATGCTAGGAGCCACCTGGAATTAGTATGCATGTATTTCACTGCGAGGCCTAATGTAAACTCAACAGTGAAGCTTACAACACGCAAACACGTGCCAAATTATTGTATTTGTGTGCTCACTTGCAATAGAACAAATTCTCCTTTGCTGGTTATGTAACACTCCCTTAAAAAGTTTATTAAACTAAATCACTAAGCACAAATGTAATCTTTTTAAGGTGATGAATGGTGTCAGTTTTCTGCAGTCTGCCAAAACAGATAACATCACTGTGACTCGCTTCTCATTTCCAGTCTTGGGTACTGTGTCAGTCTTAACACCTTTTGGTTTCAATGGTACTGCTGCTGGGCATGTCGAAATACATTGCCATTTCATCAGCATTTCCAATTTGGCTGTACAAATAATCATGTTGTTTACACAAACCAATCACATAGCGCTGAAATTTAATCATTTTTCTCGTTTTGCGCTGTGTGTGTTCTGCGAAAAACTCTTCACAAAGAAGCGTTTCCGCCGGACGTAATCATTCGTTGTCAAGAAAAAGGCTGGGTGACGAGTGATTTGATGCAAGAATGGTTACGACTGGTGTGGAATCGGCACCTGGGTGGACTTCGGAAGAAAAGGGGCATGTTGGTCCTTGATGCGTTGCGGGGACATCCGACATGATAAATAATTTTTAACACAGACTTGTTTGTTAAACCAGCTGGAATGACAAGCCAGCTGCAAGTTCTCGATGTTGTCGTAAACAAGCCATTTAAGGACGACCATCGGCAACAGTATAGTGATTGGCTGCTTACAGGTGACTATTTTCTGACACAGACTGGGAAAATTAAGAAACCATCAGTTCTTCAGCTCACATGTATTTCTACAGCCTGGTGAAGGATAACCAGCTTTAAGAAGTGCCATGAATGACACTGAAGATGATCTGTGCTGGCAAGATGAAGATAAAAGGCAATGTCAGCAGTAGCTGTAAGCAGCACTGCACTGCCAGTGAATGAATATTCTTAACAGCATCATAACAAACTCTTGTTAATATATCTGTTATGTAAAATAAGTGTTATTGTAAATACTATTGTTTAGTGTTGTGATGAATTGAAATTTATATTGGCTTCGGTAAGTTTAAATATTTAAATTTTATTACATATTTTATTATTTTTTTTTTAAATTAAGTACTTTGTCTATTAACTGTAATTTCCTCTCCATAATTTTGTATTTACTGTGATCTCCTCTCCAAACATTCTTTTTCCTAGACTCTCAATCAAAAAGTTTGGGGTCACATTATATTCAGAGTCGCAATATCCTCTGGTAAATACGATGGATTAGGAAAGCCTTGCTGCTGTGTGGTGAACTTTTCACGAGACTTAATCTTTCGCCTAGTGTAAACTGCCCGCTTGCTGGGATGTGGCGTAAGAGTTTATGGTTAAAATGGGCCAGGTGTGCCTTGGTACTGAACTGTGTTACCACTTGTGGGTTTTTATCTAGCACAGGTCCTCAAAACACTGCTTAAGAAATTGATTTATCAAGACCCCAGCATAGCAGGAGTTAGTAAATTTTTTTTGAGCTCACTGAGACCATTTTTGAACTAAACACCGCATGATTGTGTAATAAAGTGCAGGATGAGATTCTAATAGGAGCAGGTGGCTTCCAGACCATTATTTCACAATTTTGCCTAACCTAACTTTTTTGGCATTTATATATGTATTGAGTTAGGATACATTTTTTTAAAGGTGTATTTGGACATAACCTGACAGGATTAGCAATGCAAATGTATTGGGATTGCATTTTGTGATTTAAATTTTTTTAAGGACTATAAAGTTTTTTTGTAATTATCCTTGCCAAATAACTGATTTAGTAATATTACTACTTTCTGACCTTACGATACCTTCGAGGTATTACAGCCTTGTGGAGAGTTAATTTTTTTTAAATTCAGGTAATATTTATGAGAACATTGCACCATTGATGTTGGCTGCAGCCATTTCTATTGTAACAGATGCCACTGTTCCATTTTGCATTTACCATAAATTTAGTTTATCTGTATCATGTTCTGTAATATAATGCTGTGCTTTCATATCCCCGTGTGCTTTACAAAATTTGTGCATTATTTTTTTTAAGTTAACCGCAGCCTCGCTGCTGTCTAGTTATTGGAGTAGGTTAGGTAGTGAAGTAAAGAACTACCCTACTACCCAGTATGTTGCCCTGCTCCCAGTTAGGAGGTAGTGAGGGTTTTCTGTGCCTCTTCATCAAGGAGACGCGTTACAACATTCAAAGAAATGCTTAGTTATACACAGTAATCGTAGCGTGTTCAAGTTTCATGTACTTCACGAGTGATTATGCTTTAAAACTAGAGACAAGATTTTATGGTTTTATTTTTAGGCCAATTATGATTTTAAAACAAGATACCTATTTCTTCTGTGTTATTGTTTTTATTTATTTTAAACTCTTGTTTATTCATATAGATAGCAAAATTTAAAAAAAAAAAAAAAAAAAAAATACAACATACACTTGTTCAATGATACTTATTTCAACCAAACAATGTCATTTTGACTGATACATGATGCACTTTTACAATATAATAATTCGTTACAAGCATGTCTAACTACTAGGAACAATAAAAATAAATCAGCAAGTATATGTCCGTTTGTAAAATATACCAATGTCCTAATGTAAAAATTAGAAATTCAATTCTAAGATAGGGTCGGCTGGCCCTCAGTTGCAGAAAGTCTTACCGCCGGTTTTCCACTCATCGTCTGTTTTCCATAAACGTGATTCACTATTCCTGCAAGTTGTATGTTTTGTTCCCTTCAGTCGATGGTTACTCGTGCTGGTGATAGGTGCTCGTGACAGTTATTTTTATTCAGTGCGAGTGTCTTATTGTGTGCACTTATTAAGAGCAATGTAACGGCTACCCAACGTAAGAAAGTGACTGTAACAATGGATCAAAAACACCAAGCCTATTTCGTATTGATGTGGGTGAATAATTAACTAGTATTGCGCAAGATTTAGGAGAGGGAAAACAAACTGTTTCTGATTGGAAGAAAAAAAAATTGGAAAGAAATTGAAGGTCTTTGTGCGAAAATGTTGAGTAAGGACAGTCTGGGTAACAGCAAAACATTAAAAAAAAAAAACTTTAGACGAGGCTTTGCACATTTGGTTTTGCCAACAACATGAACAAGGCACTCCGCTGTCGGATGTAACATTACAAGTGCTTGCGCTCAAACTCAATGAAAAATTAAAAGGTGACCCTGCTTTTACTGCCAGTGTTTGTTTACTTAGTGTAAGTGGTGAAAGTTTGTCAGGTGACAATAGTGCAAGTAAAGACTTTAAAGTAAAATGTGAAAAGTTTGTTAAATATGAAGATGAAAACTTAAGAGACTTGTAAAGTTTTTAATGCTGATGAAACAAGATTAAATTACAAAATGCTTACAAAAAAAACTAGCCTCAAAGTTGGATTTTTTAACCAAAGGTCATAAACTCATAAGGTAAAAAAAAAAAAAGTGACTGCTTTCCCGTAATAATGCTCCTGGCAATTTGAAAACTCCACTTTTTGTTATAGGCAAATTCACTAAGCCTAGGGCCCTTAAGTCTTATAAAATGTCTTCCAGCCCAGTACACTTCACAAAAATTGGCATGGATGGACGGACGGAAATATTTTTTTAATGCTTGGTTTTTTGAAACACTTGTTTCTATAACAAAAAAAAAAGTTACGAGACATAAACTACAAAGAAAAGGTGTGTTGTTAATTGATAATGCACCGTGTCACCTGAGCAAAAAATTACGAGATGAAATTTTTTTTTTAAATTTCTACCACCAAGCATGACTGCTTTGATACAACCTATGGATCAAGGTGTGATTGAAGCAATAAAACAGAAATACATATAGGAAAAAATTGATCTTGTCTCTTTTAGACCCATCAGATAACTTAATGGATCATATTAAGAAATTGACCATGAACACTGTCATTTACTTGGGATGCAGAAGTGCAGGAAGAAAAAAAAAGCCAAGAATTCTTCAAAAAAAAAAAAAGCTGGAAAATATTTTGGCCAAGCATTTCACAGGAAAACCTGGGACAAGATGAAACTCAACCAACTTCAACAACTAGCTTTGATTTTGTACAAGTTTTTAACAGTTGGAGGGTTGAGCCAACATGGAGGAGAATGACTTACCAATGGATGAACAGTGACAGCGGTATTGCTCATCAAATATTAAGTGAAGATGAAATCACGGAGGTGTGCAGTGCAAAACGCAGCAACTGTAATAGTTCGGAAGATGACAAGGAACGGAGGAATCAGCTGGCTCAACTCGTGGCAAAGCGACTACAATGTTGGACAGGTTGCTGAGTTACTTACTTTCAGAAGCAAAGTGACACATCATCTGCCGAGCTACTGACCTTGAGGCACTGCGAATCGATGGCAATCTTCATTAAAACAAAAAAATATTACGAACTTTTTCGAGTGAATTAATTGTAAATGGTTTTAACCTTTGTGTTATACTTTTTAATTGTGTACAATATATAGTATTGATTTATATGTACATACATATGTACATAGATTTCTTAAGTACTTTACAATGAATAAAGTTGATTTTTAATCAATAAGAATTTTCTTTTACCTATAAAATTATTTTTTTATAATTTTAAAGTTGATTACGGTTGATCCAGACTACCAATGATCAGAACAGGGTCCGGTCCTGACAAGTCCGGATCAGCAAGAAACTATTGTAACTAAAACAGCCGCACTATATAAAATAAAATATTTTCCAATCTATATAGTACACACAATTTGGCACTAACTCCATACTAAATAATTTATATTCATTTAATCTAATATTTCAAAAGATTATGGTTTTGTAATCAAGTTAATATTTGATTAAATATGCTGATTAATTTCATTATTTTTTTGTTGCATTTCGGAGCTTTATGGTGTATTAACCTGCATTTTGGTGTTGTATGGTGTTATTTCGGTTTCTGCTTTATTGCAATTCACCATATAATCTTGTCCCTATATATTATGTGTACATTTAGTAAAATTTTTTTTTTACAATTTTTGCTTTTTATTTACAAGCAGGGGCAGTTGGTTGACTTGCTAAGCATTTCCTACAGTTCTCTTATTCACTGTGTGGTATCAGGATATGCTAACTGAGCACACAATCAAGCATGGGCGTAGATCCTGGTGGAGGGGGGGGGGGGGGGCAGGTGTCCCCCCCCTGGAACTACAAAGGCCCCCACAGAGAGTGCCCTTCTGCGCTTGTAAAATCGTGGCTGTGAAATAGGGTTGATAACAATAAACGTCAAAACTATGTTTAATGGAAAATGTTCTGGACATTTTAAAGTTTTCTGCTTATTGTATGCGTATAGGCAAATATGGGCAGGGTACAACATACAAGCACCCTAACCTGGGCAGCAAGAGCCCCCCCCCCCCCTTGCAAATCCTATAGATTTGCACCTCTGCACTCAATCACTCGAAGTTGCATCTATGGATCTTTCTTAACCTAGCAAAATATTTAAGTGATCATCGACTTTAGATCTTCGTCTTCTGTCACCCCTAGCTGTTAATTGAACTACTAACTAGTAGCTAGATAATACGGAGGAGTAGGATAACATCTTGCATATATAACTAAGTTTTTCGCCAATTTTTTTTTAACTGCCAAGATATTACTGTACGTGATTGTATAGTTTGTAGCCCTGTGTTTGAGAACTCAAGATGTGCAAATGCAGCCATAACAAATTTACAGAACTATCTGTAAAAAAAAAAAAACAATATGGAAGATGACACTAGCCAGAACATTCATAAATGATAAGTAATACAAGCTTGATGTATAAATGTTGTGATACCAAAGTTGTAAATATACATTTAAAAAAAAACTCCTTTGTAGCAGCAAAAAACCAAGTTAAAATAAATTTGCGTGATAATACAGTCAAACCTTCGATTTTACAGACCCTCACTGTTTTCTGAGTTTTTTGTGCGAATCAGTATATATTTACGGTGCAGATATAACTGCTCGAGAATTTGTCCTTGTGAACGAGATACCAGTTCACAACAAACAAGTGATAAGAAAGTGAGTTTTAACTGTTCTTAGGGCTTTGTCTTGGGGACAGGTTAATAATACATGCATCACCAACAAAAACAATTCAAATGTCTAACATTCTAATTTAAAACGTAAATCCAAAGTCGGCCAGCAGACAGTAAGTCGCAATTAAAAAAAAAAATCATTTCCGCAGAACCAACCGGGAAGTTGTGAACCGGCGTGTCGCAACCGAGTGCGCGCGAACTGCAAAACAAGAGACACTGCTGTTTAAGGAACACTCTTTAATGACATGCGAGATGCGAGGCGCGCTACTGCGCGGGCTCCGCGCGCGCCGACTCGCTCAGGTCCAGGATGACGCGCCGGCTCTGTCGCACGTGCTGCTTCTGCTTGTGGTAGATCTTGAGCACGCCCTTCACCAGCACGAACGCCAGGCCGCCCTGCGCAGCACCAGACACGCACGGCTAGGCACCTCGCCACACTAGCACGCACGGCTAGGCACCTCGCAGCACAAGACACGCACGGCTAGGCACCTCGCAGCACAAGACACGCACGGCTAGGCACCTCGCCACACTAGCACGCACGGCTAGGCATAGTCCGAACCTGTGCGTGGTCCGTGTCCTTATCCGAATGTGAGTGACGTCACATTGTCTCACCGAAAACTGCCCTGTCCACAATTGCGATGTCCGATGTCCGAATGTATTGATTTCTGAAGTTGTCACCAGAGTGCAGTAAATGTGCCAAACCAAATGTTTTTGTTTATTGTTTTGATGCTTTGTAGTTTGAGATTGAACTTATGAAAGTTATGTAAGTTATAACGTTATAAGTGACTAGAAACACCTTCCATTTCCTTCAATAACAAAAACAAGCACCACGTTTTCAAACGGGAACCGGAAATTCAAATATCGTGAGTGTTCTGTTCTTTTCCTGTGTCCGAAGTACGCAGGTTGGGACAAAAAGTTCAAATTGACGAATGTCTTCGGACCAGGCAGGTTCGGACCTTCGCCCACTTGACGCGTGACGTCAGAGGGTCACGTGGACCAATCAGCGACGAGTGTCCTTCGGACACAGTTTAGGACATTGCTATTGTAGATGGGCCTTAACACGCACACTTGTGACTACGAACCACAATAGAGTCCTGACCAACCAAGCTATTAAAGACCGCGGCAACCCCAATCGGCGAAATCTCAGATATCAGGGGTAGCTTTTATTCAGTTGCAAATTCTTACATGTCACTTCATAATTCGCTTTACCCAGTAAATGGCATTATCGAGGTTACTTTAATTAGGACTTGCAAAAGGCTTCTAAGAATATATTTTTTTTTTCTATTCTAATGAAATTTTGAATTGAAATCAAATTATCAATGAATATAGAATATTTTTCTAATCAAATTTTAACACACAGTGAAACTTTATTTTTTGACACTTCGCATGAGCAGAAGAAAAATGGACGCAAAATTCAATTACATGAAAATCAGAGAAATACATATGAAACCATAGTAGAGAGGAGTAAAATGAAAGAAAAAAAATTTAAAAAAACATCTTAGCTTCTAGTATGTCACTTTATTATTTATCAATTAAATTTATTTAAGAATGAGTTCTATGTACTTAGAGTATATATTGGAAAAGAATAATTTTTTTTTTTTTGATAAATTTTAGCTAAAATGCTTTAAGGGACTTGAAATTTAAAGGTTTATTTTTGTGTATTAACTTTATTTATAAATTTATTGCCATTGTAATTTTAATTATTTTTTTTTTATAATATTGCATATTTGCAATACAGTTTGTAATAATTCTTGGAAGTATTGGTCAAAAAAGGTACCTACACGTTATCAGAATTGTTATCGAGATTTATTTTGTAAACAAATATTTCATAAATTTAGCTGGAGCTGTGTATTGCCAAGTTAGCAGCAATGTGTATGTATGTGACTGTGGTTTATTCCAAGGAACTTGTATATTTTTATTTTGTTTAGTAAGAACATGGATTTTGAGGCAGGGTTTAATTTCCCAGCCATTCCCTCTGTAAAAATTTATTTTTAATGCTGCAAAAGGTCAATCCCACCTGAGGTTATTAGGTTTGGTTGAAATCTTTTGTTTAGCAAACCTTATAGTCCCATTCAGTGGCGTAGCCAGGATTTATATATGGGGGGTGTTAAGAATCCCCCCCCCCCTTATTAAAGCGGGGGGGGTCCGGGAGTCCTCCTCCAGAAAAAATTTGGATTTTAAGGTGTAAGATAGTGTTTTCGGTGCTTAAAATTTAAATATTGTAATGGTTAAAAATTTTATTAATTTTAATATGAAATTTGTTTGAAAGATGAATAAGAAATTAATTAAATATTTAGTGCTAAGGGGTGGGGGGAGGGGGGGTTTGAACCCCTAACCCCCCCCCCCTGGCTATGCCCCTGGTCCCATTTACCACATGCTAAAAACAAAAACATAAAATCTCATTGTTGATGAAAGTACAGAGGGTAAAAGAGTGTGGAGTTGAAACCCAACGAAGATCACTGGAATGTCTGGCCACACGGCGGCCACCGGGGGGCCCAGAGAGCCCGCGCCGTGCCGTGCCGGGTAGTGAAGATACTCACGAAGACGGTGCGCTGCACGTTGGACTGCACGGAGCTGAAGAGCAGCTTGCCGCAGACGAGCGCGAACGTGGGCAGCAGCAGCGCGCTGCAAAGGATTCGCGTGGCCGACACGGGGTCCGAGAAGGGCGGCACCTGGTTCACGCGCTCCTCCCTGCGACGTGCACACGGCCCTTGCTCCAACACAGCAGCCCCAAGCACGCACGCACGCACACACACGTAACACACACCTAGCGCATACAATTATTTTTAAAAAATTGATTGTCCGCAAAGTAGGCGTCTGCGAGCAGAAGATTTTCACTTCAAGTCGAGCTCGAGCGAGTTTGCTAAAATACTCGCGAGTATCGAGTCGAGTTCGAGTTTTTTTTTTTTTAAGTTTATTGCACATAAATTTACTGCGATGGAGTAATAAAATGTGAGAACTTTTGAGAAAAATATGGAAATAAAAAAAGAAACCATTATCATTGTTTGCCTACTAAATAGATAGACCTACATTAGAGGTCTGCGAGCCTAAGAATTTTACTTTGAGCCAAGCTCGAGCGAGCCTACTTGAAAGTTCTCGAAGCTTGAGCTTTTGTGATACAGTTACACTTTTGGGAAATTATTTTTACCTTAAACTTAGTAGGTATAATGTTTGAATAAAGTATTAAAATGAAGTGGGCTTATTAATTTTGGGTAACTATTTACAGAGTGCTTTTATAATTTGCACTGCTAGGAAAAAAAACATGTTTTCCATTGAATCTAACCTGTTTCCATTGGTTCATTAGTAACTGATATCATCCAACTAACATAACCACAGTTTACAAGTACGTATATGTTTGTGTAAATGTAACATATCTTTGGAATAATTTCATCCTTGTCAATTTTTCTGGAGTCTTTACTGAGCTTCAACTAACTGAGCACCAAAAATCATGTTGTTTGAAAAGTACATTCACATTGTTTCAACATTTCCACTTTTCGGCACAAAAATTCTGAGAGAGATTGTCATAGAGTATTAAATTCTGTTCTTCAATCTATCATGCAGAAAAATAATTTGTTCTGCACGTTCAGGAGTTAAATTAGCTCTACGATTGGAGATGGTGTTTACAGCAGAAGAGAAGCGTCTCTCGCTGGCAACCTGTGTGGCTGGAATGCTTTAGTAAAATTCTTGGTAAATATGTAGAGTCGCGGTATAAGCGGAAAAAAAATGCTAAAATTCCGAAAATACTTTTATTCTATGCTCTTTCACTTCCTCTTTTCAAATCAACCGGCGGAGATAAGAAATTCCAAATACTTTAGGAATATCGAATTTTTAAATTTTCATCACAATACCTGGGTATTCATGCGGCGATCAACATTGTTTCTGGTTTACGAGTATCTATTATGTTTCTTATTGGACAATTTTGTCACGTGACAGTTCCGTGATTGGCCAGTATTCAAATGAACCAATACGTGATTATTTATTTATTTATTAATGTTACGTCGGAGGTATCGCGACGTAGGTGAACGACTACATCATTTCCTTCTAATGGCAAAGGAAATGTACCCGCCTCCAACTTAGGTGGGTTTTTAACGTTTCTAATTTTAAAGTCTTATTTATTTGGATATTGTTGCGCAAGTAATAAGTAACAAAAATATTTTACGTGAGTTGTTAATGTTCATCATTTGTCCGGGTTTGTTAGGTCAGGTCAGTTACATTATAAATACTTTAAAACTAAAGAACCATTGAAATTAATTCACATTATTTTTTATGTCCGCTTAGTTTGAAAGTATTAATAATGTAACTGACCTGACCTAATCGACCATTTTATTTATTACACATTCACGAACACACGGCAAAATAACAAAAATGGCGTCGGTCTAATGGTTGTACAGGTGTTGTATTGCAAAATTAAAAAATTCTATAGCTCCTAAAGTATTTTGAATTTCTTATCTCCGCCGGTTTTAATGAAAAGAGGAAGTGAAAGAGCATATAATAAAAGTAATTTCGGATTTTTAGAATTTTTTTTTCGCAAATACCGCTACTCTACATGTTCAAAATTAAAAAATTGTATATCTCCTAAAGTATTTGGAATTTCTTATCTCCGCCGGTTGATTTGAAAAGAGGAAGTGAAAGAGCATAGAATAAAAGTATTTTCGGATTTTTAGCATTTTTTTCTGCATGTACCGTTACTCTACATATTTACCAAATTGTTTAACCTCAAAATTAGTGTCAAATATCTGTAACTTGTCATTAAGTTTAATCAATTTAAAGTAATAAAAATAGAAGCATTTTACTTAATTCAATTTACACATGCAAAAAAAACTTACGCACAATAAACCTACATGGAAATTAAAGTCTTTTTCAATGTCCTGTAGTCTGAAATATGTTTACTCATGTCATCAAATGTAGAGCTGTACTGAAGAAGCCGATTTTGCCAATATTTAGTTGAATTGGCATTTCTGCCAACTTCCAATACTCTTGTTAATTTTCGGCCGATATTACTGAAAAACGAAAGAGATTGCCATAACCTAAAAATCCACGAGTACCCTTTTCACTTTTCGTAGTAGTACTGCATTCTTTCAGATCACATTATTTCTTAGCAACATGTGCCAACCGTACATATCAATATTTAACATCCTTTTTTTTTTTCAATAATGTTCTTTAATTTTAATATGTCCTAAATAAATACATTACCATCACGGTAAATACACATCTCGGTTATTACGGCAACTATAGTGCAAATGTGGTAACTATCATGCTTCTGCAGTAGTTATGGTATCTACAAAGAATCTTTAGTTCTTTTTATGGTAATTATCTTAAGATAACTATTGGAATTGTACTGTAGTTATGGTACATCATCCATATTTCTTCGTAAGTTGTTGTTCATTTGTCTTTTCTTCATATTTATATTTACGTGCGCCATTACTGGCAGGAACTTTCATAAAAATTTTAAACGGGACTTTATATCACATATTTAATGGCGTAAATGATGAGACCCCGGACAATTTAAACGCTTTTTACAGTAAAATACGGGAAATGTTTCCGCATAAAGCGGGAAACACTTCCGCATAAAGCAGTAAAGTGATACATTAATGCTATGCGGAAAATTAAAGAAGTAAAAAAAATTAATCACGGAAATTCGTAAATCCCGGGTACGTAAAAATGATGTGTTCATGTAAATGGTCGATCATGTTACATTATAAAGTAAAGGATAATAGTATTGTAAGACTTTTATTCCGATATAATGAGAGACTTTTTTTATATAGGCACAGTGCAAGAAAAGCTCGCTCGAATTTCGAGTTGTTGAAAAGCCACGAGCTCGAGTTCGAGTATTACTAAAAAACTCAACTCGAAACTCGAACTTCGAGTACTCGCAGGTGTCTACCGCAAAGTCGGTTTACGGGCGATAGTTTAACGTGACGTCATAACAAAACATTGATGAAATGATTGCATACTTTTATGAATAAAATTGAATCATTTTTATTGAATTATCACTATTTTGTATGGATACAAAGAAGGAGTGAATTGAAATCTACAATTTAATTGATAAATTTACTTTTATTTGCACTTCTTAATTCAAATATGTTTATTACTTTAACGAAGAGATTATATTAACTATAACGTTTATACATGTTAGCTATTTAACTTCTTCCAATCTGTGTTATTCTGTTAAGGATAGGATGATGATAGGAAAAGTAGGAAACGAATGGGAGTGTTTCAAGTTTAATGTGCCTCGAAAACGTCAAATCGATGGTTGTTCCAATCGAGTGAAAGAGATAGATGCGGCGCAAGCGTACAATGAGCGTGACGGGACACAGCGTAACGGGACAATGTGCGTAACAAGACATTTTTTCGTGCGTGCAGCCGGCGTTCATCGATTTATTAGACGTCACGTCAAAAAATGGGTGCGTGTACTTAGGTACGCGCGTGAGAAGTTATTCTTCTTTGGCATCATTAAAAAAATAGTTTTTTAATCACATGCAAAAATAGTGCGTGGAGTCCCTACGCGCGGATGAAGTGAAACTTCGTAATGTGGAAATGAAAATAGTGTAAGGGGTAGAAATTTATTTTTTGGCAAAATCATGTTGTATCAAATCAATCTAAAAAAATTAATAAATCATGAAATCATTCAACGATAAAACTTGTTTATTTAATTAAGTGGACGGGTTCGCCCCAAGGAGAAAATTGACGCGGCGAGACCTCGTGGACATAGAGAAATGACACACACTCACTATTTGTGTGGCTATGAAATATGATTTTTTTCTGCAATTTAGATTGTAATATACAAAAAGGGTATTGAAAATTGAAACAAATATGGCGACACTAGAAACTGTAAGGATCTTTATTTTTTTCTTACTCTCTACTTAGTTCCTTACAATAGCAAAACGCATTCACTCTCTCTCTGTCTCTTTCTATTCCCCCTCCCCAGGAGTGTTAAACGTTTAACGCAACCTTGTTTGAAGTCGCATTAGAAGTATAACTTCAAAAAAATGAAAAGGCATAATCCAGCGGCTTATTTAAGACTCGACAACGCCGCATGGCAACGCTGCACAGCACAAGTTATGCCAACTCCAAGGTTGGTTCACATGCTGTAGCTTCTCGAAACAACTGAGAAATCTTCTCGCACGTGGTTTGCGAGTGTGTGTTTCTGTGAGAAAGACATTGAAATGCTTACCAAAGGTTTTCATTCAATATTTATAACTATGTCTCTTCATCTCCGCAATATACCTACATCATTATTATAAACCTGTTCAGAATGCTCTCATATGTGTGTACAGTGGAATCTCAGTACTAAGTACTTACAGGGACCTCACGTTTTTGTACTTAGTACTGAAAGTACTTAGTACTGAAACATACATACATATCATCTTTACAAAGAGAAAAAAAAAAAAATTAAAAAATACAAAAATAGCGATATTGTAAGATACATTATTTTTTAGCCAACATCTGACTTCAGTTTAAACATTGGTGTGTATGTATAATTTAAGTTTAGTTACTTTTAAAAAATGTGTTATTTCAGTTTGTTTTTGAGCTTGAATGATGCTCTGTTGAACTAAATGTTCTATCTCATATTATGTCTTCGCAACTGCGACTTGCTTTTTTCCTTTGTCTAGTTCTCTGAGTATTTCCACTTTTTCCTTAAGCGTGAATTGCTTTCGTTTCTTTTTATCTCCATTTATCTCATTTTGCAGCACAAATACAATGCGGTGTCTAAATAACGTAACCTGAAAATAAACTCAACAATAACAATAAAATATCCCGGCACAGACGTCAAACAGTATATTAGCGTAGCATAACACTATTGTCTAAATAATTAATACTACTCTCAAAATTCCATGTTTCGATGTATCGAATGGTGTTGTGTTGCTCACGTCGCATACTACGTATGGTATAATCTATGGTAGTGCGCGCAACTGTTTGTAACTTTGTTTTCAGGGTTTAGAGGTTAGATAATACGTTGTGGTGGTATTTGTGTATGTTTGTTCTACAACATTAATCATTTAGCTGGAAATTTATTTACCAGTTTAAGTAAATTTTGGTGTAGTAATGCCACGCTACGAGTAGAATTTATACGTTATAGTGAAAATATGATACTTTAAACTGAAACCATTTTGCATGGTGAAGATACGATTTTTGGCGGGGACTTAAAAAAAATACGTTAAAGTGAAATATACTTTATAATGAGGTACGTTGTACCGGTATTCTACTGTATGTGTAAGTGTATACACATACAGTAAAACCCTGTTAAGAAGTTTTTCAAGGGACTGGATGCTTAAAACTTCTTAACAGGGAAAACTTCTTAAAAGGGAAAAGAAATTTTCAATGTCAAAATCGATTTTACTCAAATGACATGTACTGTATTCACACAAAAATACACTTATTATCATTGGCATGCTGGAATAACTAATGACATATTTGTTATCAGTAAATTGAATTATTAAAACTGTATTTAATTTAATAAGCACATTAAAATTAGTATCATCAAAACACTAGCAAAAAAAAGCAATAATAACATTTATTGATTTAAAAAATATAGGCAAATAATTCAAAGAAAGTAATAGCTGGCGGTATATGGTTTACTTTGTTTTCGTCAAGTGACTTGAATTGGAAAATTGGTGTACTGATGGAACAGCCTCTAGTCCCTGAGAATGCAAGCAGGTGATTGGTCGTGCGGCATGCGGCACAGGTTTCGAAGATCGTTGGCGTTTCTCATTCGTCAGTTAAGCCACGAATGGGAAAAATGTTCTGCAGGTGGAACAGCCTCTCAATCCTAACAAACGCAGGCATATGATTCGTCGAAATACACACAAGTAATAGCGTGTGGCGTGCGGCGCAGGTTTCGACGATTGTGCGCGTTTCTCATTTGTCACTCTAAACGGCGCACAGATAGAACAGCGTGTGGTGTGCGGCACAGGTTTTTCTATGGTCTTGTTCTGTTCAAATTAACTACCGTATTGGCCCGAATATAAGGCGACCTGCAGTTTCAGAAGGCCAAACAAATGTAAAAATAATTTTGGTAGAAATTAATGTGAAAACTCATTAGACATACGTTTTGTGTATACAGTTTTGCATTAATGTATACCGCATTTAACTTTCTGTTTCACTTATGCTACGTATTACTATTTAGTAGTGTGTTAAACGTAACAAAGTAAACAAATAATGAAGCTTGCCGGAAAAAAAAGAAGTGGCTAGCTGCCATGTTGAAGCATACGGCCATGAATAACTTTGGTGACGTGACCGCAAATATTTGTCCATATTACTCTCTGACAGAGTGTCTGTCCTATGAATTTTAAAGAATAATCTATGATAATTATGTTGTTTGAAAGTTTTTTACATAAATAAAGAGTGGTTTACTGTGAAATTATTAAAATAGCTTTTGAAGCAACGTACCAAATTCCTGTAAATATGGCGTCTTTGTGCGTGTTCGGCAATGTTCGTTTTACAACAAAGAAATATTGTGGAAAGATAGTTGGCAGCCGTGAATTTCCAAACATTACATCTGAAATGTTCTATACATTTTCTGTTTGTAAACGTAAACAATCGTTCTGAAAATAGCTGTGATATTTTAGTACAAATACTTCCGTTAAAAATCTGAAATTAAATTACCGTAAATGTTAACACGCGATTGTACATGTGTGATTTTCACATTTTGGTGAAAATGTCCAAATTTTTGACGGTTCCCGAGAATGTATTCGTAAAATCACTGCTTCGTTAAGCAAAGCCGTCTAGCATTGTTAGTGACAGCATCCTGCTATTGTACGGCTGGTTTCTTAGCGAGTAGCGGTTTGGGGGAGGGGGGGGGGAGGGTTAAATCAACTAAAAATTTCAGAAAACATCTATTACGACCCCCCCTCTATTACGACCCTATTCCTGGGAACCGTGAGGGGTCGTTTCAGAGAAGTTTGACTGTATGTCTTATGGAAAACTTTCCGTGTATCTTTTGGTTTTCTGCTTATTGCATGCACGAAGGCCGGAATATCGGCCGAGATGACGCGTCGGTCAGCTCCGACAGCGGGGCACTCACGCGGGCGCGGGCAGGACGCGCCACAGCACGGGCAGGCGGTGCGAGTGGCGGCGCAGGAAGTGCAGCACGCTGTCCTCCCAGCGCACCATCTTGCCCAGCACCAGCGACACGGGGATGGTGGGCAGGCCCACCAGCAGCACCAGGGGGTCCGTGGTCTCCATGGCCGCCAGCCCCTCCTTGTAGCCCGCCACCTGCCGCGCACAGTCCGTTCCCCCACTGCACAACACCTGGGCTGTCCACAGCTACAGAAGCTCAGGAACATCTTGTTCATGCCCTGAAGATCACAAAATTCTGGATAAACAATCCACAACTGAAATTACTGCAAACAATGTACCGTGTTTTAACCAAATATAATGTGATCCCAAACTTTTTGATTATGACTATGAAAAATACTCTAAAGGTTAAAAATCAAAATTCAAACACACAGAAATTAATAATTATTTAAATTAGTACATTTACACCATATTTACTAACGACTTTCCGGGTGCCGCTTTCTGTCCCACCTCTACTGGGCCTTTTTTTTTAAAGATAGTTGCAATTACAAGAAGAAAAAAAGAGTAGTTTTATGGCCGTAACTCGTAAGCCATTCGTCAGGAAGCAAAGAATGCTGCGATGTATGGGGGTACCCTGGGAGGATGTAAGAGGAGGGGGAGGGGTTAATTGGCTAGTAGCCATCA
Organism: Bacillus rossius redtenbacheri; assembly: GCF_032445375.1. NCBI lineage: Eukaryota > Metazoa > Arthropoda > Insecta > Phasmatodea > Bacillidae > Bacillus > Bacillus rossius. Next base: position 2,131,457 of record NC_086341.1, on the reverse strand, counting down.
AGAAATTATTACGTATTACAGAAAATTCCTTATTACATCTTAACATGATGAAAAAACCCACAAGACTAGAAATAAATTTAATTTGGACTCTACTCGATTCAACCAAAAATAGGCAGAATCGTCCATACAATATTCTACTGTGAAATATTTGCATGATGTGTTTGTTGAACTTGTCAAATATGTAAAGAGTTGTTTTTTTTTTTTTTTTTTTTTTTTTTTTTTTTTAAATTGTCAAGTCTCATCCAGTAGAGTACTTTGAACTCAAATTTCGAGCAGTGTCAAGCTGAAGCTACTCCCTCAACTCGGCTGAGTTTTCGGGACGTTGGTTATCTATAAAAAAAGAAAATAGCATTTATAATTCATTGAAAATCAACAGTTATGTACATCCCTGAAAAAAATTCAAATTAAATGCTTCATCATACATTATATACAATTAGAGACTGATTATTTACAGCACACTAATGTGTACATTAAAAAATAAAACTTATAAAAAATATTAAAAGTGTTATGAATACCAAAACTTTAACAAATATTTAAAGTGTTATGAATTCCAAAAATTTAATACATATTTCAAAAGAAAAACAAGCATCACAGCTTTTTAGTACAACGAACTCAGTCGTATGTAGACTATGTAGTGCATAAACATTAAGATACAACGCTCATAAGTCTTTGCTACCCGGTGTAGACAAGAAAATGCACGTTGATTCTTTTTGTGTAACCTAAATATCGGAAATTTAAAATGGTACTATCGATTTGACGTAGCACCATAGTGTCGGCTGGTATCACTGTGTCAAAGTATTGCCAAGTTCCACCTCTAACGGAAACGTTGGAATCCTTGTCTCGCGATGTCAGACGACTAAACCAGCATCCCAGCCGAGACGCGAGCACGAGAGACGTACCTGCATGACGGTGATTGCTCCGAAGGTGACGGCCGTCCAGTAGAGCGAGCCCACCACGAAGCCCGCCGCCACGAACGGGCACACCCTGAACATCATGTTGTCAATGGCGTCCAGAACCGCCACCACCATGCCTGCCAACACGACACAACACATGCCATCTCTCCCTCCAGCAATGCCACATGCACACCTGGGACACACCCACTGCTAGAAGCTGTAGTCTGTAGAGACGAGAGTTTATGGATTTATTAGTCTAATTTCATTTTTAAAATACAGGATTTCAATGTTATTGTTTTTTATTTTTATAAAAACTGTTTTATAATACTTACTCCACCAAAATAGTGGTAAAATTTATTTGCGTCTAAAACAGATAGATTTAGAACAATAAAAATAAAAGCATGAGCATTTGTGGTTTAAAGTGATTCAACAAGAGAAAACAAATTAAGTTAATTTTTCTGATCCATGCACTTTGATACAAATTTTGTCCAGTAGACCAGGGTCGATAATTTTTGAAACCAAAAAAAATAATAGTAGGATGAAACCCGTTAAAAAAGGTCGAGAATATAACAAAAACAAAAGGAAAAATAATTTACGGGCAATCTGAGGTCGGGAAGTGGAAGGGGTGAGTTTTAAGGGTAAAAAAGGGTGTATCTCGATTTCCGGCAAAACTACAAGTCCTATGGAAAAAGATTAAATGACAAAGTTGTAGGTAATAAAGAGACCTACAACTTTTGTAATTAAACTTTTTTCACATAACCTAAAAATTTATGTGAAAAATTCAAATAATCAAGTTTTTTGTTTTTTATTTTTATCTTATGCAAAAAAAATTTTCTTTTTCACAAAATTTGGTGAAAACTTGCCTTTTTATGTCCTAAAGACACTGTAATTTTTTTGATTTGAAATATTTATTTTTTCACCTTATTTCGACTTAATATCGAAAAAACACCCTAATTTTCAATCGAAAATTCTCGCGTCAAAATATCAGCTTTTTAAAAAAAGTCGGAGAGTTTTTTGTTCGTTGATATCTCTTCTTTCTGATAATGTAAAAAAATATATACATTACTATGGTAAATGTTCTCAGAAAATGCGAAGAAAAGAAAAAAAAATTGAATCCGAAATTTTTTTAAATCACTATGTACAATTTTGAGCTATTTAGTATAATTTACACTTTAATTACTTGAAAAACGTAATATTCTATGTTACATTGATAAACAAAAAAATTACAAATCCATTAATAATAAAGATTGCAAGAAACATGCGAAAATAGTTGTTCTAAATATTAAAGATAGGTTATTAAAGGGGGAATTTCAATTAAAAAATGTGATTGCTGCAATTGTTTTGGTCAAAAAGTTGATTTGTTAAATTTTAATTAGATTTATGCCATAGAAAATCTCATAATATATGAATAGAAATGTAAATCGTAATATTGAATTTAGATACTTTATACTGATTATTATTATTCATAATAATATTTTAAAATGCATTAATCTTCTTATTTATAAATCTTATCTTGAACCCTAATCACTTATCCATTACTTTTTGTCTCTTCGGTGGCATTTCTTCATCGTTAGATTCGACAAACCTTCCCGATTCTAGTGGATCTTCGAAATCTTCAAGACCATCACCGTCTTCGTATCCAATATTATTTTTAGTCTGAATTGGTCCTTCATCCACAATTTCATCTGAATCACTAACTTCCTCATAGGTTTTTTCTTCCACATTGGTGCATTTTTCAGAACCATGACAATTTGAGAAAAAATTTGTGCATTTTAAGCCATGTTTTCGGCAGCCACATTTTAAACTGTTACATCCAGTTTCACAGCTGCAGCAAATAGTTTTGAGCAATATTTCCGGAATTAACTCCTTCTCTGTAAACTTGTCATAATCCCACGTTGATGTTGCTTCCAGCCCCAATCTGTTGCTGTCAGTTCGTTTCCTAGCCAAGTTTGAAGTTGATAATATGCCCTGTAACAATGTTATTCTGCTGCAACTTTTGTGGGTAACTCAGGTATATAAGTTATCTTAAAATAGCAATAAATAGGCATCTATGCACATAATTTAAAGAATATTCTACAACTTTCTCAAAATATTGTAGATGTCTTATTAAATATTAACTTATTTGGTTGTTAATTATAGTAGTACATTTCGATTTGTATTTTTTTGTTTATCAATGTAACATAGAATCTTACGTTTTTCAAGTAATTAAAGTGTAAATTTTACTAAATAGCTCAAAATTGTACATAGTGATTTTAAAAAAATTCGGATTCCAGTTTTTTTCTTTTCTTTGCATTTTCTGAGAACATTTACCATAGTAATGTATATATTTTTTTACATTATCAGAAAGAAGAGATATCAACGAACAAAAAACTCTCCGACTTTTTTTAAAAAGCTGATAATTTGACGCGAGAATTTTCGATTGAAAATTAGGGTGTTTTTTCGATATTAAGTCGAAATAAGGTGAAAAAATAAATATTTCAAATCAAAAAAATTACAGTGTCTTTAGGACATAAAAAGGCAAGTTTTCACCAAATTTCGTGACAAAGAAATTTTTTTTTGCATAAGATAAAAATAAAAAACCAAAAACTTGATTATTTGAATTTTTCACATAAATTTTTAGGTTATGTGAAAAAAGTTTAATTACAAAAGTTGTAGGTCTCTTTATTACCTACAACTTTGTCATTTAATCTTTTTCCATAGGACTTGTAGTTTTGCCGGAAATCGAGATTCACCGTTTTATACCCTTAAAAGCTCACCCCCTTCCACTTCCCGTCCTCAGATCGCCCGTAAATTATTTTTCCTTTCATTTTTGTTATATTCTCGACCTTTTTTAACGGGTTTCATCCTACTATTATTTTTTTTCACTTTTTACCATTTTCAATATTATCGACCCTGGTCTACAGGAATAGTGACAGACCTCAAATTTCAAACATTAAAAGATTACTTTTTTTTAATGCTTTGAATTAAGTTTTGGTTAAATGTTACTTAATACTATGATAGAACCTACATTTTGGTGCTACATATATGTGTTATTGACTTGAATTTCAGTGTTATACAGTGTTATGACATATTTTTATGTGTTATTTCAGTTTTATCGCAATTCACCATATAAGCTTGTCCCAACTAATTGACTTCTACCATAAACTCGATAAATTTTTGTTTGGCACACTAATATTCATGTCAGATTTTTTTTTATTTCTACTAAATAAACAGGTACTTGAATTATGGATAAACCAAGCAGCATTACAGTGAAAATATTGCTGAAAAGATTATGTGAACCAGCTAAATGAGTTTTCAGTCAAAACTTGGTTATGTGTTGATAAAACTAGATAACTTAAGTAACTGGAAAAAAAAACTGATGACGCTACAAGACTTTTTCATTCCGAGAAATTGAATGCAACGAAAGACCACAGCAGTTCATCTGTCTGGGTAGTTTATAGTTTCACTGACAATGATTATTGATCTAAAAGTAATAGTGCTCATTGTGCTTTGTGGTTAAACTTTTATTTTTCACTACAGCTATAATGTGCGCACGTAGTCGAACATTGGTATTGATAGCTCGCCGACTGCATGCGACACACACACTCTGTCTAGTTCTGAGTAAACTACACTTAATGGCCCACACTCTTTCGTGGTCAGTGTGTACTACGACGATAGTTGTGCGTCAGTTCTGGCTGACTTTCCGTTCACGGTTTTCCTTTTCCCATTAAAAGCTGAACAAAACATGGTTTTGTTGCATGACTCATTAACTTAAATTGTTGGCGAACTTTTGTGTACTCTTAATTTTTAAATAGACGTACTTTCCATGAAGAGATTTTGTTTTTATGAATAACTTTACCTCAACAAAAATGCTTTTTTTCACATAAAAAGTGGAACTCTACTTTTCGAACTCAATTTCAGTACAGAAACGTGCGACGATTGTGCGGTAAAACGCGGTATCCAAGCATCAGGAGTGCCTGCGTCCCAGTAAACCATGAGGGGCGGTGCCCGGAAACGCACCCATGTGCGGGAAGACTATGGTGTACGGGGTGTTGCACTGGGGACACGCCACCTGCCGGCCTGGGTTGCCCTTCTGCTTCTCGTCGACCCAGCGCTGGAGGCACGCCTGGTGTACCTGCGCACACACGCCCAGCTCAGCCCACCACCAGAACACTCACCAAGGCTCAAGCCAATGGAAAAAGGCAAACTGTAAAAGTTCCACATCACTAGTGACAAGATTGTGTGGTGAACTGCGATAACACCGCACAGCATGTCAATACAACCTTTGAATATATATACTGTATGGAAGTCGCCAGCCCAGGTTAAAATTTCTAATACGGTTTTGAGGTAGTTGGTTAATTCACCGCTGCAATCGCCACCATCTCTAGGGCATCGACTCGTGGTGGTCCCTAGCGGACAAGTGTCGAACTCTTCAAACACCCCCTTCCCCACCCTCCCGTTGAACGACCTCGAGCTGCAGTGAATGATGGATGAGGGGTGCGGGGAATGACAGCGGGCGACAGTGCTGCGCTCTAACGTGTAAATAACAACTAAGACGATACAGGGCGTTACGGCAGCGCACTGCAGCGGTGAAGTTTCCAAGCTGCTCATCATACGCTCCTGAAAAACGTAGAGTAAATCCTATACACTCGCGACTTCTATACAGTATATATATTCAAAGATACAACAAATGCATGTTAAAAACAAAATAACGCACAGAACTGCAAACCAAGAATTACAAAATTAATAAAAATATTTTAACCAAAACTCAATTCATATCAAAAAATACATATGTATTTTAATACACTAAATTCAATGAATGTGAATTATTTAGAATGGAGTATGTACTATAAAAAAAAATTAGAACAATTTTTTTTGCCTTCTTTTTCATACTGCAACTGCTCATTTATAACTAATTTTTTATATTAAAACATTGGTAAATTTTCAAACACACATATACTTGCTGTTATCTGTATTCCCAGTAGTTAATTATATTGTAAAAGAGCATCATGTATCAGTCAACATGACATTGTGTTGGTGAGGTCACTGTCATTTAACATTTAAGTGTCATATTTGTTTAAAAATGTGTTGTATTTATGAATAGAGAGTACACAAAAAATAAAACTATAAAATCTTGTCTCTGGTGATGCGAAACAATAATTACCATATTTTGGTGAAAAACATTACAAATGCTGGTGAATTACCTACAACAAAAATAAATAAAATAAAAATTCAAAAGATAGCAGTTTGCTCTCAAGAATCATGAAAACATTCAATTCACAAACACGAGCGAAGACAAAGAAAGTACGAAAACACAAAGGGGTCAGAATGGTGAATTCTCAGGACAGCCACAACTCCAACAGCAGTTCATGAACACAAGTTTAAATGTTTAAAATTGATGAATCATGGACAGAGGCACAACAATACAGTGAAACCTATTTATAAAAGCCCTGTTAATACAAAACTCTCATTAATACAAAGTGTTTTCACAGTCCCAAGAAATTACATAGGAGTTATAGTGCTAAGATATTTGTTTAATACAAACGTATGGTTATTATGTAATACAAAGTAGACAATTGCATGTAGGAAAGCATGGTTAGTACAAATATTCCAAAATAATTTAACAAAATAATGTAAAATTTTAATTAAAATAATACTGATGTTAAATCATTTAAAGTGTGATACGGGAGGAAATTTTTTTTTTGAGCCACAGTTGTAGCCATCCTGAAATTGTATTTACATTCCAAAATAAAGTAAACTTGGTGTAGTGTAAAACAGTGTGCAAGTTTTTTTATTTAATTTTGATTTAAAAATTATATAAAAATTGTGATTACTTTTTGTAATAAATCTGTTAATACAAACCTTGTAACATTGCAAGACCCTGCCCTCCCCAATTTTTACAAGAAATTTTTAAAAAAGAATAAATATTATGGTTTCTTAGCATTGCAGTAGATCAGCTGATTATATCTTTCAAGGTCTACTGACCTAGTTTTTAATACTTCTATTTTATTATTGATGATATTCATGTATTTCATTTTGATCTTTAAGTATTTGATTTTGAACAGCCTCTTAACTACAATTTTATTGGTTTTCACTTTGCAGGCTTGATTACAATTTATGAAGGTGTGAATTTCAGTGTTTTATTGCAGTTCAGTATTTTATTACATTTAAATGTTCCTTTTATTATAATTATAATAATTTTACGTGTGTTTTATATTGGTTTTAAGACAGTGAATATTGTGGGTAGAGAGAAAGAAAGATGTGCGGCAACACAGCAGCGCTGAAAGACAATTTATTGCATTCTGTGTAAGAGAGAGACAGACGTTAGCCCAGACCATAAGAATATCTGAGGGGAATTTAAGAATTCTGTGTGAAATTATAAAGAGAGTTGTAGATGTGGGAGAAGGACGGAGACATGTGACCGAGCAAGGGGAATCACTAAATAGTAATTGTACGAATAAATGTAGCCAATCATAAGGCAGTATTTGGGGTAAGTCCCCAGCCAACTGAAATTCTCTTAGTGCTTTGTGCTGCGCTGTGTTTCATCAGTCGTTCGAGGGCTGGACCAAGATGTCGCGGCATCTCGAAGGTTCGGTTATTGTATTGTCAAGTTAAGAATAAATTGCAAATCTTGTGTTAAAACACTTATATTTCAGTTACATTACTAACAGTAGCGAACTATAATAATTAACAGAGTTTTATGTCCCATTACATGCAGCAGTCGTCGGGACATTTTTTTCAAGTATGTGTTTGTGCAAGGAACAGTCATAGTCTTAATCTCATTATTGCAAAGTGACAAAATTATGGTGTCCTCGGTTTTGTATTGCTGAGGTTCGACGGTACTGTTCCGAACGTTCAGCGGGGAATCGTGCGCAGTTACATGTGACGGGTATCGAACATACCCATTTGGTTGTCCCTCGACAATTGCAGGGCTGCACCCAGGACGCTGTGTCGTTGTCCTCCTCTGTCGCGAAGCAGATCCAGCAGTGGTGCCTGCGGAACAGTTTACTCCTCTGACAGAACGCTTGCACGGGTCACTTTTCCCTTCACTTTCAAAAGATTTCTCTCCGCAACGAAAATAACTTTAAGAAAATATATGCAGGCTGTCTAGAAATACCTTGTGAACAAATTTCAAAAATTATTAACACCTTTTAATACAACTATCTTACAACTAGGTCAAATCAATATTTTCAAAACGGATGGATATATCATTCTAAAATTTTATATTTTTGTTAGTCTCTATGGAGGTAACATCTGTGCAAAATTTCATAAAAATCTGAGATTGTGAGGTACAAATTTTATTAAAAGTGTGTTGATTTGACATGAAATGACACAACTATCTTATATCACAGGATTTTTTTTTTAATATATGTACATATTAAGCAAAATTAAACATTATACAAAATACATCTAATATTAGCAAACATGTGCCAATTTTTTTCATGAATTAAAACATATCAGAGATAATTTCCACATAAGTCAAACTAATCATTATTTATGCTTCATTTGTAACTATAATACTGAAGTTTGGTGCTGAAAAACAAAATGCAAATTAGCAAATGCCTGCTCGGAATTTAAGTATAGTAAGTTCCAGCACAGCCATTGTTCATTTCGGGACTCTTTAATGACTTTTGTGACCAGTTCTTCAGTTTCGTTACTTTTCCCTGACTTTCGCGACCTGAAAACACCCTGATATAGCAAAGAATTACCAATTATTATCACTTGAACATTGTACTGCAACATGTTTGTTTTGACAGTTTAATTATTTATTATTATTTACGATTTATTTTATTTTTGTTTGCTCTATGTATAATATTATTTATTTTCAGAAACGGCAATATTTGGTTATGTATGTCTATGGAAAAGTGATTCTTTGGATTTTTACCGGACTATTTGAACGAGGTATTGTTGATACCCCTCTAAGGACTAATGGACTTGAAAACTGTAAACGGTAAAATTAACGCCGTAAATTTATAATGTAAATTATAATTTCAATATTTATGTATTTGAATTTTAAGTGAAATTTTGTTATCCGCGCAATTGTTGCGTTCGGAGTTTACGTTTTCGGTAAGAAATTAGGTAACTGAAACGGTCCTTTTGGCCAATCACGGGCCACCATTTAAAAGTGAGTCTTACTGGTTATTTTGAGGAAACTAGTAAGAAGGAGAGTTCTACAATGGCCAGCTGAATGAGCGGCAACTTCGTGACGTCGGCGAATTTAAATCCTGAAAATTAGCTATCTAGCATCAGGCATCCCGGATAGTGGATGATAATTATGAACCATTAGGGAGTTCAGAACATTTAAATAGGATTTATCTAAAAAGATAAATATCATAGGAGTGATTAACGTGAGTAATAAAAGTGCCCAGATTTTTTGTGCCCTAATCTTATGCACGAATCACGAAACTCCCGTTTTTACGTCACATCGTCGCCGAAACTTATTATAAACATTGATTTCATGAATTAAATTGACTTTATAGAGGATTTAAATAATACTTGGACATAAATTTTACGAATTTACACATTAATTAACAGACTCAGTGGTCCTATAGATGAGAGGCTCTGAGCTCTGCCGATGATTTTGAACCTATCTAGCCGAGGTAATTTGATTTAAGTTCCCTAAAAACTTTAATTAAAAACTGTGTAGTGTCAACGAACCCGAATTAAGACTTTTGAAAATATTTAAGTGTGCGCAACATAACTCCTGGTAATTGAACTTTTATTGAATTACTATGATGTCACCGTTAAGTTAGGTTGTTGTTTTGGATATGAATAGTAATTAATTATATTAATAAGATTAAAATCTTTCAAATCATTTTTTTTTTACATTGGAAATAAAATAATTCTATATTTTTTTTTATTCAAAGTGTTGTGTTGTGTTATTTGTAATTCCACCTACTCCAGTGTATATTTATGTATGTTCCAAATCAATCAAGTAACACCTGACTGTGACTTACCTTATATCAACATTACCAGTGAAGAGTCACAAAATTAAGAAATCTCATTTATTACACAGTTTTATTCAGCCCAACGTTTTAGTGTGTGTGTGGGGCCTAAACTATTAGAAGGTAGCTCCACATACTAATTTGGCTACCCCTAGTGGGGCCTGAGTAGTAAGGAAGTTCCCCCACAGACTAATTTGGAGCCCATACGGTGGGGCCGATTTTGAGGTTAAGGGACACCTCAACATTTTTGTGTGTAAATTCTGTACCAGCCAAGTACTGAGTGCAAGTGCACTATTTGTGTAAAATATTATCTGGTCAATTGTTTCATTGCACACTATTATGGCAGACGAACAAAACAAATACTTTCTTAGAGAAAGATCACGAAGTGTAGGTGAGGAGTATGCTACTGCACAAACCTCAAGCAGTGAGTCGAATCCTTCATCATCTGCAGGGAATTCGCCTGTAGTCACCTGTGAGGAGAGGTTAGGGCGGCCCACATCTCCCCTAATCATAGAGCAGGCAAACGTGAATGACACTGTCATCCACACAGCTACACCCCAGGACAGTAATCCTACAACACCACCAGTGACACTAGAGTCACTGATGAAGATTCTGCTGCAAAACAACGCAGAAATGAAACAAAACAACACCAATCTTACTGCTGAATTGAAGACTGAGCTGGAACGTAACAATACTAATCTTACTGCTAAGTTAGATCAAACCAGTGACAGCATCAGGAATCTCGAGCATAGCATCGAGGTTAGACTCGCACAACAACACGAGGAGATCCAACAGATAGCCGAACAGGTCTCCCAGTACAACTGCAGGGTAGATGGGTTGGAATCCCACGTCACGTCCCTGAGGAACATGATGGCCAACGAGCACCGAGGGCAGGCCAACGCCAGGGAAGAGGTGCGTGAGCACATCCAACACCTGGAGAGCAGGCTCAGCGATATTGAGGTGGCCACAGCTACGCTGAGGGACAGGTTTGAAAATCTATCTGTCCAACCGAGCCCTACAGCTGCATCAGCTGGTAGTATAGGCCAGGCCCAGGCAAGCGAGTGCCATGGACCTACTGTTCCAACACTGCCCACCACAAGCAAGCAACAGGGCGGCACCGAGTGCTACACTGAGCACCTGCCCCAGGAACCGTCACGTGTCACCCCCATCACTCATCGGCCAAGTAGCAGGACGTTTGTAAACACGTCGAGTATGGACCCTGCTACTCTGATCCACCACCCGGCCAAGCATTGGGCAGAGGCCATGCCCACGTTTTCAGGAAGGGTTACCGAGAACCCTATACGGTTCTTGAAGCGCTTTGAGGAATATGCGGCCACGTTCAATCTCAGCGAGGCTGAGGTACTAAAATGCCTCAACAGTGCGTTGAAAGGGCAGGCTTTCTACTGGTGGGAAATGCTGAGTGCAACCACCAGTAGCTACAATCACTTCCAGGCCATGTTCCGCCAGCAGTATTGGAGTCTGCGCATTCAGAGCAATCTGCGTGCCCAGCTCCATACTGAGAGGTATGACCCCAGGAAGGGCACAACGCTGGAAGCCCACCTCTCAACAATGTTTGAGAAAACTAGATACCTCGACTTGCCCATGACGGACGAGGAGTTCGTAGCGGCAATACTCACTCAGTTGCCGCTGCGCTACCAAAAGCAGTTGTCCGGCCTGACGTACCGAGACGTCACAGAGTTCAGAGAGAGGCTCCTGAACTACGACAAGCTGGAGAAAATGGACAGGACGCCAGCACCCAAGGAGGACCACGAGAGGGTACCCCAGCAGAACCGCCAGCCACCCCTGAATAACTATTGGCAAAACAGGGACAACAAGCCAAGGGACAACCGTCAGGCAGCTGTCCACACTATGACGTGGCAACCCAAGGGCAGAGAGCAAAGCTCATATGGCCGGTACGCTATGAGCCAACGCAAAGGCCCCTACAACAAGAGGAAGACCTGGTGGTCAAATACGAGGAACTATCATAGCGACGAAGAGATGTACCAGCGCAAGAGGAAGGACGACCGCAACGACAACCGCCGCCGCTCCTACTCGCCTGAAGTACGGCCTCCCAGGGAGTCCCGTGACCGACGCCCAAGATCCTCGTCTGAAGACGAGAGAGAGTACGCGAGGAAGTACCGCAAGACGGAGGAACCTCGATACCAGGGCCGGCACGAAGAAACCCGAATGCCACCCCACCATTATTCCCCCCAGACGACAGAGAATCATGGCGGCAATGCCCAGAATAGCCAGTTCTCTGGAAACAAACGCTACCAGAACGCAACGTTTCCGCCACCGTTCCAGGCGCAGCATCCAGGACATCAAGCTGCATACTACCAGAGAGGGGAAGTGAACCCGGTAGCAGCCGAGTTCAAGGCTGCAGTGTCCAGCGTCGCAGGACCAAGTAATTGGAACCACAAAGAACAACAACAACGTGTTCCAGGTGGACGTGCCAACCAGGGCACGTTAAACTAGAACGGGTTTCAGTTGGATCGCCCCGAACAGAAACCCACTATTCAGGCTCAGGGGTACAAAACTAAAAAACTCCAGTATCTAGTGGCATCAGCATCCACAGAGATATTCAAAACCAACCCTAAACTCCGAGATATCCTGAAGGATATAAAATGTAAACAACAGGCAGATGAGTACTGCAAAAACACCATCAACCAGCTGCAGAAGCAGTCAGCTGATAATAAAATTCACCAACATTTCTGTTTGTCAGCAGAAAATGTTTTGTTTGCCCAGTCAAGGAAGAGAGGCATTTTCGAAGATCACTGGAAACCAGTGATACCAGCTGATTTGAGGCAACCAATCACCTGGGAACTACATGTAGCCTTGGGACATGTAGGGAGCAAGAAGCTCATTGAAGCATTAAAGAGGCAAGTGTATTGGCCTAACATGTCACGCTATGTAAGTAAGGTCACAAGTGCCTGTGACCTATGTCAGAAGGTGAAACCACCTGGACAACACCTGCATGGAGAATTGCAGCCAATCATTCCAACAGCACCATTGGAATTATTATCCGTTGATTTATTTGGCCCCCTACCCCAGTCAAAGGGAGGTGTTAAGTATGTTTTTGTGATGCAAGATGTTTTCACAAAATTCACCAAATTATATGCAATTGTGAACCCAACTGCAAAAGCAGTTATGCAAAAATTAAAAACTTTCGTTGAAGAAATTGGTTTACCTAAAGTGGTATTGTCAGACAGAGGTACCCAGTTTACCAGTGATTTGTGGCAAACAGGAGTCAGGAAATTAGGTGCAATACCTACAACCATCAGTGTACGGCATCCACAAAGTAACCCTGTGGAAAGACTCATGAAGTCAATAGGGAGTCTTTTACGTACGCTATGCCATAACTCGCAGCAATCATGGCGAGATAAGTTGCCATATGTAGAGTGCGTTATTAACCATACTGTACATGGTTCTATTGGAGTTACCCCTGGAGAAGCCATGAGCCTGAATAGATCGGTGGCGATCAACCCGAAATATTTACCCCGATGTGAACACACCCCTAATGAAGAGGAAAAACTACCTACAGGAGAAGAGGTAGAAGCTCTAGTGAAGAGGAAGTTGACAGCAGAAGCTGACATCAGACGCAAGAGGAAACCAGCATCAAAATTAGCAAAATTTAAAATTGGAGACCAGGTACTGAAGAAAACAACTCCGGTAAGCAAGGCCTGGGAACATGTAACCAAGAAATTGTTTTTGTTATTTGAAGGTCCTTATGTCATCACAGACATAGTACAAGAGAATTGCTATGCACTAGCAGAGCCAGCAACAGGCCGACCAGTAGGCCGTTATAATATAACGCAGTTAAGGGAATACAAGAGCCCTACTACTATGTAAGCAGTACCGACCTAAGCTGCGAATGCCTCGTGATGGTACAAGGTGTAGTACCATAAACAGCTGAGAGCAGTCTAAGTGTAAGTTTCAGACCAAGGATCTGAACTGTACAGAGGAGTAAGTGTATGTCACTGTGATTATGTGATCTAGTACGCCATGTGAGGCGTAGTGCAGCCACTGTAATTTGTAATGTTAAGCGGAGGTGTAATTCCCGCTTGTTTCTGTGTAAAGGTGAAGTAAAATGCCACCTATGCAGATATTTACCCTGTGGTTATGCGGAAGTGTAATTCCCGCTATATTGCTGTATTTGAGGTGAAGTGAAATGCCACCCATACAGATGTTATTGTAGCCTGTGAAGCTACCTGTGTACAATGTGTATTGTATTTATGTATCAGTTGGCTTGCACAATTCCTCGTATGAGTATGAACTCAAATGTCACTAAGACATATATATACAACATTAGACTAGCCTATACCTATGTGAAGCTGTATGTACTGTGTACTAACAAACGAGAAGAAATTAAGCTTATTTAGTGTCGATGTAACTAGGTGGTATGATACCCCATCCTGCTGTGTAGACATATATAAACACTGGCATGCAAAGCATCTCTAAAAGCACATAACACTTCGCAACTACAAGCAGAATAATATAATGCAGGTTACCTTGATTTATTGATGGTGCTGAGTAATCCAATAGGCGTCGTTATGTTGATGATGGAAAATAGAAGATCACTGAATTTTCTAATATTTATAGAAGAACTCACTAAAATTTTTAAAAAAAAAAAACTTCACTATTTTGTTACCATTTCTGGGATGAATTTAGGGAAAAGAATGATCTTTAGGATTGCATTCTACCCAGAATGCAGATTAGAAAAGTATGCACTCATTTCGCATACAAATCCAATCAGATTTAGCTGAAACTTTTAGTTTATTAAACTTTGGATGTCAAGGTATTGACATTTTATGAAATGAAAACACTGAAATTTGAAATCGATGATTTTTAAGGATTTATTGGGAGAAGCCCCTATACAAGAAAATTACGTCGTCTCAACACTATTCACTCGCAGCACTGTCATAGTTGTTTGAATAGTATTCTTCGAATGATGTGAAGAATAGCGAAGACTGTGGATCTGAAAAACTCAGGATCTAAGCCCTTTGTCGCGAGAAGCGAAGGTACTCCGGCAAACAAGTGTCCACAATCAACTTCGCCTAACAGAAGTTATAAACTTGAAAAAGCAAGAAAATTTTCTTAAAAGGAAATAAAAAAAAATATTGAACATGTGATACCATGTGTTGAAAGCTATCCTGATACAGCATGTTTGTGAAACAGCTGATTGGTAAAAGTAACCTTAGCTACACTGAAGCCAGGAGCCTCAGTAGATTACAAGACTTATGTTACTGATAGTAACCAAGATGAGATGAAATGTGAACATTATTCAACCCAGCGAGACCGCTACGGGATGAAAACAACATTAATGAAAGATGAGAAGAGGAAGATAAAGCCTCTACAGCTGTTGATCGGAGCACAGCAGACTGAAATTGAAAAGTTACTAAGTTGGTAATTGTGTAAACCAACGACTTCTCTGTATAGGAGAAGAAAATGGAAACAATGTGTAAATACACTATGAAATTTTGATTATACAACCTGTAAACATAATGAAATGTAAATGTTATGATATGTAAATGTTATTATATATATAGTTATATATAAATGTTATATTTTATGATCAATTGCTAATATGTACTATGCAAACATAACAATGAACTATTAATTGTCAGTATGTACATGATCTGATATATATTCTTGGATGAAATGTTAACAAGTGTGATGAAATGCAAATGTAAATAGCAAGCTAAATATGCTATAGTTAAATGCAAATATTTTTAATAATGAAATATAAACATGTAAGTTACAAACATTGAGTAATGAATAGCAATTATGTTAGCTATCAATATGTTATTATGAAAAGCAAAACATGTGATGTTTGATATTCAATAATGATATGCTATAATGATATGTTTTGTGAAATGTATGAAATCTCATGAAATGAGAACACAAACAAGCAAATGCACTGTGATGCATATTAATCAAGTACGAACTAACAATGTGATATGTTAGTAGCAAGCAAAGTACTAATATTGAATTTATTGTTTATTGAGAACCATACATTGTTATGCAAGAATTGAGATTTAATAATTAATTGTATTTATTTTTTTCTAACAATGATGTTAATAATGTGAATGTTATATGTTAAGCTAGGAATTTTAAGATTAATTTAAGATATTTTTGTTTTAACGGTGACGTCATAGTGTTCCGCGGCAAGTACACAAGTTGTATTGCCTGCAGACACTTGTATTTGCAAGAGTACAAGTACGCACATAGTGATTAAGTTATTCGGTTAAGACCCGGACACCTATACTTAAGTCAGGTGCGAAGGTTACACCAGAGTGAGCTAGACATAGTGCGGTTCGCAACGATTGTGTACCTAACAGTGATGGGAATAGACGAGTGCTTCCTTGTGGGAAGTGGTGACCTCGCCCCACGCAATCAGCACCGCAGACGCCACGACGCCGTCTCGCGCGTAGTCGTGAGGCAGGGCGGCTGGATGCTGCCACATCAGCAGTTGATGACGTCAGCTGCAGTGCCAGATGCCGTGCTGTCTGGTACAGCATCATCGCCCCACGCCAGACCCCGTCGACGCGTGGTGAACCAGGCCAGGTTTGTTGGTCGTTTTGAGGACAGGCGCCGTCTCGACGCCGCTGTCCGCTGCAGGAAGGAGGAGTCGCAGCCAGGATGCAGTCATCACCGCAGGTGGACGTTGACCCACTGCCGTGACGTGACCTGGAGAACGTCCTATTGTTGACTCACGTGTACATTGCACCCCTTCGAATCCCTTTAGTGAATCACACTCACAGTAAGTAAGTCCTCCCGAGTCCTTCTCAACAGGAGCGGCTCAAGGCAGAATCAGTCGGAGAGCAGCAGCAGTTCCAGCCTTCGAAGATTTTGCACTGCAAAATCCGTGAACTTCTTCGCGCAGGTCTGTTAGCAGCGACGACCCGACAAAAAGTGTTTAAAAAGGCGCGATTTTCAGGCGCGCAACGGTAAAAAACGAATCGAGGAGGAGAGGTAGTCTCTCTCAAGTTGTTTTTTTTTGTTTGTCGTTTGGTGCGCGCGTTGCTAGGCAACGAAGAGTGTTGTGTATTGTGCGACGGAGAAAGGGAAGTGCCAATCACATTGCACCGTTTTGAACAGGTCAAAGAGCACTGTTCAATGTAATTGACAAGGGCGGCAAAATCTGTACTGCAACATGTTTGTTTTGACAGTTTAATTATTTATTATTATTTACGATTTATTTTATTTTTGTTTGCTCTATGTATAATATTATTTATTTTCAGAAACGGCAATATTTGGTTATGTATGTCTATGGAAAAGTGATTCTTTGGATTTTTACCGGACTATTTGAACGAGGTATTGTTGATACCCCTCTAAGGACTAATGGACTTGAAAACTGTAAACGGTAAAATTAACGCCGTAAATTTATAATGTAAATTATAATTTCAATATTTATGTATTTGAATTTTAAGTGAAATTTTGTTATCCGCGCAATTGTTGCGTTCGGAGTTTACGTTTTCGGTAAGAAATTAGGTAACTGAAACGGTCCTTTTGGCCAATCACGGGCCACCATTTAAAAGTGAGTCTTACTGGTTATTTTGAGGAAACTAGTAAGAAGGAGAGTTCTACAATGGCCAGCTGAATGAGCGGCAACTTCGTGACGTCGGCGAATTTAAATCCTGAAAATTAGCTATCTAGCATCAGGCATCCCGGATAGTGGATGATAATTATGAACCATTAGGGAGTTCAGAACATTTAAATAGGATTTATCTAAAAAGATAAATATCATAGGAGTGATTAACGTGAGTAATAAAAGTGCCCAGATTTTTTGTGCCCTAATCTTATGCACGAATCACGAAACTCCCGTTTTTACGTCACATCGTCGCCGAAACTTATTATAAACATTGATTTCATGAATTAAATTGACTTTATAGAGGATTTAAATAATACTTGGACATAAATTTTACGAATTTACACATTAATTAACAGACTCAGTGGTCCTATAGATGAGAGGCTCTGAGCTCTGCCGATGATTTTGAACCTATCTAGCCGAGGTAATTTGATTTAAGTTCCCTAAAAACTTTAATTAAAAACTGTGTAGTGTCAACGAACCCGAATTAAGACTTTTGAAAATATTTAAGTGTGCGCAACATAACTCCTGGTAATTGAACTTTTATTGAATTACTATGATGTCACCGTTAAGTTAGGTTGTTGTTTTGGATATGAATAGTAATTAATTATATTAATAAGATTAAAATCTTTCAAATCATTTTTTTTTTACATTGGAAATAAAATAATTCTATATTTTTTTTTATTCAAAGTGTTGTGTTGTGTTATTTGTAATTCCACCTACTCCAGTGTATATTTATGTATGTTCCAAATCAATCAAGTAACACCTGACTGTGACTTACCTTATATCAACATTACCAGTGAAGAGTCACAAAATTAAGAAATCTCATTTATTACACAGTTTTATTCAGCCCAACGTTTTAGTGTGTGTGTGGGGCCTAAACTATTAGAAGGTAGCTCCACATACTAATTTGGCTACCCCTAGTGGGGCCTGAGTAGTAAGGAAGTTCCCCCACAACATATGTAACAATTTACAGTAAAACGGATACAGCAGCCGCACGCTGAGACACCAGTGAAAACACAGTTTTGCACAAACATATTTTGCTGTTTCGCTGGTGGGGGCAGCTTTCACTTGCAGTGAGAGACAACTGCAAACTGCACGTTGGTGGCTTATGGGTAGAGACCAGATTATTTGGTGAATAGCAATAAAACCGAAATAAAACTGCAAAGCATGGAAATACAATATACAACAATGAAATGCCAGTTAATATACCATTTAGCACAGATATAGAACTAAAAACATTAAACATTTGACAAAACTTAGCTCAAACCACAAAATTGTTATCTTTTATTATGTTAATTATTTTGAATGTAATTTATTTAGTTAATTTCTTAATTTTGAATTTTGTACTAAATTTTCTGAACTAAATGTATTTGGAAAAAAAAAGATATTTTGTTGTTTGATCTTGCTTACCTTATTAGTTACACATTTGAAATTAACGTTGGCACATTTTTCAAACACACAAAAATATGCAACTTTTTTTTTTTTTTTTAGTAGTTCTGTTCTAGACATGCTTATTACAAATGATTTTATTTAACCAACGACATTAGCCACAAGAGAACATAATTTAAGCATTCACAGCCACTGAGGACCAAAACTTCAAACATGAACTTGATGTTTTACAACTTACTTTTCTTCTTCTTCCGCCTCGTCAGCTGTCGCCTCGTCAGCAGTAGTTTCGTCATCTTCTGTTGTCGGGATTCTGGTGTCATCTTCCGCCATTTCCTGCAGCGCCTGGCTTAAAACATCACACCATTATACAAATTAAGAAATAAGTTCCAAAAATGGTGATCTTTGTTGCTGGTAATAGTAGTTGTTTATTCTGCAAAAAAAAGCATTTTTTATACTCATACTAAGGATCTTTCGTCAATCTGTGCTTTTCCGGTTCCTGGAGTGTGAACGAACAGATTTCAGAGGTTACAACTGTCTACTCTCAGTTGAGTAAGCTATTTAACTGAACGTTAAAACGTTCAGAAAAACCGGTGTGCCCTCTGTGCTTACTCTGATAGTGGTGGCATAAGAGAACAGATTATGAATTTTAAAAAAAATACCCTACTGTCGAATAAATATTCAGGTTACATAGGGCCAAACAAAACCATTTACTTTAAGTATACTGTATAGATTGACTGATAAGATACACTTGCAACTGGGTTTCCGCCCGGTGGCAAGAAGTCCTACCCCCCCCCCCCCCCCCCCCCCCCCACCACCACCACCATCACACACAAAATTTCTGAAGCCTCTTCCTCAAAACCTTTCCTCTTCTCACATCCAGTATCTTTCCCTCACTCCCATTCCACTCCCGCCCCGTCTTTACCAGGAATACTTGCCTTCCTCTTTCCGTTCTTCTCCACTCTCTCTGAATCTTGCACCCATTATCCCTCCTCCCGCCATACACCCCTGTGTTCAACTTGTCTCCCAATGTCCTCCAGCCCCATTCGCCCCTTGTCACCCTGAAAAACTTCACCAATCTCTCTACTTTCCTCCTTCTGTGTAGTGTGTCCCAGCCCAGCTCCTTCATCACCACAGATGACCTGTGCCCCTTTGCCCCTTGCCACATATCCATCGTCCATCTAGACGTTCTAAGTTGCACCCTTTCCAGTTCATTAATTTCTATCCCGAATTGCCGCTGCATATTCAAGCATTGGCCTCACCAACATTGAATACGCCTTCTCCGTTACTCTCCGTCCTGTCCCCTTCAGGGTCCTAGCAATCAGCCCCCAGCCCCCTCCTCCCCTTCTTTACCACCTGCTGCACCTACTTTCCCTAACCTAGGTCACTGTGGGGTTACTCCCCTACCTTCTGAATCTCTTGCCCCTTCAAACTATATATTTGCTTAGCAACTTTTCTTCTCCTTGTGAATCTGATCACCTTAATTTTGTTTATATTTTCCCCCATTCCATTTGCCCTTGACCTAACTTCCAGCTTCTTTAAGTCTTTCTGCATGAGCTGCGTCCCCCAGTCATGCAGTCATTTGCGAACAGTCTCAGTTCCTCCGCAACATCGTTCATCATGAGTTCATGATTAGGAACAGCAGGTACCCCATGATGCTCCCCTGCGGTACCCCCCTCATGTCACATCCCCTTCTTCTTACCATTCCAGACCCACCTTCAGCCGTGGTTTCCTATCCCTCAGGAAGTCCCCTGTCCAATTCACCACCCTACTGTCCTCTATCAGACAACGAATCTCCATCACCTTCTTGTGTGGCAGCCTATTGAATGCCATCTCAAAAGCAATAAAGACTGTGTCTACCTGTTTGCCCTCATCCACTGAATCCACCAAGTCCTCCAGCAGTCCAGCCATCTGTCTCTCACGGGATAAACCCTGAAAAGTGTTGCCTCTCATCCATCCATTCCAGCTCTCTAATTTTTCCTACCATATACCTATACATTTTTCCATCACCTTCCCTGCACTAAACGTTAGGCTGACAGGCTTATAATTTTCTGGTTATTCCTTATCTCCACCTGCCTTGAAAATAGGCACCACCACTGCATCCTTCCATTGCCTTGGCAGCTGTCCCTCCAGTGGCTGCGTGTATTCAAACCTCCAAAATTCCACAACTAGTTAAAGAACATACTTGTAACACATAATTGTACGCATTATTTAGACGGTCCATGAACGCCTTTTATAAAATTAAGTGTTATTTGCTGTGTGTTTCTAGGTATGTGCCAAATATTAAAAACAGAAATCGCATGACTGACACTATGATTTAATTAGAATAATGCATATAATAAGAACACTTTACCAAAAGGCCTAACTACAATGTCGATGCCGGAAAGACTACACACATGTGTTGAATTGTTACAGTCATAATTGGGCTTTCACCCGGTGGTCCACGTGACAAATCATTTTAACCCTGTTTCACCATTCTTGTTTGTATAAAATTGCTATGCGGTAAAAATTTATTTCAATAATAATGTAAGGAGACTACTTAATTGGAATTAAATTACGACATAAAATAAAAATAAAAAACACATTATGTAAGAAATACCACTCTGCTTACTTGCGAAAACAATCCTCGCTGTCAAGTTTCTGTATTCACAAACACCAATATATAACATTGGCTGCCTTTAAACATTTTACGCCAAAATAATAAAAAAATTTAATAAGCATTCAAATAGAATTTACGTACGGAATATCAAAATTGGAATTTCTTCATGGTAAAATTACTTTCCTGATTTCTTTAATTCTTCACAGATATAAACATAAAAACAACACCGAACGATTTTTGTTGCACTATGAGTGACAACCATTACAAAACCAAATATTTCTGTACTAGAAATACAACTGACAAGGTCTACCATCCTGCAATTTTTTTTTATATATTGTTATGTCCTACAGCTTTCGCCGACAGCCAAAGGGTCAATATGTTCCAGTATAAATCTCCATTTCAAGGCGTTATCAAAGATTAGAATGTATTATTTACTCCCATGCCTTACCCGGGACTCGAACCCAGGACCCCTCGCACCGTAAGCCGGTGTGCATCCGACTACGCTACGGAGGTCGGCGCCATCTTGCAATGAAAGTAGCTAAGTTTGGGATGAAATAAAAAGGGTGTTTGACCGCAAGCCGGTATAAACAGACAGATCAGTGACTGTGCACCGGCTCACAACTGAGAGCAGGAGACTTCTCAGGGCCAACAGGTCTTACCTAAGAGACTGCATAGATGTATTAATATTGCAACAGTAATAACCCGGCTGTAGACCTCCAGGACGCCACTCAAAGAATAACTCACTAGGATATTATCACACGATTTATTGAGAAAACATGTGCGCTCAATTAATGCTTTGTTACTGTCCGTCAGGATCATAAATTCTATAAATTACCAAATGTGTCTATTATTTACTTTTAAACGCTCGTTGATTTAAACAAGCAAATGAAAACATACTGACACTAACCGTCGATGTTCCTCTGTCACAAAGAGGAGCACCGATGGTGCCACATGCCACCTTGATGCTTGCCCTGTAGCATGTAAGTGTCACAAACGTACCCCGGGCCAGTCTGGTGCAATGTAGTGCAGTGAGGATAACGACCCTGAGGTCGATAATTAATAGCCACCCGCGCGTGCCAAGTGGATATTAATCTGCGAGATGTAGTTCCCCAAACCTTGTTTTCTTTAATTGTTAATTCTTGATTACAATCTCATCATTATTTGTCTTTCTTAATAAAATTTTACTCTCTGTGCGATCTGGACACAAAACTCAGTCCTAATCGTTCCCACACTCTGCATACTTCGTGTGGGAAATGGGGCCCCCAGTTGTTGCTTACCAGGCTCCGAGGCCGGATGCATCCGTGCGCACGTGTTGTTCGTCTCACTTAGTTGCAATATAGTAAGTAAATCCTAATCCTTTTTCATCAGCCCCATTGCCAGCCTCACCCCGGCTCACATATTAACATATACTTTTTCTTTCGCAACAGTGCATTAGCGAATTTTAGCTTCATTACTCTTGTAGTCGATGGGCCAAATGCGAGACTATCCTCAGGCAGGAAGCTACATTTCTGACCTGGTTTGTCTACAAACGAAACGTGTAGATGTTTTCCTAATGCAATTCGTATTAATTCTTTTTTTTTGGGGACTTCTGGTGTAGGCAGCTTTACCACTTGAGGAATGTGCATGTAGGAGCCTTCGCCCATGCTTAACCATCGATATGCTTAGTATCCTATGCAACATTCACCATGTTAATTCATATGTAATCGACTGAACTCTATTCCCTGCCAGACTTAGCAGGCATCTATAGTCTAAGCACCTTCTTTCGGGTGGCCACATCTGCATGATAACATTGTAAGTTATTGAAGCCTTTTTTCCTTCGGTTAATTGTTAAGCCATATTGGTTAGACTCCCAAAAGACCGGTTGAAGTGTAATATTTACAAAACAAAAACAGTTTAAAATGATTTTTTTAAATTAAAGTAATTGTTTTTAATGATGGAGATTTTTATACACACTTATGTATCATCATTAAACATGATCAAGCATCAGTTCCACAATGTTTTGGGTGGAACGTTATGGCGATATTGATGTTAAAAATTGACTTCAAATAAGTCATAGAACACCGTCACCTGCCGAATTCTAACTCCATGACATTAAATATGGAAGACATAAAAACAATACATATTACAAGAAGTTAATAAATATTGGTTTCATGTTTTTGTGTATAGTTTAATTTATAAACGGATATTTAAAAATGTTGATATTTAATTTTTTTCCCTTTGCATTTCCTGCATCGTTTATAAATGAGTCTAAATACTTTCCGAATCACAAAATTAAGTGATTAGTTTTCTATCCACTCGGTAGGTAGCTCTGCGTATCATTGGTAACAAGGTTTCAGCTATTGCTGCAAGAGTCGCGCTTCTACTCTCTCTTTCCCTTTGGTTAAAAGTTGTCTGGTGACCTTTATTCTATGTTCGTTTCTGACAGCAGTGCTGCGTCATTTCGTAATGTCGGCAAACAATGCTTTGTCATGTAATCTGGTCGTCCCTACCCCTTCCTGTCATTTTCCAGCGAATCGTGGACTTCCTGTTAGATCTGTCAGTCTCCCCTGGCATCCATCGGCGCGTGACAAGCCTGGTGGTATTTTTTGGTTGTGCGGTGTTGCGGTTTCGTTATACAGATAAACAGCAAACGTTGGGTTCACAGTTAAGGTACGTTGCATTTTGTCCGTGACATATAATATTTTTCGTAGTTTATCTTTAAAATTTGCTATTTAGGTGCTTATTTATGTTGGTTTCACTGTGCTAGTGCACACGGTGACTGATAGTGTTCTTAAATTTAATTTTCGGCGGGAAGAAAATTCAAGCAGGTTACCTGTTGCTTATGCATGTTCTATGGTACTATTTACATTGCGGTGAATGCCGGGTTTGTAAACTACGCAAGGGACCCCCAACTTCGCGACAAAGCAACATGCAACCAGCGCAAGTAAATAACGGTCGTTTTGAAAACCGGAAAGTCGCATGACTTCAATTACCCAAAAACTTGAAACTGTAAATCGTTAGAAAACACATTTCTTATTTTTATTATTTTTTTAAGTATCGTAGAAACATGTGAAATTGTCAGTAATTTATTTAAGCATGTTGCCGACCTCCGTAGCGTAGTCGGATGCACACCGGCTTACGGTGCGAGGGGTCCTGGGTTCGAGTCCCGGGTAAGGCATGGGTATGACATTTACCTGCTGATATTTGATTGCCCACAGATTGAAATTGATGATTGCCCTGAACGAAATTGACCCATTAGCTGTTTGGCGTATCGCTGTAGGCCACGTAATTCAAAGTAAAAAAAAAATTAAGCACGTTCTGCGATGGCACGTAAAGTGAGGCTAATCTCACGGAACGGAGTTTTTTAAAATAGCACGCAGAAGACCACCCGTACAGATTAGATGTCATTACTGGGCTCATTACGTTTACGTTGCTCCGTTCGACTAATGAAACAAGAGCTGCGGTTTTAGCCATGTTCGTTAATATTGTTTAATCTACAAGAATGTATATTGTTATATTATTACTTTATCGTTTATTATCATATAATATGTGAATTATGCCTGTGCTATTATATTGAAACCTATTTTTTGAAAATAAAAATAATTTTTTATAACATTGAAATTAATTCTCATTGTTTGCCATTTGTTACGTTTTTCCATGCATTTGGGAAATAGCGGACGCGATAGTGAAATGTTCCGGTAGATCCGACTCCAAGTTGCGTTTTGGCTTGCGTTTTCGACTGGCATATTTGAAGAGAGAATTTTGAGAGACGTAGACGTTTAGTGCATAGAAGCCCACAATGTTCTGTTAACATACTTTCGCAGTGATAGAAAAATTAATTAGATCATATTATTGACAATTATGTTTGTTTTTGTGATAAATATGAATTATCAAAAGTAACCGGGGGTAAAACTATTCTACGGTTTTGCATTTTGAAGCTCTATTTTTGGTTACATGCTACTTTATAAACGATTTGCTGTGCAGCAGCTTTGTGTTCCGTACGTAGTTTATAACTTTGTTAAAACTTTGTTAAAACTATTCTGAATAGCTTGGATCCTGGCTGCCATGTACTTGGAGTGTTCTGTGACCTTTCTAAGGCTTTTGATCTAGTTAATCATGAAATACTTCTAAATAAATTAGATTTTTACGTTATAAGAGGAAAAGAATTGAAGTTGTTTCAGTCATATTTATATATGCGAAAACAAAGAGTATTTTTAAAAAGTAATAATGATATAAATTATTCCGACTGGGGTTATATAAAAAAAGGTGTACCCCAGGGAAGTGTTTAGGGTCCTCTATTATTATTATTACATGTTAATGATCTACCTAATCAAATTACAAATGGAAACCTCATATCATTTGCTGATGATACTAATTTAATTGTATCAACTGATACATTATTTGAACTTAAGACTAAAACAGAACAACAATTTAAAATCATGTGTGACTGGATAATTGCTAATAACTTGAAAATTAACATTAATAAAACCGGATTTATGTATTTTCAAAATAGGATTAGGCCTAATTATGACATTAATCAGAAAAGTATTCTAGAACAAATATTAAATCAAAAAACAAATATGACTGATACAACCAAATTTCTAGGTTTAATAGTAGACAAAAGTCTTAAATGGAAAGAACATATTGAACAAACAGTAAAAAAAATTAAGCAAATCATGTTATGCACTTAGAATTTTAAGCAATACATTAGATAAGGAATCCTTACGTACTGCTAATTTTGCTTTATTTCACTCTTACATGACTTACGGAATTGAAATATGGGGAAATAGTAGTTTCAGTGTGAACATTTTTAGATTACAAAAAAGAGCTATTCAAATTATTTGTAATAAGTAACCAAATTCCTCCTGTAAACCATATTTTCGAGAACTAAATATTTTACCATATTACTCCGAATATGTTTATCGTTTACTGTTATTTACAAAAGAAAATGTGGAAAATTTTAAAGAAACTCATTTTATCGATTATTATGAAACTAGGTATCAATATAAACTTAAACCTAAGTGTTTTAAAACTACGTTATATGCAAAGGGAGTTCAACATAAAGGTATTACGCTTTTTAATAAGTTGCCTAAAAACATATTACTTCTAAACAATCATAATGAATTTAAGAAAGAACTTAGAAATTTTATAATTAAAAAAAAAATTTATTCAATATCAGATATCAATGATTTTTAACATGTTATTATTATGTAATACAGGCCTTTTGATATATTTATAATATAGGAAACTTTATTCATTGATTTTAATCTGTGATTGTAATTTGTAATGAGTGTTGAAAAAGGAATTTATGTATATATTGTAAATATGCATACTTATATTAATTTGACTAAGCCCATATCCCCAAGTGTATTATGAAACACAGGCCTTTTGATATATCTATAATATGGGAAATTTTATTCTTTAATTTTAATTTGTGACTGTAATTTGTTATGAGTATTGAAAAAGGAATGTATGTATATATAGTAAATATGTATACTTATATTAATTTGACTAAGCCCATATCCCCAAGTGTAATGCTTGTAAGGGGATCTAGTGGTGGATTTTAATAAATAAAAAAATAATAAAATAAACCCAGCCTTATTATATTTAACTGTGCGAAAGCTTAAGAAGTGAAAACGTGATGTATTTAATGAAAAAAACACAAGCGCAAGCTGCAACGCAAGAACTTTGAACGTTGTTCGATGCTTGCATTGTGTTTTTGTGCCGTGCGTAGTTATAAACTGGTATTTGAAGACGCAGTGAACCTTTCTGACTTACTTTTCTTGTGTAGTTTATAAACCCAATTTAATTACATTTCTTATTGTATTTTTAAAACACGTGGTTTGCGTGGGAAATTTAAAATGACAAATGGTTCATGAAACTTAATGACTTTAATCAAGGTTTTCATTTCATTGTAGGTAACATTAAAAAAAAATGTATGTTACATATCAGAAAATTATCATTACTTACATGTCCAAAAGAGCTGTAAACAGACTATTTCATGCCTACGTAAAAATATTTTTTTGTTTCTAAATTAGGGAGAATCATCAGTACCTACTTAAAATCCCAACATTGTTTGCTTTTAAGGTCAAAAATCCTGTAACCCCTTTTTTTTTTTGCTTGGAAAATAAAATACCTCCCTAAACCTTGCAGCATAGGTAGATTGCCAACATCCTTACTAATATTATAAATGTGAATGTGAGTGTGTTTGTTTCGCTTTCACGCGGAAACTGCTCAACCGATCATCATAAAATTTTGTGCGCATATTTTCAAGGGTACCTATAATAAAAGACATAGGACACGTTTTATTAAATAAAAAAATAAAAATTATAGAGCAAAAAAATTGATATTGATATGTATGATCGTCAGACTGAGTTTGAGTAATTTGAATGAAATTTAACGCTATCTGGCGTTTCAATAAGAAAATTAAATAATTCGCCAATCTAATACTGTAATACCGGCAGTCAATTCACTATTCAATTTTATTTTTCTGTCGCCACCAAGCAATAATTAAACTTCTTTAATTTTTGAGGTTAGGTGTCTGTTTATTTTCTTTGGTAATGGTTGTTCGGACGTTGATGCTGAGGGTTATATTTTACTTTGAAGAGAATTTTGTAAAGTAGTAGAAAATGATGTGGATCTTATTACCCAAGTTTTCCCGGACTTGCAACAAAATTTGGATAGTGACAGTGGTTGTGCGCAACAGCAATATTGCTGCCAAAAAATTATATCATTAATAAAATCAACACTTATATTTTAAAAGAGGTGCAAGGGGAAATGAAGGAGTATTTGTCAATAGATACCATTATGGATACAGAACAAAGCACTTCATATCCTTCAGAGTTTTTAAATTCACTTAAACATTCGAGTGTACCTTACATAAACTTAAAAAAAACTAAATGTACAAGTTATGCTTATGCAAAATCTAGATGCCTTGACTATAATGGAACGAGGCTTCGGATCACACAATTGGGGCAGAATATATTTGGTGCCACTATTTTAACAGGTGTCGGTAAAGGGGAAAGTGTTATACCTCAAATTCCAATTATCCCCACTGATCTACCGTTCCAATTCAAAAGAGTTCAGTTTCCCGTCAGGCTTAGTTTTGCTGTTATCATCAACAAAGCGCTAGGGCAAACACTGCAGGTAGCAGGGGTGCATTTGGAAAAGCCATGCTTTTCACGTGGCCAACTATATGTAGTCTGTTTTTGTGTGACCAATGCCTGAAATCTACACACATTTGCACCGGACAGAAAAACATATAACATAGTATACGGGAGCATCCTAGAATAATACTCTGATTTAAGCTCTTTTAAAGAAAAAATAATTTATTATACATTAACTCTTTGAAATTTTGTAAATGTAAGTATTTAAAATTATTTATTTTTTGTAATAGTGAAACATATTTCAATAAAACAGGTTTTCAGTTTTTTTAAGCTAAATTGTATTTTAGAATTTTTAAATACTGATGATCCCAGTCATGCAATAAAAAAAAACCAATTACCATATTTTATTTTCTTTGCAGTGATCTTTGATACTTATTTAAGGACATCAACGTGAGCGAAGCGCGGGTAAAAGCTAGTAAACAATATAACAAAATGTTAATAATTTTAATATTTATTTGTTGATTGTGATAAAACTGCCTTTGTTGTGTGAGCGTATTCAAAATTATTAGTGTGGCTAGCCAACTGTAAAACTAAGGATTATTCCCCTTAAGAGGGATTAAATCCTCTCCTCCTTGCCATTTGAAATATTTTAATAACTGCTTGCAATAAAACTCCCTTGTTAAATTTTTTGGTATGACATGGCATAGGACTTAGCTTTGGCTTCTTGTAGAAGTCAGCACTTGTGAACTGGTGTAATTATTGTGACAGCTATACATAGTCGCCCGAGGGAAATAAATGTTTTTTTTTTCTCACTGCATTTGCATACTAGAGCCTATTAGTAAATATGAGGTTGCGAGGAGATCTGGGAGGCCTGGGAGATACGATTAATGCCTTGAAATGCCAAAATTTGTGGTTATATTGTTCAAAATTACATTTATAGCAAAAATGATGGGGAAAAAAACCTAGATTGATGGGGTGTAATCCTCCTTTAAAAGAACAGATTCTTAGATTTGGTGGAATTCGATCTGGAGCTAGGCTTGCGACACGCCCCAGTGAGCTCTGGGCGGCATGGCGCTTGGAGGCGTGGCCCGACTGGTGATAGTAGGTGGTGATAGCACCATCTGCCCGGTGATACTGGACCACGCTTGCGTTCTGCTCACTGCTGGGGCTGCTTTGTTTTGCGACGAACCGAACCTGGCGCTGTCTCAAGGTCGTAGCCAGGACTTGGTGAAGGAGGGGTCCGGTTTAACCATTATGTCATATTTAATGAGTTTAAGTTTTCGTAATAATTGAATTTTAAAAGAAAATTGATTGTCACGCTAAAGTCCCGGGGAGTAGTGGACGTAGAACTCCAACGTTTACAGTCTGAAATTCGAGCAATGATTTGGCTTGAGAAAAGAAAACTGAACATTTTGTATTTTGGTTTTTATTTAATTGTTTGAATGCTTTATTCTCAAGTCAAGTTTGTATGAAAGAAATGCTCACAGAAACATGTGTGCAAACCTGAACAAACCTGAATAAAATATAGACTACTTGGTAACACAATCCCTGCCGCTTTTGTGTATGAAGTATGTCGGGCTGTAATGGGGAGGTAATGCATTATTGCAGCCCACGAAGGATAAAATAATATCTGTGTAACCTTATGAGCTTGGTTGCTATAATTGTTTTATTCTATCTTAGGTTTTTTTTTTTTTAATTTCTGGAAGGGAGGGGTCCCAAAGTCATCTCTGGCGACGTTTCTAGTTCTCACCGGTCCAACAGATGGCAGAATACATGAGCATTTGTTATATGTATCCGTACAACCTTGATGACCAACAAGAATGTAGTTTTTGAACTTGGAACGAGGTATAAGCTAGCAAACGATTTTACTCTCAATAGTGTCAAACAAAAATGGCACACAAAATATTTGCAACACCTGTCAGTTTATTGTTTGCAGATATTAGTATCTCCGTGAGGGCAGTTGTTAGTTATTTAGCCAGTAAGTGTTTTCCACTTATTCCCTCCCATCCTGAATAATACATGCATGTTGGAAATTGTCTGAAAAATTCATTGTGTGATTTATTAACATTTAACAAATGTTTGCCTAAAGCAAGGTTCTGTGGAGTGGCTTTATACTTCACTGCCATAGTGACTCAAATAATGCACTTAGTACGGCTTTAGAAGTAAGCCTACTTGTTCAGCCGTGTAACCAGTTTAACTTAAATCAGTGGGTAGTTTTTAATTTTTGCCTGAAATCCACAGTATTTATTAGTTAATAGTATCTGATGTAATAATACCAGATTCTGTAAACTTTAATATTTTCAACATTACTATTAACTGTTGTCTTCTTGTAATATTATTATTAGCAATTTTATAATTTTTACGGTGGGTATCCAGAAGTGTTTGTGCTCGTGAGTGCTACTACCTGCCCACACATATCGCACATAGCTAACTGTACCAAGATGAACTAATTCACCTATTTAACGCACTGTCTAATATTTTATCTTATCTGTATACATTTATTTACAGTTTATTGTTCACATCAAAATACAATTGCAAGCCTAGTTCTTTTCTTATCTTTGAGTAATAGTGTTCCTGATAAAGACAATGACTCTGTGCACAAACAAAACGTCATGGGTTGTTTTTAGTTCACTTCGATGCTTCTTGTGCTGACGTCAATATGTCACTATCCAACCTTTATCTACAAGAATGTTTGATTATGAAGTTGGGAAAGTGAAATTGCCTGAAATTCTCCTAGCAAACTTTTCCATCAATAAGAGTTGAAATGTAGCACCTAAAATATATAAAAAATCACATTTTGAAAGTTTTTGTGATTTAAGTGTTTTAAAATTTTAAACAATTTTAAAATGACCACGAGAAGTCAGTTTTAGTGGAATCATTTTCAGACTAGATTTAATTTCAACCGTGCTGCGTGTATTTCAAGGTAATTGTGATGACTATTTGGGTGACCGAACTTTGACACACCCTGGTTGAAGCTCATTTGCAGCATGGAGCGGGACGACGCAGCGAAAACACGCTGTGCTCGCATTCCGGAGGACACGGGTTCAAATGACTGTCCTGCCATCCTGTTTTAGGTTTTCCTCGATTACTAAAACCAATCAAACAACTAAAAACCACCAAAACCACTCAAACAACCCAAACCACTAAAAAACTCAAATCACTCAAACAACCTAAACCACTCAGGTAAATGATGGGGTATCTCTTTATTGGATCATGACCATCCTTTTACCAGCTTCCTTGAACTGTGAACTCGAGTGTAGCCACCTTACTGTCAACAAGTGAAATTTTTTATATAACTGTAGATATAGCACAATTATTTCATTGAAATAAATGTATTTTCCACATACTTTTGTGTTGTGTTACTACCCTGACTTATTTCATTTAAATAATTTATTTTATATATATGTATATAATTTTCACAGTGGTTGTAGAATTTTGTTCAATTAATCATATGCTCAGTGTTGTGTCTTGAATACTTCCTCTATTATTAGACCATAAGACGTATAGATGTTTTCAACTTATTTTGGTGATGAATCTGCATTCAAAGTGTGTCAGTAGAATTCAGACACACACACACACACACACTCTCTCTCTCTCTCTCTCTCTCTCTCTCTCTCTCTCTCTCTCTCTCATATATAATCACTCTGTGTGTGTGCGTGCATGTATATATATATATTAGTCTAAGTACTTCCCAAGACTGGTAAACGTCTTTGAAGTTGGGGTTACTGCATAGTCTTCTCATCCTGCACGTATATGTATATAAAATGAATCATAATTTTGATAATTCGGATTGTTGGGAGTTCATTTCCATAAAATCTTATTGGATGCTCACATAGCATAAGAAACATACGTGCATAATTTCAAGTTAGTAGGTCTTATAGTTCCATGTGACTGGTGATGAGTGAATCAGCGAGTGGTACATATTTAGCTTTTGTATGGATCCATAGGTTGAGGTTGTTTTTGTCCATCCTTGCTTGATGGGAAGGGATGGAACATTACTTTTATGACTTTGTCGTGGGAGACATTCGAAGATGTGGGTTAACATAAATAAATATTTCAACTACAGGGGGTAATTCATAACAAATTGCATCTCTTTAATAAGTGTTATTTAATGGTTTTCAGATCTGTATAGGCAAAGTTATATTTCAATCGTAGCTTGGATTGTGATAATGAAATTGTGTTTTATAATTTTGAATTAAATTTTGTATGTAGCCTTTGTCGTAGGAAATAGTAATGATAATACTCATCAATAAATAAAATTTTTGATTTTTCAAAACCCTTCAAATTTCAAGTTTCTAGGCTTTTCATAAAACTAAATATTTACAGCTTCACGAATGATAACCTAAAGATAAAGAGTTTTACAACAAATTCAACATACAAAAAATAATTCAAAACTATACCTCAAGATTGCATGCTCTTTGTTCATCCTCGGGTTGAAGCATAAAGTAGTCTTTAAATATCCCAAAAATTGTTAAATAAACACTTATTAAATTGATACAACTTTTTATTCACAATACTTATAGTAAGAATTAGATTGCAATCATCAGCAAAAAAGGTGAACTATGTAAGCGTAACGATTGGGGATGTGCTCCATGAAGCCCGTCGAAGACACGGGGGTTGTCGGGGGTGGGGGGGGGGGGGGGTACACCCCGAGTAAACCCTCCGGTCGCAGGGAGGAGGCTGCCCGCTGGTGATTGGTCGGGGCTAGAACAGGGACACACTGAAACAAGTCTGACCAACACGAAGAGATGCGACCTCGCAGCAGTGTTGCCATCTGCGATCACGGGAGGAAGTAAGTCCGGGTAACTCCTAGGTCAATATTCCAAGACACGAAAATAAGGCTTTAGGTGTTGACTATGTTACACCTGTACCCTAACCGTATTCCTCATTAGGACATGGCCAGTCCCGTATTTTTAGGCAACCGATTTTGGTGTCCTATCTGTTGCAGTTCTGTTGGCAAAATTATGCGCATGCAAAGCTCACTTTTTCGTTGATTTCTTCCAGATGGCTGAATCGCATCTGGCGCCATTAACTCGTTTATAGTCATTTTTATGATCATCTGGGGACATTCCAAGCGTGTTGGTATGCCAAATGAAACTTTATGGTAGCGAAACTATTCTAGAATACATTTTGTACACTTAAAATGGTCATGGCAAGAAATAATAGCAGCTTTAAAAGTTCATGAGAAAATTTAAATTACACAATTTAATTCACACGATAGTGCTGATATCTGTAGGATATTTGGCGTAGCAAGTGGTTGTCAAACGTCCTCTGGAATGCATTGAAATCAGTTTCTAGTCTCATACAGGGCACAGTTTATTAAAAATAATTGCTTTTTCGTTACCTAACAGGGATAGGGGTTAGACACGTTCTGGGGTATTGCCTGTGAGTTAGGTTAAAGTCGTATCCCAACAAGGTTGTGCTTGTTCGCTGCCTTACCCAGATGTCTAGGAATACCACAACTAGACTACCTTTGGTGTGTTCGTGTCAGTGAGGCAAGATGATAAGGTCAATGTTCGCCAGTGTTTCTATGTTGATATCACCTATAAGCGCAACTAGCGTGCAGTCTTGTCGTCGTGCATAGGCCGGCTCTGAGATTTGAGCGGTGACCTAAACATTGTATGTCGGAGAAATTAAGATCAAGTTTTAATGCAAGTCCTTTGAGTGCTAACAATTGTATCTACTCTGGTTTCGTGACTAAAATGAATCAAGAAATACACATTTTAACCATTTTCACACAGTTGTAAAAACAAAATACGGAAACAAGCTACTCATCAGCCCTTAGCATAACGTATTCTTAAATGCGTTTTGTAAGCATACACCAATTTGATGTGCCAAGCAGTGTTTTTAAATCGCGTGGTTTTTTCTGATGCTCTGCACCCCGCATGTGTCAAGAGTAGGCGGGGCCTCAGATGGGGTGAAGCGGAGTAGCGAGTGATGTCAGTGCTTGCGAGTTCTGGAACAGAATTGCAGACGAAGCTTACCATCCAGAGAAGCAGTCATCGACACGACAGTTGCTGCTGTGGACAAGTAAGTGCCAAATGTCTGTTAAATGTGTATCCAAATGTGTGTTCTAGATAATAAATGTGTATCCAATGTGTGTCCTAGGTGACAAATGTGTTTACAAATGTATGCCCATATGTGTGTCCTAGATGACGAGTGTGTGTTCTTTTTTTCAATGTATGTCTGAATGTGTGTCAAAATTTGTGGTATTTTTCTTGGGAGTGTGTCCAATGTGTGTCCTTTTCGTTGAATTTGTGTCCAATGTGTGTACTTGTTGAATGTGTGTCCAAATGTGTGGTCCTTTTGTTGAAAGTGTGTCCAGTTTGTGTTCGTTTTGTTTAATACGTGTCCTTTTCTGGCGAGACATTCCCCACGCCATAAAGAAACACGAGGTGTGTGAATAGTTCGCCAATAGTTTGGCAGCGGCTGTAAAGATTAATAGTACTTAGGTTGGTGGCCATGAACTACATGATTCTCTAATGGTACCCAACTGGTTGATAAACTGTGCAGGCATAAAGTATTTATTACGAGTAATTCTAAATACAGAGTTCACAGCCCCTGTAGTCAGCGGCAGCCATGGACTTTACAGTGCCCTGGGACACATACTTCTGCAGGGCCAAACCAATTTGGAGAGGAATCTTATCGATATGCCCCAGAGAAAAAGGAGCCTTCCCCAGGAGACTTTGAAAGATAAACCTTTCTAAACAACGTTATTAAGCCAACCAGCGTCATATCCGGGGAGGGGGGGGGGGGGGGTCCATGGTGTTCGGACCCCTCCCTTCCAGAATTAAAAAATAGCTAAGTTAGAATAACACAGTTGTAACAACCTAGCTACATAAGGTTACAGAGACATTATTTTGGGAAGATTTTTTTAATCCTTAGGGGGCTATAGTAATCTACATAATATTCCCATTATAGCCTGACATGCCTCACATAAATAAAAGCAGCAGGAATTGTGTTTCCAAGTAGTCTATATTTAATTCTGGTTTGCACACATGTTTTTGTAAGCAATTTTTTTCATACAAACTTGATCTGAGTGTTTCATGTATTTTGTAATATGTATTTACTACTTTTTTAAACAAATTATTCAATTAATTGACTTAAAAACAAATAATTAAATAATAACCATAATATAAAAGGTTGAGCTTTCTTTTCTCAAGCCAAAGCATTGCTTAAATAATTGTGAGCAAATGTTGGAGTTGTAAGTCCATTACTCCCCGGGATTATGGTGTGACAGTCAATTTTCTTTTCAGATTAAATTATAAGAAAACTTACTCATAAAAAAATTATGTAATGGTCAAACCAGACCCCTTCCTTCTCAAAATCCTGGCCACAGCCCTGCTGAAACTTAAATTCGACCATGCTTTTACTAATTTATCTTAAGAAATGATATTCTTTCCTGGTTAATTGTACTCGGGTTGGTTTTATAAGTGCTAACGATGAAACACTGGTTTTATCGAGGTTAAGAATATTTCTAATATGTGATCACGAATTCTCACAATCGTACGGTAGGTATTGATCAGCATGGTAAAGTACGTGCTAACAACAGTTAGTCTTCATCGTTTACATTAATGTTTATATATATACATGTATATATACATGTATATATGCATATATGTATATATAGATATATATAGACAAGGAAAATGGAAATGAAAATGGCCTGATCCTTTAGTCGCCCCTGCTTGTAGTGGTTTAATTGTAATGAATACGACATGTTACCTAATTGCTATTTAAAAATTTATATTAAACTGTGGAGTAGTAAACATGACATTTTAAATGTATGTTTTGATTATTGTTTAGGGTGTATTAAATAGCGCAATACCAAATCCCTTGACCGAATCCCGGAAAAATTTGCAGTCCTTTTAAATTATCAATAAGTGTGGCACTCTGACGTCGTGTGTACCAGCAAGGAACAAGTCAAAACCATAACCGAGAACCTTCATAGATTAAAAACTCACCACGTAGAACTTTGACAAGTTGGAAACACACAACCTAGAAAGCCAGAACAGCCTAATTCTATCTTGTGTGTTTCTAAGTCATTAGGGCACCCTGTTTTGGCAATAGCTGCTGAACATGTTTGGCTTGGATTGAAATTATTCCATGGACCTTTGTGGGGCCTTGGGCCATTTACTTTTATGGGGGCAAAATATTTTGAAGAGGAGACTTAACGGGAATGTGGAAGGGGTGTTGGAAGTACGGAATATCGCCTAGGACCTCCCCCAAAAATTTTGAAAAAAAAAAACTCTTTCAAACAACCTTTTTAAGAAAATCTAAAACTTCAGTTTCAGTGATGTTTTTACTGAAATTTTCTTTAAAATTTTGACATTTTTTCCCTAATTATTTATTTCCGGTTAGGTTTATGAGTTATTACGATCACATTATGGGTAAAAGTCGCGTCATTATAGGAGACAGTAAAATATTTGAAATTTTTTTCTAAATGTTGTTATGAATTGAAATAGGTATTGTTCAGCACTTTAAATTATATGTGCTAATAACAATTTAATTGTTTTGTTCCCATTGATGTCCAGATTTTTAACAGTATGATAGAAAAAACCAAGGCATGGAGCCCCAATAGTAGCGGGCCTCTGGGCTAGCCCATCCCTGAAGCCGCACCTACTGTAATACCTTAAAAAATTACAATGTGACGAATAGCTTGATTTTATGCTGTAAGACAACACTCGTCTAGCACGGGGACATGACACTTCTGGTGAACTTGGCAGTAACTGTAGTGTGTGCCTGTGCTATGGTAACAAGGGGTGTTGGCAGGAGACATTTTCTTGCATGAACATTAGCTTCTTCTAACGCGTGGTATCCTGTTGATTGGTCAGAAATGATTCAATTCATGGTGTTACTCTTTTTGATGTGTAACATCTTGGCTATCGGAATACGGTATTTTGGCAGGAGTGATTCCGTGATTGGAACGGAAGTCCCATGGAACAGTCCTGCCAACTGTGGTGGATGGCGCGAAACAAAGTTCACGAAGCCAA
This sequence comes from Bacillus rossius redtenbacheri, assembly GCF_032445375.1. NCBI lineage: Eukaryota > Metazoa > Arthropoda > Insecta > Phasmatodea > Bacillidae > Bacillus > Bacillus rossius. Next base: position 2,093,986 of record NC_086341.1, on the reverse strand, counting down.
AGGTAAACTTGAAAACAATAACTCTTCAATGAATTTTAGCAATATGGGCAGTATTTTTGTAATTGTCGAAAATTTGTGTCCAAAGCCGGGGTTTAGTATTTTTTCAAGTCTTTTTTCGCTTTTACCGGAACCATATCATTATACAGTTTAACATTTTGCTGTGCAAATTCAATTGAATGATTCAATATTCGACGTAGCTGCTCCGGCAGAGTATTCTAGCGGCGGGTGTGGAAAATACTTGTGATTCGCGTAGAGAAATGTATTTGAAAACACAATTAGTGTTATATTCATCATGCTTGGCATTGTTTTAAACAATTCTACATTCAATTATGTGTCCAAGTTTCGTGTTAAAAGTGCATTTGTATTATGAGAGAACACATGAATTTGCTCATTGCCGAGGTTAGATTTTACACATCTCTTGCAAGTACCGACACTCGTGTTTTTTTTTTAAATCGAGGCAAAACCACTAGTGGAGGAGTTAGTTGGTTCTAAAAATAATAGTCCCATTTGAAAGCAGGGTTTTCTGGAGAGACACACGTGATGCTCCGTACGTGCGGACTTGAGTTCGCCTTATCTTATCAGCGGTAACAACAAATGTACATATGTCGGAGTGTGCCTCGGGAACTCGCCCGAAGCAGAGCAGCACAGGAGCTGTCGAAACGTGTGGTTACTTGTCATCCTTCCGTGTTCGTCAGCCTAGATCCTGCTGCTGGTTGCCACTCGAGGCAGTGACTTCTTCGACTAACACAACTCGGGGGGCAACATTAAAGGTATGCGGTCCTGAGATACAACTGTATTAGATTCAGCTTTATTTTTACAAATTAGACTGGTAGTTTGATTTGCGAAGATTGAATCAAAGTTGGTAAGGGTTGTCACTCTCACAAATTTGGAAAAACACTTGTGTGGCTATCTTGGGTTTGGACTAGTGTTTGTGTACCCGTTGAAAAAATTATTCCACATTTTATTTACAGCTCAGATTTTAGGTATATCATAGTTTATTATGTCTGGATGGGGCACTGAGAATTGCTGGTGCCAACACTATACTCGGAATCAGTGTTACAAACTGAGAACTGTGGAAAAAATGTTCTATACATTGCAGTGGGATAATTTCTTTACCTATTAAAATTAAACTAATAACAATATCTATATTGTTTTATATAATCGGAAATTATAAATAATATAATTTTTGTCTACATATAGATTTTCTGCACTTGTACGTTATCTAATAATTCTAGTCATATTAAGATGGAATCATTGTCATCATTATCCGAATGTATGTATAATGAACTAATGAAGCAGGATTATTATATATGATACTGTCAAGCGTAGGAGGAACAGGTCCGGAAATGATGGTACAGTAAATTAATTTTGTTTTATTTATTAGCTAATATTTACAATATCGATTAAATTACTATAATTTAAATTTACAATTTTTTTTTTCTAAAATATGATAGGTTTTTTATACAATGTTATGATTATAGAAACTATCCATTATCATTGGTAAATTCAAAACTGATAGGAAAAATTTGTGTTACAACTTTTTAATATTGTTACGATCGCGCTTGGCTGCAGTGCTTGGCGCCGCCGCACTCGTTCGGCCTGTCCGCACCCCCTTCCACCCGCTTCCTCTTCCTGGTATCTCGTGTCATACCATCTCGCGACATCCTGACCTTCGCAGCGCGCACCTGCCTCAGATCGAGTTACGTAAAAGAGGCCGCACTGCGGCGTAGAAGGACTCAGACATGTTTATCGGCGCGTTTTGTGGGAACCCGATGCTTGTTGCGTTTATCGGCGTTTTTTGAGCAGCCGCCGCGTCCTTCGGCAGGACTCACGACGCGTTTCTGGGATTTTCGACGGCGAAGGTCGCGCGATATCTCGGAGACATTCCCGATTGTTCTGGACGGGAACCCAAGGGCTATATAAGGAGGTTGGGCCGACCTTCAAGAGAGTCAGTCAGTCTGAGTGGGGAGTTCTCCCGCGGCAGAGTTTCCGGGCGATAGTGCCGCGGGTGCGGCAGAGAGGCGAAGTCCTTGGACGAAGGTTCCAGGGCAGGGAGTGAGAGAGTTCAGTGGAGTCGGGAGTTTTCCCGTGGTGGAGTTTCCGGGCGATAGAGTCGCGGGCGCGGCGGAGTCCCGAGTGAAGTTGCGAGCGAGGAGTCGAGCAGATCCTCGGCGAAGGGCAAGTGCGTCGGTGGCAGCGGAGTGTGGCTACAGAGTCCCGCGGTGGAGACCCACGAGGGGTGCTGCGGCGAGAGTTGCGCCAGAGGTGCGGCCCAGCGAGGTGTGTGGAACGAGTGACTGGGGAATTGTCATTTCTTTAAGTGTAATTAATTATTTGCCAATTTAGAAGATTATTTGTAAGTGACAAGTAGTGGTAATAAATAAAACTGTGTGTGCGATAAAAATCTTTAATTGGGCTATCCTTTACAAACCCGCAGGTAAATCGTAACAATATGTATAGTATCGCTGCCACAGTTTGCATAGTTTACATTGAGTGCGCGAGTTTAAATCCTGGCGGTATAACATGTCAATGAATCAGCATTGTACGGAATATTTGCTTGTAAAACTGAAGTCAAGTCACGTGAGTTAAATTATCGTGTTTCTCCTCTGCGCAGACGATGCCCGCCGAACCGCCCACGGACCTGACCAAGGAAGACCTGGAGGAGATGCTGCAGTGCGGGGTGGAGAGCTTCACCACCTCACCGCTGACCACCGCCGGCGAGAACTTCGGCAGCCTCCTGCTGCGGGTGGACGCCACTCTGCTGCCGGACCACCGCCAGGTGTCCCTCGCGGCCAAGCTCGTCGTGACCAAGAACCTGATGGGCAGGGTGCCTCCATTCAGGGACTTCATGCGCAAGGAGATGGACATGTACACCCGGCTGCGGCCGGCGATCCTCGCCGTGCAGGAGGAGCACGGGATCCCACGGGAACTGCTCCTGGACGTGATCCCCCGGTGCCACGGCGCCCGGACCAGGCGCGGAGGGGGCCTCGAGCCGCCGGTGGACGAGACCGCCGCCATACTCATGGAGAACCTGGGGGCCTCCGGGTACCGGCTGGCGGACCGCATCGAGGGCATGGACCTGGAGCACGCGGAGTGCGTGGTGAAGCACCTGGCGCGCTTCCAGGCCATGTTCGTGGTCTTCAAGCTTAAGAAACCGCACTTCTTCAAGAGCGCCGTGCTGCCCACTGCATCTCAGATCGTGCACGAGGGACCCCCCCAATCACCTTCGCACCAGCCGGATCCCGAAACATCAAAGCTGAATTGTGTCCTGTGTGTTCCCGCTGTGGTCGAGCATGCTGACAGAATAAAGATTGCTCTGAAGAAAGGCAGAAGTTTGTTCATGCAGAAAAGTCGTCCGGAACCCGCGGAGCCCTTCGCGACTGTCGTCCACAACGACTTCTGGACCAACAATGTGATGTTTTCGTACGGCGAAGGTGACGAGGGGAAAATAAGCAGCTTGAAGCTTCTCGACTTCCAGATGACAAATTACGGTTCCCCGGTCACTGACCTGATATTCTTCCTGTACTCCAGCACTTCTCTCGATGTGACGAGGGAAGACCGCGACAGGTTGATTAAGCTCTACCACCAAGAGTTCACCGGTTGGCTGGAACTGTTCGGCTGCGACACAAAACCATTCGGCTACGAGACTTTCATGAAGGAGGTTGAAGCTGTTGCTCCTTTTCAGTTTGATCGTACTTTTAGCATGCTTAGAATATTCTGTATGTCAAAAAGTAATCCACCTGATATCAACAACCCTGCTGCTTTCCACAGAATGAAAACTGACAACACAGGCTTAGGGGAACAATACTTTAAGAAGATAGAAAGAATTGTGGTAGAATTTGTAGATAGAGGATGGATATAGTTGATAATCATTGGTTTTAATAATTGTTTATTATATATTTACTTTTCAAGAATAACTCATACATTCTATATTTACTGTGTAGTGTTTAATTACATTCATGTAGGACCTACACTGTTTTATATAACATTCAAGCAGAACTTTACAAGAAATGTTCATTTACAAGTTTCAGTTCACAAGATTTTTTGTTAAACGTTTATGAAATAAAGGTTAATGTCCTTTAATTTGGCATTGATTATATCATTTAGACATCGCTTGATGCTCTGATACAGGTGGCATGAGACCAATGATGGGCACATTTGGATTCGTAAATACGAATGTATTCGCAAAAATATTTTTTTATGAATACGAATATGAATATTTTGTATTTACAAGTGTGAATACGAATATATTCGTATTTGCAATTGGGAATTGAATACATTTGTATTTGCAGGCGGGAATACTGAATATATTTGTATTTGCTGGTGGGAATATGCATACATGAATAAAAAAAATTTATATACGCACATATGTACTGAGGGCGTACGGTGTTATGGAGAAATTATGAGTACTAAATAGTGGGCGCCACCACGTGAGTGGGCACGTGGACCCGGCGAGAGACTCTGACCCAGGGCGTTACGTGGCCCGTGTGCGGCGACATATTTGGCCCTCTAGATATTAAATGCGCCGCTCTCGACCCTACCTAAGCCCGCTCGCAGCCTCGGGCACGCTTCTACCACGCAGTGGGCTCTCAGGGCGTCCCACACGCCGCCGACCAGGTTGGGGTCCCACGTGGTCCCCTGAACACAAAGACACATAACACAGTTAAATGGTTTATTGTACTCACGATTTATTTCCGTACACGTTCCTTCACTGGTATAACTGAGAAAACGCCCGAGGCACGAATCGGCTTAGAGGAGGCTGACCACGCACGTGGTCGCCTCAAAGCAGCGACACGACCGCCCTCGGCTGGCGGGAGAGAACGACTGGGGTGAGATCATGGTTTGCAGGTGGCAACATGGCGCCCTTCGCGCCGAACACAATTACCGTCATAACACTCTGCGATTCCGTGCCCCGGCGAAAGTTAAGTAAATAATAGATTACATTAATAATTATATAAAAATTACTGGGAATTTAAAATACATAAATGTTTACGTAGTTATTAAGAATTATTCTAAAACATTTCTACCCTCGTCCAAGTCCGTGCCTATTCGGGTCCGCCCGGGCAACGTCTATAGTTTTATAATTAATTGTAATATTTAAACTGGAGAAACACATGATTACACTGCAACAAGACACTGGGGCCAAAGAATAAAAGAAAAAGGGTTACAATATTAATTAGCATACTTAGGGGGTGCGGCGCACTGCATCTAAGCGCCCTCTTGCTGGGCTGGAAACACACGCACACACGCACGCACGAGCGGGAGGTTTGACTAGAGATGGTGGTTGGGCGGTGTCATATCGGGCTCAAAGGGGCCGCAGGCCCGGACGACGTCAGTACAAATATTCAAATTTGCATATTTGTGTTTGCATATTCATATTCACTTATCAGTGAATATGCACATTTATCATTTATCACCTTCATAAATATTTGAACTATTGTTTCACCAATAAGATATCAAAATAAAATTATATATATCTGCAATGTTGGTTTGTTTAGAAATAACTGTCATCAATTACTTCTGTCATATAAGTAATTACTAAGTGTTATTTACTTTGAATTTTAAAAATTAAAGTGTGTGATGAAATTAAGTTGTTTGTAAAATAGAAGGGTTTACTATGCAGTTTTTTGGTATGGAAGTCTAGAATCCACACACATTACAATTGGAGCCAGTTTTTTTTTTTTTTTTTTTTTTTTTTTTTTTTTTGGGCAGACTTGTGATGCAGGATTGTTGAAGTTTAGCTGTAGTTGGAATTTCTAGAGAAATCGTAGAATTGTAAAATGTTCAAGGTCCATTAGTTTCCTTAAATACCATTTTTGTATAGGAGGTGAAGTACAAAAGGGAGTAATTCCTGCAAAACAATTACATTTATAAAATGCAAAAAAAAAAACCTTCCATCCTAACTACGTGTAAGTGAATCATGTAAAATAAAATTGTAAGTTGAGCACACAAAAGACAGAAGTGAAACGTTTTGTTTATTAGGTATAGTTAGAGATAAATTATTAGTATATTTTTATTGAACAAGTGATAATAATTGAGAACAGTAAGGTTGTGGGTATAGTGTCGCGTATCCAAGCGAGACTGATGTCGGGGGGGGGGGGGGGGGGGGATCCACACATAGCTTAGAAAGTCACAACTTAGAACAGTCATATCTTAGAATTCTTGAATGAAACCACAACTTGGAACTGTCATAAGTTAGAATGATCATAACGTAGAAACATAACTTAGAACTATCATAACTTGGAACTCTCATAACTTAGAAACCGGGTCTTATATTCATAACTTATAGCTATCATAGCTTAGAAAAAACACATTAGAAACACATGATTTAGAACCATGACTTAGAATCATAACTTAGAAACACACCCTAGAACGAACACAATTTAGAAACATCTTAGAAACATGAAACTTAGAAAGTCGTAAATTAGAACTGTCATAAATTAGAAAATACTATCTTGTGTGTTTGAGTTATGTTTTTCCAAGTTACGACATCGCCCCATGTCGGGGCACCAGGTAACAGACACCGCTTCTGCGAGATGGGAGCCCAGCGAGTGGTTCGTGGCGAGCTCTGGTAGGGCATAAAGTGACTATTCGGGGAGGTCAACAACTCTGTCCTCCGACTAAAGATTCGGGGCGCTTACAAAACCAGAGTACTGTTGGCATGTTCGTGAGGGTCCGCGGTGGTTTGCCTGTCGGGTCCCTCCCGTGCCCAGCGGAGTTGAAACCAGGGTTGTTCGCAAGCGAGAAACATGGCGGACGTCACCACTAAACGGTCGGTTCTCTCAGGATGCTCCTGTGTCTCCCATGATGCATTCCATCGCTGCCCCAGCTAACTCAACGTCAACTCATCCGCCTGCAAAGGCGTCGTCAGGCTATATTTCTAGGATTTTCTGTATAAGGCCAACTTCTTAAAGCGAACCGTCACCTAGGAGTAATTATTATTTCTCTCTCGCGGCCGAAACGTCCTTCCAACCCGAAATTTTGATCCTTCCCCTCCACGAGCACAGGGTGTCGTGAGAAAAGTGGTCGTTCGTCTCCAACGAAGCGTGAGCCTAAATGTAGACGATGAACGTTACTCTCTGTTTCATGCGAACACGTGTCATCTGAACAGATCTGTTAGATACAATCTCTTTCAGAAGTCACGTGATCAGAAGTGACGTCGCTTTCCGTTATCGCACGTCCAAGGTCTGTTCTTGGCTTCTGAGTGAGACAAAGGTGTTTACTTAATCTTGCTGCTGGTTGCTGTTCGTCTCTCTCTTGAAAAAAAAGTAAATACGGATATGTGCATCACTGCCGAGTTTAACTGCGCCCAAGAAACACGACACCATTCGGCAGCTACTGTTGGGCAAAGTCTCCGAGAAAATTAACTTAATGTCAACATGCATATTTAGCTACAACCTAACCAAAGACTGACGACACCAAATTTAAGAGACCTGCCTTGTCAGGGGTGTACTTGTGTTAGTTTGGTGGGATAAGTGTGATGATCGCTAGTGTTTCTTAGTGTGGTGTCGCCTCTAAGTGCAAGGTTGTGTACTAGCGCGCAGTCTTCTCGTCGTGCATAGGACAACTATGAGATTTGAGCGGTGACCATAAAAATTTTTTTTTGCTGTGAAATGAAGATAAAGATGAAACTCAAATCCCCTTTTTTTGCTTTAAGAATATGTACCGGGAGTTTCGTACCAAAATATTCTGCGAACAGCTGTTTTAAGCCAATTGTTACTCTCCGAAACACAGGATTTAAAATCAAAATCCAGAAACAGAACCACTATTCTGATGCCGATCTCAACAATTTTTTTTTAATGCTTCTCGTAAACAGACACCACTTGGATATCTTGAACGATTTCCAAATTGCGCGGTTTCTTCTGAAACTCTGCATACTACATGTTTGTACACAGGTAGGCGGGGGCTCTTAAATATCGGTAATATCGCCATGTTGATTTGTTTTTATTTTTCTAAATGCTGCTATTTAACGGCTGTTTCTGAAATTTTAACACTGCAACGTCCTTGCAGTTATTGTTCTGTCCCTAATAATTTCAACAGATGTTCACGACATTTATTTAGCTGTCAAAAATAATATAATCACTTGAAATAACATTACCATTTTCTATGGTTGCTGTTGTTATAAATATTTAAATGAAATTCTGAGCATTTTTTAATTATTACCATGCAGTTTTGCTTGTTTTGGTTTTGTGTGTAATTGACCCCCTGAAACCTTAAATCTGCCCTAGGTATTTTAAATAGAGCTGCCATGCTGTTGAGTAGCACCCTCACAAAACGCTAGCTATGACATAACAGACCAGACCATCGCATTATCTTTTCCCGACAGCAGGATCGCGATAAGTGTGTGACGAACTCGATCACGCACGGTTGAGTGTTTGTCCCAAGGAGCCATTGTGCTTGACGTGACAAAGCAAAGTTGAGCAATAACTCTTCTTGTTTTGTGCTGATTGTTCTGTGCTGATTGCGAGTCGGCCGTCATCGAACTGATACACGGCTGATTAAGTGATTACATTCGGGACGGTATCTTGGCTCCTTGAAACAGTCGTCAGAGGTGTTCAGAGTGCAATAGTATTGTCGCAGTTGCCAAACTCAGCTGACTACCTCAGCCTGATTCAAGTGAAATATTCAGGCTGTGGAAATAAATAAAGGTGTGTATCATTAATGTAGACGAGCATACAAATAGAACATTTTCTGAATTAATTACTTCTATTTTCGTGAATAAGTACATATTCTAATCACATACTGCACGATTAAGAAAGTAGATCTGTTTCATTCAGTATACAAAAAATTCTAAACAAGCTAATGAGAATATAGAACTAGTTTAGTGTAAGAAAAAATTGCGCAACATAGACCTACTTAAATTCCACAAATTATTGGTGCTTGTGTAGTCATACACACGTATTTATATAAAGGTTGATGTAATTTAACAGTGGAAGAAATTGAAAATAAAAATTCTATTTAAAAAAAATCACGTGTGTATCATCTCAATATACACTATTTATTGTTTTTGGAAGGAAATGTTGATAAATTAAGATGAAATTTAAATTGGCACATGGATATTCTTGGATACGAACATTCTGATAGCTTGATAAGTGTCAGTAGCGATACTCTAGCAACTCTGAAAAACCAAAAACCAAAATATCATTAAAATATTTATTTTTGAATGTACTGTCAAAAAAGGGTAGTGTTGCGAGGAGTTCGTTTCATTCTAACATGCTGGTGTACTAGGCGGTGCAATAGGTGGTGTACTAGGTGGTGGACTTGTACTAGTGTGGACAGTCGCCATGCTACGATGGTTTTACACTTTCATCACGTGCAATTTTAAATTATTTTATGTAGTAAAATTATGTATTTTTGATTTATTATCTTAGGCAGTCCAGCTTTTGTAATTTTTTTTATTGTTGTTTAGGTTGTAAAGGGCAGCCTTAATCTCGTTGGTTTGTAGGTAACTTAGTGTTTTATTTATAAAAAATAAAATACAATAGGAAAGTTTGGTACCGATGGAGTTCTGAACCTTCGCATGGCTGTGGCTAGGCGGAGGTTCAGATTGTTTCACGGCCCCGCCACGGGAGTGCGACAGTGGCAGGTGACTGTCGATGGACGGGGAAGGAGTGCCGCGACGGTTAATGGAACGTGCTGCCATCTACGAGACCAGCGGCGACGCCACTTGTACAATCAATGCAGCTGATACTGACAGAGCAGTGTGTGCTCACACTGGCATTTACTCTCTATTTCCACCGCATCGATTAAATTCCATAAACATGGATATTTTCGTAATCCCTCAATTAACTTTTTCGTCGAACATGACAATTTAAAGCTCGATACTGAAATAAATTAAACTTCATAAAAGCGAACGCAGAAGTACAGCCCAATCCCATGTGAAAACAGATGGTTTATTTTATTTTATCTGCGCATCTCGAAGTCAGCGTCTTTTTAAAAATACAGCAGAGAAAAAAACACCTGGAGACATCGCCAACAAACCAAACACAGCGAACATGGAGAAGAAGGCTCTGTGTGGCCAGTGACACCTGAGATGCAGCTGCTTGCTCGCGTAGCGAACACTGCTCCCGGGAAGCCTAAGATGTACATCAAATTCTGTCCCTGCCTGAACACGCCCGAATATTCACCTTCGGCCAACCTCGGGTTTGTTTATATATATTTATATTTCTCTGTTTATTTTAATGTAGCTATACTAACCTAACTAACCGTCCCTAGTGTTTTAAAGTAGCTAACCTAACCGACCACTTTTAATATTTGAATTCATTTTTCCTGCGCAAAAATAAAACAAATCCCGAGGCTGGCCGAAGGAGAATATTCGGGCGTGTTCGGGCAGGGACAGAACTTGATGTGCATCTTAGGCTTCTCACATCTCCCTGTGTGGCCGTAGCTTGAGTCGGAACAGTTACGTGTGCAAGGGGAGTCTGGCGTCAGAAAGACGACGGGGAAGACGGGAGTGAGGCGAAGTTGTGCGAGACATACACTCGCAGTGTTGTCATCAGACGTACCCGAATTCTGGTACACGTACCCAAATACTTTGTCTGTACTCGGTACGCAAATGTACCCGAATTTAGGAAAAAGAAAAAATTATTAGTAAAAATATTTTGAAAAGTATTCACTTAGAATGGAAAACCAATTAGTCTTTCCCTTGGCCGTAAAGTACTGACATTAAACATCCCTGCCTTTTTGAATACACCCGCTGCTAAGGATCTCTGGATCTCTACTATTCCAAAGGATCTCTGGATCGCTGCTATTCCTAAGGATCTCTGGACAACCACAGATTCAATTTGCATCTAGTATCAAGTAAACACTAGGGTGGCGACATCAGGATCAGGGATATCTCTCGCTGAAAACAGTTGCGGATGCACTATTAAAACAACACAATAATTTTATACCAATCTTTAACCTGAAAATACAATTTTTCATGTGTGGCTAGAATAGTAGTATTAAAAGTTTATATTATTTCCTTACCCTCTCCCCTCCTATCACAAACGAAGCATTTTAAAATCTCACGCACGGACCTTAGCAGCAAAGCCAATATTGCTGCATATTAAACTATAAAATTGTATGTGGTAACTCTATCATGTGATTAATTTAACAGTCTTACAGTGTATATGATATTTTTATTAAAGAATAACAATGTTTCGTTGTCATTTTTTTTGTTCATGTTCTTGAATGATACCTGAACTGAGGCCTTATTGTACCCGAAAGTACCCGAATGCAGAGGCGAGTGTACCCGGATTGTTTGTGCCACGGCTGGCAACACTGGGTCACTCCCGGGCCACCGGTGGAGTGAGTCGCGCGCCCGCTCAGCGAGTGAGCGCTCGCCCAGCGAGTGAACCAGTCCTTATTATTACCCGGAGTGTGGTTTGGAAGATCGTGTTCAGTGATGGAAGCGTGGAAGCGGTGTCTGTAACCTCAGGGTGTGGTGTGCATCGACTGGCGAGGCAAGAGGCCTCGTGTGACTGCTGTTTGTTTGCCAGAACCATAAAGTGGGTAACGTACTTCATAACATCGTACTTCGAATGCGTCTGCAACAAAAAAGTGACGAACAGTCGGCGATTGATTCGCCAACCATAATAGAAACTCACTATATATAGGGCCTCATTATGCATGCTCCTCTTCAAACCCAGGGCTTCATTATGTATGGGCCTTAAACCCAGGGCTTTGATATGCATGGTCCTCAAACACAGTGCCTCGCTGTGCACGGAATTTCAATTCACTATTCTGCTTACTTATAAATAATTATACATGGATCAATTAGAAATATAGTTTTACTAATGAGTATATGGTTTTTGTGACTTTTGGGTATAAATTAATTTCGCCTTTTAGAAATCTTATTTAAAACAAAGTGGCTGAACTAAGTAATGAAGACATATTCGAGTGTAAGATTGTCAGCCCAGTTCAAAGTCATTACGAAAAAGGAGACGGCATTTATAATTCAATTCTCAGCTCGCTTGGTAGAGCAGCAGGAAGACTTTCGAACGTTGACTCTGATTGGCTAAAATAAATTATATTTAAGGACAATAACTTATTGACCATAAGTTGATTGCACCATTTAAACTAGCTTTGGCACCTGCATCAGCAGCACAGTGTTACTATACCAGAGGTTACCATCAACCAGCATATTTGTTGCACTCACACTCAAATTTGTTTAATATTTATCAAACACATTCACAGAACGATTTCTTTAACACTAAATTTCAAGATTGTGATTTGTGCAGGCGATGTCTGAAGAACCACTCCTGCCTCTCACCAAAGACGACCTAGAGGATTTGTTGCACAGCAAGGTGGACAGTTTCACCGTCTCCCCGCTGACTGCCCCTGGCGAGAACTACGGCAGCACCATGCTGCTGGTGGACATCACGCTGCCAGACCACGAGAAGATGTCCGCTATCGCCAAGATGGTCTCGGAGTTTCCTCACATGCGTGAAGTTTTCCGTTTCCGAGAGACAGTCCGCAAAGAGATCTACATGTACAGGCTGGTCCGACCGGAGTTCCTCGCCATCCAGAAGGAGCACAAGATACCGGAGGACTTGTTCCTGGACGTGATCCCCGAGTGCTACGGCGCGCGCACCAGCCGGGGCGGAGGCATCGACCAGCCGGTGGACGAGAGCTCCGTCATCCTGATGGAGAACCTCAAGGAGTCCGGGTACCGGCTCGCCGACCGCATAGTGGGCTTGGACCTGAAGCACCTGGAGTACGTGGTGACGCGGCTGGCGCGCTTCCATGCGACGGCCACCGTGCTGAAGCTGAAGAAGCCCGAGGTCTTCAGGGACACCGTGTTGAAAGCTGCCACCTACGTGAAGGGAGGACCTCCCTCTGAGGATGACAAACACCCTCCCTCACAAGCATTGGATAGCTTGTCACACCTCCCGGTGGTCCACCAGTATGTGCAGAGAATAAAGGAAGCAATTGAGAAAGGTCATGAAGCAATCCACAAGGGACCACCAGAACCAAGAGAGCCTTTTGCAACTTTCGTACACAAAGACTTCTGGGTCAACAATATGATGTTTTCATACGGTGGAAATAATGCCGAGAACATTACAGGCTTGAAGATTTTTGATTTCCAAATGCCTATATATGGTTCACCCGCATATGATCTCTTATTTTTGTTGTATGCTAGCAGATCTGTTGATGTGTCGAAAGAAGACTGCGACGACCTGATCAAGTTGTACCATCGTGAGTTCATTAAGTGGCTCGAGCTGTTTGCATGTGACACAGAACAGTTCAGTTATGAAAGTTTTTTGAAAGAAGTGGAAAGTGAATCTTCAGGTGTTTTCCCACATGCCTTTTTAATGTTGAGAATAATATGTTTGCCCGAGAGTAATGCGCCAGATCTTTCCAACAAGTTTGATCATGAAAATTTTTTTTCAGACAATAGTGGATTAGGTGATAACTACTTCATGAAAATAGAGAAACTCGTCAAAGAATTTGTGGAAAGTAAATGGATATGAACATCTAAAATTTTTAATTGTTATTTGTGTATAGTTTGTTTACATACTGAGAATACATTATTTTGAACGATTTTAATTGTGTGTAGAATTTGTGTTTTAATTTATACTCCTAATTGACATATTATCTCCAGTTCTTTGTTGATAAGTTATTTTTCCTTATTTGCCTGGTATTTAATATTTAGGTGGTCAGAAGTAGAATTTTGGGAATATTGGGTAAAGGGACACAATATTGGTTTACTGGTGTAAACTGGTTTATCTGTAACTAGACTGCTAATGCTCTTCATTTTAATTAGTTAGCGACCATGTTGTGCTCTGCAAATCACACCGACTAATACAGTGACAATAATTTACATCTCCATATTCTCTTGAAAACATGTTTACATTGTTTCAGATGAACATAGGGTGGTATTCCAAGACGTTTCAGTAAGGTAGCGAATATGCACTGCCTTGTTGGGCCACTGCCATACCCTAACTCTCGGGTCATATTCCAAAACGTGTCCTAACTGAACCCCTGTAAGGTATCAGATCGGCAGCAGTTTTAATAAACGAAGACTTGTGCGAGGCTATAAATAGTTGTACTTCGTGGAATCCATCGTAATTTTAGCTAATTTTTTAAAACTATGGAATTATAATGTGAAATAAAATATTTAATTTTGGTTGTAGAATAAACGACGAATTTTTGGCCTTATTTATGTTTGCTGTTTTTTAAGATATTAGGGGGGGAAATTGTAATCGTAAAAGTTCCGTTAATGTTCATTAAAAAGGAAAAAATATATATACAGTTATGGATCAAATCGGCAACAGATAGGACTCCAAAAATCAGTGCCCTAAAAATAAGGGACTGGCCGTGTCCTATCGTGCACTTGGAATATGGTTAGGGCACAGGTATTGCATATTGAACACCTAAACCCTTAATTTTGTGTCTTGGAACACGGCCCATATTGTTGCACAGTTAGTTAAAAATACATTGATATAATATTAGTATATTTTCAAACACATAATCATGTCAGTTAATTAGTTATAATATGTGAAGAAAAATAATTAACTTTCTTTGTTCCACATCCAAGTAAGAATTGAAATAACTTAGATAAAACACAATTTGCAAATCCAAGTAAAGTACTGTTACGGATTATACTTTCACTAACAGAAATATGTATTTTATGATTAATTTTTCAATAGTATAAGTAGCTCTATCCTGACTACTAACGAGAATATCCAGATTTCAATGTATTTAATGAGACTCATTACGTTACACTGACTAATACAGAACCTTTATTAATGATCAATACTTTCCAATATGAAAAACTTAAAACTTACTTTTGCTTACAACAATTCAAAAGTATTTTACTAAGATGAGCATGAATATGTCTTAAGGGGAGCGAGTACCTTTTTTGATTGAAAAAATCAAAATTTCGTGTATAACACTTGACATTTTGAAACATATATCTTGACCATAAATTTAATTGAATCATTGTGATGTTTACATTTTTTGATATACTGAAGACGAGAACCTTACAATGTTTTTTTTAATGTTATTATCGTATTTATCTCTGCATTATTTCTAATTCCTGTTACTAAGTTGGCAGCACACTTCTCAATATTTTCCTAGGTTGGCTACCCTTCAAAATATGGTTTCTTTTGTTTGGGTAAAAACTAATCCATTCATTGTTGTTTTTATTTGTGTTGGTATAACTCGTGAGTTTTATTTTATTTTAGAATATGTTGTGCTAACTGGTTAGTAGGACTACATTGTGCATTATTGTACCTGGTTACAATTATAGCAAGCAATCCAAAATGGACTTTCAGAAGTAATCAACATACAAAGGAACATATATCTAATATTAGGTGTTCAGCATCAACATATACAGGTTCTGTACAAATAAGTCCAAAGAAGTCTTTTAGTTCATAAAAACTGAATCA
Organism: Bacillus rossius redtenbacheri; assembly: GCF_032445375.1. Lineage (NCBI taxonomy): Eukaryota > Metazoa > Arthropoda > Insecta > Phasmatodea > Bacillidae > Bacillus > Bacillus rossius. The sequence goes on along the minus strand of NC_086341.1, from coordinate 2,078,612 downwards.
TTCCAAACTTCCAAAAGATTTTGATGAAGACACTGGTGTGAATGTCAGTGTTGATTTAAAACTTATTTCTAGGTTAGTACCATCATCAGCAAAGTGTAAATTTTTTGGTAGTGAAAATAGCCCTGTGGTGACTCAATGAACAGTTCAAATGTGGTTTGGCTCATAGAACTGTATTAAAATGTAATATTTGTGACGAAAGTTGTCAAGGAATGAGTTCATAGTGCATTAGAAATACCTATGTATGAAATAAATGTTGCTGCAAGGTTGCTATGGTGTGCTTGACTTAAGTATGCAATGGTAAGCTTCAAATAAGTTTATATTAGGCTTGTATTATGATCACATCACCTAGTTTATCTTAAAGGTATGGTATTGTCAACAAGATTGAGCATTAACATGAGTGAATTAAGCTTAAAATTGGAAAGCTTGTAGAGAAGATCTGATTAAAGACACTTGGTGAAACTGATTCAAGTCAAATATGTAATTCAGGAAGCTCATATTTATTTATATCACTCTGGCAATGAGTATCTGACACATTTATTAACATTATATATATTCTTTTCCAGTGCAGGCGATGTCTGGAGAACCACTCCCTCCTCTCACCAAAGACGACCTGGAGGAGTTGTTGCACAGCAAGGTGGACAGCTTCACCGTCTCCCCACTGACCGCTCCTGGCGAGAACTACGGCAGCACCATGTTGCTGGTGGACATCATGCTGCCAGACCACAAGAAGATGTCCATAGTTGCCAAGATGGTCTCGGAGTTTCCTCAAATGCGTGAAATTTTCCGTTTCCAAGAGACAGTCCGCAAGGAGATCTACACGTACAGGCTGGTCCGACCGGAGTTCCTCGCCATCCAGAAGGAGCACAAGATACCGGAGGACTTGTTCCTGGACGTGATCCCCGAGTGCTACGGCGCGCGCACCAGCCGGGGCGGAGGCATCGACCAGCCGGTGGACGAGAGCTCCGTCATCCTGATGGAGAACCTCAAGGAGTCCGGGTACCGGCTCGCCGACCGCATGGTGGGCTTGGACCTGAAGCACCTGGAGTACGTGGTGACGCGGCTGGCGCGCTTCCACGCGACGGCCACCGTGCTGAAGCTGAAGAAGCCCGAGGTCTTCAGGGACACCGTGATGAAAGCTGCTGCTAAAATAGAGATGCGGCCACCACCACACAAGGACGGAGAGCGGCCTGGTCCACTGAAGATGTTGGATGCTATTTCACACCATCCTGGTATTAACCAGTACAAAGATAAAATAGAAGAAGTGTTTAAGGAAAACATTAAAAGTTTTGGGAAAGAGCCGGAGCCAAGGGAACCGTTCGCTACCATTATCCACAACGACTTCTGGACAAACAACATGATGTTTGCATACGATGGAAGTGAAGGTGAAAACATCAAGGGTTTGAAAATCTTTGATTTTCAAATGCCTACTTATGGTTCACCAGTAAAAGACCTGTTGTTTCTGTTGTACTCAAGCAGGGTTGTTGAAGTGACAAAGGAAGACTGTGATAGGTTGATTGAGTTGTATTATAGTGAGTTCATAAAGTGGCTCGAATTGTTTGGCGTGGATTCTAAACCATTTACGTATTCCCTTTTCTTGAAGGAGATAAACATGGAATCTGTTGAGTGTTTTATGCATTCTTTTTTCATGTTAAAGGTGTCGTCTATACCTGAAAGTAATGCACCTGACCTTTCTAACAGTTCTCATCATGACACAATGTTTTCAGACATAAGTGGTTTGGGAGATATTTACTTTACTAAAGTACAGAATTTCGCGAAAGAATTTATTGAAAGAAACTGGATATGAACGAGTATTACCTTGAAATTTTCAGTTGTGTTTTCTTAAATATTAATATTAGTATGTTTAGTGTTTGTCATATTATTTTCATATGTATATCACATTAACTTGTTTTGAAATATTTGTTTATTTAGAAATTAAAATAAAATATTATAAAATGAATTTTGCTTGTAAATTATTGTTGTGTTTGTACACTGTTCACTTGTTAGTAAATATGATGAGTTTCGTAATGTGATTCCATTCACTCATATTTGTAGAAAATAATTCCCATTTTCATTTGAAACTGTACACAATGAAAACTATTGAATTCACCTTAAATTTGGTACTAGATAAATTTTAGTCATGGGTGTTATTCATGTCAAAGTATTAATTGAAGAAATGGATGGTATCGATAACATAGCTATCCATATACCTATCTATATATCTATCAAAGTGAAATACCACTCTCTGACTCACTCAATACAAATTGCCTTGAAATTTGGTACGTATATTACATTTGAAACTTATACATCCGCAAAGAAGATTTTATACAAATCAGCTCCTAAGGGGAGGTTCAGTGCATTAAAGCTGAAATTTCCCATTGTTCTACTTACAACATTAATATATATATATATTAATTACTTCCCTTTGCAAGATTTAAAATCTCTGGCAACGCTGGCTACTTCAGTTAGTCCCTACTAATATTATAAATGTGAAAGTGTGTTTGTCTGTTTGTCCTGTCACTGTTTCATGTGGAATGCGGGATGCGGGATGCTCGCTCACGATCGCAAGAGAAGAAGGCTTCGCTAGACATCGCAAGGAGAAGGAAATTCGTTTTGAATGATAGTGTTTCTCAACTGTTTTGAGGCATTGTAATCGGTTCAGTAATGAATCGCTTTTGTTTGAATTTCACCTGCTTTAAATAATATTAGTTTTAATTCAGTAACAGGAATTCACTAATTTGAACGAAATCCTGAATAAAATTGCTTGTATCATTACAAAAAAATTACATGCAGGGATTGTTTTCTCAGGAATAATGAGCACACTGAGAAAACCATCAGAAGCTTGCCAGGAATGACCAGAAGCACTTGGAGAAAACCAACAAAATATTGACAGGAATAATCAGAAGCAGACAGAGCAAACCAACGCATGTTTTGCTAAATCAAGCTCATGAATTAAAACAAAAAAAAAAAATGAAAAAAGAGGATAGTTGTAGTACACGCCAGTGTCTTTGTGGAATGTGTACTCAGTTTTTGTCGAATGTGTTTCCAAATTTTCTTCCTTTTTTAAAGTTTTTTTGACTTGCATATTAATTTAAATTGTTCGTGTTTTGACTAGCATAGTATTCCAGTGGACATATAAGTGAGTCCCAGAGGATAGCACCTTCAGTTCATCTCTGACCGTTGTGCAGTGCGGATCGGCTCTCTTCAGTATGTTTCCTGATATTTAGTTGGTTTTCCAATGATGACCTTGATGGACGTTCTACCATCGACAGTGCAGACCTCGATGGCAGCGATGACAGTGGCGATGCAGATCCTGTTGGCATTGCCAACGACAATTACGCAGAACTCGATGGAAAGTGTACCATTGTCACCAACAACATTAGAGCAGACTTAAACAGGTATAATTTCACCAGCAGAAGAGACTTAAATGTCTGCAGTGCTGGCTGCAGAGGGAACCTTCGATGAATGACGTTTCGTCATCGAAGGAGACTTTAGTGGCTGCATCACCACTAGCATCAATGATGTCCACTAAAGGTACATCGGCATCTTTCCAGCATTGGTGTCATTACTGTGACAGGAATTTCTCGAACGGCGGTAATGTTCGACAACACGAGAAGAGAGAATGTTCGAGGAATCCATCTTGCAAGAAATTTAGCTGTGAGAAATGACACAAGCAGTTTGCAAGAAACGATAGCTTAAAAAGACGTGCCATAAGCTGCAAACAAAATTGCTTCTCCTGACAAACGATCGAGCTTGACATTGCAGGAGACTCAAGTTAGAGCTTTACTGAGTAAAGATACATAGAGGAACACACACAATCGATATTCATGTCACACCTGTGAGAAGAATTTTCCATATGCTCATGATGCATGGAGACATGAGAAAAAAGAATGCTCGCAGAACCCATCACGCTTGGCGTTTCGTTGTGATGAGTGTCGTGCATGGTTTACTCGTATTGACAATTTGAGACGACATGCGAAAAACTGCAAAGGTGGAGTACGCGCAATGCCTCTAGCATTAAAACAAATCTGCAGCAAGAAGCTTCAATATCTATCCAACATGAAACGCAACCTACGAATGTTCTCGGTGCGTTCAGACTAAATGAAAATGGATTCTACCTGGCGAAATCAGCAGTCTATGGAATGTTGAAATACTTTTATTTCCTGAACGACTCTCTTACGCCAAGAGCGTTTGTACCTTTCTAACTGATGCCAAGAAGGATATTGTTAATCAAAATGAAGAAGTATTGGAAAACGATCACTCTGGGAAGTATAATTTGTGGCTGGAATGTACTTATGGTAAACCTGGGCCATTTCAGGACCAGAAAAGAGCATTCAAGACGATGAATACTGCTCTCTACCTATCGCATGATATAATCGTGAAGAAGAAGAATAACAAGGAAAAGAAAGTGGATGGACACATTTAGCTATGTAAATAGATTGCAACTTAGAACAAGCAGACTGCACACTGAGGTAATTACATTTATTATCTGCTCATATCTTGTGTACTTGTAGAGTAGAATTTAAATAGTATTTTTTTTGTAATTTTATATGGTAATTTTTGTTAATTAAATTTTTACCTGCAATGATCTCTTTTTGCATCGAGCAAGGATCGAACCAAGTAGCGATATGAATCCAATAAATCATTACATTAATGATTTTTTTTTTAGAATTTTTCCCCTAATTTCTAGCTTAATTATTACAAATTTCCAAGATGGTGGTCACGACTGACAAGATGTCGGATGTTACGACAGTTGACTTATGGAGACTCTGCGACCTAGTGGGTAAAATTTAAAATAATATGTCGGTAGTGCACCCTAGCAAACAAAAACAAGATAGCGGATACAAGATGGCCACCATGATGTCATACTGTTTGGCATAATATCTGCCAATACAGATAAAGGTTCCGACACCATTATTATTTTTGCTGTCACCGGGTTCGAACCGAGAACTCCGTGATGCAAGTTAGTTTTTATTAACATTTAGATAAATTTTATGATTTTAATTTTTTCCCCCTATTTAAAGCATAAAAAAAATACGTTAACCCGAATCAGAAGTGGCAGTCACAGTTGCCAAAACCAAAATATGCGCAGAACGAAATAAAAGTTATCTATGTAAGGCATCTGAAAGGAAAGACTTAAAATATATGATAGACCAACATTTAATTACTGAGAGGCAAATTGATTCACAAAAAAATACCTGTTAATGTGCAAAGAGATTCATGTCCAACCATTCTATAGCCTGGTAAAATTTTTTTAGAAAAGCCAAAATCTTTTAACAACACACAGAGTACTTATATCTCATGTTTTATTACGGTAGTTATAACAGCCATATAAAACTGCGACAACCATCTATTAAATTTAAATAAGGAAACAGACAGCTGGTGTCTTTGAAAAACCTTAGTATTTAGTTGCATAATGTGCTGTTTTAAAAATAAGCTTTAATTTGTAAAATTGTATGATGTTAGGTTGGGAACTGGAAAATAAGGGGGGGGGGGGGGGAGGAGGCTAAAGATTATCTGTCCAGAGCGGCAGTTGCAAGATAGGTTCTATTGACTTGACAGTGCCCAAATCCTTCTCTGACGAGATAATGCGAAATACAGTCACTGTACAGCTGTTTAATGTTATCTTATCAGATGTGTGTCTGGTTGTTCATTGTGTTTCGTCTGTTCGTCCGGTGCAGAACTGTGTTGCAGTGTGGCTCCAGATCGTGTTGTCTTCGACAGGCGTGGATCTCCGAGGAAGCAGGGGTAAGCAGGCAGTTCGTTCAAGTCGGTTGTCTACAACGCAGGGAGCATGGGATGATACTGTCGGTCAAGGCGAGTCCAAACACGGACTTGCAACGCAGTCGGGGACTATGATCACAAGATGGTCATCACGTGCGTTTCGTTCAGGGAAAAAAAAACCCACACACAGTCATAAACCCGTCGGGGAATCAAACTTGCAACCTTTCAATGCAGAAAGTAGGCATCTGGAACAGTAGCGTAGCCAGGATTTGTGTATGGGGGGGGGGGGGGGGTTTAAGAAGCATGGTCCCCCCCCCCCTATTAAAGCGGAGGGTGGGGGGTCCTCCCCCGAAAAAATTTGGATTTTAATGTGTAAAATAGTGCTATTAGAGCATTTTCGGTACTTAACTTTAAATATTGTAATGATAAAAATATTATTAATTTTTTAATAAAAATATTATTAATTTTTTAATAAAAAAATTGTTTTGAGTGATGAAGTAAGAAATTAATTAAAGATATTTTAATCAATCCAAGTGCTTTTTCCACGTCCACTCAAAATCACAAATCATGCTAGAAGCTCGACAATACAAAAAAAAAAAAAAAAGAGGAATAAAAATGGTTTGGTTTCGGCAGAACTGGCCTATTCCTGGAAACAATTAGCTTTAGCTTGAAGAGTTACCCAGTCACCACCTGCTTATAATTACCACGCTGGTTAAATACAATAGGTGTAAGATATTTGAAAACTTGGGACCCGTCACGGCGTCACAACCTTATAGCTTCTGCTCGCGACAGAGGTAGGGGAAGGGAAGGAGAATCGGTAGGGCTCGCTTACTCTTCCCCTCCAGTGCAGTGGCCGGTGATAGCAGTAAGACACCCAGGCTTTTAGCTAACCTGCTTTCAGAACCCCGTAAACCCCCCCCCCCCCCCCCCTCCTGGCTACGCCCCTGATATGGAACACTGAACCAAACGGCAAAAATTGCTAGTTAGTATGTCTGAATCCTTGGTAAATAGAGATAAGTTTTTTTATTCATAGTTTTAGTTCCAGATTAAATATGCACGTTTTAAAAATTGGAGGAGTATGTAATATTGTTTTATGTGGATAGAAATTATTCAGCATTAAATTATTAATAAATATTACTAACATATGTAGCCTAAACTTGTTTCATATTTATCCTTTTTACTAAAAAAAATTACAACACTTTGTATCAACTGTGTGTTTATAATTTTTAATATGTATTCATATGGTTACATTAATGTTACTATACATATATTATTTTTACTCTTTTCAAAATGTTTTCCATCTATTTGGCTTTACAAATATTTTGAAATATCTTTTTTTTTTTGCATCTGTATTTAAATAATTTATTTTAGCTTGTTACAATTTTATCTTCTATCATTATCATATTACTGGGGTAAATCACTCACAACAAATTTGTGCAGGTATTCTTTTTTTTTAATTTAACGGATAATTATTTCCAGAAAATATATTTAGAATAAAAATTTAAACTTACAAATTACTCACTTAAATATTAAGTATGATACCTACACAATTTATTTTACCTCATAAAGTTGTAATGCAGTCACATGTGTAGTTCAAATGTTTTCATAAAATACACATGTTAAAGTCATGACTATGCTAGGGACGTGCGAGTGTGCCCCCAGACCAGCTAGAAGACAGAGAGAGGATTTAGTAGGGACATGTTGGTGGTGACCGTCACTCCCAAAAGAAAACTAGGAAACTATACATTACTGAAAACTGTTAACGGCATTTGCATGTAAGTTTGTTGTGGTAACTAAGAGGGCATTGAAGAAGCAAGCTTTATGCACTACCCCTACCAATATTATAAATTCTAAAGTGTGTTTGTTTGTCCATCTTTCTCGCAGCAACGGAGTAACATGATTTTTTGCCTATAGATAGTTTATGGGCCGGAGAGTGACATAGAGTACATATAATTATGAAATCCCATCCCTAAGGGAATGAAAAAAAAGGGGTTAATTTACTTTTATAATAGAAACTCATAGGAGGTAGGTCATAGACAAACAAACAGTGAGTATGTGTAATTTCTCTATGTCCGCCACACGGTCATACAGTAAGGTCTGGCAACTTCCTATCCTTCTCCTGGGCGAAACCCATCCGCTTAGTGAAGCTCGCGGCTGCTAGCGAACTAAAGGTGCTAATGACAGTTTAGAAATTCGTCAATAGGTGGTTTTGCCTTGAATTTGTAACACGCTATCGTTTGGTGCGTCCGTCACATCTTGCCTGGAGGTTACCTGCCTTCCCACAAAATAAAGCTGAAGATTTGCATCCCAATTTTGCAAATGCATAGCCTTGGTGCACCGAGATTGTGCACTCAGTGGAACATTAAAATTAATGTTTCCAGTTTTTCAAGTTTATGCCAACTTGAAACTCGGCAATGATGTTCTTTGTATTGTGATTTTTTAGCCCGGGCAACGCCGAGTACTTAAGCTAGTATTACAATAAATTGTAATGTAAACACGTTTTATAATATTGAGCCTTTTTGCATTTGATAGGGTTGCAGAAACTAGAGAGAAAGGTGTAATGGACGTATAGATTAGTCTGTCCAGAACATATTTTTTGTATTTTATTTGTTTTGATTTAGTAAAAAGCCCATGTTATAAGATATCTCAGATTCAGCTCAGTGGTTCAGAAAGAATTATTTTGAGTAGTGCTAATGTGCTGTGGTTGGACTCCTTGTGCAGGCGATGTCTGGGGAACCACTCCCGCCTCTCACCAAAGACGACCTGGAGGAGTTGTTGCACAGCAAGGTGGACAGCTTCACCATCTCCCCGCTGACCGCCCCTGGCGAGAACTACGGCAGCACCATGCTGCTGGTGGACATCACCCTGCCAGACCACAAGAAGAAGTCCATAGTTGCCAAGATGGTCTCGGAGTTTCCTCACATGCGTGAATTTTTCCGTTTCCGAGAGACAGTCCGCAAGGAGATCTACACGTACAGGCTGGTCCGACCGGAGTTCCTCGCCATCCAGAAGGAGCACAAGATACCGGAGGACTTGTTCCTGGACGTGATCCCCGAGTGCTACGGCGCGCGCACCAGCCGGGGCGGAGGCATCGACCAGCCGGTGGACGAGAGCTCCGTCATCCTGATGGAGAACCTCAAGGAGTCCGGGTACCGGCTCGCCGACCGCATAGTGGGCTTGGACCTGAAGCACCTGGAGTACGTGGTGACGCGGCTGGCGCGCTTCCATGCGACGGCCACCGTGCTGAAGCTGAAGAAGCCCGAGGTCTTCAGGGACACCGTGATGAAAGCTGCTGCCGAGTTCAACAGAGCACCACCGCCTGATGGAGGAGAGGACAAAGGTCCAGAAGGAATTCTGGATACCCTCTCAGATCTCCCAGTCGTCCAGCGATTCATGGCTAGACTAAAAGAAGTGATGGCCAAAGAATATGCGCAATTCAAAAAAGGAGAGTTTCCAAAACCAAGGGAGCCTTTCGCTACTCTGTTGCACAATGACTTTTGGACAAACAACATGATGTTTTCGTATGGTGGAAGTATTGGTGAAGAAATCACAGGAGTGAAAATTTTTGATTTTCAACTAGCCGCTTACGGTTCTCCGGTAAGAGACCTGCTGTTTCTGCTGTACTCGAGTAGATCTCTCAATGTGACGAAAGAAGATTGTGACGACTTAATTAGGCTATATCATAATGAGTTCATAAAGTGGCTAGAATTATTCGGGTGTGACACGGAACTGTTTAATTATGACAAGTTCATGAAGGAGGTGGAAACGGAAGCCCCTGTGTGTTTCCCGCGCGCATTTATAATGTTGAGGATTTCGTCTGTGCCATCAAGTAATGCTCCTGACCTGTCCAAAGTATCTGAGAAGCACAAGATATTTAGATCCAATAGTGGACTGGGTGAAGTATACTTCCAGAAAGTAGAAAAACTTGTTCTGGAGTGTGTAGAAAGAAACTGGATATGAAAACACGCTTTCCTACTGTTTTTATTTTTAATAGCTAGCATCCGTTTTTGTTTGTAAATAAATATTACATTAGTCGTTTTATATTTATAGATTTGCTATCCTTTTAAAGATAAATAAAATATTTACTGCAGCAACAGAATTTGGACTCGAGTGTTGGGTTTAACTTTGATGTAACATTACTAAATCTCAAAATATAAATTCAATCTTGTACGTACACTTTTGTACAATGATGTAAAGCATGTTTGCATTACGACAAATAGTATGAAATACATTTCGGAAGTAGTATAGAAAGTTGGATATTGACTCACTCAACAAATTAAATCAAAATTTACGTTCTTAAATTAAATTTCACTAATTTTGAATCAAATTTCACGTTTTACACATTAATCTATGCATTTTTCATAAACAAAGTTCATTTTTTTTGGACCCCCTAAATAGTTGTAAAACGTGATGCCAAATTTTGCATTAAAATGGGACAAAAGTGGCAAAAATTGAGAAATTAAACGATTTTATTGAAGGCCAACGAATTGATCAAAAGTGAGCAAGTTAGATAAAAACAATAAAAAGTTCAATAATCATGATTTATTTTAATTTTCAGTAATACTATAAGTCCAATGCTTTTTTCGATAACTAAGCTCTTTTTAATATTCACACATATTCTTTTTTGGCTTTTAAAATCTCATGTCTTTCCATAATTCTTTAATCATATCTTCTTCATAGACAGAAATTTTAATATCAAAGATAATTATATCATTAAATTTTGAAAGAAAGTAGGAGCAGTTGAAAATTAACAAAAAGTTGGTTTCAAGGTCAGCTTTCATGTCTATATGAATTAATGTAAACAACAATATTTTTATTTTTAGTGGCATTATTTAATGCAATGACATCGCACACGACTTCATATCTTTTATAAATATTAAGCAATGAAACAAAGCATAAAGGCTTGAAAATATATATTTGGTTCATGGCAGCGGCCATTTTGATCTGTAAAATCAAAATGGTGGCAGATAATCAGTACCTTCAGGATTGCACTGTTGGAATATGTACTTTTTATGTGACAGTTTCAAATTTTTTTTTAATGAGTCAGCAACCAAATTAGTTGCAATTGGGTGATTTCCCATGGAATGACCCATGTGTGTACCTACTAGTACAGTGTAGCGTAAACGGGTTAATTTAACATTTGTTGTATGTGTTATTTCATCTATACATCCAAATATGTAATTTAACACTTAAGCATTTGTAATAACAGGTGTATCTACATGTATTTTTACCGAAGCATGTAGCACAATTTGGTTATCTAGAAACATATCGTGTAAAATTACGCCATCTGTACTAGTTTTTTTTTTTTTTAAATTATACAACAAAACTGTAGAATTACTAAATTATTGTATATGTAATTTGATGAATATTTTAGTTTACACTCAAACTTGTTTCTAACTTTTTAGTAAACACACATTTAAATTTTCTTTCTCTCACTGCTGTTGAATAAAAAGGACATTTGCTAGTTTATAGTAAAGGCTGCCTAGACAATAGAAATACCAGCTATAAAAATGAGAATTGTCCCGTAAGCCCAGGGGTATGTGGGATTCGTAACACACGTATATTTGTTTAGGGTGACATACTGATAAATAGACATGTTAAAAAAACCTGTAAACCCCCCCCCCCTTTTTTTTTTTTGACAAAGATGACAGGAGTGAGGCACAAGAGGGTAAAATCGGGCAGAGATTTCATACAGTGTGTTAAGTGATAATGAACTAATGTTATTACGAAGTCCACACAACCCTTTCACAAACTGGCAAATACTCATAATATGTACCCTAAGCTTTTAATAGTTCTGTTATTAAAAGTTCTTCCAACATAACTCCTTTCAGTTGTTTCTGCGAACATAACAATTTAGCGATTAGTTACCAGCCTTAATATATAAGTGGTGATTAACCTTAATGTCTCTATTGTGCCATTCGCAAAGCAAAGTACCACTTTATAACGCAACTACAAGACGCAACGTCATTATTACCAAGTATTAAGTGACTATTAAACACGTTATGAAAACACACAATTTAAATAAAAAGCCTTATACCCTCCAATAAACGGGGAACTACACAAAAAATTAATCAATGCACACACGTATGTATTTAAACTCACCATAAAATTTCGGGGCTAGCAAGTGCACTATGAAACACATAAAAATATTACGATATAAACTTTAAAACATGCCTCAAACCAAAATTATAACAAATCCCTATTTAAAGTAGGAATTTTCTACTGAGGCCGTCACGAAAATGAACGCTCATTGTTCTTAACGAAAAAATAACAGTACGAAAGTTAAATAATCTTAAGATACTATTTACTACAATATCTTATTATTTGTAAGCAGACACATGAATCGTACAATAAATCCCAGCCCACTTATACGAGTGTCTGTCTCACTTTGGGACAAACTATAGTCGACCACCACGATGCAGCAGTGTGTGAGATGGATGAAACTCGCCTTATATTTACTCCTGTTCATCGCCTGTTCTACAGGCGTGATGTTCATAGGTCGCAGGGGCGTTGCCGGACCTTAAATGCCCATTACAGGATATTATTTACGAGAAGGTTTTTCTTTATAATTGAGTTGCAAAAGAAAATTGACTGGCATCTCATGTACATAGAAATTTAAGTTATGATTTTTGCTAGAGAAAGGAAAACGAAACATTTTATATTTCGGTCTTTATTTAATTGTTTTAAATATTCTTTCTCAGGTCGTTTGCTTAATGATTTCGTTGAAACAAGTCTGTATGTATATGTTATGAAATACCTCAAACACGTTTCAAGTTTGTTTGACAGGCATGCTCACAGTAATACATTTTCAAACCGGCGTTAAATAAACAATCCTTGGAAACACAATTCCTGCTGCTTCTGTGCGTGAAGTATGTCAGGCTATAATGGGGAGGAAATACATACTGTTTGCTCAGTAGTTTGAAACACGCAAGAAAGAAACAGCAGGTAAAAGGCAGTAATTGAAAGATTACACTGATCCTTCAAATTTTTGTTCCTGAACGAGCACAAGATAGGTACATATATAACCCAGACACATGTTCTCCTGAAGAGAGTGTCTCCTAGGGGGAGCAGTGCGCCAAGTCATGCGAACCTCAAATAAATAAAATTTTTGGGTGACTTTCCAAGGGCGTCGCCAGCCGATGGCCTGGGGGGGGGGGGGGGGGCGGGGGGTGGCAATTTGTGGGAAAAGTATGTATTTTTTTTTGCATTTGGCTACACTTTTTTGAATCTCTAGGGCTCTAGGGGGAGGAAACTGCCCCCCTACCCCCCCCCTCCTTAGCGACGCCCTTGTGACTTTCTATGACGTCACTTCCTGGCACTGGAGGGGGGTTTTTTTTTTACTCTGCGACACTTGTTTGTCGCCGTACGGCGGGTGGCCTATACCCCAGGCTTCATCCGCAACGCCGGCGGTCTACCTGCCAGGCGTGAACGTCACTAAGCAGAGTATCGCAGTGACGGCAGTCAGTCGCGGTAAATAAGATAGTGGGGGGGGGGGGGGGGTGCATTTCACCCCATAACATTAGTCTTATTCTGCCTACGCCTTTTTTTTCCCCCTGTACGGAAGGAGTCCGTGTGGACTTACCCCCCCTGCCCGGTGCAAGCAGCAAAAGTCTTTACAACTCGAACAGTTGTACTCTGCGCGATACTGCTTATCGCGAACCTGAAACAATGGCCTATTAAACACACGAAGCTGCTTCATGTCTAAAAATAACAGCTTACGTTACTAATATCAACACTTCGTAATCATTTCTGGGAACTAAAAACTACATATGATAAACACAATCTTGCACGCATTTTAATAAATATTTTCCCCCCTCATAAATGTATGCATGCCAACCGGTAAAGAAATGACGAAGAAGGATTTAAGGCCTCATTTACACAACTGAAAACTTTTGATGTGTGACGTGACAGCATTTGTTCTCACGAGGTGCTGTTTATCTTATCTGGTCGCATCCAGAAACAATCGCGCGCAGCCGCCAGCAACTGCACAAAGTCTGTTAGAGCGGAATTCCTAGACATCCGGGTAAAGCAGCGAATAAGCACTGCCTTGTTGGGATACTATCGAAACCTAATTCGCGGGCCGTATCCCAGAACGTGTCTAGCCTCAATCCCTGTTAGGTAACGAAAAAGCAAACTGATTTAAATGCATTCTAGCGGACGTTTGGACACCATCGGTACATTTGCTACGCCAAATATCCTACCGATAGGAGCACTATCACGCGAATTAACTTGCGTAATTTTAATTGTCTCAAGTACTTCTAAAATTGTGATTTGTTTTTAAAAATTAATATTGTTTTTATAACAATAAAAGTGTAGAAAATTTCAGGATAGTATCGCTATCATAAAGTTTTATTTGGCACACACGTTTGGTACGTGGAAATATAAGTCGATGGAGTGGCTGTTCGTTCTCAAGTTGAAGTCACTCTGGTTAGTAAATGAAACAGCAGCTATATGAAAGGCCAATTCAAAAAGTTTTGTTCAGTGGCTATAAACTCGCAAGGAATAATTGTAAAAGTCTCACAATGAAATGAGTATTGTTAAACAAAAATCTTAACAACAAACATCAGCAGAGACTAAGCGTTTGCCTAAACTTTATTATAAAGGAAAAATAGGATGGTATCTAGATCGTACCGTGCAAAACTTCAAGAAAAACCATGCGTTTTAAAAACCGCTAAATATATTTAAAAACATGCTGTATGAGGGTGAGGGATTCTGTTTCCACGGACTTGCATTACACCTTTGTCGTCATTTCTCCATCATATTTGCACTAGACTGCGCGCCAGTCCAGAGGAGACACCGCGCTAGAAGCACCAGCGAGCGTCGCGCTTATCATCGCGCCTCACTGACACACATACGCCCCTGACTGGGCGAGCCCCTTTACATTTGATTGAATCTGCAAGGTTTTGTTAAGCTATAACCACGTGGTTGCCGACTAGCATCTCATTTACCAATACAGAATCAGTAAGGAAGAGTTGCCCACTCAAGTTCTCAGAACCCACAGGAACTATGGACGAACAGACGTCTGTACGATATCAGAGCCGAATAAATGACATCATGTGGGAAAAACGTGCTTCGTGAAGAGGACATATCACGTGACTGCGAGTCCAACAAAGCGCTCTATCTAATCAGCCATCGTCTTTGGTCATCTCATTTATTGAACACCGGTCTTCTCCCAGGCTGCAGTGTCGCGGTTCTGCAAGGAAACATCTGAGGTTCGCCTGTTCCAGGGTTGCAACCTCACCGCTGGACAGCGCATCGACGACTAAGGTACAGACGCACTGCTCAAATCGCAGGAGATGATAACACCATGCCGTATTAGGTTGTTTGATTCTTCAGCGCTTCGAACTGGAACATCGACTGCGCATTGCTTCTCTGTCACTTGTCACTGCATTCACATGTTCGCGCATGATTGCGAACGTCCAGATAACCGGCGAAGAGACTTGAGTGTAAAACAGGCGTCCCCAATCATATTCCCTGTCAGTTCTGAAGAATTCCCTTCATAGGTTTCCTGATTGTGTGCTGTACTTGTCCATCATACAGCGGAAGGCAAGGGGAGACCATGGCACTGTCAGATATTTGTCTCCAGCTATATTTGACAATAGGGCTGAAAATGGCTTCCAATTTTTTCCATAAAATATATTTGTACAGACAACCTCAAACATGTTTTAAATAATGTCACACAATCAAAGTTTTTTTTTTTTAGAGCTATCTCAAACTTCTCGTTTTTTTCGAAATTAAATAATTCTTCATAGCGCTGGACTTAGGGGCGGAATATTTTAAATAATTAAAATAGTAATTAAATGGTTTGTTATTTTATCATTAATTTACGTCCTACTAAAATAGTTTCGAAGGTACATTTTGTTAAAAGACGAAATTTTAATAAACGCAAAATATAAACAATGCAAGGTTTTTTAGTTTCTAACTACTTATTCTAATTGAATTTTAAATGTTTTTTTTAAACACACACACTCCTTTTACCAACCTTGAATTTCGCAAATTGGTTAAATTGTGGTTGGTAATTTTCAATTTTTTTTGGTACCTAAAATAATATACATGCATAATTTATTTCAGAGATATAATTATTAATCTTAAAACCATACTTAACCATTTTTACCACTTAGGGGTCGCATTTCGCAAAATGGTAAAATTAGGTTGGTAGATTTCGTACGTTCATTATTGGTACCTAATATATTTAATTACAATAAATTAAATTCCGAGATAAAATTATTATTATTCTTAAAAACATAATAATACCCCTTCGTTGAATTTCGCAAAATATAAAAGTTGTGGTTGGTAGTTTTCGTATTTCATATTACCGGTATTGGTATTTCAGATCATTAATTTATTACCCTTAATTAAATTCGAATATATAATTATAAATCTTAAAAATATACTTACCCCTTTTTCACTCCTTAAGAGTTCGAATTTCGGTAAATATAAAAATTATTATTGGTAGTTTTCGTATGTTTATAATTTATTACGTTTAATTAAATTCACAGCTATAATTATTAATTTTAAAAGCGTACCTACCTTTTATCACAGCTTAGGGGTGGGATTACGCAAAATATAAAAATTACGGTTTGTAGTATTCGTATGTCTATTATTGGTACCTAATATCATGTATTATGCTTAATTAAATTCGGAGATATAATTGTTATTCCTTAAAAACATACTTACACCTTTTTCAACCCTTAGGGGTTGAATTTCGCAAAATTTATAATTTTTGGTAGAATGTTTTTGTATGTTAATTATTGGTACCGAATATCTTTTCTTTAGCTTGATTAGTTTCCAAGATATAATTAAATATCTTAAAACTATATTTACCCCGTTTTCACCCATTAGGGGTGGAATACTGTAAATAATATTATAAAGCGTTTTCTTATATAATTTCAAAAGTTCATCAAAATCTGTCAAGTAGTTTTCGAGTGATGCTCGTATAAATGAAATAAATGAATGGATGCGATGATGATGCATGCACACACACGAAACACGTGCGAAAAGACAGCGCCAGAAAGTGAGCGCCAGAGCGAGTTCTTGATCAAAAGTATCCGGAGCCTATAAGCTGGAAGGAGGTAACGACTTCAAGTCACCTCCCGCGGCGTCATGTGCGCCTGATACAAAAAGTCTGCGGGAGCTCGAAATTGTGCGCGAGCGCCAGCGCCACCGCTCGACTGGAAGTATCCGGAGCCTATAAGCTGAGAGGAGGTTACTGCATGGCGCTACCTCCCGTGGCGTTATAAGCGCCTGGTACAAAATATCTCGGAGAGCCCACGAAGCGCGCCAGAGCGAGCAAGCAAGCAAGCGGCGTGGCGGGTCGAGGCGCGTTCAGTGAGTGAGGTGGGGTGAGAGAGAAATAAATAAGATATTATTTTTAAGCACATAACCAATTGCGAGAAAGGTATTTTATTGTATTGGTAAGTGTTTTGAGATGATGTTCTTCTGCAAATAAATATATGTATGTTACATACAACCACCACACCACTGTAATAATTAATCCTATATATCTAAAATTTAATGTGTTTTTTTTTGTCTGTCCCGTATGCGTTCCTAAGCCGATTGCGAAGAAACTTCGTGCACGTGACATTCGAAATACGAATTTCACTTACCGTCTTAAAACAGAACTTCAACACTAATTGAATTTTTTTTTTTCACTTTGCATTCTAAATAAGAGTAAACTTTCTTAAAAAGAGCCGTACTGTCTACATTAATTACCCAAATAAAAAATACACCCCCATTCCTTTTTTTTTTACCACCCGAAAAAAGAATTTTGTTTTACTTTTCGGCGAAATTAAGCACACTTTGTGTTTAAATTAAGAGGGCAATTACTAACTTCAACTGATTTAGAAATAAAAAAGGGGAATAGTGAAAAACTACCCCCCATCACCATTTATCACTCTCTTCAAGGCAGAAATTTAGTACCTATTTCTTGATGGAAATTTGCACCCACGACATTCAAAATAAGAATGAAATTACTGTTCAACATATAATTATGGGAAAAAGTGCCTTCATTAGAATTTAAAAAACCACCCCATCCCCCTTTACCTTTCCCTTACCGTATAGTACTTACTGGTACAACTAGATGCACACTTGACATTTAAAAGAGGAGGAAAATTACTGTCTACATCTATTTTTCATTTAAAAAAATATATTTTATTGAATACATGATACTTCTATAAAAAATGTCATCCCCTTTTCCCACCCTTTTAAGGAAATTTTTTTCATTCCTTGATGAAATTTTGTTCACTTGATGTTAAAAATAAAAATAAAATTACTTTTAAACCTACCCTTCTTCTTGACTACGTGGAGTTGAGAAATAACTACCGCCACTTCCGTTTACTACCCCTTAAAGCAGTATTTTAGGCCTCCCAGATGATATTTTATACACGTGACATTAAAAATGAGAAGAACACGACTATCTACATCTGATTTTAACAAAAAAGAAAAAAATTGAATTCATAATATTATGAAACACTACTTTTCTTCCACTGCCTACCACATCACCATTTTCTACCCATTAATTCAGAATTCCTTCACCCTGTGTTCAGCCCTGGCTGACTGTTTGGATGTTTGCTACTCGATCACGTCTTTACTACCCGACTTTTTTCAACGAAACTTGGAACATAGGTAGCCCCTAAACTGGCTGTGTATATTTTTACTAATTTCCACCCCCAAGGCAGTGAACATGAGATAACTGAGGTTTCCACAATGAAGAATTGTATACGACACGACGTTGGTGATAAATTATAAACATAAAACAAGACATGATCTTTCTATATGCCCGCCAAGAAAAACATAAGTGAATCCTTGTATTTATGCCCCAAAGGTAGCATTAAAGTCATAGTGGAGGGCACAGGGGTGCATTTGTCCCTCCATGTTTTGCTGCGGGATATTTTATCTTCATATTTCAAGTGATTAGAAAAGTACCACCAATAACTGGCCACAATATGTCTATTTACATCATGTCACAGGGCATTAATTATTTTCATGTAATAATTAACTGTAAACTATTAAGGCAACATTTTAATGGTTTCATAGTAAATAATTACAAAATAAATGGAAAACTTAATTTCTAAAAAAAAAATCACCTATTTTGTGTATTTTTTATTTTTGATTGTGAATTCATTGTTACGAATGGGAAAATAGGTTCGAAAAGGATAGATCAATTAATTAAACAAAGTTTTATTTATTAACTACTATTTACACTATTAATTAAATTACATCACTTAAAATGTCTGGCCACAAATTAATAACTCTTTCAATTCGTCCACAGTTTACTCCACCCACTGGAGCCCGGCTCGACAGTGGCTCTCTCTATTGTTCGTCTATTACTGCTCACACCTGTCCCAGCACACTGCCCACTCGTCCGCCGCGCACACAACACCGTCCCATATGCACCAGTCTTCGCACACAAGGTCTGTCGCTCGCCAAGGTCACTTGCCCTCACTTCACTGCCTCAGAGGCTGGCATCGTCTTTTTTTACCCACCAGCTCCCTTCTGGAATGTTCTCGCACTCCTTTGGAGTATCGCGTCATCAGGGTCGACTTGACATCCGAAGCTCCCATAACAATGTCATCCTAGTTACGCCAACTTCACACAGGCAGGGCTCTGGGAGTGTGCCGAGCCCTCCAGAGCCACAGAGCGCTAGCACTCTGGTCTCAATGAGAAAGTGCATTGGAGTGGAGAAAGTTATCGACGCGCCGTTACTAACTGGATTAGGTGTGTAGCGGCAATGTTCTGCGCCCCACCCGCAAGGAAGTGCACAGGCTGGCTGGTAACAGTATTATTCAATTAAAAATTTTGTGCAGATATATTTCTAAATAGATTTTTGGCGAGTTTTTTGGTAACATTTTGCTTTCTAAATGCGACTAAAACGAGTCTGAAATTTCCCTCCGTCCATCAGGAATAGTTGGAACTTTTAATTTTTGTGGGAACTCTGTACTGGTTTCGGAGACTGCTTCTACTCAACCTCGAATGAAGAACATAACCTTTCAGCCACCACTCAGTGTGTTTTTTCTGTTGGAGGGAAGTTGTTGTCACCATGGCTTCTCTGTCTGCGGTCAGGGCCGAATCGTATGCAAAACATCATTTCGGGGTACAGATGGCATTAAACAAAATGTCTGCAGTATGCTTCTAACATTACTTCCATTTGTTGATGGAAATGATAGATTTCTTAGGAATTGGTGAAGGAGACAGTAACACGACCAGCTCGAGTTAGGCTTAGCCTCACCCGCTAGTTCCTTTATGGTTTTTGACTTACTGCAGATTTTACGAAAACACATGTAGATGATACTATTAGAGAAGCAATTTAGTGTGTTACCCAGTGGTGGTGACACAAAGATACGATTAGTCGGGGGAAAACCATAATTTCGAATATGTGCCTTAAAGTTTCCAAATAGCAAATAAGTATCATTTATCTGGCTTGGGAAAACAAAGGATGCTTGCTTCTCATATATAGAGGTAGAAAAACAATTGGAATGAAAGTTCTAAAATGGCGGGTAAGTCACGCCAGCCTGTGTCATCTCTTTGCAACACCGGAACACTATGTGGGTTGTAGTTTTATGAAAGATACAGTGTAATGGACACAACTCCTCTGTGCAGACGATGCCCGCGGAGCCGCCCACGGACCTGACCAAGGAAGACCTGGAGGAGATGCTGCAGTGCGGGGTGGAGAGCTTCACCACCTCACCGCTGACCACCGCCGGCGAGAACTTCGGCAGCCTCCTGCTGCGGGTGGACGCCACTCTGCTGCCGGACCACCGCCAGGTGTCCCTCGCGGCCAAGCTCGTCGTGACCAAGAACCTGATGGGCAGGGTCCCTCCGTTCAGGGACTTCATGCGCAAGGAGATGGACATGTACACCCGGCTGCGGCCGGCGATCCTCGCCGTGCAGGAGGAGCACGGGATCCCGCGGGACCTGCTCCTGGACGTGATCCCCCGGTGCCACGGCGCCCGGACCAGGCGCGGAGGGGGCCTCGAGCCGCCGGTGGACGAGACCGCCGCCATACTCATGGAGAACCTGGGGGCCTCCGGGTACCGGCTGGCGGACCGCATCGAGGGCATGGACCTGGAGCACGCCGAGTGCGTGGTGAGGCACCTGGCGCGCTTCCAGGCCATGTTCGTGGTGCTCAAGCTGAAGAAGCCGCACTTCTTCAAGAGCACCGTGCTGCCGACCCTGGCGGTGCCCAAACACGACCCGCCCCCGCCGGGCGAGGACCGCGATGAGAAGCTGCACACGCTGCTGACCACCAGCCTGGCGCACGTGCCCGCCGTGGGCCAGCACCGGGCCAGGATCCACGCCGCGATGACGGCGGCGAGGCAGTTCCGGGCGAGGCCGAGGGAACCGTTCGCCACCCTCGCCCACAACGACTTCTGGACCAACAACGTGCTGTTCTCGTACGAGGGCAAGCGCATCGCCGGCCTGAAGCTGATCGACTTCCAAATGACGTCCTACGGTTCCCCGGCCGCCGACCTGGTGGGGTTCCTGTACTCGAGCACGTCGCTGGCCGTGACGGGCGAGGACCGCGACCGGCTGACCAGGCTGTACCACGAGGAGTTCACCGGGTGGCTGCGGCGGTTCGACTGCGACCCCCGGCCCTTCAGCTACGCCGCCTTCCTCCGGGAGGTGGGGGCGGAGGCCCCGGCGCAGTTCGCCCGCGTCTTCCACATGCTCCGGATATTCTGCATGTCCAAGGACAACCCGCCGGACATCAACAACCCCGCCGCCTTCCAGCGCATGCAGACCGACAACACCGGGCTGGGCGAGACCTACTTCAGCAAGATAGACAGACTCGTCAGGGAGGCCGTGCAAAGAAAATGGATATGAACCACTCCCCACGAACTGATGGCTTCATTTAACACACAAGGAGCGGATTGCCCCGGGCCTCAAAATACTCAGCTGTAAAGGGAGCAATATCTAAAGCGAAATAAAAAAATAGGGGAAGACAAACTGTTGATTAACTTAAACTAAAACTATTGTGTTATGCTAAAATTTAATTTTAAGTGTTATCAAATGAAAATTTGAATATAATTTAGTTTTAAAAGAATAAAGTTAGTGATATTAATTTTTTTTAAAAAGTTATCTTTTTTAATTTGTCCTGAAACAGTCCCCATAATCATTCCAGTACATTTTTCTAAACTAACTACACACAGGTCTGGAGGCAGGGGCGCAACAACTAAATTTCCAAAAGGGGGGCAATATACCTTTTTATAAAGAATCATCGATCCCACCTATTGAAGGGGGGTGGGGCCCTCCCCCGGGAAAATTTGTATTTCAAGGTGGAAAATAGTGCTATTGAAGGTTTTATTATCTAAAAATTGATTACACAGCACTTTCTTTGCCCCCGTTTGCCCCCACTTCAAGGTTTCAGAAGGGGGGGGGGGGGGGGGCAAAATACCCTTGCCCCCCCCCCCCCCTTGTTGTTGCACCAATGTCTGGAAGTATAGTCCCATCTGGTGAGAGGTAGAGACCAGGCCCCAGGTCTCTCTTCTTGTTTCAGGCGAATAGTGTGTGAATGTAAAATCTGGGCCAATGGAGTAGAAAGGCGGCCACAAACCCAAACTCTGTGCCCCAGGCCACAAAATGCTGTATACAGGTACGGAACTAACCAAAAAGTATTGACACTGAATGACATAGAACAAAGCAATTGTGCTGGGAGTGATTTAACTCATTTTCAGCAGCCTTGCTCTAAATGGGTCTCGTTTATTCAAGCCTCGTTTCCGTTTGCACATGAAATATAAATAGTTGGAAACTACCCGCATAAATCATGATCTTTCCGAAATAAAAACTCAGCACATACCTGCACATTTTTTATGCATGACATTTAATTTTGCTTAGTACATATAAAAAAAAAACAAATAATTATAAAACCTATAATATACCTTAACGAAATTTAGAGACCTGATATATGATTAGGAAAAGATTATATGGCGAGTTACGATAACCCTGAAAAGTGTGTAAATACACAGAAATTTATGTTAATATACCATTTAGCACCCAGATGCAACTAACATAAAAATAATCAGCTTTATTTATCAAAATTTAACTTGAATTAGAAAAAAAAATTAATATAATATTTAATGTAATTTTTTTAGCAGGAAATTTCAACCAAATCCTATCTGTTCAGCAAATAGATAGGAATTTGTTTTACATTATTGCACTGGTAAATTATTCAAACACACAAAACACTTAACACAATATTTTTTATTGTTCCAAGTAGTTAAACATGCTACATTTATGAATTAACAGAATAAATAAAAAAAAAATAAAAAATCATCAAAATCTCCAGTTTTATAAACCACATAATCTTGTCCCAATACATGATTAACAGATCCGGCAACGTTCAAGAGACAAGACCAATAAGCTGTTGGCTGTTTCTCTTCAGTCAGGAGGGAACATAACTAAGTACTTTTGCTAAAACTTTAGTCACTGGCAACCTCCAGGCTAACACACATTTTGTATTTTATACCTTTATTCCATCTCTTGTGCATGGTCGAATCCCTGGAGAAACCAGACAGTGTTTGACGAGGTGTGGCATGAATGTGTTATTTCACTTTATAAACTTAAATAACCAGACTCCTAATTTTGGAATACAACAGCGGCGTCAGATGCCAACTTTTTCCGTAGGTTACTCTTCGAGAGCTGAAATGTGAAGGGAGAAAAATAAATTTTGAAACATTTTGGGGGAGTAAAATTTTATTCTGTAAAACAAAAAAAAAAATTATACATTTCAACAATATCCAAACAATTTAACAATAATAAAACATAATCATCCATATTTAAATAAAATACATGTTGTATATTATAGGACTAATTTTTTTTTGTGCTAGTATTAAACTCACATTTTGAGGGAAAAAAAGTAACTCATTTTTCTGATTGATTAAAAAAAACAGTTTATTTATTTAATCTCTACAACTGCACCGGAAATGTGTGAAGCTCAGAACTGCAGCAACTGTTTTTGCAGACCATCACGTACCGACCGCATCCACTCCCAACTCTCAGAACAAACATTCTGCGCACACCACACACTTGCCATTCACGTTAACACATACTTCAAATTTCAAAGGAGAAACTTTTCTGACCATCTTAGAAAATCCAAATGTGCAATTGGTAGACACAAGATTATGTAGCGAATAGCAATAAAAGCGAAATAACAATGAAATTGAGTCAATACATTGCCAAACACCGAAATGCAAGGCAAAACACAAAATAAAATAAAATTAGCCTAAATTAACTGATTTTTTTTCATATCAAAATATAGAATTATTTTCATATATCTTCATATATTCAAAAACCTAAAATATTATGTCCTAATTAAAAACATTAATTTATATTTATGGTATTTTCAAAGCAAATAAAAACTGTCTATAGCTGATACTATAGTAATGGCTAAAGGCTTACAGAGAAACATCACAAGTAAATGCTAAGTGTAATGATTTTGGACTTTTAACAGTGCATATTCATTTTTTGATTCCTAATAATAGTAATAAAAATTTGGCTTTAGAAATTGCAGTTTTTTTAAAAAATGGTTAGCTGTACTATTTTCTTATTTATGACTTTTTAATAAACTAAGGAACTTATTGAATGTTTTAGTTGCAGTTTGTTCTTTAACTTTCATCAATATATGTAAAATTGTTTTATGTACACATTTTAAGTATTCTACCATTAAATGCTGAAGCAATTGATCATCGTATTTGGGTTTGATATGTACTTATCATTAACCTACTTGTGTTTTAATTGTTAATGACAATTAAGATGAAATCCACTATTTTTAATGACGAAAATTGCTTTTTTATAACACCATAACGCAATCTAAAAAATTAATGTTGGGTAATACTTAAGAATGAATGAGGCATTCAATAAACATTGCAAGCAAATTTAAACTTAATTTGTCATTAGCACCTGGCTGCTTTTTTAAAACTATTTAGTTTCTGCAAGTAAATAAAATAATAATAAAAAAACTTCAAATTTTAATTACAAGACCTAAAACTCTAGCATTGCTGTACTTGACATTAAATTAATTTACTCACTGATCCTACTTAATGTCAAACACTTTAGTTAATTATAATGAAACTATGAAGGCTAGCTGTCAAAGAAACCCTTCGTCTGAACACTGCACAACTGACATCATTACACCTCAAGACAGAGTCACTTCTAACAGTATTTAAAAGACCTTTATCGTTATCTAGTACTTTCATCACACAGCTGAAAAAATGTCTACAAAATTGGAGATGTAGAAATACAACTTTGTGCGTTAAGAGGAAAGTCAATTATAGCCATTTTATTGCAGGTTCGCCAAACCACCCAAAAATGTTTGAACTTCCCAGTCATGCACAAGCACTAGGGGCATCTCGACAGTTGTACGCTGGCGGCTCTGAGCAACACACAGGTCCAAGTTAGCGCGGAGTCTGTCAAGGCGCGGCAACAGACAAACTCCTCGACATCACACTTATGGTCACAAAACAAAGTTTTAATAAAATTAGAAATACTAATGCCACTTACACGGTACGACTAGCCGAGTGTATATAAAAAAAAAGTCACAAAAAAAAACAACACACTTTTACTTAAAATGTCATTTAGCTCCTCTGGTAGTGGCCACCCGCCAATCCAGTACGCAGAACACGTGGAATAAATATTTAAAAAATGGTACATGCACGACAGCACAATTTAAGAACCACTTTAGACCTCAGCTCTATACTAACAGTATGCGTCTCACGAAAATACATTTCCCTAGGACATATTTAAGAATTAAAATTCTCTTCAAATGAAAGAACACAGTATCCGTGCAAATCAGACTGCACACACAAACTGACGCTCACCTCCGCTAGTAACTGCCATTTTTGATCTCTTTAAATTTAACCTTACATCTCGAATGTAAAAATAAAGAAGAAAATTTATAGCTACCGACGCGGAGATCACTACGAAGGAGGCCGAAATGAGGCGGGACAAAAGAGGGATTGAGATAAACATGTAATATATTGGGTTTGGATGTATAAACATTAATTAAAGAAGAAATGCTTGTCCAACCATTCCTTACAATAGAGACAAGTTAACTACATACATGCAAAACTAACTATTAACCTTAGAAACACCACAAACATCCCGAAAAGATGCGCAAGTCAACGTGGAACAAGAAGAGGAATACAAGGATAAGATGTGTGTTTGGAAACCACTAGGGCCGTGCTAATATTCAGTAGAAATAACCAACATCAAAAAAATGAGAAAATAATTTTATATTACAATACAAAATTCTCCTTAAAAGTCAATAAAATAAATATATTTCAGTTAATCTTTGAGTAATAAATGAATATAAGTAACTGTTTGGATGAAATTATTGTACTAGCAGCAAGTCTTTCACAGGAAGAAAAAAAAAAAAAGCTTTACTTTATAATATAGTCCGTGAAATTTTGTTTATTTATTAATTATTTTACACCACATTACATGAGTTTAAAAAGAGCAGCAATATTATGAGACAGTACTTTAAATTATTATAAATATTTATCATTAATAGGTAAAACCTAACAAAGAATTTTTGCTTGCTTCTTATTTTCACAAAAGCTCATAAACTAATGGTATGTCTGACATGACATGTTAAATTAATTTTCTTATCATTACTATTATTAAGGACTGTTTATGTAAATTTAACACCATATACCTTTCTTTTATATGTTGCTCTGTCATAATATTTTCCACAAGATATTCATAAGTTAACGTAATGGGTGTAAAGTATGCCCGTGCGAATATTAAAATTTTCAAACATCAAAATTAGTATAATTATTATTATTACTCGTATTCGATTCTATTTCAGACACAAATATTCAGTAGTTTACCAACAGGTCTGTGCAGGATCTCAAAAATTGGGGAACATTTCTGGATCACGAGAGGTTTTTCTTGTCGGGCGGGGACAAAATTCCACGGGATTTTCGTAATGTTTTAGGACTACATCCGCGTAAATTTTGAGAAGACTAATACAGCAAAGACAGATTAAACACTGTATAATGGGAACCATTACTATCACCCACGCTATCAAAATACTGACAAGGATAAATACGTGTCTCCAAAATGCACACAACACGCGTGTTAAATTTGACAGTTTTCAGAAGATCAGAGGTTAGAAACACGGCATCTCTGTGATTAGTTTCGTTCAGAACGTGGCGGCGAAGGGAAAGAAACTTAATACAAAGAGTGAATGCCCAGATACGGGTCCACCCATACACACACAGTGTAGTGACAGCTCAGGCAATTACCTTTGTCACGCGTGGCCAAAAAAAAAAAAAAAGGTCACATTAGGAGGGGGAAACGTCTACCTATTTTACCCGAGTGCACACACACCAGTCTGTAGCGAGACTTCTCATTAGCTAGCGACACTGCGACTTGTACAAGAGTTTCTGCTCCCCAAAATTGTACAACAGCTTGCGTTTCTCCACAAAAATTTAAATTAGCTGATATGTAGTGACGTGACAGACCTTTTTAAATTTAAATATAAATAATCAAAAAATTGACTAACCTACAAATTTTTAATCCTAGAAATGTTAAGTTGTAATGTGGTGTTATAAACTTGTGCAATGTTTGACACCCATTATATTACACTTGTGAATATCTGTTGAAAATACTTAGTGACAGAACATATAATTCACGAGAGGTGCCATGTTAAGATGTGGGAAATAGCACGTGACGAACAGTAACGGCGGGCGAGACAGCACTCTGGCCCAGTGGGTGCCAACACACATCCAGGACGACCAACAGAGGAGGGCGAAGGAAGCATAAAGTAGTTCTGAAGAAAAGGGAAAAGGACACACAGAGAGAAGATATGATAGCAAACACAGCAGTAATAACCTCTTCTGGTTATTCCTCACACCACAACATTAAACACAAAAATATTTCCTAACAGTACATATTTCAAATTATGCAGGAATTCTTGTATCAAAGATGGCAGATACACTATTCCAACGGAAACCTTGGAAAAACCCAAGGTCATTTCCTTATCATAAACACCAATACTCATCAGTTCACGTCCAAGTCAGTTTTTTCGAATATGATATGTCAAAATTTGAGTTAATATGAAGGAAAATACAACTTTTCAAAATATTAAACAATATTAAAACATTAATACAAGTCCCCTGAAAAAATAAATGTTTTTTGAGTGCCACCAAATGAAAAATGTGATCATTTGTTTTTAGACCATTTGAATTTATTTAATTGGAAAAAAAAATCACAGCAGCAAGTTAGTGTGTTATAAAATTTGAAAACAAAAATTAGTAAACACAATTCTTTATTGTAACAAAAATATTTTATAACAGTAGATAAACTTATCACTTGAAAACCATACCTAGCTCACTAAGTAAACATTTATTTCACACTACCGTAAACACAAATGCAGTTAAAATTTACACAGGCAGACTGGTATATATCATTACAGATAATAAGAAAATACTGACAGTAATAATAACATTTTTGTGCGGTGCTCATAAATGCTACAGTGCATTTAGAATGATTGTTTTTTTTAGGAAAAACAAAATTGCATGATCCACTGGAAATGGCTTGAAAAAAAAATCTAATAGGAGAGTTAGCAATTTCAGAGTTGCAGATTTTTGGTTTCAACAAACAAATCAGAAAATTAATTATGTTAAGAGAACACAAGTTTTTACACCCAATAAAGCACAATCCAGCACTGCAAACCTATTGAAGGGAATATTGTTATTCGTGTGGAAACCCACTGTGCATTCGGGCCATGAATCGATCATCAACCAAAGCCAAGGGTAAAAAGAGTCAGTTGATCGATGTTACGTCCGTCGTAGTTCCCGACTGCGGCAAATGGCACCAGGATTCATTTAAAACCAACAGCGATCTTCCGTAAAGCAATGTGCACACAAGGCAGATGCAACCGAGTAGTGGCCAAAGCTGGAGCAACAAGGAAACAGGCTAAACTATGCATGCAGTTGACGAGAACAGAGCACGCAACGCAAATGTAGAACGAAGGAGAACACCAGAGAAGAAAATTGAATGGCACAGAGAGGCCCTGCCAGCTAAACTAATGCTGACAGTCACTTGTCACGCTGAGAAGGTCCGCCCGTCTAAACACAACCGCACAACGTGATTGCTCCATCCCGCAACAACGTTGAAATAAATTTAAAAATCCAGTTAGCTGATAAAAAAAAAACCTATACCAATTGCCTAACAGTTAAGCAAGTAAACTGAAAGAACACACAGAAAAAAATTTTTTTATGAAGTTAAAAGCACCAATAATTTATAGTTGCAAAAAATTATACGTTAGAAAAAGTTACACTTATTTAAGTGGTTTTCATTATACCATTAAAGGGTTGCTACAAGCCTGGAATTCAAATATTCCCAGACTTTTCCATGTTTCGGAGACAAGAACTGACAAGCTTTCCTGACGTTCCCGACACTGATTATCCTGCATCCCTACTCGGGTGTTGCTATCTGGGGGGAAAACGTGCATATGCCGTTCAAAAGTCATCTTTATCTTAAAAAGTATGCCTGCTAAAGCAAACTAATGTCTGCAAGATCAAACTTGGAAGAAAAAACAAGCAACGGATTTCACCCACATCTAAATTAATTTCTTGATAAAACTCACCCTATAGAAATTAATTCTTTAATACTATAACCTTTGATTTACCACGGGAAGGGGGGAAACACTCTAAACAAATAAGCTTCATGGATGAGATTTACTCACTTATGCAAAGATCATACTGTTGGGAAAAAAAAAAAAAGTGAAAATAATAGGTTTGGAAAAATTAAATTAATTTTTTTAAACAAACCAATTTATTATAGACATTGGCATGAGACAAACGTCACGCAAAATATACGTGAAAAATCAGTAGGTAGTGCTTAAAAGCAGTACAAGTATTACAAAATTTATAATGAATTAAAATTAAAAAACAATATTTAAATTATAATTAGAAATTCTGTCTACACTCAAGGTTACATGATACTGAAAGATCGTTTCACGAGTCACTCTCTTCATTCCAGAAATATTACGTGATTGAACTGACTCTTTCATGTATTTCCTGACCCTTTTAATTTCCCTGACTTTAGTCTCTTTCCTATAACTGTTGCAACCCTGCATTAGAAGTAGCACCAAAAGAAAACTAAAAAAATGGAGTATTTTATTTTACAGTTCGCAGCCAAATACTAAACAATTTTATGTAAAGTATTTTAGTTATAAGGTTTAAAAATGGTGCATACTCTGCAGATGTTGATTTACGTAGCTACATTGGCAGATAAGGAAGACTACATATTCAAACTAAAACAGCACTTGAGTTTACTACAAACCCATTAATACTGCACCAATACACCATAATTCAAGATTACAGCTACTGAAACTCACTACTCAACTGCTACAGTTCAGCTTGAAATAAAATTCAAGTGCAAAACTGAATAAGAAAGCCGCTCTAAAATGAGCGAGGCATTATCTCTCCGCACATTACTACGAACACAGATATCACCACTAATATTATAAATGCGAAAGTGAGTTTGTCCTTTCACGCAGCAACGGAGCAATGAATTGACAATTTTTGCATATAGATAGTTGATAGGCCGGAGAGTGACATAAGACTACATATAATTATGAAATTCCATCCCTAAGGGAGTTAAAAAGGGGTAGATTCTGTTTTATAATAGAAAATCATAGGAGACAGGACACAGACACACAAACAGTTTGTCTTATTTCTCTATGTCCGTCACACGATTAGTTAGGTCTAGTAACTTCCTATCTTCTCCTGGGCGAAACCCATCCGTTTAGAGAAGCTTGCGGCGGCTAATGAACCAAAGACACTAATAACAGTTTAGTTTAGCACTTCGTTAACAGATGGTGTCCGTCACGTCTTTCCCAGGGGTTGCCTGCCTTGCCACAAACTGGAGCTGAAGATTGGCATCCCTGCTTTTCTGATGCACTGAGATTGTGCAATCAATGGAACTTTGAAATCAGAATTCCCTGTTTGTACGTCCTACGGACTTGAAACTCGGTAGTGATGTTCCTTGCATTGCGATAAGTGCCCGGGCAACACTGGGAACTTCAGTTAGGGCGCGGTTACACGGGACCCTGAACTACTTCAGGTGAACATGTTTAAGTAAACACGTTTACAAACGCGAAAGTGTGCGGTTACACGGTAGTTGCTGAAAAGTGTGTTTAGCTCTAAAACCGATTGTCTACTGTCAACGAATGACTGTGTTGTTGATCTCTATTTTTTAATTGCATCCAGAAAACGCGGGATTTTCTCACTTGTTTATACATTATCAGCAGAAATGAAATGTGTTTACATATTGCTCAATATTTTTTTACAAATCGGGAATTCAAACATGCACAGTAAAATTTTTAAACTTATTTTTTATTATTTTTTGAGCGAGAGTACCTATCTCAGTTTTAAGAAAATTAAGGTCAGGATAAATTAAAAAATATGTATAATTATCTGTTGGTTTTTTTGTTGCATTCGGTAAAATATTACTCGAACTTGTGCCAGAAACACTTTCCATCTAGAATTTCTGCAAAAGACTATTTATATTCTAAACAGCCAATCAGAGGCTAATGTAGAAGATATGTCGATCTGAACTACTTTGCCAACCTGTTTAAGTTAAATGAGAAATGGCCTCGAACGAAACATGTTCAGACTGTGTGTAACCGCACTCAACAGCTGAACATGTTCACCTGAAGTAGTTCAGACTCCCGTGTAACCGCGCCCTTAGTTTGATAATATTGAGCAACATTGCTTAGTGAGTGATGGGATCGACACTTGACCAGTGCGTTTCACGAGCAACTGACGACCGTTACCTCGATAAAATCCCAACACACATGCACAGAGGGATGGCTAATGAACAAAAAAACATTTTGATAATGCAATTAAAATGTATATAAGTCAAGTATTTGTTTAAAAATGATATCACGCCAGCACAAAAAAGCTGCTTACACGAAAATTACTACACATATATATCTATTTTACTGTCAGACTGGGCAGTTATTACAAAGTAGATACATCATTTAAGTAACAATTTTGGCTAAAATTATGTTAAAAGTATACAAATATTAAACTTGCATGACAAAATTCAGTTCTTGCTAACACTTATAAAGTAATAATGGATTATAAATTTACTCAACTGCATATACAAGACCACTAGTGAATAAATAGTCAAACTTTATTATTTTTAAAATTCTATTCTGTTAATCAGTACCTTTTGCTTCCATTCCAAATGCATACGTATTCACTTTGAGCAGTTAATAAATGACCAAATCTTTCTGAAGTACAATATTAGACTACCTTACAAATGCTACATTTGAAAATGGCTGCTGCTCTTTAATGATATCATCAACAAATGAGAATCCAGATACTAGTCATGTATGCTAACAATTCCTTTAAACCTGCTAGAAAAAAATACACCTGCTATTCACACTAAGTGTTGCTAAGTAAATATTTTTTTTTTGCCATTGTAAGATGAAATTAAGTTTAATTGTGATATTACAGCAACTTTAGGAATAAGATTCCTCGCAGGCTTATGAAAACAAGCATTTACCATACAAGTGAAGGCATTAAATCACCCAAGTGGCAGTAAAAAAAAAGCAGATTTATTTTGGTACAACAGAACGTAGCACGAGCGCAGACATTACAGACGCAGCACAGTGAGTGAGGGTTCACAGCTTCAGAGGACTTTTAATACGAGACATTCAATCAAAAAAACCACCAGAGTTCTGTAAATACACTCAAAAAATGTAAAATGATAAAAACTTTCATATAAACCAGCTACAAAGCAATGACTACATTTTCACAGCAACAAAAAAAAATTTGTACTCTTAACTGACTAAAGAGAAAAAAGTTGTGCAATAAACAAACTTACATTATTTTTTCTAAAAAAAAAGAAGTTTTAAAAATGCACACACTACAACTACGTGTATATGATCAGTCGACCAACTAAAGTATTTATTTTTCACACCTCCTAAAATGTTAATGTTCACAAATAAGGGTTGCGCATAGGTCGTGTATCTACAATCGCTACGATTGCAAAAAAAAAAAAAAAAAACACAGGCATTTACATCTAAAACTAAAACTAGATAGAATGCGACTACTGCAGAAACAACGATGACTGGGTTGACTGCAACTGACTTGCGCATCACGTGGGCTGCCAACATAAAGCACGAGTTACCAACAGCACGGAAACCACTGCACGACAAACGTTACTTCATCACACAAGTCAAATGACTTAACATGTTGCACTACTACTTCCAGACTCTGAATGAACTTTCTCTGTAGCAAACTCGAATGAAGAAGAGGAAGAAAAACTTTAGTCATATGACCATCACATTATTTTCCTCTTTAGTTTTATTTGTGCAAGGTGTCTTCATTCATTTTCCCACAGTTGTATTTGACAATGGTTTATGTCAGTTCCAAATTCCCATGGCAAATACTAGACCTGTGCAAATATTAATATATATATAAAAAATCATATTCAATTCAACCTTGAATACTAACACTTTGAAATAACGAATATATTTGAAATAGCATACCTTGTGAGTTTGTCATATACCAACATTTACTAGTGAGATAAAGTGAGTTGTGCAATATAGATACCAGTTTTAGCGTTTATTTGAACTTCATAATCAAAAACATTAACAATAAGCAATGTTTTGAACATTTAAAAATTACTAAAAGTTTTTTTTTCTCTACCGTCTCGCTAAACAGTAACTGAAGAAATTGCATAAACAATTCCAAACATGGCACATTTTTCGTTTAGTTAACTCGAGAACAAAACATTCTTTTTATTCTTTTCATCACATGCACAGAAACGAGACGGGAAAAAAAATCAACAAGCAAGAACTACAACACCACATAACATGGACACTCCATTGAGATGGGCATTAAAAGAAGTAATCGTCATAGTTTCAACATCATATAAATAGAGTTTCAATTGAGCTAACACCATGTGTTACAGAAGCTGCATACTTGCTATGTAGATCTATGATGAAACAGATGTGTCTCAAAACTATATTAAAAAAATTGTAAATAATGGTTTAAGATTCAACATTAAATTAGCAAATATTGTGTTTAAAATATCGCTGAACTAATCTAAAATTCAATTTACCAGACTGCCGTTAACAACGAAAACTCTGGAATAACTAGGGTCTAAATATGTGAACATGAGCTCATTCAGTCACCAATTTGAGAATACAGCAACAAAAAACTTTTTTTTTAAAAGTTTTTCGTAGAAGAGATTGCAGTGTATTTCACTGTTTTTTGCAAAATTATTTTCTGGATTAAGCATGTATAGTAGCAGGATGTAGAAAATAGGACGAATTGGAAACTTAATTGAAAGGTTGGTTTGTTGGTTAGGTTAAATGCATAATTACAAAACAATTATTTTGTAATTTGAATATTTTAATGGCAGCTGAATCGACTTAATCCACCTTTCACTTTAGTATTATTTGTCTAATTTTCCCAAGCTGTCACACGACGTGAATTTTTTTTTTTGGTGGGATTCCAATTCTCATTCTTACTAACAGAATTGAATATTCGTATCCGCAAATAATTTGATATTCATATTCAATTATAACTAAACAAAATAAGTACTCACACAGGTCCAGTAAATACTAGTGAAACTAATTTCAAATATCTGTGAACCCTCCCCCCCCCCGAACCAGTACAAAGATAGGAAAAAAAAAATGAAAAGAAAAAAAAAACCAGTAGATTTAAAATAATCTTTAAGGCCCCCCCCCCCCCCCCCAACACAAAAAATTTTTTTTATCCAAGAATGCAGAAAAATGAGAAGGGTTAAAAAAAAATTAGGTTTTGATTTTCTGTAAAATATCTCACTTTGATTCTTTGTGTGTCACATATCTGTTGATTGTCTACTTTAATGACAAAACCCTTGCAACAAATATTTTTTTCTTTTCTTTCAGTAGCTCCTTTGCAATTGTTCGACAGCCAACGAGGCACAAGAGAATGCAGTCAACGCCAGCATCTACACACAAAAGCTACGCTACGCGACGCTACGACGCAACCCTCGCAACAAACAACTATATCCCAGCTTACTGACAACATCTACATACAACTGTACTGGTTACGTATCTCAAGTTACGCTTGGAATGCAATTACAGATACCTAAGACATGTAAAAACAGTTTTTTTTTGGTAATATCTTATACACAAATATATATGTATATTTGTATAATTCTCATATGATAAAAAAAATTACAATGTACACATACTTGTAAATCAAGACAAATACGTTTTGCCTATATTTATTTTATTTAGTAGTTTAATACCCTAACATGTAAATATTGCACATTCAAAAAATCTTAAATGACATTCACTTTGATGTCTCACTTTGGAAAGAGAGAAAAAAATGAATCTCACAACCGCCATTCTATGACCTAAAGCACTTGTGATTATGTTTTAAGTTACTGCCAACTGAAATGTGGTTTGGGACGTGCAGCGCTGGCAGCACGCAGGAGTCTGTTCGGCCCGTGTTCGACACGGCTACCAACAGCCAAACGACACGCACCTCACGCCAGTCTAACTTCTACAAGCTCCTCGTCTAAAACTACCACAGATGTTTCAAACTTATTCCAGTAACACAAATGCTTCTACAGAATGGAACCAACATGTCAGTTGGCAACAAATAAGCATTTAAAACAAAGCACTATTTAGTAAAAAAACAAAAAAAAAAAAAAAAAAGAAATAAAAATACAATGTAGAAAATACAATTTTTTGAACACCTGTATTTTTTTTTTTGCCACATTAACTAACTATAACAGTAACACACACAAATTGGTCTTAAACAAAGATATTACTTATATCAACAACATAAAATAAAATATATATATTTTTGTAATTTAATATTTTACAATTTTTTTTTATTTTTAGTTTTAGTGAATGAACAGTTATCACCATTACTTAAATATAGTCAATAAAACAACTCTTTTGTTTTTGTAGATATAGAAACAAATATTCTTGCACTTTCAAAAGGTACTGTATATTAGTAGAAGAATATCTTACAATGGTATTAGTTAACTGACTCATCACAACAAAATATAGTTTAGGCAATAACTTCTTTTAAAAAAACTAAACATAACATAACTAATACAACAGTCTAACATGACAAGATAATTAGAGACTTCAAATCAACATTCTGAACTTATACAAAAATCAGTAACTTCGTAAAAAAAAAAAAAATATTACACAAGATAACACAATGTAATAATAAAATTTCAAATGGTATGTTCATTGCTTGAAAAAAAAAAAAAAAAAAAAAAAAAATTAAGTTAACTTCTCTTAAACGAGCAAATAAAATATATATTGGCCAACCTCTCGTCGACAAAAGCAGTCCACATGAAATCAAAACGTAACAACACAATCGGGGGGGAGGAATATGGAAACGCAAAGGAGACGATCGCGCGACGACGTACCAGCGACGAACCGAGCTACATCTGAGCAACTAGGAAGACAAACAACAGGTTTTTGTTGCGGAGTTGCCGGGGCTCGAACGCAACGCGACGCGTATTCGTCGGCGCCGGATGCGGCTCGTCAAAGATCACCGGCCAGATACAAACACCGGGCACACGGGACCGGTGGCGGGCGCCAGACACCGCGCAAGCGCAATAGCGCCAGCTTCGCGCGGCCGGCCGCCACACCCCGTGTGCCATGTTTCGTTAAGCGTACTAAATCAAGGGAAGAGACAGACGCGCCACTCGCACGGCAGGCTCGGAACACACACGCAACAAACGCTCATGCCAGCCAACTTCGCACGCACATTTTTACCTGCTCGTGCAGTGGCCGGGAAAAGCACAAAGGGCATGAAAAAAGTATTTTTTTTGTATTTTTTTCTGGTTTCAAGAGCACAAACTACACATGACCTTTGTGCTGTTCGGTTCTGCATTAACAGCTGAAGAAACAACTTGCCTACCACAACAGGAAAAAACACAAATGATACATTTACGATCACAACTTGAAGCAAGTTGTTTCCTCAACTAATAGTTGACAATTTGGTTTTTTTTTTAAATTATGGATGGAATGATACAAAGATATTTTTTTCTTAATCAGAGACTTAACAATATATTGTGTTCAATACTGACAAAATTTAACACTTATTGCTAATGAATTTTTTTTGGTGATAGGGAGTAAAAAAAAGTGGCACTAAATACTACACATTACGGAGCGCTCTTCGACGCAAGTGAGAATATGTGTTATTGGCGAGTGGAGCGGAGGGGAAAATATCATTCATTTCTGCACAACGATAAAAACTTACTACCTTAAAAAAATTTTGTACACATTGAAAAAGACATATGTGATTTGTAAAAATTATCAAAAAAGTTTCTATCACAATTACCACAAATATATATATAACATTTTTGTAGATTTTTAAAATTTGTTTATTTTGAGGTAAATCATATGGGGATTAAAATGCGGTTGAAAATCACCCAGGCTCGCCTGCGGATCCTAAATATTTATTGTTTCAAGAATACCAGGGATGGGTGACTTCCAACCCATAAGGTCAAAAAGTTGTGTAAATATATTTATACATATACTCAAAACATGTATAGTTTTCATATTTAAATCTGAGCAGGTTTTACATAGTATAATATATATCATGTATAATTATTAGAGAGATGTATGCATGTGTAAAATTCTTAATTTTTTGTTGAGTTACTTAAGGCAAATAACAAAAATATATTCAACAAGTGAGTGTGTGAGACGTGAAATTACGCCGGCATGCGAACACGCGACGAGACACAGTAACAACCTCCGACATGACACGCACACCACACCCAGAAAACAACCGGAAAGAAACTGCAACATGCATGAAAACATGGACAGCCTAAGCTTACAGATTTTGATAGAATTTGTGACTATTTACATACACTTTATTATAGAAATATTTGTTTATAATGAATCTTAATGCTAATATTTTTTTTTTGCCACTAGTAAATATAGGCGCCAGACAAAATAACAACGAACTAGTAAGGTCACAACTGATCCTGAAGATACTAATATCACAGGCTTGTTTACAATACAGTGTATTTTTTATAATATTTTCCTACATAGAGCTAGATCAATCAAAAACAGCGAGAATTAACAGCTACCGACCACTTGCCGCGGGCGGCGATGCCGCGACAAAGTGGTTCCCGAATCACTGCCGATGGCCACGCTAAAAACTAGGGCGCAAGAAAGCGCAAAACTCCCCGACCTATAAGGGCGAGTCCTGCCCTCCTTTGGTGAAGTGGTGGGAAGGGACAAGTGGGGAAATAAAACGCATATTTTTGGCCACGTGACTAAAAACAACCCTTCCGTTCCATCACTAACCACACAGGCACTTCGAAAAAATGAGTCGCAAAAGCTCAAAAATCGATGAAATTTTTTTTTGTGCAATAAAATACAGCACATGGAAATACAAAATATACTGGATAAATTTGGAAAATACACTCTCTAAGATCTGAAAGGAAAAAAGATAACACTCACGTGCCACCAATGATACCGATGACGGGTACAATACAGCTTTGTTTCAAATATCGAAACATAAAAAGATATTCATTAGGACTAACTACAGTAAAATATGAACACACCTACGAAAAAATAAACCATTTTCTTAGCTCCTTACAACACAGCGCACAGAACACAAGTGAACAGCCGTTTAACACATCACACACGCAAAGTACATACAGAGAACAGCTATAAGATGCACTTACATCCGAGGCCAAAAACTGTGTCCAAAAGTTAACACACGAGACAGAAAATACACTTGCAGGATTACAACATAAACAGAACGTGCGCCAAGACGCACGCACAAAAAAACAAGCGAGCCGACCTGAGCAAATATTGTTAAGATTGCAACACCGTTTACATCCTCGCTGATAAAACACACGAGCACACGTTAGCTGCAGATAAAAAATTTCTTTAGGAACCATACAACTATTACTAAAAAATATAATTTAGTGTAAAAATCAAAAACTAAAATCAGTGTATAAGTAAAAATATTCCATTAACAGCACAAATATTTAGATTATGCTAAATGCATCTCACATGACCTAAATGAGTTTTCAATAAATTTTAAATCTACTCGTATAAAACTAAACACTTTTTTTTTTTGCTCCTCCTTCAAGAGAGAACGAGGGATACTTAAAAAATATTAAATTTTTTTTTCATGGCATCAACATTAAAAAATCTTTTCTTACAATATACGTATATGATACATTTGATTGCAAAAAATGACACAACATAGAAAACGAATATTGTGCAAAGTAAAAGAACTAGTGGATGCGAGATCAAGGGTTGGCGTCGGCCGCGCGCGCGCCTACATGATGTAGAGCGTGTTCAGCACCAGCACGTGGTGGTTGTTCTTGGCCAAGGTCACGATGAAGCCCTCGGAGGTGATCTTCAGGCCGCAGCAGCGCGACACCTGCAACACCCGGCGCGTCACTCCGCACAACACCCTTTCAACCACGGTTGGCACAAGAGTCTAGCGGCAGCAATGCTACCTTCCTGCAACTGGCTGCAAATGCCAATCCTCTCCGAAGTTGGCCGATCGGTAGCTATCCAGCGCTAGGAAACCGTTTACATGATTTCCAAGTATCTTTAATGTAACTATCCTAACCAAATCAACCGTCCACAAAGTTTTAAACTATTTATAATGTAGCTAACCTAACCTAATTGACCATTAGTTATCATGTCCTTACCTGAAAATTACAATTTAATTAATAAATTTACTTTTATTTGCATTCATTATTCAAATATATTTATTACTTTTGAAATGTTACATACTCGTATTTATTTTTACAAGTACAAAAAAAAAAAAAATTCGCACCTGCTGAGATTCGAACCGTCAACCTTACGATTAGAAGATAGCACCGCTGAGCGCTCAGATACGAGGCCATATTTGATAATTGGAAGTTTCAGATGATATATATAATCGTGCCGCCGGCCCCGGAACGAGCGTGAGCGGTGCAGCATTTGCAGCCAGTTGCAGGAAGGTAGCATTGCTGCCGCTAGACTCTTCTCGGTTGGCTGGTTCAAACCAAGAAGTGGTTCTAACACAATTTTTTTTTTTTAAATAATGTACCGTATTTAATCGCATAATGTCCACCTCCGCATTATGTCCGCACCTTTCTTTTTAAATACTTGAAATTGAATTTTTTAAAATCTGCATAAAGTCCGCACCAGACAAAGCAACCCTTGGCCACCCCTGAAAGGCACGGTAACGGGATGGAGAATTATCGACGCTGTCAACAATGCTTTGACCTTGAGTTGTTGATTTCTCCGGAGCGGTCGCTGAGAGGGTTTTGTAGCGTGGAGAAACCGTCCGGACTCAGAAACTCGCATTCCACTGCGCAGCTGCCTGTGACGTCACGCGAGTTGCAAGGGGATGGGCTATATACAGTAGAACCCTGTTATAATGAATCTGAAGGGAGTAGGTTATATGTTCACTATAGAGGGGAAACTTTATATCTGGGAAAACTTTTATATTGGCAATACATACTCAAAAGCAAAATCTTAACTACACATAGGCCTAAGACAAGAAAATAAAGAATGAAAATACTCAAAGCAACAGTTTTATGAGCAAATGCAGATATTATTTTTAATTCACTATACATGTACAAACTTTCTATTAATGGTTTTTCAACATATGCATATTTTCCTTTTTTCAGGCGTTTAATAGGTACTCTGTGACGTATTCGCAGCTTGAGAAAGAAGATTGTTCAGCTTGTTTAATATTGTACTTAATGTGGATGTTGTAATTCCCAGTTCCTTTGCTATTAACACGTGCGGGACAGTGAGGTTAAAGTCTACCTTTTCAATAATGTCCAGTTTATGTCGCACAGATAATGCCTTACGTTTTTTAACGCGTTTTTCACCCTTTTTTATGTACGTATTTCTTATTGAAGCACATTTGCAGCTTATTAAAACAAAATTCTTTTTACCGTCAAAAGTAAATAAACGAAAAATAACGAGTCTGGCGCATCAAAGATCACTACGTATCATTTAGTATCGCAGTTGCTATAGTTGGAACGAAATTTTCTGACTTTCTATGGAAAAATTTAGTCCACAGAGGTCTATCTAGTGGTAGTCTTACGAACCTTACTCAATCAAAATGTCCGAAACGTAAACGATAAAAATGGGACGTAAAAATATTGAATTTGCTGCTATAATGTACATACGTATTTGTGTGGCGGTAATTTATTTTTAATTTTGATAACATATTAAATGTACACGCGTTCGCCCATTCTTTAACAATGCAGGGAAAACTATTTTTATTTTCACCAGACTGATCACCATTTCTGGCTACACGTACCATACCGAGGCCACTCGAATACGACTTGTTTATAATATAAACGGTGGACAATCGAGTAGCTTATTGCGGAGAAAATCTTCAATGTGATCCTAAATAGACGTTTTGAGAAAAAAACTTGTAATTATATGAAAATATAGAGATAATTGTGCATTATGTCGGCAAAATTTGTTCGTGGTACGCGGGAAAACGTATCAACATTGACAAAAGTTGTACGCTATATCCAATAAATTAATACATAACCTCACATCATTTTGCCGGGACTGAGACGGAAATTCACAATAAACGGGAATTCATTATAGGCGGGTTCACTATAAACGGGTTCTACTGTATAGCACAAGCCAGTACACGTCAACTCACACTACGTCACAAAGTAGGGGAGGTAGCGGAGAAGTGGTGGGGGTACATGCGCATGGTGTTTTTATACACACAAAGGGTAAGGGACAGGGAGGGAGGCTCGCCGGCGCCGGCTAATGCAGACATTAGACATCTGCCCCGTGCCGTCAGTGGTCATCTCAATGAAAGATTAAAAAAATATCTTTTCACGCAAAGCGTTTATTTTGTGTAGGCTGGCTACGGCTTCTGAAGGTAAGAGCGCACAAGCGAGTAAGAAAAAGAAAAAAATATGAGTAGTGGCTTCCACTAATCGCGGGCACCCAATTACCTCAACACCTGTCACATTTCTCACATCCGCTGCGGAGGGTCACCAGTCACCAGCGCTCTGCTAGTAAACTAATTATGAGAGAACAATTTTTTTACTCTACACAAAACGTAAAATTTTGAGGAAAAATTTTTTTTTCCGGACTTCACCTCATAATGTCCGCACCTCATATTTTTGGTCAAAAATGTAGCCTAATTACTGCGGACATTATGCAAGTAAATACGGTATTTTTAAGTAGAACATTTACAGTGTTCTATAGCATAATTCTCGCAACGTTAATTTAGGACATCAAAATTTGGAGAAAGATATTTAGCGTAAACGTTGCATGATGTTTTTAGTTCTGCTGTTAGATTCCGAGCGCTTTGTGTGCGTAGTTTTCCCGTACAAAACAATGTATTTTAAATTTGTAATCTAACAGTCATTCGGATATAAAAACTGATTTATTTAATTAACAGAAATACAAAGTTGCCTGATGTGTAAATTTTCTTTTAAAATAAGTTTTCAAACCTTATAACTTCATCGGTTAGTCTTCGTTGCTGCTGTGTACCACTTATAAAAAATGTAGCCAGCGCCAGTTGGCATCAATCATGTTTGGTTTTGTTTATTCCCATATGAAGCTAGTACACGTAGTCTAATACAGTAGAGCTTCATTATAAAGAACACGAAGGGACCAAAATTATGTTCTTTATACCGAAATCAAAATGATTGCCTGTTTTGGGGTTTTTAACGTAACTTGATCTTGTTAAAAAACAAAGTAGAAAATCTAATACCAATATGAATGGTACAAGCATCAATTACTTTAACAGCTATTTTTTGGGATCAAGATACATACTACATACATACATACTAGTATGTATATGTACAATACAGAATTACGTAGGTAAGTTGTTTGCCAAAGCAGTAAGCCTACCTTTGAAATCAAGACAAGCTGTTTGCAAAAATGCTGTAATAAATCAAAAATATAAAATTTAAAAGTTAGGAAATTTTTTTTTACATTTTATTGTCTTCCAAACTGGATCGCTGGGTGAGAATTGTGGATAATGTTGATTTGGAGATACTGAACGTTTTAGCCACATCAGTCTTTTTACTTCCTTTATCTACTGCTTTTAACATTTCAAGTTTCACATCAATCGCCTTTCGTTTCCTAGAAGACATGTTCAGAAGTACAGTTTTTTAAACTATAAAAACTAATGGACCCGACACATGTAAAAATAAGTTATACTCGTAGTATAGCCACATTTCTCAAACAATAAACAATGAAACGA
Organism: Bacillus rossius redtenbacheri; assembly: GCF_032445375.1. Classification (NCBI taxonomy): domain Eukaryota; kingdom Metazoa; phylum Arthropoda; class Insecta; order Phasmatodea; family Bacillidae; genus Bacillus; species Bacillus rossius. Next base: position 2,035,686 of record NC_086341.1, on the reverse strand, counting down.
CCAGAGATGTGTGTGTAGCAATACTTTATGATGTAGAACTTCCCATCGGTTAAACACGTCGTGCGAGCATAGAACAAAGAGTAATGTCAGCGAACACCACAATGCAGCGCTTTAGTCGCTACACCAGTTTTGTGCATTAATTTCAACACTAGTCCATTGCAGTCATCTATGGCGCGTATCAAAATAAATAAGATGGCAGTTTGTGGGTGAATGGCGACGATTTTATCCGTTTTTCGTTTACCGTGCCGGGCAGAAAAGTGTTCGTTCAAACAAATATTTATAGAATATTTTAAAAATTTGCACGAGAAAATTTGTACTAGTGAAATTTTTTTACGTTAAGTTATATGGACGTCTGACGGGTCCAAAGGCATAGTTCGTAGTAATGAATTGTTTGCTCTAATGAAGTTCGTTGAAACGGTGTTTTACTGTATTGATATTGATAGCTTTTAAGTGCAAGTGATTGGTGATCAGACATTTTCAAGTACAGTTACAGCAAAACCCCTTATTTGCACTTTTCATGGGGACAAAGTAAAAAAGTGTAAAAAGCGGGAAAGTGTAAATAAAGGGAAAAGTATAAAAAGGAGTACAGCTTACCTTATTTAGTATTTTTTTTTCCTTTTGTTTAATAGCACATACTATAATGCAGGTACAAACACACTAACAACAAATTTTACTTTAGTATTTAATCAATTATTAATTTACCACATTTGACAAAAATAAAAAAAGAATGAAAGCCAAAAGGTTTTTCTGATTACCGTATTCACTCGCGTAATGTCCGCCCTCGCATAGTGTCCGCATCCTTTACAGTAAACTCCCGGTATATCGCGCCCCGATTGATCGCGAAATCGGGTATATCGCGGGTCAAACCATGTCCCCCAGTCAGAAATGAATAATAATGGAATAAATGGTTGATAGCCGATTAGGATAAATTTGCGTTGTAACTAACAAACTAAGCATCGGGCAGAAAAAAGCCTAGGCGTAGAAAATGTCCGCAGTGAAATTATAAACAAGATATCTCCGTACATTATTCCTCTATCTTGTAGGGTTTTCAAATTATGGTCCAATCCAGCCCAGTGATATTTTCTGAAAGACTAGTTCTTAACATCGCTTTATCTCACAAATGAAGCATCGGAATGGGACCTGATAAAGCCCATAGTCCAGCGACATTATCCAGCGTGACTCGGCTGGGGATTGATGTTGGATAGGCTTGGTTGTCGGCAAGCGCTGGGTAGGGAGAGGCGAGCCGAGAATATGGAGAGAGGTAGAGATTGGAGCGGGCAGAAACACGAGGGGGAGTGGGGGGGGGGGGGGGTGGGGGGGAGGGAGGGAATGTGTTCACGCAGCACACAGGCAGAGCATAAGTCACTTGACTGAGCAGCGTCCCTGCATACAAGGCAAAATCAGGTAGTCCGGTGTTTCAAATTCCACTCCAGAATCTTAATTGGTACTTTACTGGACATCTGTATATAAATGTTTTGTTACAACTTAAACCTACAGACGTAATGTTATTGGGTAATTCATTGTATTATACACGTTCATCTTTTTACTTTGGTATAATGTTTTAACATTAAATGGTAAAGTAAATCGGCTAGCGTATTTTTAATCTTTGCCCAGGAATTCCCAGTGGTTCAATACTTACGTGAACCATACTGTACCACTTTTGCCGTGAGGTAGTAAACAAGTCCCGGAAATGTTTATGTGTAGCCGTCTCCCGACCTTTATCCAGAGGCTGGGGAATATAACACTTGCCGATCCGAGCCACACACACTCAGCAACTCGACACAGTGTTTGGTGAAATAAGTAGAGACATAGTTTAACACGGTTTTTAATACGGCGTCACTGATTGCGCTAAAATTAAATTGGCACAATTTTTGTTTCCCACACGTGACCATTTATAATTTACTGTAAGCATGGATAATAAAGTTTAACCACTTGACACGATAGACGATTCTTTATTTTTTATTGTATGAATGCTAGAATCGTTCTTTCCTGTATCTGCGGCCTACTTCTGCAAAAGACAAGCTATCTGTAAGTAAATATAGAATTTTTATTTTGTCAATCAAACTCGGTACTTTGCGATTCATATTCGGTTTGAAGTATCACTACGGCCTTTCTTTTTAGAAGACTTCGACCACAGAATCGAGTGTAACCGCACACACTGCACTTACTTTGTTATGGACACTGACGAAGCAGATACTGTGGCTGACACCACGAGACTGGCAGCAGCTTGTGTGCCGCACGTGTGTATGGCGGCGTGTGGCACGCTCGTAGGCCGTGCGACAAACTGTGCGCGGCACGCGGAAAAATTAAAACAATTCAACATTTAATATTTATCTTTAAAATTTATTATTTTTATTTTTTCACCCACGTTTAGTGAAAACTGCGGATGCAAAGTCCGCACAACAGCGGGCCGTCTATACTGTGCGTGCTTGCCGACCTATTAGAACACAGGCGGTGTTTTATGCCTTTTGACCTTGGTCACATCGAAACATTGCGGTTATGCAACAACGCGGGTAAACGTTATGTCCCCCGACAACCGCGTTAAATAGGGAGTGTACTGTATTTATATATCCTTAAAAGAAAAAATTAAAAATTCGCATAATGTCCACCCCAGTCGTCTACGGCGGGCAACACAACTTTGGCCACCCCTAAAGGATGCAGTACGAATGGAAAGTTGACGGCTCTGTAAACAAAGCCGTGACCTTGAGCTGTCCTTTCTCTCCTGTCCTGAAAAGGTGGGGAAATTCGTTGAACTGAACAAAGCACGGTAACGGTAAACACAGCTGACCAACACGCACGCAAGTTCAAGGCATGAGTTTCGCGTCGAGTTTTGTAGTGTAGAGTACAGAATGGGTAAATATAAATCCTTCACTGCGCTGTTTAAATTAAGAGTTGTTCGTTATGCTGAAGAGCATGGGAACAGGGCTGCTGAAAGGGAGTTTGAAGTGCACAAAAAAAGTGTTCGTCTCGATGGAACTGAAGATGATGGAATCTGGGAAGATAGAGATGACGACAGGAGCGATGCTGACGCAGAAAGCAGTAACGCTGAGGAAGATGATAGCGACGCGTCGGTAGCAGATTAGAAAGTGATGTGTTGAGAAAGACTTACATTTTTTTTTAAACTCTTAAGTGTATAATTTTCTTTTAAATTAGGTTTTCGTAACATTTACCTATTTGAAATTGCAGTTACTAAAATGCAGACTAAATTAATATTTTGAGTGCTGTTGCAGTATCAGTTTTTTTTGGGTAAGTAAGTTCATTATTTGAACTGTTTTAATGTTATGTTATATTTATAAAAAAAAATTAACATCACATTTGCTGACATGGATCAATGTTGTTTTCTGTTGAGGTAAGACACGCAGCGCAGCGTAAAAGAAACGTCAACTTTAATTAGTGTGTACCCTGTTTTACGTGTCAGGACAGAACAGAACCCCTCTTTGTTTACATTTGGTTGGAATCCCTCCCTTGGCCATTCTCACGCTCTAAATGTTTCCTTCCCCTTCCTCCTTCTCTACGTAACCACACTTATTTCAGTGTAGCGCGTATTTTTTTTTTTATGTTCCGGCGGGTGCGAGACAGTTACCGTTGGCAATTACAGCAAAGTAAACATGGTCTAAGCCGGGTTGTTTGCAAGCGATCCCGCAGCAATATTCTTTTAAAATACCTAGCTAGTGAAATCCAAATTGATTTTAGGTACGTTTTGTGCCTTTTTAGTGATAATTAAGACACAAAATTTTGTATTTTTGTATTTTTCCTCGCATAATGTCCGCACCCCATTTTTTTTGGCCAAAATGTGGTCAAATTACTGCGGACATTACACGAGTGATTACGGTACTTCCTAACAAAACAATCTGAAATTTTTTTCTGCTTGCTTTTTTTGGCTGTTCAAGGAGATTATTTGCATCTTCAAATTATAAATACAGTTGCAACCTGCAGCGTTTATAACAAATATGGGCCACATACACATTGCTATAAATAAATAATAATAAAAAAAACCACCAATTGGTGGAAATTTACCGTCAATAGCGCGACGTACGCGGAGAAATGTCACAGTACTCGATCAGCTGCTGTAACGACGCGGCGGCGCATGCGCAGTATAACTCACTCAACGCTCCGCCCAGACTCGCAGCAGCCAGCCAATAGATGCGAGCTTAGCGGAAAAAAATATAAGCTCCACCTCCCGTGTACCAGTTTTGTTCAGTTCTAATACCAGTTTATTGGTATACGCACCAGTTTTCTCGCTGCCGTGACAGGTTCAAGTTTATGTTCATCTTGATGTCTTGATACCAGTAATAAATTATTTACGATCCCCAGAAATAAATGGTTAGTACTAAAATATGCGTCAACTGTACAATACTTCCGAAATTATAAAATACGTATAAAACAGTTACCAAGACTCCGCTCATTTTATCTTTTGAAGTGTATGTCACGTACCAGTATTTCGGCTAAGTTGTGACATAAAAACAGTATCATACAAGCAGCCACGTAATATTCCCTACATTCCTGTTACGTTTATACATTCGTGAGTTTACGTTTTTCCCTCGTGCATTTTAGATTGTCTCCTGCTATAATTACTCTGACTTTTACACGCCTAGGCTTAAATTATTACATGTTTAGAATTAAAAGTAACTTTTCATGTTATAAAAAATGTATATTTTGCAATTTAAAATGTTCATTGCCGACTATAAGCGTTATGTTTTTTACGATGTTTTTAGGCCTACTAGCAAATGTTATTTACACTTAAAAAGTACCCACAGTATTTTCTGGTTGTTCATGGTTGTTACGTGACGTAAATAGCGGGATGTATTCGATTTTTTAGACGTAATTCGCGTGAAAGTATTGTATTGGACTAAATGGGAACTAAACCGGACCTGAAGAATAAGGCGCAAATAACAGGAAAACGTAAATAAGGGGTTTCGCTGTATTTATTAGTAATATAAATATAAAAAAACCTAATTGGGCTATGCCTTAGACCCCAGTCCAGGACCTGGCGCGCCACTCACCTTGACGTAGGGGCACTCGAACTCGCAGAGGATGGTGCCGTCGCGTGAGAACACCGCCACGTGGAAGCGGTTCCCGTGGGAGTCCCCCACCAGGACGTCCCCGGCGTCCGATATGTCGATCCCGTTGGGGAAGTTGGTGATGTTCTCGCCGCCGATGCGACGCAGGAACAGCCCTTCCTCGCTGAACACCACCACGCAGTGGCCCTTGAAGTCGCACACGTAGAACTCCTTCCCTGCGTCGCGACACGGGACATCAGACACAGTTACAACTCGCAATACTGTGAGGGTGCACACGTAGAACTCCTTCCCTTCGTCGCGACACGGGACATCAGACACAGTTACAACTCGCAATACTGTGAGGGTGCACACGTAGAACTCCTTCCCTGCGTCGCGACACGGGACATCAGACACAGTTACAACTCGCAATACTGTGAGGGTGCACACGTAGAACTCCTTCCCTGCGTCGCGACACAGGACATCAGACACAGTTACAACTCGCAATACTGTGAGGGTGCACACGTAGAACTCCTTCCCTTCGTCGCGACACGGGACATCAGACACAGTTACAACTCGCAATACTGTGAGGGTGCACACGTAGAATTCCGGCTTCCCAAAAGAAACACAGTCGGATCAACCACACGGCTAGGAACGATGGAAAACAGCATTTATAAATGTTCTTATAGTGTTTATTTTGAGTCTTATAGATAGTTTAAGGTTTTTCTATCTGAACTGGTTTGCATAATTCCGCTTCAGATCTTTCTACCTCAACTGGGTTGATTATTTCAGTTAAAGAATTTTCTACCTCAACTGGGTTGCGTAATTCATTTAAAGATCTTAATACCTCAACAGGGTTGCGTGATTCAGTTAAAGATCTTTCTACCCCTAACTAGGTCACATACTCCAGTTTAAGAGTTTCCGATTGCCCATGAGTAGAGACCTGAAAAATTCGCGGATTCATTTCGTTTTATGCTAAAATTCAAATAATTTTACCCAAGTGCTGCTTCTGCCATTGGTTCACTGTTAATCTGGAGGACTGAGGGCCAATTAGAGACCCTCACTCATAGAAGTGTCGAATCACAGGCCACCCAGTCGAGACGTCTCACAAGTCAGCAGCCAATGAACAGTTGGCATTTGCCCGAGTGTCTAGAGGACATTGGAGTCTATCCTGGAGGTCATTGAACCCGCAAATTTTCCGGGTCTCTACTTATAGAGTTTATTAAGATTTATAAATTTTCCAATTTGGACACTTCTTTTGTCCAGTTAATTTACTATATATATATATATATATATATATATATATATATATATATATATATATATATATATATATATATATATATATATATATATATATATATATATATATATATATATATATATATATATATATATATATATATATATATATATATATATATATATATATATATATATAAAATGTAGCTACAAATGCTTACATAAAAATTAAACATCTTAACTTGCAGTATCAAACTGATTTTGTTAAGACCTTTAAGTAATATGAATATGTTAAAACATTAACATGAATCCCGTGTTCATTCTACTAAAGGTAAGAAAGAAAGAAAGAAAAAAAAAAAACCAGGGTTTCTGTAGGGTGAGTTCAGCATATTTAACATTTATGTTCTAGATGTACGTATGATCTATGTGCATTAGGCCAGGGCAAAATCAGTTAAGTTTGAATCAAATCAAATAAAAAAATTATAAAATTAGTCGTGAATACGGATCTCAAATTCACTTAGTAAGAATAAGAATTAGAATTCCACTAATTTTTTTTAATGTCAAATAAAACTTCTGAAGAATTACGCAAGTAATGTGTAAGTTAAGTCAGCAACAATAATTATACTGAAAATATTTAAATTATGAAATATATATATTTTTTTAATTTATGGAGCTAACCTAACCTAAGCTAACTTAACCAACCTACCTTTCATTTCAGTTCCTATTAGTCTTATTTTTCACAACCTGCTACTCTACATATTGATGCAGAAAATTTTTGCAAACTGCAAAATACAGTAAAGATCATTGCAATCTTTTTTTATATATAAAAATGTGAATCTTTTTTTTTAAATGGAGTATTTCCAAATTAGTGATTGAATGAGCTCAAGGTTACATATTTACAACCCTAGTTATTCACAAGTTTTAGTTGTTAACAGCAGCCAGGTAAATTGTATTTTAGTTCAGAATAATTATAAACACAAATTGTGCTAATTTCATTTAGAATCTTAAACCATTATTTACGTTTTTTAAATATATTTTTGAGTCGCAACATCTGTTTTGTCATAGATGTATACAGCAAGTAATATGCTAAATCACATGGGTAAGATAAGTTGTAAATATTGATTTATAAACGGTTGAAACTATGATGATTACTTCTTTTAATGCCTATCAAAATGGAGTGTTCATTTTTTGTGGCATTGTAGTCCATGGTTGTTGACTTTTTTTCCCCCCACTTTTGGTGCGTGTGATGAAAATAAAAATAATATTTTGTTTTTATGTTTGATATGACAAATATGCTGTGTTTTGAATTGTTTACGTGATGTTTTCCTTTACTGGTTAACAAGACAGCAGAGAGAAAAAAAAAAAAAAAAACTATACTTGTTGCATGTTTAAAATGTTACTTATTGTTCATGTATTTGATTATAAAGTCCTATTAAACATCAAAAAAGAGTACTTATATCACACAAATGACAACCTCAGCAGTGAACTAAGTATATGACAAAACTCACGAGGTATACGTAAGCAAAAAAATATTCATTATTTCAAAGTTTAAGCAATCAAGGTTGAATTGAATATGAATATTTTATTATTTGTATTCTTATTCGAAAATTCAAATATTTGCACAAGCCAAATGTGCACGAAAGCTGAACACGAAAACCATAAATTTGGTACGTATGCAGTCAATATTTGTTTTCTACACATAAGGTATTTAAATAATAATTAAATTAACAATTTCTGTTGTCTCCATTCTGAAAAGGTGACCCAGGTGCTTGTAATCACCACTTCAGTGTCAAAATTTCCAATTGCACGACCAAATTATGCCTATGGCCTCCTAGATCATTCTGAGTCAACAGGGTTCAAAGTAATATCCTAGAATAAAGACTAAATCATGAAGAGAATGTGAAAATGGAATGATTTACAGTTACATTTCCTTGATTATCCTGTAAAACTAGCCTAAAAAAAACAAACAGAATAAATGACTTTGCTGTATTTAAAAATATAGCTAACTTAATTGTTTTAGATGCAGGTGGGAGGAGATGGGAGGGAGATGAGATGGGAGGGATAAGAGATGAGATGAGATGAGATGGGAGATGAGATGAGATGGGAGATGGGAGATGAGATGGGGAGATGAGATGGGAGATGGGAGATGAGATGGGGAGATGAGATGAGATGGGGAGATTAGATGGGAGGGAGTCGAGATGAGATGGGAGGGAGTCGAGATGAGATGGGAGGGAGTCGAGATGAGATGGGAGGGAGTCGAGATGAGATGGGAGGGAGTCGAGATGAGATGGGAGGGAGTCGAGATGAGATGGGAGGGAGTCGAGATGAGATGGGAGGGAGTCGAGATGAGATGGGAGGGAGTCGAGATGAGATGGGAGGGAGTCGAGATGAGATGGGAGGGAGTCGAGATGAGATAAGAGGGAGTCGAGATGAGATGGGAGGGAGACGAGACGGCAGAGGGGATAAGAGAACAAGGACTCACCGCTGATGGCAATGTCGGAGGGCTCGCGCATGTAGTCGCTGCAGTCGAACCAGCGCAGCAGGTCTCCCACCTCCGAGATCACGAACACAGTCGGAGACACGCTGTCGACGGCCACAATGTGTCCTTGGGCCGTCACAGCCAGCCCGGCCACTATGTCAATGTACCTGCAGGCCCAACGCTCGTCCATCACTCCCCTGGCACCTCACTTCCCAACCTCATCAGCCACAATTAGGTAGTTAAATTTTGTTTATCTACAGAACATAATACAATTTAACAATCTAAACACATATTAATATGGAACATTACATAAATAGTCAACTGTCCTCTCTTTTCCCACCCACAATTCATAGTAGTGATGGCCCGATATTCAATATTCAATATCGGAGATCGGTAATATCGGCACATTTTTCAATATCGGACATCGGTAAATACTTGCGATATTTTGATAACCGATGTTTGCTCTCGCCAATAATAGTCCTCACATAACCTTAACCGTAATTTCAAGCTTTTTTTCCGCGGGCGTGATTTATCTTTCTTCACGTCACCACATTACCTAGTAATTCCAAGCATATTTTCTACTGAAACAATTTCAAGCCTATTTCTTCTTTCTGATACTGCAATGCATCCCGACGGTACAATTCTTCCATGTGTACACAAATCCCAGTCATTAGTGCATGTTTATTCGTTTCAGATATACGCAAAATGTTTTCGCTTGATGAATTTTCTAAGTTCACTAAGTGTACATAAATTGAAAACATAAATGAAAATAATTACGATATTTAATTTAATAAGTGGTGTAGCGGTAAGTAAACATGAAGAAGAATAAAGTTGCTGCTTGATATAACAGGCATTTTCTTTCCGTGTCGTTTCATGGTCGCCAACTGCTGTTCTATACAAAGACGTTACGTAAGATTTACAAAAGCTAAAATATGAAACGTGTTTAAGTAGGGCAAGTTGCAGCAAAGGTAATATGTTGGCTATATTTAGTGCATTGCCAACAACATAAATAAAGATGTGTGGTTTTTATAAACTCTGCAGTACATTTCAAAGTTGTATTGAAATTACTTTTCACGTATTTTTAACGTGTTTTTGCACCAATAAATGGAGTGATACACTTGAACAATTGTCACAAAATTTGCTAATTGAAGACCTTCCTTTCTAGCGCGTCGTTTACCGTGATGAAATTTTACAAAGGGTACAAAAGTTTGATATTTTTCGGACGGTATTTTTCGTAGATTACAGTTGAGACACTGGACTAAGTACATGCAGTGACTCGTGATTCATACATTATAAGAAGAGGCACTGGAAAATAGCGTTTATAATGGGTGTTCGTAGCATTTATATTTTGCCATAGAGCATTTATATAGCATTAATTTTAATTCTTCTCACAGTTTATGCGGATGTTGCAAGCTTTGCAAATAAGTATGTTAGTGTCACCAGCATAGAAATGGTGCATTTGTATTGCTCTGCACGTGAATGCACGGTAACAGATTTTGTCCGTCCCATAATGGTAAAAAAAAAAAATTATTATAGTTCTAACTGCATTGCACGTGAACGCGATACAGAAAACCGACTTTAATAACCTTAATTCTATTGTGAATAGCAGCGCAATATTTTAGTTTCACAGATTACCGTTTGTTTTTCGGGTTAGGAAATTAGGAAAACACTAGGTACGTTCAACAAATGAGAGACAAAAGCATAGAGCTACATTGCTGCCATCTTTTTTTCTCGTTAAAGTGCTAATGAATTTGACTGAAGTAGATTTTCGTAATTTTTTTTTGTAGTTGCCAAATATAAGCTGCATGTGTTGTAAACTTAAATTAATGCATTTTATATTTTAGTTTTCATTTAACAGTAAAAAATTTGATTGCTTGCGTTAATATCACACATGTACGCACGGACACGTTTGCTAACATGGCCGCTTCAATGTTTTCACTTTCTTTCCCGTGAAAATATTCATGCACGTAGATAAACGTCTCTCTAACAGTTTACATTTGTTTGGGTCGTACGTTACGTTTGCCGTTAATCAAGTTTCCGCACGAGCCTATGCGTATTTAAATTGTGTTTCGTGTTATTTACAAGATTCATAGATCGTGTTGATTGTTTACATGGCTCACCATCGTCACCGTTTACTAGGTTATCTTCAAACACGGTAAGAAGATGCATAAAATAAAGAATGTTCTTTATTGTATGAGGTTAGGCCGTTAATAATAAGAAATGGTTTATTTAAAAATATTAGGTAAAACTAAAATTTACTGAAAATTTTAATATTACTAAAAATGTTAATACTTACTTCTAAAAACGGGATTGTAGCATTTATTCGTCGATAAACCATTTTGTCGCTTTTATTCGCGCCTATATCGTTTTTACGATTTTCCAGTGCCTCTAATTATAAGCAAATACACTAGAGACTAATACCGGACAGCTACAAAATTTCATTCTGAAAGATTGTTTAGCTCTGCAGCTGGAATTTGTACCAAAAAACAGAATCGCCTTTCACCTGAACTAGTGATGGGTCAATTCCTGTTTTTTCCCGGTTCTCGGTTCGGTACCGGTTCTTAAAAATCGGTTCTCGGTTCTCGGTTCCTCGGTTCTGACTTAAAAAAATAAAATAAATATTATTCACACATTATTTACGAGGTGTTTTAAGTAATAAACTATTTACTGTTTTGGCTACAAAAAAAGGACTAAAAAGCATGTGTCCATACTTACAACTTCAACAATTTACTGTTTATAACACTGAAAATAATAATTTTTTTGTATTGTTCTGTCCTCAATGTTTTTTATTGTATGCTTACAAAGAAATGCATTGGCATAATGATTCAGTCTTTAAAGAGGCTATCAAAGCAAATTAAAAGGTTTAGTATATATTTCAAGCTACAGTAAACACACCAACCTTAATAAAACTAAAATTTACTATATTAATTAAACCCTACTTTAAAACATAGGAATAAAAAGAAAAAGTTACAATAATGGAAATAAATATAATGATGGTGATCTTTCAAAGAATTAGAATATTAAATGGTCCATCAAACTTATTGCCTACATTGAATTCAGTATGTTTGCACAGTCAACAGTAAATTACTGCCACACTTCTGATGCCATTTCTTACACAATTTGCTCTATTTGGCCAGAATAATTATACTTTACAAGTGTCAACAAGCATTTTGTAACTTCTCCCTTCAAAAAAATCCCATTTGTCTAAATGAGAAAGTTACTAGCCATTACACTAGACGGCTGCAGATGCAGTGAACTTACATTCCAAAGCACTGCACAAAAAAATGCATAAAATTTTATAACGCCGAAAATTATTACGGAAAATTTTTAATCAATCATTAATTATATTAAACAAATATTCTGTGGAATTTGCAATACACCAGTCACCCTTACTTACGTGTCAACGACTCAATTAACTGCCTATTTTTAAAAACAAATTGAAACAAACATGGCGTCTTTCTGTTCTCACATCTCTGCTGAGGCACGTCATAAGAGTTGCACACCTCTATGAACTACATCTATGGCACCTTCAACTGTTATGTTTTGATTGTAAAACGTACTTTGTTTACAGCTGTGGCGAGAACATTAAATATTTTCACGTGTTATTTATTTAATAGTTAGAGATGAATATTATTCTACGGAAGTCCAAAAAAATAATTCATATGTGGTTTGGACGTGAGTTGAGCCATTTCATGCTGCAGTTAAGTTATAGTGAAGGACTATTTTCGTAAAGGGTTTTGCTATACTGCCGGTACCGGCACCGACATTTTAGCTGCGGTTCTCGGTGCCGGTTAAAATGCTGAGAACCATAGGAACCGAGAACCGAGAACCGGTACCGACCCATTGTAGGCCATTATGATAATTTCAATATTATCTGTCATTTAATGTGAATTTACAATATTTTACAATTAATAAAAATAATATACATTCACATAAGTATGTTTTATTAATATATAACATTTTTCATTATTGTCTCTAACAATACTCCAGAACCACAATTTTATAGAATCAGTGTTAGAAATGAGATAGGCCTATTATCGGAATATCGGGTATCGAATATCGGATCGGTAAAATTTGGAAATATCGGAATCGGTATCGGGTTTTTATATATCGGGCCATCACTAATTCATTGTACAGTAGACTTCCAATAAACTGGCAGGTTCTGGACTTCGCAAGTGCCGGATAACCTACAATGACGGATTATCAGACAGTATACCTTGTGATCGCTTAAATGCTAAGTTACAGGATAAAAAATATGGTGTTTACCGGATAACCTACAATGACGGATTATCAGACAGTATACCTTGTGATCGCTTAAATGCTAAGTTACAGGATAAAAAATATGGTGTTTAGCAGCAAATACTGTTTAGCAAGAACATCAGGATAATTATTTCAACACAAATCAGACCAAAACAAAATTTTTTATTGAAGATATGAAAGGCTCGTACATACACTTCCGAGCAATGCTCCCGACTAATCCCAGGTCGTGAACAGCACTTTCAACTACCACTGAAGCATGTATTGTAAAATCATTTTTGACCTTAAATAAAAATTACATGCAATTAGCATTGGGCATTCCTATTGGATACTGGGCAATCTAAGTCTACTGTACCACTGATGGTTTGCTACAAATTTGGTAGCAGAAGCATCTTCTACATCACTGAATATTACGATACATAACTCTGCAGAAACAGCCAAAAGCACATTGTCTCTATAAATACCTGATGATTTAATTGCAGACATATTGAGGACATTTCACAAATATTTTAGTAACTTTATTTTGAATCAAAAGATTAATTATTAATATATAAGAAAAAATAACATAGCGTGAAATGGAATACACGTATTTGCATGAACATGAAGTTTTTATTAGAGATAAACTGAGACTCGAAAACTCAAGTCAAGAGAGTAGTCTCAACTCAACTCTGCTTTTAAAGTTGAGTTTATTGTACTCAATTGGATGAAATTTTTTGTCTTCAAACTCTATACATATTCTACATTTGCAACCAACATAAAATTACTTAAAACTCTTATGTAAAAAGTAGTGCTGGGTCGAACCCATTTTTATCTCTCGAACCGAACTCGAACATAATGAATAACAGTTTCTCCGAATCCGAACTTGAACCGAACCTTTAACATTCATCACGAACCGAATTTGAACCGAACACTAATCAAATTCATCGAACTTGAACCGAACTCTGAAATACAGTAGTTGGACGTTTTAGAGAATAGAATGAAGTTATTTTCGGATTTTTTAGACTTTTCTTTCTGACCGGCCGCTCAAATACATATTTACCTTATGTTGAAATAATGCAAGTTTTGCACACAATATTGATGCACGAAAATGTTCTTTCTTTATTGCGCCCACTTTCCTAATAAATGAAATACACCCAACAATAATTGCCATGCAGCCAAGAAATATCAAGACATTTCGTTTATCCATTCTATTTTCGTAGGGGAAGTATTTCCGAATGGAGCAGAAAGACAAATCACCTGTTTGTGTTTATTTAATTACGTCTTTATTTATTTCACGTGAGCCAATGTCGCGACCCTCATAACATGCAAATATATCGAGCGAATCAAAGTCGTTTTCAATTGGATCAAAATAATGCATGGAAACGAGTATTGTACACAAACTAAATTAGATACCCGAAACGTTTTAAACCCAACATGGAAACGTGGTAAATACTAACTGGACAAAAAAAAAGTATCAGCAATTATTTTTCTCGTTTTGGTGGATCCTGAATACGATCCGCTACACAAAAATATCGGCAATATCGGTACCTGCTGATCCAGATCGGCACAGCTCTAATTAATATAAAGAAACACAATTTTACTGTGGGCAGCTACTTAAAAATGCACTTACCTGTAGGTACACAATGAAAATGTAACAACACTATATTTTTGTAAGGAAATAAAAAATAAATAACACAGTTTTCAATGTCGGACTGTTGAGAATAATAAATAAACGTAGTCCTTTTACAAAGCGATTTCTTAATTCCAGCATGCACCATGCACCAACCATGAGCAAAACGCAAAACAAACAACGAAGTTAAAGAAACGGATGAACGAAAGATAATGTACGTATGTTCCAACGATTACAACTAAATAACTACGCGTGCTGTGTTAAAGAATCTATGACATCCGCATGAAATCTTTACATGCAAAGATGACAGACGACGCCATTTTTTTCTGCTTACAACTATCGATAAATAATCGATTTTAACCGTAATCATTATGTGACCGATGTTGGCAACAGTAGTTCACCTTCTGTTTTACCAAACAAATACGAGTTGTGGATGTAAGATTTGTGTGGGTTCGCTTTAAAGTTCGTTAATTACGTTCAATTTCGAACCGAATACGAACTTTTTGTCAGTATTTCGAACTGAACTCGAACTGAAGATTTGTTATGAAATTTTATCCGAACCGAACCTAACCCTAAAGTTCGGGTTCGGTTCGAAATTCGAACGTTCGACCCAGCACTAGTAAAATGTTAACAGTGAGCTTCATATTTTAATTCTTACTACTTAAGTTTTCCAGTCCTTAAAGTATGGTGTATTTTACATGATTAGATACAATAACCGAAAACGTGTATGCCGCTGACTAAATCTTAAAACACTAGAAATTAGCACCAGCCACTGAAATAGCTGCATTATGCCACTTTTCAGGAAAAAAAAATTTGTTAATCCATATAATTTTTTTTTTGTAATACAGTATCAATCAATACTATCAATGTTGGGCACACAGATAAAACAGCCTCTCAGTCTATCAGATGATTGGTCGAAAAATAGACTTGTAACAGCGTACGCGTCCAGCACAGGTTTCGATTGTCATGAGCATTTCTCATGTCAGATGTTCTGCCTTGGAACAGGGAAAATGGCGTTCAGATGGAACAGCCTCTCAGTCGATACAAATGCAAGCTCAGATGATTGGTCGAAAAATACACTTTTAACTGCGTGCGGCATCTGGGAAAGGTTTCGACGGTCCTGTGCAAATTCAAACTATTTCGTTATAGATCAAAAATATATTAATTTTTTTAAAAATTACGAGAGAGTTTACAGATAAACATTTTTTTCCCCACAAACGCTTAACATTATATGCGGGAAGCATCTATTTACGCAAACGTTATGAATGGGAAAAATTAACCGAGGGATATATGGAAATGATCAAGGATATAATTTTGTGAACCTAATAAGCGGAAAATTGTATTATGCCGGAAAATTGTATTATGCCGGAACACCTTGGGCGAGTTTTACTGTATTTAATTTGATAAGTGTCAATTATTTAACATTTGAATTAGTAAAAAATTGTATGTACTAAATAGATTGGATATATATATAAATAAATAATATGCTGCATTAAAGGTTCATCATCACTGAACGAAGAAATATCCGAGCACATTATGCTAGAGAGGATGGAACCCATTTTGTCAAGATGGCCTTATATTTACAATTTGTTTTTTTTTCTTCTTTCTAACATTTTGAGTCAAGTTCTATAGATAAAAGTTAATTTTTTTAAATCAATCTCTTGTCCCCCCCCCCCCCCCCCCCCCCCACACACACACACACACACAAAGTGTTATTAGTAACCAATTTATACATGACGACGTTGGTGCATTTTAGTTCCTCACTGGCACGTAACCCATGTACAATCAGTCACGGGACCTAAGGGATTGAACAACTCACCGGATGGCGATCTTCTTGATAAAGTGTCCGCTCTTGGTGAAGATCTGCATGCGGGAGCGCTCGTTGCCACGGTCGCACACCACGAACTTGCCGGAGTTGCGCATGACCGCGACCTTGCGCGGGTACCACAGCTGACCCTCCTCCTTACCCGGGATACCGAACTGGAACTTGAACGTGCCCGTCTTCTCGAACGTCTGGGCAACACAACACACAACACAGCTGGTAAGACGACATTTACATCCCAAACATTACTTTTGAATTATATACAAAATAATAATAATATGGATAGATACATGCATTTGCATTTTTGCAAAATTATATCTATATGTACTACAAACCAATAAAATTTTCATTAACTGCTAAACAATAATGTTGTCACAGTTGCATTTTAAAAACCTGTCAAAATACAAGAGGAGAATGTGTAGTGCCAGTTCATCTCAAACATTACTTTTGAATAACATACAAAATGACCAAACTAATAATCTGGATAGATACATGCAATTGCATTTTCGCAAAATGATATCTACATGTACTACAAACCAATAAAATTTGCATTAACTGCTAAACAATAATGTTGGGTCACAGTTGCATTTTAAAAACCTGTCAAAATACACGTGGAAAATGCGTACAGTGCCAATTCACTGACATTTACGATGACGGAGGGAGGGAGAACCTTCAACACAGCTACATGGCATCACGCACTCGCAGAACGCACGCGCACACAAACTCTGGCCGGTTGATTTTTTTTTAGATTTTTTCCCCCCTCCTCCAGCCGAATGCCAGCCCAGCAAATCGCATCACTTGTCACTTGCCGGCTGGGCAAACGGCAGGCAGCCGAGAGATGTAGCAAACAGCTTAATTCACTGTGCTTCAAATTCCCCGCGATGTTTTACACATTAACAAACAACACAGAAGAGTTATTTATGTACATACGTAACGACACACTGCATTTATAATTTTTTTTTTCCTAAAGTGGAAAACTCGCATAATAGCACTACATTTATTTAAAGTATAAATTGGCGTTAAGTGTGCGACCGATTCGCGGGTTAATACGGTACAATATGTATGTAACATATACAGTAGAACCCTGTTATAATGTTTTTCAAGGGAGCACAAGAAAAAAACATTATAAGCAGGAAATCTCAATTTAGCATTTAACAATGTTCAAGCTTTGTACCAATGGAATCACCAAGCTACGTAAACAACTTTAATGTTAAAACCAAAGATAATATACTTGATACATGAATTTTCTGAAACAAGCCAACCATTTTTCAACTTCGTCTTGGTCCCTGGTTAAATTTTGTTTGTCTTTAAAGATACACTGCCAAATTTTTTTTTTTGTAAAATTGTCTCACGATTCATGAAGACAACATTAAGAGTGAGAACGTCTACTCCTTCGCCACCTGAAAATGTTTAATTTTGGGATTCCTACGTATGAATGAAAAAAAAAAAAATATTATTTGTAAGCAATAGAATACACTTTTAGTTAATAACAGGGTTCTACTGTAGATGGACAGGAATGGCATTTTTACTTCAGGACGGGATTCGGTCAGATAAAGTTCTAGATTTCAAGAAATCAGGTTGGAATCGGGAGCAAGAGCGTTGTAATTATGTCACTTGGCATTTTTTACTTCAGGACAGGATTCGGTCGGATAAAATTCGATTTCAAGAATCAGGTTGGAATTGGGAGCAAGAGCATTGTAATTATGTCACTTGGCATTTTTACTTCAGGACGGGATTCGGCCGGGTAAAATTCTAGATTTCAAGAAATCAGGTTGGAATTGGGAGCAAGAGCATTGTAATTATGTCACTTGGCATTTTTACTTCAGGACGGGATTCGGCCGGGTAAAATTCTAGATTTCAAGAAATCAGGTTGGAATTGGGAGCAAGAGCATTGTAATTATGTCACTTGGCATTTTTACTTCAGGACGGGATTCGGCCGGGTAAAATACTAGATTTCAAGAAATCAGGTTGGAATTGGGAGCAAGAGCATTGTAATTATGTCACTTGGCATTTTTACTTCAGGACGGGATTCGGCCGGGTAAAATACTAGATTTCAAGAAATCAGGTTGGAATTGGGAGCAAGAGCATTGTAATTACTGTATATACCCGAATCTAAGACGACCTCGAATCTAAGACGACCCCCAAACTACAGCCTCATGTTTTCAGGAAAAATTTTTTTTTATTGTATTAAACACATGCCAACAAATTAGATATAAAATTGAAAATATGTATGTTACAAAGGATTTCAACCACTACTTTTGAAATACTGTTAACAGTTTATGTACAAACAGAAATAAATACCTATATGGCTGGTACTGTAACTTCATTAAGCTGAAGAAGAAACTAGTCGATAAGATGGACGCCATCTTGTGCTATGGAACATTCCAAAAATATCGGTCGTAACATGTGCAGCCAGTAACTACTGCACAACCCGAAAACATTCACCCAAAATAGGTATCTTTACATAAAAATCAGTGTATCTGAATCCAAGGCGACCCCATTGTTTTGAATTATAAATTATGGTAAAAAATGTCATCCTAGATTCGGGTATATACGGTATGTCACTTGGCATTTTTAGTTCAGGACGGGATTCAGTCGAATAAAATTCTAGATATTTCAAGGAATCGGGAGCACCTGAATTCGGTGGTTGTTGGTGTCGGCCACGATGATGTCCTCCTCCGCGCCCAGGCAGAAGCCGTGCGGGGAGTTGAACTGGCCCTTGCCCGGCCCCAGCTGGCCGTACTTGTAGCGGATCTGCATGGGCGTGGCCTTGCCCGAGGTGCTGCGCATCAGCTGGAAGCCGCTGGGGGCCGGCCCCCCCACCCCGCCGCCGTTCAGCGCCAGCGCCGGGGGCAGAGGATCCAGCTCGTCTGCGGCACGGCACACACACGCTCCACCCTCAACACAGCTGTGTATCTACCCAAAAATTACATGTTTTTTTTTTTTTTTACCGAAACCGATGAACTGAAAGTGGAGGTCGCATTATTATCTCAAACCTGTATCTTGAGACTGGAGAAACAACAGTAGTCTGTACAGGGCCGGTGCAAGGTAAATTGGCGCCCCAGGCGCTTCCCCCCCCCCGGAAAAAAAAATCGTCCTTGCCTCAAAATACATCACGTAAGCCTAATATTTTGTCAACAATCAAATGTAAGCAGGCTTGTGTTTTTTTTCTTTTTTACTTATTACAAATCATAAACAGGTCACCGTGGACTTTAAATAATTACTTATATTCAATATAAACATTCCAAACTGTTACAAAAATTACATTTTCATCTAGTTTAAATAATCGTTAAACATGTTACATCAGCTGTTATGTGTCGTGCTGCGCCGCCCCCAGCTACTTGGTGCCCTGGGCAGTTGCCTAGTTCGTCTGTGTGGACGCGTCGGCCCTGAGTCTGTAACTGGGCGTTCATTTCGGCAATACAAAGTTAGAGAACATCCGTGCAGCGCCGGACGGGACCGGGAATGCACACGACACTCACCTGGCTGGGAGAGGATGGGCGACGGGGTCCCGGACAGCGTGGAGAAGGCCGTCCCGCCGTTGAGCGACGCGATGGTGGTGCTGATGGAGAGGCTGGGCGAGGGCCCCCGCCCCAGCACGTCCGCCCCGCCGTTCAGCACGCCCGTCGCCAGGTCTGCAAGCGACGCGCACACCCCCTTGCCGTCACTCCGCCGGCACGCCTCCCTCCCCTTGAGACCCTCCCGGGAGTGCAGGGCAGGCCGAGGTCCCGCACCGCCGCGAGACAGTCTCCCCCTGCACGAAGCTCGCTCCCGACAAGGTGCCGAGGAAAACACGGAACGGCGGAGGGAACGCTCGAACCAACCGCCGAAGCGCACACTCGGGAACGTAAAAGCATCAGGCCGACGGCAATTGAAGTCGGAGAAGGATTCCTTCGCGGGGAAAGGAAAGGACGAGAATGACGGAGGAGAGTGAAACCAACTTCCGATCGTGGATAAAAAAACACAATAAGAAAAAAAAAAAAGCGAAGAGGACTTCGAAATCCCTGCCGAGAGTGCACAGTAAGAAGCTAAAATATGTGTGAAGGAAGAAAAAAACATGTGATGCGATAGTACGTGAAGAAAATGTGAATAAATATTAATTCAGAGCAAAGAAACAGCGAGTGAGGTGAAGTGAGAGCCGCGGAGGGGGTGAAGGGGCTCACCGTTGAGGAGCGCACCCAGGGTCTGGGGCAGCACCTGCGGTGGCGGTGGCGGTGGTGGGGTGGTCACGGGTCTAGCCACGGCTGACGACGAGCCGGAGACCGCCAGGCCCATGGGCGACGCGCCACTCGCCACGATCTGACCTGCAAGCACGCGTGCCACACCTTCCGCTCGTCAATCCACCGCACGCCCCCCTCCACCCCGCCTCCGCCAGCCCTGACCCTGAGACTAGCGCTCTCGCGGGTACAGTTGTGCACCCCGCTCACGTCGCCACGCGTTCCGCTACAAGGAAAATTGACGTTTGAACAAAGTGGATGGATATCAAAAAGACACTAATACATCAATGCATGACAATAAATGCATCAGATGTAGCTTCTCGCCACCTAATAACAAGTCACCATCAATTATAAGAGTCAATTCTCTCTTGACACGTGCTTTCATGAAAAAAACAAGCTAAGTAACATTTACATATATATGACTTCGATAAACACCGACACAGTTTGAACAATAAACACGAAAGTTGGCAAATAGAAGGTTTTTTTTCCCCATGAAAAAAAGGTTTTTACTAGTGGTGCACCGATATGACTTTACCGATTACCGATTCGATTACCGATTATTAGAGCAATAATCGGCAGATACCGAATCAGTTACCGATTATAATGAACAAATTTGTTTAAGTGTAATAATTAGAGAACCCAGAAAATGGTGAACCGCGAAATACACGAAATACCGCGAAATTGGGCACTATTTCACTGTTTTCACGAAATCTGCTATTTTTTCACAAAACACGAAACTTTGCGCGAAATCCACGTAATTTCCGTTACCAAGAATGTTTACATTGGTCGGATACTGTAAATAATCTTACTATCGATTGTATTGCTATCGCGTAACGAAATCGATGTAGTTCCAACATGGCGGCAAACGTGTATATTTACGTTGCCGCTATGTAGCAGCGTTACGAACACAATTTTCGTGTAGTTGGTATTAGTTCTCAAAAATTCTAGCGCACAGAAGCGAACTCAATATTTACGCTTACATAATAGTTCATTCTGGCCGAACACAATATTTTTTCGTGTGCGTGCCACTACAGCATAAATGTTTTTACGGTGCAGCTTGCAGTAGTGTTTTTGTTATGACGTCTCGGTTACTCGGTATTAATTTCCAAGCATCTAGTTAGTAGTGCTTATTTTTGTGTTAAGATGCCGAAAATATTTACGGTTTTCGATCGAGAACGAGAGATGAAGCAGGAAGGATTTTATATATTATATGTTAAGGATAAGATAATAATGTGTAAGTTTTGCAACGATCGTGTGGACTGGAAGCGTCGAGACACATGCCTAAAACACGTTTCTAACGCAACTCATAAAAAAAAAATTATGTGCGGCATCAACGTCGACTACCGGTACTGCAAAACAGATGTCTATAGAAGCTGCTTTGCAAACTTCTTAAAAACATAGTTGTAAACAAACAACAATTTATAATTGACTTTGTTGAAATGATGGTGGGGGCAAACATACCTTTGGAAAAAGCAGATGACCCAAACATGAGGACCTGGTTAAATAAATAGGTAAATATGTTCAAGGTACTGTGGTTAAGTATTTTTATTGCATTTTTAAAATTTTTTTATTATTTTTTTATTTGGTTAGAAACAGATGGAATAGAACAGGCTAGGGGAACACAGGGTTGCTGTAAAGGAGACAAGACCAAGAAGAAAACTAGAAACACTAAAAACTTTTTAGTGTTTGCCAACTGAGTGCATTTTATGTTTAATATTGAAATTTAAAAAGGTTTGAAGCAAAACAATCCTCGTTTGCCAATTTCAATTTTAATTTAATGTATCTCACCAAATTTTTACACAGATTTTTAGCACCGCTTGCTTATTTTTACATCGATTTTTTGCACCGCTTTTGTCATTTTTTTACACCGAAATGAGCCAGTTTTATTTACCATTTTCTGGGGTCCCTAGTAATAATGCACACAAAAATTTTATTCCCATGTGAATTAAGTAACAAGATTAGGTAAAATTGAGAATACAGTTATAATAACAGTATAAAAATATATAAAATACACTATTAAGTCATTGCAAAGCGTAAATTAAATTAACTTCTATTTATATTTGTTATTGTAAACAACTTGAACTACAGTCTAATAATTTTAATTTACAATAGGTAAGTTTTTGTTGCGGAAAACTAGCATTATTATGGACTTGCATCGAGAAATTACAGTTTTACAATGTACCTAAACATGTTGCTTTTTTTTGTTCACTTGATTTTATAGAAAAATGTTACCACACTTCACTTTTTTTCTCCGTACTCGCCATCTCACTACAATTATAAAAAAAAATGACTCAAAACCAATTCTAGCACATGAGATTTTATTTATGTTGACTGAATATATAAAATTATAAATACATTTTCACTTTTCACGTCACATATAAATAACACAACGGATAATGTTACCAAAGATGCCCATAACGAGTTTGTAAAACACAGTGATAAACTGTAGAAGGTATCGGGACCACGATTTTGAACCGCTACTACGACTCGAAAAGATTGATTGTCATAGAATCCACTGCAACTGTTTGTGGTATTTTGATTGCATGCCATCTATTTTACGTGTCTGGCTATAGGTAATGTACAAGGCCACTAAACAAAAATCAGAACAAAAGACGAAACGTAAATAAACATGTAGGAAAAATGTATTTTTTTATTGTTCGAGGCAATGAGATTTATTATCTGAAATATCTGTGATCATATGACGGAGTTAGATGAATTTTTTAATATAAACAAATATTACCGTATTTAATCCTAAAATGTGTAACAAAATATTACACAGTAAAAACCTACATAATTACGCCGGGACGTAGATAATCGGCAAAGTAATCGTTAAGATGATCGCCGATTACGATTAA
This sequence comes from Bacillus rossius redtenbacheri, assembly GCF_032445375.1. NCBI lineage: Eukaryota > Metazoa > Arthropoda > Insecta > Phasmatodea > Bacillidae > Bacillus > Bacillus rossius. The sequence goes on along the minus strand of NC_086341.1, from coordinate 2,012,208 downwards.
TCGGAAAGTACCAATAATCTCTGATTACGATTCATCGGTATCCGCATCGGTGCGGCACTAGTTTTTACGATATCCTTTTTTTTTGTAACTCTCACTACATGCAGCTGCAGCGCAAAAACTTCTATATCCTTCAACTGATCGCCAATGGGTAAATTCAATTTTATAACAAAAAATAATATGTCATAGACATACAAGTAGTGAGTGTGTGCCATTTCTCTGTGTCCGCCACACGGTCATACAGTAAGGTTTGGAAACTACCTATCCTTCTCCTGTACAAGACCAGTATGCTTGGTGGAGCTCTTGGCGGCTAGCCAACTAATGGAGCTAATAACAGTTTAGTTTAGAACTTCGTCAGTAAGTGGCCTGGGCAATGCCGGGTACTGCAGCTAGTACCGTATATACTCATGCATAGCGCGCCCTTTTTTCCCCTCAAGGAAAAAAATAAGGATGCGGGCTATACACGGGAAAAAAAAGTTGGGGGGGGGGGGGGGGGGGAGGCGGGGAGGAGTGGAAGTCGTTAACTGCCGGTGACGGGTGACGTTACTGGCCAGCCCCCACACATATGCACAAGCAACAAGGCCTCTGTTTCACACACACACACACACACACACACACGCACATCATGGTCTCTTGTTTATTTTTAGACCTCCCCCCTTTACATAAAGCCAGCTCAGAAGCTAGTAAAAAAAGAGAGAGAGAGAGAGAGAATGTTGTCACCAGTCCCCCCCCCTTCCCCTCACCCGGTCCACTTTCTTCGCTTCCTCCATTCCTCGTCCCAGCAGCGACCGGTGAGTCATCTAGTTCTCCGCGCCAGCTTAGCAACGTAGCGTGGCACGCCTCCCTCTCTCCCTTCCACATACCAGTTGTGACGATACAGCACTTCATTATCTTCCGTCTACACAGCAGAGTTGAAGTATTTTCCTGACGCATCACCACACATCAATTTAAATAATCAGGTACCACAAAATGTTAGTAAAATTTATTTATGGAAAAAAAAAAAATTCATTTTTTTTTGGATATTGTTGCAAAAATCGTGGTGCGCACTATACACGAGTAAATACGGTAATATACGAAAATAAGCATTCTAAAATTTTTGTTCATGTTAATTCTGTCTAAAGCAAAGAACATGGGTGTGTTGTTGGCAACACCAAAATCACTGAGCGAAAAGTTATATGTTAAGCTGGCTGTTTCCATATCTGCAATCATATTTATGATAAAGGTTCATGACTAGTAGTTATTCTCACAATTTAATGCCCATTTGAATATACCTAATCCGACCAGTCAAAACGGTAAAATACAGGTGAACAAATATTATTACAATGCCCTGATGTTCTGGGAAAGACATGTTCCTGGCTTTCTGGGAAAAATACAGTAATCCCGCCTAGCTCAGGTAAAAAGTCATAAACAAACAGCAATCAGAACCAAGAAAGAGCGGAAATTGAGCGGATCCATGTCGCAACAACAGAGGCAACAGAGAGGGCAGCACGTTCAAGAGCAAGCTACGTCACAATGGCCGGATGGCGGGACGGCATGCCCGATGCTACGGAACTGTCGTGTTCGACAGGAGGGAAAAGATGATCAGCCATTGGAACATGGTGTTCTTTTTTGCGGCACTTGCAGTGCAACCCTTGCCAAATTAGGGACGGAGCAATCAAATCCTCAAATACCACCAAATTCGTAGGATTCAATATTTGAGAGGAAAAGATTCGAAGAAAACTATTGAAAGGAAAAAAAAAAAAAAGTAGATTTAAAAAAAATTCCACCACGATAACCTCTGAAGTTTACTGGGTGTACTGTTTTCTTCCTACCGATCCAAATGTCATTCCCCAAGAGATTGTAATTTTAACGTGTGTGCTAACTTAATTCACGAATAAAACATTTAAAGGGGCCCTAGAAACCCTTTGTTTCATAGTGGTATTTCTATGATACCACTTTATAAATATGTTAATATTTGCAATGTTCCAGTGCTATCGCCGAAATTCCTCGCGTGAGTAAGCCTTGTGCCGCTATCTGGTGATCCTAACAAGAACAAGCAACATTGGCTGCTTTAATTTTTCCTTAAAAAGTTACACAATAGATTGTAATTTATTTGTAACATATTTGTAAAGGGTTAAGAGCGGAGGTACCCTGGGTGTCGAGCGCCACGCCGCCCAGCTTGGCCAGCGCCTGCAGGTTGTTCATGGCGTGGTCGCCGGAGAACAGGTCCACCAGGCTGAAGGACGGCGTGGGCGGGCCGGACCCCGGGCCGGGGTCGCGGCGCGGGGCAGCCACCGCCTCCTTCTCCGCCAGGCTGGCCAGCTGCTGCAGGTTGTACTCCTGGATGCTGGTGAGGCCGCGCAGGGCCGGGGGCGGGGGCTCGGGAGGCCCCAGCAGCCCGGAGAACACCGGCGCCGCCGGCGGGGGCGGGGGCGAGGGCGGCGCCTCCTTCGGGGTCACGCTCGCGTCCGCCTTGAAGCTGCCGAACGTCGCCTGCGCATTGTCAAACAACAGGTAGATGTAATTGTAAAAAATAAATTGCGAAATTCAGTTTCGCACAACTCGCCTTACACACAACTGAGGTTAACTTTAGAATGAAAATATTTTGGATTGTAGACTAGCACACACATAAGAAATAAAATATTCACAGGGTGCGTTCCTTTAGCCAAAAAAGACAAAATCTTGAAGGTACAGTGGAACCGTGTTACTACGAGAGCTGACAACTGCGGCAAAAATTCTCGCAACGAGTACTCCTAATAACAGAATATGAAAAAATTAAAGTCTAGTTAGATGCTGGACCGTCCAAACAGTCTAAATTTCACACCGTAACTTGAAAACGGTGCACTATAGTGAAAAAATGTGTTGAATAAAAGTTGTAGCAAATTAAATTAAGAATAGAAAATGTCTCTATGGAATTTTTTGTATCTACAACGGTTTTTGATTTATTTATTTATAAATTGTGACATGCACACCAACACTGAGAAGAGATTACAGGGGTGTCCACTGTACAAAAAAAAAAAAAAAAAAAAAAACAATGTTAAAAAGTATGTTTATTACCATCAAGTTACGCCACCTTGAATTTCATATAGTTAGACGAAACACGTGTTCAAACACTGCCAATAATCAAAGATGTCTTATGAGATGACGTAAATTGTAAATAATGTTATAACTTAACCAACTTTAGATACCTTACATTATCAACTCAATTAATTAATTGTAAAAAAAGAGGTTTGTACGGTAAGGTTAAGAATTTTATTTTCAAGCACAACTAAATAAGGATCCAAATAAAATGATAATATAACCTCTATTATACCTATTTCAAGGGAACAGGAAGGAAGGGGAAAAAAAAAAAAAAAAAACTATTACATCATTATGACAAGAAACAAATATGCACCACACTAAAATAAAATGTCAGAGATGCTTACGTTTTAATATATTACCTAGAACTTAATTATCTCACTTGGTGAAAAGAATAAATCCATCCAGTCTTGCAGTTCTTCACAACCGTAATGAGAAAACAAATTTTCGGTTCTTGAGTAAGAAAGTTCTGTGCATGTTTTAGCATCTCAAAATTTCCACATTTTATGGCGAGATTTTCTTATACAAAATATTTAAACTCTTCAAATAATTGCGTGTTTACATTTAATTCATTTCAGAAATTTATCAGAAACAATTCTGTTAAACTAACACAACAACTTTCAAAAGATTGTTTATGTTTGGTAATAAAAATTTACGAACGTTTCAGCAGCAATGTTTGGAAATTCAGATTAGCCAACTGCCTTTCCAAAATATATCTAATGTAAAACGAGCATCCATAGAGTAAGTAAAGGCGAGCATCGCTGAACACGCACAAGAACGCCGATTTACAGCAATTTGGTTATGTTTCTTTCAAAATTATTTTAATATGGTCACAGTAATTCACTGTGAATTTGGGTAAAATCTCATTCAAATCATATTTCATTTTAGTTTTTTAAAGTTTAAAGTGCAGAGATGTGAAACATCTTAATTTTCACGTTCACGTCACCAAAAATTTGGTTCATGGCCGTATGGTTTACCATGGCCGGTAGCACAAACAAAAAATTAGGTTGTTTACAATGGCAAATGTAGCTGCCATGATCAAATAGTTAACGTTTACATTATTTTACTTGCCGTATACATTTACATAATTTTCTTTAAACATTTTTGTCTAATTATTTTTGAAGGTTTACTATTAAATACAGTGCTGCTGCAACGTAATTTCCGAAAAATGCTTTCACTTAAAGCGGGAAAGTAGATACTGCATTTATACTGTAGGAAAAATGGTGGTGCAAGTAAATAAATACGTCAATTACCGAAATTCGTAAATCATTTTTGTAAAAAAGGATTGTATTATGCATTTTAAAATTTATATTTGCATGCATTTTAATATTTTACGTTGCGTAGGAGATGTATTTTGCAAACTTAAAAACAATGTAGGAATCGGTCATGGTCGATTCCAAAACCATTGTATTCTGAATCCCACGATTATACAGGAATCGGTGGAACCGACCGATTCCGGAATCGGAATCGACCCATCACTAATTTTTTTTATTACATAGGCCTATGTAATTTTTTCAAATGGGTGATTTTTTTTAATAACATGTGGTGAAGATTAGTGTGGGACTGGGATTCGAGATTCGATGACAAACACTGAGGATTCGAACAAGGATCTGGATTCGACCAAAATGTGGATTCGTCCCATCCCTTAATTTAA